>NC_055664.1:8467281-9667281 GCF_017976325.1 Chelmon rostratus
TTTTCTTGGTACGAAGAAACGTAGTTTGGAGCTCAGCTATTGAACTCTCAGCCAGGTCACCGACCTACGAACCCACGAGTGTTCACGCTGCCCCAGTGCTAAAGGAGTGGACCAGTTTTATCTGAATTACAGGCATCAACAAGTGTCCGTTGATTCTTATGTGCTCAGAAACTCGCTCTCTCCACACCACAGCTTAGCCTCTTTTCTTCATTCTCTCAGTCCCTCTCGTTCGCTCTTCAAAAGCACTAAGAACACAATACTATTCTCCCATAATCCTCAGCACCTTTCTCTCTCTCCCCTGCCTGTCATTTCCACTGACCGAGATTCACACACAAGTGCTGTCAGCGAGAGACACACACTCAAGCACATTGATGAAAAGGACCTATTATCAAACTGCAGATGCAAACTCATTGAACCATTAAGAGTGTAACGCGCCCCATCCCTCTGGAATAACAAAGACGTTACAAGCTACTAAAGTTTTCTTCACAATCCCAGCTCAACACTGCACTGCAGAGTCACTGCTTGTCCCTAAGCCATACATTATCTACCCAGCATGCCTGTCTCATCAGATGACGGGACTGGACAAACTTCACCCACCCTTCGCTCTCCTCTTTCTCTCTCTCCTTCTCCTTGGCTTTGCGAGACTTGTGCAGGAGTCCGATCAGGATCACGGCGGCGCGGATGCCAGCCTTTTTGTTGTGGAACCGTCCCCCTGTCTGAGACATGCCGGACGTTTCTGCTGGTGCCAGCAGGGGTTCAGGTGACAGTCGGTCCAAGGTCAGGCCGGCTCCAGGGTCCCTGGGCTGCAGGACCTGCTTGGTCGTGGCTTTGCGGGGTTCCAGTGTGAAGGGTGGATGTCACAATATTGGTTCTGTATGCTGTCAGTTTGGAGACAGCTGGCAAGTTCCTGCCAAAGCAAAGTACCTGTTTGATTTCTGGCCCTGGAATGGCAGTTTAGAGCCTCTCTGTCAGATTTTCTGGTATAAATCTGACTATAATCCAAAAGTTAAAGGTTCTGGAGCCACTTTTGGTTTGGCGGGCTGTCAGATCCAATTAAATCTCCGTTGGTTTTGGGATCAAGTAGCACTTATTGTAATCCCAGAGGTCCAGAGCGGCACTGTTGGACTCCAGCTCAAGGTGAACTTCTATCTGCATTCCCTGCTTCTGCAGAGAATCTGCGCATCGTGGCTCCACAACACATCACGGTCCATGACGAGAGGATGAAGAGTTGCGCTACTGACAGCCTTGAAGACACACACACTGTGGTGCTGCATCTCTCTGTCTACCTACCTCTACCTTCCCACCTCTCCCTCCTTTCTGACATGCTCTGCCTCTTCTCCCTCTGTGTCTGCTGCTGCTCTGCTACCCCCTTCCTGACTACTGAGCCCCGCCCTCCTCTGTCTGATAGGCTGGAGTTTGTGCAAGGACCTCCCTCTCCTCCTCCTCCTCCTCCACTGTATGCCTCCCTCTATCTCTCCCTGCCCTTGTTTCTACCTTGTTAATAATTTTATATTAATCTCCCTGACCTTGTTCTATCTAGGCTTGATTTTTTGATTTCATTTCTAGGCACGTGCATGTACACCCACACCTACCCAGTGCATCATACACATACGCATGCACGCACGCATACGCACACACAGATGCATGCACACACGCGCGCATGGGTACACACACACTTAGACACGCGCACTGTCCCTCTGTGTGAAATCTCAATTCAAACAGGCTTATCAGCCTATTGCCTGCTGTCCTGTTGCCAAGGACATTGGAATTGAAATGTAATCTCACAAAATGAAAGGAGATTAAATGCGAGCACATGAAAAAAAAATCAAATTTTAGCACATTTTACATGCTCTGTTTCGGAAATACGCAACACATTTTTTCACACTGCATTTCTTGTTCTTTGCCTCCGAGTATCCAGTTGTGCTGAATTTGTATTCCTCCTGCTTATAAACTGCCTGCATGCCTCTTGTTTTTCTAATATAACTACGCTAGTGTTTCTCTTCAGTTCCAACCAGAGCCAGTTTCCTCCTTCAGCTACAGTCCAGTAGACAGAGCTAAAGTAATCATCTTCCAAGAATATATTGATCTAAAGTGTTCTGTTCCCATCGTGGGCCACCTGTTCTTCTTCTTCTCTGCTCCTGAGCTAACCAACTCATTGACTGACTGAGTGAGTGAATCAATGGTTAATTGACTGTCTAGCATTAATTCTAGTAGCATTATGAGCATTGTTTTTCTGCATGGAAGAGTTCGACATTCTTGGAAATGTGCTTATTTTCTAAAGCGCTGAGAGTTAGATGATGAGAATGATGCCACTCTCGTGTCTGTCCTGTTGAAGATGAAGTCAAAACCAGGGAACAGTTAACCTCACGTAGCATAAAGACTGGAAGCAGGAGCCTGTACTGGTTGCCTGGCAACCTCTTTTTCACAACCTCCTTTTTGCATTTCGGTTTTTGCACCGATTAAATAATCAAGATATAACATATTAATTAGTGAACTTGAGAGGTGCCCATTAGTGGATATTTTCACCTTTGGAAAGAGCCAGCCCATCTTTATGCTAAGCTAACAGCTTCATAGTGAACAGACATGAGAGAGAAAGAGGAAGCCACAAAACTGGTGGACCCAGAGCCAAAAAAACACTAACACAGCGAGGAGAAACACCAAGCAGACAAAGCTCATTCCAAAAAGAGGGTGACTCTGGTGCTGGCTTTCACCCCAAGGTGAGCACTGAGGGAGAGGATGGGGATGAAGAGCATCACAGAGTTGATCTGTTTTCTGTTGAACAGGTAGGTGCGAGCAGTTAGCTTAGTTAGCTTCCTTAAGTACTGGCTTTTTCTGTTACAGCTAATGTGATGTTCAGATAGCAGCTTGAAGTGTACGTACAAGCAGTGCGCTTCTGTTTAAGCCGGACAGGAGGGGGCGAGTTTGAGGCTCTGATTTGCTAGCTTTCATCCGTCTCATTAAACAGCTTCACAGTCGGGCCTGTCTGCATTGACTTCCTGACTACTCTTATGAGTTCATGTTTGAAAAGGTTGGGCCATGAAACATTGCGGGCATAAAACATAAACTTTCATTTCCAGGTAAAAATAGCCATGTGAGTTATGAGATTGTCATGGGCAGCAAAGATAAAACTCTGCGGACACACAAGGACACGGACATAAAATTATATCAAGCAGCATAGAAGCCTGATGCAGCAGGAAAACACACAGTGGATCATGTCGTGCGTCTGTTACCGCTCGTCTGGGTAAGAGTAGTGACAATAACAAAGGGGTTAATGTTCGATAGCTGAAATGGAGTGTCTCAGACTCCTCGTACACAGGATAATTAGAGAAATGCGTCGTTCAAGACAAGAGACAAAGACATCTGAGTAGATGAGACGCTTCGGTGATTGTGCAACAGCAGCCAGGGAATAGATTAAGCCGGGAAATCAGCAGCAACAAACACAGCAATTAAATGCAAGGTCCCATTTCTCTCCTCATGCATTGCCCTTCCTGTGTGTGATCAGCGCCATAGCAACCAGTCAGCTGCCAGAGGATCTGCCCCAAGGACCCCCAAGGCTGTGCCCCCTCGACACTGAACCAAGAGAACAGTCGGTAGATCTTTGGTTACTGGGCTTTGTGGAATTTGCTTCCAAAAACCGCAGTTTGGGATTTTTTTGATTGACACGACCTGTGATCTCGGCTCCCTCGCTCCAAAAAGCATCTCCTGTGCGGGGGCAAACAAAACACGCCAGGCTATCAAATGTCCTCCAGAGATGGACTGTAAAAAACATATACATGCACACACACACACACACACAGTGCCACTAGGGTCATATTGTGCGTCATCAAGGGGGGAAATGAAACACCTGTATCTATTCACTTACACTCACAAACACTTCTCTTCTCTTTTTCAACCCCCCCTCACCTCCTTCTCTCACTCTTTGACTCACACACACACACACAGACACACACACATACACAGAGGTGTGACATTGTACCTGTGTGATACACTGAGGTGTTCCAGTACGCCCCTGAGCTTGAATAAACATTCAGAGCAGATATGCTGTAGTTTAACATGGTGAACCAGTGGGTGGAGGTATATAAAATACAACTCAGTGTTAATACAGCCATTTATAGTGGGAACTCATTGATTAAGGTTATTAACTTTTCAAAGCTATGGACAGGATTTCATGAGTCCCCCCTCCGATCAGAAGAAGAAGCCAAAAACCTCACATTTTCAGTATTTGTATCTTTCATGTTTGATTTATTAAAGCAGCAGCTCTTTTATACTCTCTGTAAATTCTGTTTCCCAGCATCAGAGTCTAAATTGTTTGGAAGCCTTTTCTACATTGCAAAGAATTCTGGGGGGAGAAGTGGTTTATTTATGTTATTTTAAGTTTTGAACTTACTGAGTATAAAAACAGCTTATGAATGAACAAAATGGCATATTGGTTTTAAAATTCAAATGAAAAGTGATGATGGCTAAACACCACAGTTACAAACTTCCTCTGTTTTTCTTTAGTGCACGCGCACACACACACAGAGAGAGAGAGAGAGAGAGAGAGAGAGAGAGACATGCACACACACTGCCTACTATTTCTATCTTTGTGAGGACCCTCTTGGACATAATGTATTCCCAAGCCCCTTACCCTAACTTTAACCATCACAACTAAATGCCTAACCCTTACTCTAACTCTAGCTTAAACCTTAGTCTAAACCTAAGTCTAACCTAACGCCAAGTCTGATCCCTGTGAGGACTGGGTCAAAAAGCCCTCACTCTTCAAAAATGTCCTCACTCTGTTGGCTAAACACTTGTTCCAGTCCTATGTAGTACAAGTACACACCCCCCCACACACACACACGCACACACACTCACACACTTATGTGTGTCTCAATGGTGCCAAGCAGCCTTTCCTGTCACTTCACAGCTTCTCAAGTGTCTCCCAAACAAACAGATGCCAGTCCACCAACGTCACTCCTCTTTGCAGCTCATTCTGCTCCAGGACACGCACAAACGACATGCTCTACTCTGAAAATGTGCCTTATAGTAAGAAAAAAATCAACATGGAAGTCTAAAAAATAAGCCGAGCCTTCATACACAAGGACAGGTATTTGCAAACGCACATGCCCACAAACAGTTTGAGCCAACTGCAAGCCCGCTGGAGAAAATGACCTTCACAACTGCTGCTGAGTAACTGTTCCATCCCCTGACACACACACACTCACACACACACTCTCCACCTCTTCCCACCAGCCTCTCCAATACAGCCCCTTTTTTTCCACTCCGCCATGTTCTATGCTGGCACGAAAATAAAAATAAAAAAAAACAACTCAGTGTGACACTCATTCGTGAAATCCCTTTTCAGTTGCACATATCGTGTGTGTCTGAGTGTGTGTGTGTGCATGGGAGTCTCTGCAGATGTGAACCACCACATATTCAGCTCCACCAGGCAGTAGCTGTTACTGAGCCAGGCAGGAGGAAGTGTCCAGTGTTTACCAAGAAACAATGAGGTTCAAATGGAAATGGCAAACGTGCCATAAATAAGAGATTAACTCTGAAATGTCATGTTGTCATACAAATCAAACGACGAGCCCTGACCATGAATAAAAGGAAATGTCATCTCTCCCTGTCTCTCAACAGGTCACAGCCTCATGTAGTCTGCATGCGTGCTCTGGGAACGAGGACATCACAATCTGAGTCAAAAATTCACTTTCAACTGTCGGTATTTCAGACAGAAGAGGTTTTGATGTAGCTGCCTTTCTATGTGACTGTGTGCACTGAGTGTGTACCCAAGGCTTTTTTTTTTCACCTGCTTTGATTGCTTTCTAATTTATTCTGTGCTTTGTTCATTTGTGTGCTCCGCTGTGTTTTGGTTCCAACATGTATCAGGTTCCTTAAAATGTGGTTATTCTTGTACAGAGGCTCTGTTTGTCATATCAGTACCAGCTGGCGAAAGGAATTCCTCCCTTGCTGTGTTGGTGTTGGTGTCACTTTACTGAAATGTCTATTTGTTATTATGAAGTTAAAGAGGTATCACTTTAAGTTGAGGGGTTGAAGTCTGAGATCCACTTCCAGTTTCGTGTTTGTCCTTCAAAGCCTCATTTTGTTTGGCTTTTAGCTGTTAACGACATTTAGAATCTGGGACTTAAGCTGTCTTTACTTTGGCTCTCACATTTTTTCAGCCTTGTTGAGGCTTTGTCAGAGCTTCCTTCCTCCCTCCCAAATAGCACCGCTTCTCTTCCCATCTGTATATTTGACCATACTGCCTCTTCCTCTGTTGTTGCTGTTATTTTCCATTCATCTCTATTTGTTTCCCTCCTAACATGTCCCTCCTTCAATGCCCCCTGCCTCTTATCAACACTTTTACAAAGTAAACTACACCAGATTACAAAACGCAATCACAAAAGTCAGAAACTGTTCTGCAGGGAAAACAGCAACCAGATAAAAGATGACTTCTGTACAAAAAAAACCCTACATCCTGAATTGTTTTGACCCATAATGCATAATTTTTGATGTTAACAGAACAACTGATAACACTGAACAAATAAACTGAACAAACTCTTCATTACTCTGCACAGTCAGTGGATTTTGGAGGAAGGTAATTAACATTTGACTATAATCAGTAATATGTGACTGATTATGTTCATCGGTTTAATCCTCCCATCCACGCCTATTTGCCATTTAGTCTCACACTTCCTTTACATGTCTCCTCTTTGTGTGCTCTCCTCCCCCGTTCAGTACAAGCTGATCCTTTCCACCATTCAGGATTTGGATCCAGGCCTGAACTATAGATGCGCTATCAACACAATGACACGTTATAATCACACAAGTGAAGGTACATTCAAAACAAATGTGGACACACTAACCTGAAGTGAGGGTAGTTTCAAGTGATTTACAGAGGGCTTTACAGTAAACAGAAATCCATAAAACACTCAGCACAGCCAGTTATATAATCATTAACAGTTCCTCTTTCCGTTCCACTCATGTCTCTTTCCGTGTAATTTCCCACTCTAGAGTGTGTGTGTGCGTGCAGTCAGGTGAGCGTGGATTTGCTCATTCAGCTAAAATCAGCATTATAGCACCAGTGTAGATGCCAAGCAGTCACGTACACTGTAGGCAGCAAACATTAGTGTATTTACAGAGAAGAGGTGGGGTGAATTAAAGCACATTAAATGGTTAGTCTGGTGTTGTCCTCTGTTTTTTTTTAATTGTCAACAAATCCCCAACGTCTGCGTAGCCAAAGTGTTATCAGTTTATTCCTCTGTGCCTTAGAGCTCCTCTCTTGCCCCAAAACCATTAAAGACACATTGCTTTTGCACTGGGCGACGTGTTTCCTCAGTACCATGAACACACATACTTTAGTTTGTTTTGTCTCAATCACACACACACTGTCCTGCTGCCCCAAATTCTCACCAGAGCACCAAATGTGCATTAATCCCCAGCTGAAAATCCTTCCCAATAAATGCCCTGCTTGCTTCTGTTTGACTTACGTTTGATGCCCTGATGTTTTAGGAGGTGACTTGGTCGTTTTTTTTTTAAATTACAGAACAACAATAAAAGCACTCGCTGCAGAATTCATCTGATAATACAAAAGAAGAGTTGATGTTCAGACAGGCACATCATTTGTCTTCTCATCACACTTGCCTTCCTCTTTCCAATTAAGCTATTTCTTTTGTCTTGGTCTTCTGTTAATAAGATTTGAGTGTCTCTGCATGGCGCTCTCATACGTCTGTCCAGCCGTGGCAGCTGTAGCCTCTCATGCTAACTACCCATTTCCTCGGCAGGCAACACAAAATGAATCATCAGCTGTGTGATGGAGGATTTTCCCAGGCTAACCTGACAGCTGTTTTTAAAAAGTAAAAGCTTCATGAATCACTGTTGAGCCATATCAGCGACAGATCAGCAAACAAACCACAGAAGGTGGTGGATTATTGCTTTAAGATGAGTTTACTGCGGCGTGCTGTCCTGTTCCTCTCAGGCAAGGTAAACGAAGTTAAGGTTATCACCCCGACATGTAGGGGAAACAGGCAGGTAAATAGCTCTCATGTAAGCAATATACACATAAAATAAGATAGTCATACCCACACCGACAGTTGACACAGACAAACATGGACCCACATACAAGACTGTATATCACAGTAGGTGACATGGGAAACAATGAGCTCAGCTCAGTGTACACACATACACAACAGGCGGCAATGGATGACAAACCCTTTTTAACACCCTTTAACCCTTTTTGGGACTCAAAACAGAACTGTGTGAAACAGGCTCCACGTTAGCGCTGGTGTTAAAACACCACCAACACCACAAGAACATTCGGACAATTAGGTAGAATCAGGTACAGTACAGTAACTCAGTATAAGTAATTAAAGTATATTTAGTTTACACAGTAATTGCCCTTATGTAGTACTCCTCATCTCCTCATTATTTTATTCACATGAACAGTCTAAAGTTAATGGTTGTTTGAACGTCATTTTGGGTGATTTCTTGCAATAGCACTTATACGTACAGTATATATACAGGGGAAGAGGTAGAGTGAATAATTTATGGTGAAAAGTAATGTGATATGTTCAATTGTGCTTTTGCAAGTGACACTTAATGCCTAGGATCAGTGGATTTCTGTTCAAATTTCGAAGCTTTTAATGAAAAACAACACTGTCACAGATTATTTTGTGTATTGAGTTTGGAGGGAAGGCCTGACAACCTGACAGGTCTTAAATTTCAAAGGTTAAATTTCGCTTCTGGTTGTTTTATTATTAGAGGCCAGGATGCCTGATTTAGCATTTTTTCCCATCTACAGCTCCATAGCTGTCCAGACAGCCTCACCCATACCAGCGTACATGTCAATGAAGACACATGACACAAGACAAAAACATGACATGCAGTGTGCAGGGTGCACAGCTCTAGAGGAGGACTCAAGCGTGCACGATGCAAGCAGGGTGTTGTCGGGACGAAAAGGTGCCGCATGATCGCTAAGACCGACCAGCCAACCAGTGCATGTGACAGGCTGATAACTACACTACACGACGAGCACATCAACGTGTCACACAACCCCACATTGCCACAACAATTGGAATTAGTGTGCCACAAACTTGACCATGTCATGTGAATGTGTGAGCACGTGTGTGAGTGCAGCAGATCATGTTATCATCACTGTTACCTTACACACCATGTTTGCTTAGTGTCTGTAGTTCAGTGCACAGGTCGCAAGAACAGATAAACTGAATTTAAAGCTGCACTAATCAATATTTTTCTATCAACAAGACATTCAATCACTGAGTAATGTGGAGGTGCTGCGCATAGTGGCAAATCCCAAAGTGAATTATCAAGCATGTCTGCATTTTCAGCAGCTTGACAAAGTGCTTTTGTGTCTTTCAGCTCATTGTTTTGGTTTCACGGCCTGCAAATCCGCTGTTTCATTACTGTCTCATCAACATCACTTCCAGATTAAAGCTCTAATAAACCCACTGCAGCTGCTCAGCACATAACTGCAGACAGTGGAGACCAAAACAGAGCTAAAAGGAGAATGAATATTGGACTTAGATTTCTTTGGGGGACAGAAACAACCCCAAACTGATGGTGATGCTCTGCTAGATATGTGATGTCAGTATCAATTTTAGGGTGCAGGGTCAGCTGTTTCACTGTTGAGGGAGCTGGGAGTGCAGGGGCAAAATTTAAGGAAGACAGTGAGGGAGATGTCAGATGAGGCTGCTAGGTCTAGTCAGTGGATATGGATCAGGAGAAATAATAGTAGTTGGGGGGTGAAATAGGGGCGGTGAGGGAGTAGGGGGAGGCAGAGGACATGCATGCCTAATCCGGCAGGAGAAGAGGTTAAAGTCTGAACAAGACACCTCTCCTCTGCTCTGCTTTCCCCACCCCATCTTCTCGCTCTCCCAGTAGGAAGAGAACCAGGAGGAGGAAGTGTTCTTCTTGTTCTTTTTTGGTTGTTTTCCTACTTTGTTTGCTTCTTGAAGGAAATGGTAGGGTTTGTTGCTTCTTGAAGGAAATGTTAGAAGAAGCTGTTAAATCTAGTCTGTCGTTTAGGCCTCCACCTTCAGCACCCTCTAAATTTTCTACCCCCTACCCGAACAAGGGTTTGTATTCCCACACCCCGCTTTTATTGGTGCAGTGAGAGGCAGGGGTAGATGATGGTAGTGCGGCAATTGGCAGTTACATGTGGCATCTAGGCCTGTGCTAGCATTGTAGCAGCTAACAATAGCTAAAGCAGTGGTAGTATGATAGTATCTTAGCAGTTAGTATTGGCATCTAGCAGTTAACATTAACAGTATAGGTGAATCTAGCTGTATTGTCTTCTGTTCCTCTTAGCAGGTAGCGGTTAGCATTTAGCATTAGCATTGGCATTAGCTAAATGGTTGCATCGGAACTGTATTGTCGTCTTCTGTACTTCTTAGTGGTTAGCATTAGCATTAGCAATTGCTAAATGGTAGCATCGGTACTGGCCACTACCTGGAGCATCTTCTAAACAGGCCTGGGTCAGTTGGATTGTGTAGGAGCAGTGTGAACTGGCATTAGGGGGGGTGACTCTGGGACGCCGGAGTTCACCGCCTAGCCTCCTGGAGGTGTAGTGGGACTAAGTAGGCGAAACACTGTTGAAGGGAGGTTTCCACCTGATGACCCCCAGAGACGTGTTAGGAATCATTGCTCTTTGGCATGTATAGAGGCAGATTAGGGCTCCAAGGTTCTTCACTGAGAATGAATCCTCTTTTTGAGCACAAGTATCTTGTGTTTAAATTAACTAAATGCAGCGATATTGTGTTTACAGCTTGTTCCACAGTTCTTCCACAACAATACACGTTTAAATTTCGTGTAAGTGTGTCTGCTTCCATGCCGCACTATCACAATGTATTGCAACATTTTAGGCAGACAGTAGAGAAGTGGACTGTGCTGCAGAAGTCGTGTGAGGAGTTTTACCGGAAACTGCGTTACTGTTTCCCACCATCATGGGGCTGTATGGCAAACCCTCAGCAGTTAGGAAAAGCCAGTTTTACATTTGTTGTCGTTTGTTAAGTTGAATTGTCAACAATTGGGCAGGGTCTTACTCTGACAAACCACATTCAACATGCTGTCATGGCCCTTTAAAGTTCATATGCAGCCTCTTTCTCTTTGGAGTCCATTGTAGCTTGAATTCAGGCTGATCGCAGACTCTTCAGATCTGCATGGGGAGTGTGTTTGATCCTCAAAGGATAGATTTTGGATGGGACTACTTTAGCTTCATCTAATACAGATTATTCTCTACTAGAGGCTTAATGTCTTAATGTAGCACTAATTCATCAAACACAGAAACAGGTTTGATTTTGGGTTTGAATATTACTTTGTGAAGAACATTCCTCAAATCTCTCAAATCCAGATCCAATCTATTATTTACAAGTGGATGAACCAACAGTGAGCACTATTGCATTGCCGGAGGTGCTAAGTGTGGTGTTTTCTCCAGCATGTGTAGCACTATAATAAACGATTGTAATCCTAGATATCTGCATGTCACTTGACTCCCTATGACAGACAGTAGACTGGCACTGAAATATGGCCTTCATCGTGAGCTGGTGAAAAGTCTCGGCCTGTCACCCTGCCTGCATGATAATTAACAATAACAATATAAAAGTATTCACTCATCTCTCTGCTGATCCCTCTGCCTCCGCCTGCGTTTCTCTGTTTCTCTCTGCCTATAATTAACAGTATTTATGTCAGTTTGCTCTTCTCCTCTGCTCTCCGTGTCTTACCCTCCTCCATACAAGGCCAACACTGGCAGATTTTCAGGACACACAGGACGAACCAGCTAATAGCCTGAAGTGAGTGGCCTGCAATACTCTCTCGTACCATTACTGAGGATCGGCAGTTTTAGTTTTTGCCTTCCTTTGCTTCCCTTGCTCTTTAATCCTGTGTCCAATGATGCATCCGCCTGTCTCATTGTCTGAACTACTGTAAACCCTGTCATACCCTCTACATCACTGAGTCCTGTTATTCTACACATAACAATGCATGAGAGATGGAGGCGTGTGTGTGTGTGTATGTGTGTGTGTGTGTGTGTGTGGGTGTGTGTGAATATATGTAGCATATGAAGCCTGGGGCCTTGCTGAGTCGGCCAAACAAGACACCATGTGTTTGTCAAGAGGCGACAGATGGAGAAGGAGGAGTGGAGCGGGACAGACGAGAAGAGGGACAGAAAGTGTGCTGTGTGACAGTCATTGCGCACACACACACATATACACACCCAGGCACAACCTCAATGGCTGAGGTTAGGTGACAGACAGAATATGAACTGATTAAAACTCAGCTGTTGTTTAGCTGTTTCAAACTGTACTGAGTCTGAAGATGAATGCTGGAGCAAACAGACACAGTGCTGCATGCATGAGGCAAAATCAAGCAAAAACTGAATTAAAACTGCATTGAGGTGGCAGTCCTCTGAAATGTACATAGCCATCATTACCAAGGCCTCAGTGTGCTTCAAATGAAGCGCATGTCAAATTGTCTGCAGGGGTTACTGCTTCCAACAAGTTTTGCAACTTTCCAAAACTGACAATGCAATAGTGTGTTTCACCCAGAACGAGTATGAACACAGTCATCTTCAGATGAGGTTGGATGACAGCTTAGATTGTTTCAAGCATAGACAAACCCTTTAGTGTGAAAGGTCATTGTTGTGGTGTATTTTTTTTGCCACACTTGCCCGAGATCACCTGACAGCCATACAATGTCTTCACACGTCATAGCAGGAAAACCACACATGTAAACAATAACATTAATAAGGACTGCACTACATCTAGGTCAGCCAATTCCAGTGCTTATGAGGACATTTAATAAACCTAATGCCAATAAACAGGCTTCCATCCACCTGTTTTTATACATGCATAAAAAATAATCCTGAGTGGAAATACTGAAAATTTCCCCCAAAAAGGCTAAATATCAGGGTTTTTATGCCAGACTGAGGTGAAAAATTTGATGTATTGAAAAAATAAAACACAATGAAGTGCAATGGAAACAGAAATAGTGAATAAATTAGGATCTACATGAAGCCACCGAGGCCTCTGCCCCACTGAAGAGACAAAAAATAGCAGCAGATGAAAACATCAGATTTCTGTTGACCAAATTAATATTTGAAACAGATATAACTGGTTTTCCATCCTTTGAGTTCTGACTGGCACTCATTCAATTATGCCGTTTAATTGCGTTGTCTTCTTCTGCACCTTCCTCGGCATCCACCACCAGCTGTTAATGGAAACATGAATTGATTCGCATTTTCTCTGATTGCAAGTTAAAATTTGCTCCATTGATCTATGTTCCATCTGCCATGTTGACTATCGCTGCTCGTCTTACCTACCTGTCTTTTTTATCTCTGCTTCTGCTGAAGAAAGCAACATGCATCAGCCACCTGATGTTTAAAGCAATAACCGTAAAAGCTTTCATTTCAACAGAAACTTATCACAGCTGTCCTATTTCAATGGGAAATAGACTCTAGCAAAGGCAATTTGTGTGAAATTGTTGTGTTATTACTTTAATTTAAGCTTGAATGCCTCAAGTCTTGTGACTCATTAATATTGCAGGACTTAAATTGGATGGCTCTCCCTTGTATTAGAGCAGTAAATTTCCTCTCCAGCTGAACATTTACGTGTGCAGAAGACATTTAGACTATGTAAGGGACATGAGAGATGAATCAGTGTAGACATCTTGTGCTGCGTATGAATGGTGCTTGTTATGCTCACTGCAGAAAGGATAGAGACAGGATCGTCTGTGCAGCTGAACTTTCTCAGAGGTTATTCGATGGCAGTAAGTTCAAATGTTCACCAAGAGCTCAGATGGCCTTGAGTGATAATTGCATTAAACACGGACGCGCACACACAATGCTGGGGGACAAGCTAACATGCATGCACACACACACACATGCACACGTAAACAGCAGTTTACTTCCCCTGGGCCCCAGCTGTGGGAAATAAGGGTGATAAACTAAAGAGGAAATAGTGATAAAGCTGTCTTTGGGAGTATGTGTGTGTGTGTGTGTGTGTGTATGTGTGTGTGTGAAGAAGTACCAGCATGACCAGTGAACAGTCCTGTGAGATTCAGAGCAGAACGGAGGTGCAGAGGAGCGCAGGGCATTTTCAAGGGCCACGCACGCACGCACACACACACACACACATAGATTCACAGCACGACAGCCCAGGCAGCTATTACAAACGTCTCTCTTTCCCCCAGAGCGTCCACAGTAGCGTCTGATGAATGATCCATCAGCGAGGTTGTTGGTGTCTGGTCTCCAGATAGGCTGTGACACAGACAACCCACACATCCAGTTCACAGCACCACGGCTGGTACTGTCAGTGTCAGGGACAAACTACAGAAGTTTTACAAGATAAACCTGGAAATCATGTTGAATTCGCAATTACTGTAATTACCAAATGATGAATGTAATCATACAGCGGCAAGAAAAAAATGACTGTGACTGTAGAATTTAGAACTTAATGAGGCAAAATCAAAGTGCACTACAGTAACGAAAAGGATGAATGGTTGCTACACATGTGAGCTAATGTTCAATCAGCACTTCCTTACAGTATGACCACTTCCTTTAACAGCTCTGAAAACCTAAGTTCTTAATCAGCTTCCTGCTGTGAGCGATGGACGGACACAGTTTTCTCTTTTGTTGTTTCATGTGGCAAATTTCTGCATTTCTGTTGTTGTTTGTGCTTTTCTTCCAGGCGTTAAGAGGGCAAGCCTCAACTGGAAATCAGCAATGTGATAACCGTTGTACACGGCTACAGTTCCAAAAAGGTTGAGTCATCCTACAGAGCAATTAGTTTGACTTTTTGGGAAATAGGCTTCTTCCTTCGCTTGTTGAGAGTTAGATGAGAAGATTATATCACTCTCATGTCTGTACAGTAAATGTGTAGCTGGAGCAAGCGGCCAGTTAGCTTAGCTTAGCACAAAGACTGGGAACAGGGGGAACAGCTAGCCTGGCTCTGACCAAAGGTAGCAAAATCCTCCTACCAGCACCTCTAAAGCTCACCAATCAACATCTTATATCTCAGCCTGGACTCATGCCCAGGACAACAGATACTGACGCTTTGTCACGTCCCTCGGCAAGCCTGGTACTCATGCAGACCCTAAAGGGTGCCTTGAACTTTAATAGTTCTGTATGAGATGTACTAGGCTTTTAGCTAACTTCAATGCAAACCCATCAGCATCAATATGAGATGCTCAGACCAAGGTGACGTAGTATAAAGAGCAAGAAAGTCCGCAGATGGAGGAAAGTGGGGTGGACGGATGGATCAAAGAAACACACAACTTTCAGGAGGCTAAAGTCACAATGCAAATATGTGTATTTCCCTAAATGTGAAAAGACAGAACAGAGGAAAAGAACAGTAAAAAATCCTGAAAAAGAGGTAGAAGGAATCAAAAGAGACAAAGGCGATACAAAGGCGAGAACAACAGCGGGCACAAAGATAACGAATCAAATCAAAAACTAACTCGAGACAAATATGAGAAAAGAAAGTATGAAAACTGGTGAGGAAGTGAGATTGAGCGAGTAAATAAGAGACACGAGACAAACGAGAAAGAGGACGAGCAGAGGACGGAGACGAACTGCAAGTGAGAGATCACAGGCGAGAGCCGGAGTGGAGAAATGAGAGTGGCGATTGTGAATAGGAGATATATCCGTTCCTTTTGTGAGCGCTGATTACAGTGTCAAATCACAGGCTGTCCTTTGTTAATCACCAAGCGCGCAGGCCTTGACTAGCGCTCCGCTCACTGCCGTCATTTCACCGCGACAGAAATGTCATCGGATAATTATTTTCACACACTCTGGACAATTTGCAGCATGATTGCTTATCTCTGCTCGTGATGTGTTGTGTGTAATTTGGCTTTTTAGGCAATATTCTGTGTCTCTTTCCTTCACTCAGACACAAATATACGTACGCTGGTTTTTGCAATTTCTGTCATGGATCGCTGAAATTGCTGCAAATGGATCTGGAATAATATATAAAAACAAAAGCGGACAAATGAAGCTTTACTCTCCTGCTCCTGAAAGGTTTTTTTTTAGATGCAGCGTCAGATGACGCAACAGCAAAACTTGACTTTATGCGCGCCGCTACACCTCAACCTTTTAATTACAGTATATGAGCAAGTGTTTCTCTCGCTCTTTTATCTTTGTGCGGCCTACTGTAAATTACCAACAATTTGGAGCAGTGAATCTGCCACAGTTATTATTGTAAACTGCATTTTTTCCCATGCAAGAGCTGACAGGTTGAAAAGGGTTAGCACAATTTGTTGTTACTTTTTAATATTACACTAGTTTTGATAGTACCGTCCATTTATTTTCAATTTTCTATCACTTTTGCAAAATGGTGCTTGTCTCGCTATACATTTAGACCTTTATCTTCCTTAGCATGTACAATGTAATATGATTTTGTAGTGAGAGGGTATAAATTGCTGTGATCTATCAACACAAGCCATTACAATTTTAGCTGTTAGCAACAATGGACGGGCCGAGCAGGCAAGGACAAGCTGAGGCCGTATCTGCAGCTTGCTCAATATGGAGATGAATTATTCCTTTGACAGAAAATTGGGTTTGAGCTCAGCTCTGCCAGAGCGAGAGAGGACCTTGCTCCCTGCCTCTGATGTATTTACAAAATGCGCACTGAGAGGAAAAGTGCATGCATGTTTATGTGTGTGGATGCACAGAGCTGAACCGTAAGTGCAGCTTTAATAAAGATTTTCCCCATTATTCCACTTATGATCAGCAAAAACAGCACGCTGGGCCAGTAAGAAAAAACGATTTTAGCCCTGAGACTGAGACAGATAACATGACAGGGGGACAGAAAAAAAACAAAGTGGCTTCTGAATCTGGGGACGGACGAGAACATAAGGGAAGCACTCAGCCACCGATCGACAGCTTTCATGTGGATGTCTGAGAACGACCTTACGGGGTCACAGAGAAGACACACTTGCACTCCCCCTCTTTCTTGCAACCACACATCCACAGAGGTCAAACTTTACAGGAGGGAGTGGGGAAGCTTTTATCGCATGACCCCCAGTCCTTCCTTTGTCCTCCTTCCTCTTTCCAGCTCACTTTACACAAGAGAGAATCCCACTCCTCCAGCCCTTGAACCCATTCCCTTCATCTTTTTTCTCCCCATCTTGACCCTCTTCTCTCTTTTTAGGTGTTAAGAGCATCTCTGCTGTGCGGGGTAGACTGCAGTGAGAGGAAGGAAGGCCGGTCTGACGTTCTCCTTCTCCTTTTTGTTTGTCCAATCTCAGCAAAGGATCTGTCTCCCCTGGTCTATTATTTTCTCCTTGCTCTCTTCTATCACCCTGATCCTTCTGTCTCTCCTCTGAACCATGCAAAGTCTCCCTCCCCACCCCTCCGTCCCTCATTCTCTTTCTCATTTTCTGCACTCTCCGCAGCAACACCCCGATTTCTTTCAGATGCTAAGGAGGAGACAGGCTGTAATTTGCCGCTAGCTTATGTCAAGTGTTTGTGTACAAAACAGGAACAGCAGCAATCACAGAGCATAACTTACAACATCCTCTTAAGTTGGTTTCCAACAGCAACACTGCCAGACCTAGTTAGTTTTGGCAAAGACTCCCAGAGACACAACAGAGCTCCACAAGACGGAGAAGAGATGTACATAACACACACCAAGGTCAGCTGTATCAAGCTACAGTAAAAAAAAAAAATCAGCTTCCAAGTGAAACACACACATATCATTGGGTGTTATTATTATTTCCCCCAATAAAGATATATTAATTGAAAGGACGAAATGCCTTCTAAATGTCAGATTGCATTTGAATTATCTGAATAAATCATTTTTCAATTCGAGTCTTAGTTAGTTTAGATGAAAAATAGAAAAGTTCCCCTTCTCTTGCTGGATGGATGCTCACAAATCTGAATAATAAGATTAAAAACTTGGATTTCATGCAATTCTTTGTTTATCTACATGATAACCCAGGTGTTATTCTGTATAACATTTAGCAATGTGCTAATCTTTATTTACGAAATCACCTGGGTGCCATAGCCAAATGTTGCTCAGAAGTAAACAATTTGTTGGGGACTATTTTCAGCGGTGGATTAATACATATTTGATGTGCTAGTGAGTATTTGGGGCAGCAGGATGTTGTATGTGGAACTGAGTCAAAATAAACTGCAGCATGTGTGTTCACAGTAATTAAGGAACTGTCACCCAGTGCAACTGTGTGGCTAAACGGTGTCTTTAATGCTTTATGGCACAGAGGAAGAAGACGTATCAGGATTTGGACACACATGCTTGTGGGATCAAGTCATTGTTAATTTTGGTATATCTATGGGATTTACTGACACTGAGAGAATATTACCAGACTTTATTATTTATAATTTTTGATGTAAGACCTATAAATAATATATTAAGCAATACAGGCTTGATGTGAACAGTGTAGCAATCAACCCAGGAGAAATAATGACGCTACTTTTAACCTCTGTACTGGGGTGAATAATGAAGTTACACATAGTTGTCAGATGTGCAGTGCAGTACTGACGCATATGTAGCTGTAGGGTCAGTTTGCAGGTTCCCAGAATCAATCTCTTTGTATCTTTATTCTCAAAGACAGTCAGTGAGGGTGGTAGAGATGACGACATTCACAGAAAAGGAACAGGTACGTCTCTGATCCTCTCGCCTCCTATCCGTCTCCCCTCCTACGTCGCCCGTGGACGTGGATGCACGTGCGGGTGGGTGTACGTGCCACTGTGCATGTGTGTATGCAGAAGCGGACGCGGCCACGCTGTTTACTCGTTCTCAACAGCTTGCCGCTCAGGGAGCTCTCTGCCTCTAAATAGGTGAGGGTCTGTTTTATGAGCCCTTAACAGCCAGCACTCAGGCCAGATGGTGCGCTTATCAGCCACTCTGTGTGTGTGTGTGAGTGTGTGTGAGTGTGTGTGCAGCATCAGGCACAAGGCAAGAAGTAAATATTTGTCAAGAGCAAAGCAGCAGCTGGTTGTCTGGGGGACTTTAGAGTAACAAGACTCTCACTTAACAAGCAGAGCATACACACAGGGACACCAGTGGCAATACATATTTTAGAGATTGAGAGACCAGAGAGAGAAAAGCAGAGATGATGCTTTCTGTAGTTTAGTTTCGTGTCAGGGACATGGACACTGATCAACAGGCAAGCTATAAATAAAGCAGTTAGCCCCCAGGCTAGTTTCTGCTGTCAGATTTTGCGAGGCCAAAGAGGAAAATAAAGGTTAAAGCTACAAAATTACTCCAAATAACATATAGCAACAAACAGCTATATGCAGCTCAAACAGGTAAAATGGGAGAACATTGAATATGTAGTGGTATATACCAGATTAAAGACAATGTGACATGCTTTGGGAAACTGGCTTGTTTGTTTTCTTGTCTAAGAAAAGATGGTTAGCAGTTTCATCTCTGTGCACGTAGTAGAGAAACGTGTCCCAGATATCTTGATGAAGGAACAACTCCCAATATTTTAAATGTCTTGAGCAGATCTAGTGTTACTAAAGCTGCTTAAATTAACATTTAGATTAACAATGCATCAAATGCCTACATGTACAGTAAATGTGAGAAAGATGTTGCATATAGTGACCCACAGATAATATCACCTGACTCATCAGGTTCCCTCAGCTCCACAGAGCTTTATAGCTTCTTTTATCTCATTGTTGTAGTTTTGCAACCCACAACTTTGTTGTTGTCGCTCTCACTGCTCCCATTGTGTACTTTAAAGATGCACAGATAAACAGATGTTTACAGCAAAAAGCTCTGAAAAAAGAATAGAAAAAAACTGTCCACTACCAGCTCAGCCCCAAACAGACATGGTGGAGCATTTAGCTGCTAAAGAGACAAATTCTGCTTTGGACTACAACACAACACACCTAAAGGAATAGTTAATATTGGACTTAAATCATCAGGTGGCCAGAAACACACCTCCAAATGAATACTAATGTTCCTCTATATCTGCTCAATGTGTAAATAAGCACCTGTTTGGCAACAAGTTCACTATATCAACTCGAAAAGTCATGATATTGCAGTGGTGTGCTTCTTGTTTCTGCTGCCCCCACGTGGCCAATGAGTAGTTAGCACAAGATAAACTACATCATAGCAGTATGCTCCCCTTTTTAAGGAGTTCACCTTGCTTACAGTCTTTATGCTGAAATGAGCTGAAAACATCCTGCTTCCATCTCTAGTCTTGTCTCTGATATGTAACTGATTCTTACGTAACTTTGCGCAAGACAGCAGATAAACATGGCCAAGCACTCATTTAAGAAAATCAAATGTAAAATACAAAAAGCAATAATAAAAGTAGCATGTTTTCTCAAAAGTCACTCGATGCATATTGTATTCACTGCAGGTCAGTAGGTTTCTTAAATAATTCGTAATTGATCTCCTTTCATTAAAATCATCTCTTATCCTTTAGCACTCCCCTGAATACAGCACAATATTCAGCCTCCACCCCTCAATAATTACATCAGATTTAACCTTCTTTCTGGGCAGAGGCTCCTGTCCCTGCATGGCGTGAGCCAGCAACAGCCACCTGATCATCTTTTAATAAAGTAGTCACTCTTCCTTATATCTATGAACCTCAATCATCATCTTATTAAGTCCTTTGAGTAAAAGAATGCAAGGGCATGTATCAAATGAAACTTCCCCACAGACAGACAGCGCAGAGATCTGGGTCATAACACGGGGAACAAAGTACTGTAAATGTTACCAGTCATGTTATGCTGTCCCCTATGCATATTATTCACAGACACACACACAGATACACACACACACACACACACACACAGACACAATGCTTGGATCCACAGAGGGAGACGCACTGTTTCAATCAACACATCAAACACACATGTTTGATCCACTGGCAATTAAGTTTGGCTGCGTGGCGAGACAACTAAGGCCTATCACCATGGCAATGAACCATACTGGACCATCTCTTATGATCATCAGTTCTTGCTGCCATGGTAACAGCCTTGGCTCCCTATAGGCTGCTACATACACTATGGCTGAAAAAACAAGGTGCACTTGTCTTGCAGTGGCAACCTATAGACAAAAGCCTGCTGGGTTTAAGGGAGAGTGTGTCAGGTGAGATTTAGACGGAGAACTGCTGTATGTGCAGAACTGTGTTTCTCTACCTTGTTTATTTGTAATAGAATAAATTCATGAATGGTCAAGACACAGGCAGAGTTAAAATAAGACATGACGCCATATATGAAAAATACTTCTGATTGTCCTGAAATCGTCTCAATGTATCAACTAGACCGTTTTGATTGAAATTGTAGATAATAAAGAATGGAGTGTAAATTGATCGCACAATGAGTCATGAAGAGCTACTCCCAATGACAGCTTCAACAGGTGGACATGTGAACAGGCGGGTCAGAGCTTGCCACAGATTCAGCACACATGAAAATGGAGAAATTGCTCACTCTAGTGATCGTTTTCCTTCACTTCAGCTACCTTCGTTAATGAGCGGCACTTCGAGACAAACACATGCAGGCAGCTCCCTCTTGTGGACACAGGAGGAATAGGTGAAAATGTGTGGGCTATACTTGTCCGCCCATGGACTGATAGAAGAGTGCATGAAAGTAGACCCATGACCATCCATGAGGTTTAGCATAATTTTCCATTTGATTTTAAAACAGGGGACAAGTGTTAAGAATGCTGTTGTGAGTTAAATTAATATTCTGCAACTGGAACTGGAGGTGTGAGAAAGCGTGAGGAAGTTCAACATCCTCCCCGGAGCTCTTGAGGATGGGTGGAGTTCCACCACTTCCCACATTGCAGTGCTACAAGTGTCTCCGCAACCTTGCGGTCTTGGTTTCTCTGTCCTTTTCTCACAAACAAACTCGCACAGCCACCCACAGGCAGAGGGAAACAAACTCACACACAAACAGGGCCTGATCTTATATCGTTCAAAAAAATGAACTGAGACTGTGCTGCGAGGAGTGACTCATTCCTACCTTTAGGTACTGTCGCTTTGCATGTGCATGTGTGCAAGTGTTTGGTTCCCACATTATCGCCAGCTGAGCATCATATTCACCCCGGCCAGTTGTGTTTCAGATAAAAGCTGACTGAGTTTCTGTCTCCACTGCTGCTCCTCTGCTTTCCCCCTGCTAATGCCTCCAGGCTTATATCACACTAGGTAACAGACTGTAACTGTGTACACTACATCAACAACTGCGTCCAATAAGCAAAACACAATAAAGCTGACAGCTCATTAAGGCCGTATGCAGGCTCCCTGTGAGTAATCACTGCCTCTTCTCTCCACACTATAGAGCAAAGCCTTAAGCCATCGCCTAAAGTAAATATGATACCAGCAGACATTTTGTCTCATGTTTGTTCTGTGGCCACAACTCACTATCGTTCCCTGCAATATAGAAGGTGCACCAGGAGATAGAGTAAATGCCAGGCTCCAGAAATAGCAGCAGCCCATTTGCTCTTTTCCATGATGCTGGTAGACAGATAACATTTACACCTGGCCCCAAAATACTAGGCCAGACAACGATAAGAGGAGGGGACTTTTTTTAAGAAAAAGGCCCCTCCTCTTATCCCGCTCCTCTACTCCTTTTAAAAATGGCTTCTTCTTCTCCAGGGTTCTTAATCTCAGCCTCATTCATGTCAATCATCTTCCCCGTCAATCCACATAGCAACCCAGCTCAGGTGGACAAAAATATAATTCATCCCTTCTCTCATATGTCCAAAAGGGAATAAAGTTAAATAGAAGACTATGGACGCCGACGCAGTCCTGAAAAAAGATGTCGAGGCCGCTGAAAGCTCTTGCAGCTTGCCTGCAACCATAGAAGCTGGCAGCCGCTGCGGCTTTCATCTGCTGCTGCTGCAAGAAAGCTGCATCAGCTGAAAGAAATATGTAAATATAGAATTTATATCAAGCAATTTTGCGTTTTTTCACTATAACACCTCAGAGTAGCGAACACAGTACGCCTTGCGTTTGCGCGGATTTCTCACCATATGGTGATGCTATCGCCACCACTTCCGAGTGCGTGACGTACGGGGAGGCTGTTCACTGAGTTCCAGTCTTAAAGTCAGTTATTGATATGTTTGTCATGTTTCATAATTTTTCATTCATTCCCCATAGAAAACCACTAAAATGGTTTTTCATGTTTCGAGCTGCTAGTGTGTAGGACTAGTAGCATGTCAAAAAAACAGATGGAAGAAAACTATGATAAAGAGGGAAGATAATGGTGTGATTGCTTTCACGAGGAAGGGAAGACAAGAGAGAAGGGGCAGAGGATGATGGAAATAATATATGTCGACATCTAATTAGCAGCAGCTGGCTGCAGACACTCTCTCGCACACACACATGCATGCTAACAAAAGCAGGGTACAGGAGGCGGGCAGACAGTTGGCCAGTTGAAAATCCAGATCTTTAAACAATCTGTGGATGAGCCGGAGCAACAAATATTCCAGGAGTTTCTTGTTTGGTATTTACACTGTGGAAATCTACCTAAACGCCCTCTGGCAGCACATACATGATACGAGACATAAGGACACGAGGCAGCTCTTACAAGAAAAAAATAATAAAATAAACAGCCACACAGGTGTCATATCTAATAGAGGCAGGCTGATTCATCCTTCAGACTGATGCCAATCAGGTCATTTCATGTAGCCACCTCACACGGAACAGAGCAAATCTGTACACGCGGCTGTGATGAACAGCTCTGACTGACAAGCTTAAGGCTGGAGCCATCAAATATCCGGAGGAAATGCATATAACACACAGCGGCACTGTTTTCCAGCACACTGTCTTATAATACTGCTCTGCTCCAGTCTGTTCAGTTTGGCTCTCCTGTACTGTACTCACTAAGTTCAGTTCATCTCCTCTCCTCTGTACTACTTATTCGTCCATGGGTCCACATAAAGGTCAGTAAAACATAAGACAAATCAAATGTCAAACACTGAGACAAAACAACTCAAGAACTCCCTGAACTCTAAATAAAGTGGGAAAGATGGATCTTCTACTAGTATTACATCTTAAAGGAGTAAAAGCAGTTCTATATTTAGCCACTCAAATTCTCATGTAAATAAATACAGTCTTATCATTTTGTTAAAGTGTGTACTGGAACAGATGAATCCAATAAAGATTTAAAACGGCTAAATGTCAGTAAAGACATTCTTTGTCTTATAACATGTTTTGCTGCAAAATGCTGCAGTCTTCTCTCCGAAATGCATGTTAATGTATTAATAGCGATCAAAGCACAACACTTCTTTAATAACGACAGAGTAATTATTAGTTTGACCATCAATGGTCAACGGTTTTTAGAGGTCATCTGTAAATATTTGCATATGCAAAATCAGATAATCTTTGAGCAGAAGATAAGAGATTTATTGTAAACATGTAATTCCAACTGGGCAGACGGTGTAAAAATACACAGAAGACAGACAGCAGTTACTCACCACAGTTTGCGGGGCATGGTCACACTATTAAGAAGCTGATCACGTTCAAGCTCTCCCCCCTCTCTCTGTCTCTCTCCCTCTGCTTCATCCTCTCTCTCCTCTATTATCCCTGTTTGTCCACTTAAAATATTCATTCACCCTCACCACCACTTCAAGACAAAACCCACAAACAGATGCGTGTGTTTGCTCACAAACACACACACACACACACACACACAGGTTTGATTATGCAGTTATTAATGAGGTGCCGCGTGCACGGTGAAGGTGGCGAGATCTCTTTGTAGTAACCATGAGCAGAGGGGAGGCAGAGGAGCACTGGGGATTAATAAAAAATAAGAAGCCGGCAGGCTTGCTTGATACTAAATGGTGCAGACAATAAAAATCAAGGCACTCTTCTGGTGATATAATAAGATTAATCTATTTTTCGGCCATCTCTGCACTCCCCGGGTCTTGTTTTTTTTGTACCTTCACCTGCACCACTAAAGAGCACCTGTTGGGTCAGCCATGCATCCCTCCTGCTTTGTGAAGCACTGGGGATTAATGACAGAGGACATAGAAGAGAAAGTTGGAGTGAGGGAGGAATAAAAAGCACACTGTGAGCTGAGGGCAGGCAGGACAGAAAATGGAGAGGGCAACAAAACAAAATGCTCACACCTGCTCCATCTCATTTTTTTGGCCCTCCACTTCCCTTTTTCACCTTTCTCTTTTTGTCTCTCCTCTTATGTTGTGTCTTTATTCTCCTATATATTCCTTGCACAATCTCATTGCAGGAGTTTAGCAGACCGACAACCAGCTATGCAGCTGGGGTCAGAGTGAAACAAATAGAGTCAGTGATGAAATGGAATGAAAGGAGAGATGAAATTGTCATCCTGTTCTGCCCTCCTCCAAGCCCATTTTTTCTTTCTTCTCATGTTATGATATAAATCCAGACTTTCTCAGCCTTTTTTCGGCCCATTATGCTGCTTTGCTATGACTCAAAATGGTATCATTTCATCATGTTCAAAACAAAAGAAAACTCCTGTCAGCACGTGATTTATTTTTTTGGTCTTCCTATGTCTTTTATTGCTTGCTGCATGCAACAATTTAATTTCCCTGGCGTGGGATTAATAAAGTTTCTTATCTTATCTTATCTTATTCCACAACAAGGATGATCAACTCCTTCTCCATCTGTCCATCCTCCCCTTTGCACTGGATTCTAATTGGGAGCAATCATAAACTGGGGGTGACACATATTAATCCTTTCCATCCTGCAAAGTGTTCTATATCTAACACCTGGATCAGACACACACGCACGCCTGCACACATAAGTCGGTGTTATTCAGCGTCTAGGCAGAGTCACGACTCACTCATTTATATTCAGAGCCACTCCAGAGCAGACGGTCTAATGACACCTGGCCAGGGAGGGAGCGAGGCATTGGATGTGTGTGTGTGTGTGTGTGTGTGTGTGTGTGTGTGTGCATCTAATGGTTCGCCTGAGAACGCCATAGCTAACAGACAAGTCCTATTTTACATGACTCAGACTAACCCGATTTTTTTCTGCATGTCTGGAACAAGGTGACAACAGATCTGCTGAGTCCAGCATTTTAATCCTGCATCTTATTCATGTCCGCATGAAACTCATACTTCAACTTCATGCATTGTTAGTCTTGTGCTGTAGAAATCAAACACAGTCACTTCATTTCAAAAGAGTAAAAACTAAAAATGTATTTAGCTGCTACCAGCTTGGGGCTCAGTTCATTAGTTTAATCTGATTTAACTATATTTATCTACTCTGCAGTGCAAAAGGCGGCTTTGTTATCATGTCATTTGGACTAATTTTAAAACAAATGAAGATACCTACCCGTGCAATATGTTTTCTGGCATTTTGTAAGGTCAAATCTCATTCTTTGTGATTCAAGTGACTCAACCTGCCTTACTCATACTTGTTTCATGATATACTAATTTCTGGAAAATTAAAATTATCTCCTACTGCACTGTCATTTTTTTTTTTTTCATTTTTTTTCTATGACTCAACTAGAGACAGAACGGTCTCAACATCAAGAGAGACAGTGAAGTGCAGTGTTTCAACAGGTGGCGCCAGCAGGTGAGACATGAAGACAAGAGGCAACAGAGAAGGCTCGAAGCTGCTCAGGGACTGAGTGTAATTGAGTCAAAAGTGAGTGAGACACACAGCGGAGTGAGCTCTGGGGAGTGGGGTTTGGGGTGTAGATACAGATGGAGACAAACACGCACGCACAGAAGCCCTTCACCTGCCATCACTACGGCAACCTCCATTAACAGAGCTTGCCGGTGGTTTGTTTCAACAAAGAGAAGCTCCTCACACACAATATCCTGAAAGAGCATCGCATGAAGCAGGTACACAAACCGAGCAGACGATAATCACATTCGCTGCCCGGCCCAATCCAGAATTCATCTGAGCAAGCAGCTGTTACGTATGGCTCAAACGACCATTACACAAGGTGATTTTCAAAATAAAATCGACATCTGTCAAAACATGAGCTGTTAACTTCTCCTTTCTGCTCTGAAATATAAAGAAAAGTCATAATAATTTGTTGAGCATCATCAGTCCTTGTTTCCAAAACACACATAACCAAAGTGAGAGTGAACAGGGGCATCTGTCCAATGAATCAACAAAGCAAGAGGTGGATCAACACGAGGCTGTATGCTGGGGCAATGAAAGGTCGTATGCTAAAGAAACTGTGCATAACCCAGTATACAAGACTTATCATTTCATTAAGTTGAGTTATACTTTGTCAGTCCCTGTGGGACAATAAGTCCTCTGCAGTTGACCCGTCCTTGGTGTTTTGGAGCGCTTTTTAGCCACATTCCAATGGCCACAGCCCAACTCCACCCCTGAAGCCAGTGTGTTGATCAAGGGCAAAAGCAGAAGTACTGCTAATGCCGAACATGTTTACTCACTGTGACCGCGCCATCTTACAATGAATCAGTGAGATGTGAGATCTGACAGGGCTGCAGGCAGCCTGAAAGGATGCACCGCTGTTCACTGCCTGTCCTGCAGACTGAAGCATTGAACGCCCTGACAAAGCAGACAGTTAGCAACCCAGAACATATGATAAGAACACAGGCTTCATTTTCTGTTTCAGAAGTGGAGAGGACGCAATCAAATCTGGAGTTCTGAGAGTTCTGCAACCAGACAGAAAAACCCTGAATGCTATTTATTTACATGCATTTATGATAACGTGAACATACTAAGTAAATATCTGTATTATTACTGCAATAACCCTAAACATTACATCTACTTTAATTGATTGAAAATTAAGACTAAGATAAGGCTGTCAATGAGCTTAAGACTAAAATATAAATTAAGAAACATAAGCTTTGTTGTTTGTTTTTCAAAAATACAGAGGAGAATGAGCAGCTTTTGAGCCCTGAGTAGTGTCTGCAGATCTTCCTGTCAGCCTGAATTTGGTGCAAAGTATTTAGCATTTAGCATTTGGAAAAAAAGGAGGGGGTCATGGAACTAAATTACAGTCCTGCTGCTTCATTTTCATAGAGTAAGTCACATTCACACCCAGGAGCCACGATACAGCCGCAGTTTTTAAGGTCTACAACCGACCCGAGCATGAGAGAGATGGCAGGTTAAGAGCAAACAAGGAATTGATGAGGCAGTAGTGAACGTCAAACTGCAGAGAAAAGTGATGAATTTAGGTACTTGAGTAGAAAAAGACTTGCTTTGAGTGCAGCGTGAGTGCGAGTGTGTGTTTTATTCTGTGCTGCTCAGGTATAATGTCCATCGCTCTTCAGTGAATCGATTGTCGGGGTTTTAGTGAGAATCAATCAGTGTGAGGGGACATAGGAGGAAGTAGGGTCCAGGTTGAAAGCGGCTTTTAATAGTTACTTACGACATGGCTAGTCTCGGTCCTCATTCATGAGCAGTTACGCTTCAATGTTTTCCAGGAATGTCTCCACAAACACATTTACACAAATTAACCGACTAACTGGGATTGGAATATTAACTAGACATTGACACAGATTTGAGGCAAGAAGATGCCCGAGACAAGGATTTAATGAACTTACCGGGCCTTCAGAGCAGACAAAGTGGACTTGTCAATCCTGGGAAGAAGCAGGAGAGGAAGGCACACACACACACACACACACACATACACACACACACACACACACACACACACACACAGACAAAAAGACAGAGAGAGAGAGAGAGAGAGTATTATTGATCAAGTCTTTGATTCAAATTGCTAAAAAGCAGTTAAATTCTCTGCTGTAAGTGCTCTTTTATTTTAGAGCGATAAGGAGCACCGGAAGACATGCAAATCAAGATGGTGAGGAGTGAGATGCATGACTTCATCACAGCATGGTCCAGCGGGTCCCCGGGGTATTCAGGCGTTTAAAAGAATGGTCATTAATGTGTGATTGCTTCTCCTGTCCTACTGGCATTCACTTCACTGTGGAGAGGGGGGGGGGGGGGGGGGGCTCCTTTGAAGTGAAGCCTTTACATACTACGAGCTGAAACACTCAATATGTCTGCTACACATGTTCAGTGCAGCATCCACAAACCTGCATGAATAAGATACAAACATTTCTTAGCTGTGTTAAATGTTTTTTTTTAATACACATTTGGTACTTGGTGCATGAGGGCCGAAAAGAAATGTGCTAATTTGTACGAATGATCTTTAACTCATGCAGAGCAGGTAGAGCCTACAAACTGCAGAGGACAGTTCGTGTGCACAGTGCAAATCAGTGTCGGCGTAAAGTCACAGGCAGAGCGCAGAGCACGCTTTATGACAGCTGACTTGATGTAACAAGGTTAAATCTCTACAAGCTGCTCAGACCGGTTATGAGAGGTCTCAGTGTTTATAAGGGACCTATTCATGCCTCACTACATACTGTTCATACTAAAAACATGAAGTCAAATCATAAGACTTAATGTTCAAATCTTCTCAGTTCAGTTGCTCTTTACTTCTAATAATAGAGGAGGATCTGTGGGGCACATTTTGCTTGAGGGAAGCTGTATAAACAGATATATTGAGGGTTTAACCTCCTGTGTGAGTGTGTGTATGTGTGTGTGTGTGTGTGCACGCTTGTTTTACAGCACTCTCACTGGCATCTCTATGGAAGATATTATGAGACATTAATTCTTTGATCCCATTAATTTAGAGACTGAACCGTGCAGAATGGTGCCGAATCTATTTCATGCACAAACACGCCCTCGTAGCAGACACACACTCACACAGACACGCGCGCGCGTACAAACACAGTGTGTAAGCACACGGTGCACACTATTTTTACTGCACCATCATTCAGCGTGGATGTTTTAAATGTCATTGGAATTTTTTCCAGGCTTTTTGAATGAGTGGGCATCGCAGCAGCATCAACAGAGGCAAACAGCACCGAGCACAGAGAACACAGAGAATCTGTTATTTCTTACTAACTGCATATTTAAAAAGCCAAGATAATAGGACTTCAGCTAGTGAAGAAGTGAATGCAGCTGGGACAAGGTCTGCATAATGCATTGCTTAAGATGAATAGAAATACAGTAAAATAAAATAAACACAAAAGCTCCCTTATATCACATTTCATTTGCTGCAGCAACACCTTGTTGTCCCAGTGGTATCTGATCTAGCACGACGACAAACGCTCCCCTCTTTCATATTGTAATGGAGCTGTAGTCTGCGCTCTCACAGGAGTTGAGAAGATGCACCACCCACCTTATGCCTGAATCATCAAACAAGTCACACTACCATGCAAACGCTTTTTTCGTCCCACATCTTACAGATGAAGGGAACGCTACAATTGACCGCCTGTGTGCAAGTTAATCATGTTATGGGGACAAAACTGTGTGTCCAGATGGGAAAGGATTAAATGCCAAATTTTAACAGCACTGCAGATATACAATAGCAACCTTTCTTTTACGATACAAAATGCATCACACATGACTGATTAATGATTTGCTAAACATTTTTTGCAAATGGCCTGTCTGCTCAAAGCCAGCTCGACATTTGGTACTGCATTCATTCATGTATCTTTAAACAGGTGCTCAGATAGCTCTCCATCTGAAATAGCCATCCATGCATCCATATGTCCAGAAAGAGAAACAAAGAGGAGAGGCTGATAATTTAAAGCTTCAGATGAAAAGTGCTACATTTTCCAACAAGACTTAATGCCTACAGCCATACACATCCACCCAGCTGTGGTGCTTATTGCACCTCACATTTTGAAATTTGATTCTGAGAAAATTTAAAGTAGAGCGGCCCCATATTGTTTGTGGTCCAGATGACAGCAAGTGTTAGTGGGATAACAGCGTGCTATGGTTAAGGGTGCACCTGCACAGTGTTCTTCCACTCAGTCTGCTTGCCTGTCTTTGCCTGCAGACCTGATACACAGCAGGAAGAATACAGATAAACAAGTCTTTTCATCTCAAGTACAGCCTTCAAGACATTTTAACAAGCTAAAATTGAAGAAATGGGTTGAGATAATTCCACATTTTGAATGCTGCTTCATGAGAGTTCTTGGTAACTCTTGAAATAAAAAAAGGTCATTTGTTTTGGAGACAAACCCTGTTGGCACATTTTGTTTTTTTCTCAGAAGATTTTATCGTCTGGTACAAAAAAAGGCATTTAGAAGTTCCTGCAGTGGCAGTGTTTATTTTCGATGAGGCGTTCTTTAATTTGTAGAGGAATTAATATCATAACCTCTTTTCACTTCTGCTGTGCGTGGTCGAAGTTTTTGTCTGCAATCACACAATATTGCAATGTGCTGCTGGGCTGAGCTGAGCTGTTGCTGATCTGTCCAGGGTTTTCATATTGCACTTCCATTATGGTGGGGGACTCACAAGAGGCAGATTTAACAAAGAACGGCAGCAGAGCCTTCGTATGAGTAAAGCCCCAACAACGCTTGGTTCTACAGTTCCCATAATGCAACTCAGGGTTATTTTTTCTCATGCTGAAATCTCCTTAAGAGCCGTAGAAAACACTATGAAGCTATTTTCACATGGCACAACTAAATAAGTGTCTCTTCAGGAACTCATCTGTGCTTCTGAAAAATATCTGGATTGCTTTGTTTTATTTTTAGCACTATTATACACAATAATGGCTAATCAACCCTGTTAGATGTGATGTGCTGCCCCTTAGCTCTGTCTGTTTCAGGTTATTTCAGCCTGTCTGGCTGGATGTGCTGCCTAAGCTCAGCTGGGAAGGTTAAGTGCACTGAAGCAGCGCTTCAGTGTCAGAAAGACAACCAGCAGGGGAGCCAGCACAAAAACACAGCATCCCAGTGTGTCTAAACGGGCTCCCTGGCAGCGTCTTCAGCGCTGCATTATGGGAACTCTTCTTGGCCAATAGAGCAGGAGAACATGACTGGTAAGAGCTGTGACCACAGTCCCACAACAGGACAGCAGCAACAACAACAAGAGACAGCAAGCAGAGACAATGCAGCCTGTTGATTGTAATCTGTCCCTGAACGGAGACAGCACAGAGTGAAACTGTACGCACACACACACACACACACACACACGCACACCCACACACACACACACACACACATACAAAGCTGTCAAACACAGGACAAAGTGTCAGAGGTGTGACACAGAGGAGCACACCCAGCCCTCCACCCATCCTTCCTTTTTAGAAATAAGATGACATTTCTGCACCACACACACATCTCAGCAGCATACTGTGCATCGTTTAAACTTACTGAACACTACTAATAATAACATGCACAATGCTCAAAACATACATACAGACATACATATATACATACATAACATCCAATGAAAAGGCAACATACCATCCAAATCCACCAAACGACACGCTTCTCCTCCTCCTCAGCATTTTGTTAGACTGAACTTCTCAGCAGTCTCTCAGTCTCTTGCTCTCAGGCTCTCTCCTCTGGGAAATGTATGCTCTGCTGCTGTCAGTCTCTCTCTATACTGTGTATACTTGCACTTTGTGACTCTCTGACCCAGTCTCTCTCTCTCTCTCTCTCTCTCTCTCTCTCTCTCTCTCTCTCTCTCCCTCTCTCTCGCCTCTGTTTGCCCTCTTTTTTGCCTTCTTTTGTCTTGTTCTCTTCTTCTTTGCCACCCTCCCGCCTGTCGTGTTTCACTTTGCCACTTGACCAGTCAACTACTTTCCTGAAACACTGCGTGCTCTTTGGCTTCACAGGCTGTTAAACACACAGTCAGACACACGCACACACACACACACATACACACACAATCTGACACACTGACACACGCAGGTACACCGAAGTATACACATATTTCAGCAGGGGGAGGAGCGAGCTGAGGAGGGGGGGGGCCACAGTCTCCAATCTGATCCCCTCTGTTTGTCTCCAATACACACACTCTGAGCTGCTCTGCATATACAGTAGCATTTGGACTCAAATGAATTATCTTTATCATCACGACCAGCCTCAACATCTGTGGTCTGCCAGCATGCCCACCACCAGGAATTGTGGTCACTTCCTGTGCAGTGTTGTCTGCAGATTTCTATGTGCATCACCAGTGGCCACTCACAGTTCACATTCACACAGCAACATGCAAAAACACAGCACAATAAACTTGAATTACAACACACCCACTACCACATGATACCTGCCGTCTGAAAATAACACTGAGGTCATGTTTTTCAGCCAAATGGTTCAAAGCCTGACCTCTCAGTGTGATATGGATTATGTAGCTTGAAGGTCCTGAGTCAGGAAAATCTATTAAAACAACACTGCAGGAGTCGTTGAATGGAAATTATGCCAGATGCTCGACAGCAACAACACAGAGTGAAACATTGGGCTATTAAAGGAAGCGGGAGGAGCCGAACAGCAGTGCAGTCAGACAGCAGTGTATACATAGAAACCTCCCATGTTGTGGCCAAAGGGAGTGTCCTTCCTGACACCCTTCCTCCCGCTCCAGATTTGACAGGTCTCACTCTCAGAGTTAACGTTTACACAGAATATATACTGAAAGAACTCAAGGGGTTTTTGAAAACTTGTGGAATACTTTATGCTGCAAAAACCATAAAAGTTTTAAATCATACTGACTCTTTGTTGCATTAATATCATGGCTGCATGGCTGCTGGGGGCAAAAATATGATGCTACCCATTATTGGAGTACAGTAAAGTAGTTTTTCAAACAAGGTCCTGCCACAGAGATGCAAAGTTATCTAAGTATGCATGACCTCTGTAAGCTGAAAATGTATGTTAGTGTTGCCAATTCCCAAACAAATTTGCAAGTAAATCGACAGAAACAACTGACATGCAGTGAACCTGGTGTTTTGGGGGCCCCCAGGGCAGTTGCCCACTTTGCCGGACTTGTAATCCAGCCTTGAATCAAATACAACACTGTCATAAAATATGGCGTGATGATCACCCAAGAGCTCAACACCTCTCATAGCTGTGGATGCAGGGAGGGGCTCACAGAGAATGCCCATGTACGGGGTCCAGAACTGCCGACAAAGGTAATATTCGCTCACTCAGTTATGTAGTTCCCAGGCGTTTATGTTGGATTACATTATTCTTAGTTTGAAGGAAAACATCAGGCCTGACACCACAGAGTAAGAAGCTAGAAATAATGTCCGAATGCTTGTTTCATTTTCATATCAAACCTAAACTCTCATGTCATTTCTACATTGAGCAGAACCCTGATTTGATTTAGTGGCTCTTCAAAAACTACTCATTGAGTGTAGGAAATCCAAAAAAGGGCATCTGAAGCCTGTTGATAATGATCACGGTGAAAAGCTTTCACACTGAAATATTATCAATGCACAGGATGTGCTCTCAGTCCTTATCTCTATCACGGTGAGATTGACTAATTAAAAGCAGTAAAACAGTCACAATGGCACAATGTGGTGTGTGTGCCCCCCGACACACACACACACACACACGCACACACACACACACACACACACACACACACACACACACACACACACACACACACACACACGCACAGATGAGTCAGTCTGCCATTGCATTAAAAAAGACCTCAATCTCCCTCTGGTGGTTTAGAGATGGCGTGTGGAAATGAAAAGGTATCTTCAAGAGCAAGTTTGATGAAAGTCATACTGCTAAAGGAAAAATGAAATGAAGAAGGAAAGAAAGAAGCATGTTTGGTGTAGAGTTTGTATACACGTGCATGGATTATTATTAGGTCATGTGTTGAATCAAGTTGTTGAATAAATGCCGCTATGAGCCACATTCGTTTTCAGGAGAACAATGGTACCCAAAGTGGAAATAGCTCACGATGCTTTTCACCACGTAATTGTTTATCGTTTGGCCTCAGTGAGCATGTGTTGTCAGCAAAAAGGCTCTAAAACTAACTACTCACTTAAATTTGATGAACTTTTCTTATCTTGCCTTAGTCTTTTCTTAATTAAGTGTCCATAAAGCACTCTAGAAAATTGGACAAATGCATTATGGCTTTCATTTGACTCTGCCATCTTCATTATTCTGCTATGCTGGACCCTTGTTGCCTCCATATCAATCAAACAGAAACACGTCATGAATAAAAAATAATACCCCTGATTGCATTATTGATTATCGTTCCAAATGTCCCAGCTTTGTTTCTGTCAAATCATTTTCCTCTTCATACCTTGCCGTGTGTCCAGCACATACTCTATACACAGACTGTACGCGTTTCTCAGAATAAACAACGTTGCTACAGTATAGAGATACAGTAAATGCGTACGACTCAGTTCTTTGGTTCTGGCTTTGATGATTAACCATTGCATTTCAAACAGAGGATCATGTTCTTCCTGTTTAATGTACCTCATGATGCATGTACGCAATCCTTTTTTTCATTTGATCTGGTTGCTGATGCCCACATTATATGATGTATACAAATGTAACATAGGCCGTTTTTCCTACTGATGCTGCTGTTCTTCTGAGCAGTAATACTGCAGCAGGTTCAGTTTCTCAGTTAACTTTATCAAGTGAGAACATTTGTTGCTTGCAGAGTCTGCACTCTTGTCCTCATGTCTCCTCCCTGTTTCCAGCAAAGCTCATTGACATCATCCTAACATGTTAAGCTTGCATTCACACCACCACCACCACATTTTCTGTTACCACTGAAAAGTTGGTAAGTGGGTCGGGTGCTATGAACCACCAGCAACCAGTTGGATGATGTCAGCAGGTCACTGCAGTGTCTTTTCTGCTGAAACTGTCAAGCAGCATGCATTTGTTAGCATTGCTGCTTCACAATGCTGTTCTTAGCAGTTAAACTCCAGGCTAAAGCTTGATGCCTGTGTGACAACGGCGAGAATGACGTTTCGGTTTTCTCCACTCTGAGTGAACTCACACACTGACGGCATGCATCACACTTTGTCCTGGCCGCATTGTGCAGTTTGTTTGTAGCTTATTTAATTGAAACATGGTGTTCCTGTGTAGATAGAGCTGGGCGCAATTTGTGTAATGAGCCGCTGTATCATGCGTAATTTCAAAATGTCCTTAATCAGTGTCAGCTGTCACAACTGTGTGTCAGAGTAGGTAAATGGCTTTTTCCTGTGTGTCTTTAGTCTTACAGAATAATACCATGCCTTGATCCTGCATCATGTGCAGAACTTTAAACCTGCAACAACTGTTGTTGTTGTTTTTGTGAAAACAGCATTGACACTGCATCACCTTTTAAGTCGATAGAGTGAACCTGTCGGCACAGTTGTTAATTTACACATCCAGCAGCTATGTGGCAACATTAGCATCCATTTGGAGTTGTGTTTCTGCAATGACCGGTACACTTCTTTTAACTCTGTTTTTGGTCTCCATCAACCCCCTGAGGAAAATGTCTGGCTTTTTAGCTGCTAAATGCTCCACCGTGTTCATCAGCTATTTGCTAACTGTATCTGTCTGCTGTTTGGTGCTGAGCTGGTAGTTTTTAGTGCTTTGTTTCTAAAAACAGCTGCCTGCTGCAACCAAAAATGACATTATGAGAGTGGTGATATGAACCAAATCAGTGAAGTGCTGAGGCCAGACAGCTAAACGATGAGCTGAAACTCGCTATAAATCTCCGTAAAGACAAAGGGAGCTGGAGATTCAGGTGATAATTCTCGCTCTTTCACCTCGCCACATTGTTTGCACGTTGTCATTTGCTACATTGCTGTTGATTACAGTGGCTTTTTATGCATCACTGAGCATTAAGGGTTTATCGTCGCAGCTCAACAACGGAGCTGTGTCTGTGGGCGAGTCGAGGGACTGCAGTGAGTTCAGACGTGTCTCTGACAACAACAGGACAGAGGGGACCAAATGGTGCAAACGTTTTACACGTTTTCGAGGAAGAATTTCTGAGAGGGCTCTTCACCGTGATTGCATTATATCGTACAACTGCACCATTCTATCAGATTGTAACAGTTTAAGTGAAACCTGACGGCACATTAGAGGTTCAGTTGACTCAAATCAGTAAATGTTAAATTTTCCTATTTAGTGTCGTGCAATATATCTTCCCAAAAACATGGTCCCAGTTGTGCAGGATAATGCAGTGACCACACTGTCAGCAAAATTTATTAGGACTTATTTGAAATATAGAAAATCTTGAGTGACATGGTCATTGCCTTTGTAAAGATACTGTTTATTAGTGTTACTAAATGTCATTTTTAGTGCTTTGAGTACAACAAATAGGGTGTGTTGGCACAAATTTCCAACAGCCATGACACAAAGCATCAAAACTGTCCGGCTCTGCCCAGATGCCACTAACAGTACATGAAAAAATACGTTGTCTGTGTTTTATGCTAACTAGGCAATGAGCATGCCTGTGTGAAGTATGTGTAAAATGAAAGCACTATTGTCTCACTTACAGGACTTATCAATGTCTCACAAACCTCATTTATTCACCTTTTCTTTCGTTTCATCTCAACCTTTTGTCTTTCCCATCAGTCTCTCATCTCATTCTCAATAACTCTCTCCAGTGAGACTCCACAAGAGACGTGATGTTTCCATCTTTATTACTTCTGTTCCTTCCTCGTCTCCTCGCCCTTCCTCCATCTCACTCCCCACGATGTAATAAGGTATTTAGTCATTAGATGGATTCCCAGGGGGTGATATGTGCCCAGACAGACATGAGAGACCTTTCTCTTTTCCTTCATCTATCTCCCTCCATCCATCCATTGCTCCCTCCTGTGTCTCTAATAGGTTGCTTAGTCATATGAGGTTTTCCAGGAGGGTTGCTGATTGAGAGACTAAGCTGATGCTCTGCTTTAATGGCTCCTGTCTCGACCACAACCATCACCGTCTATTATAATGCTCATACGAATACTCACATACACAGAGCGCAGAGGGATCAAACCTACATTTGAACAACAGCCAAACAATAATTCAGAACTTTTTGCTAATTTAATGTTCTGCCTCCAGAGAAAGAGGGCGACAGACTGGCATTCAGTGAGCTAACCCAGCAGTACAAAGAGGCCAGCAACGGCAGCCAGAGGCTGAATACTTTCACATGTGACTTGATCGCCATCAAGTTAGCAAAAAAAAAACATACACAGCAGTTAATGTTGTGAAATATTCCCACTTTGGTTCGGTTAAGGCACTGAAACATACTTGGTTAAAGTTTAGTGAACAAAAGTACTTGTTTAGCTTTAGACTTGTTTAGCTTAAAATAAGTATGTAAGTTACATACATTACGTTACTTCAATTACAAAACAAATTTTAGCGTATATCACCCAACCCAAATACTGAACCTTTAAAGCACAGCTGTTTTCTGGAGATCACCACTTTATTAGGGAAATTGTTTTTGCTGCAAACTATTAAGTTCAAAATCACGCTCTGGATTTTGGAGGATCTTTGCGTTGAGTTTGATTTCAGCTGGTAAATGAATCCACACACTCACACTATGTGCAGCGCCGTGAAAAAAAAAACACCCGTTGCTCTTAAATTTTGATTATTTCTTACAAAGTAGCAGTTCAAGGAGTGAGCAGAATCTGACCTGTAATATAAAACCACACTTGCTGTTACCACCATTAACCACAGGTGGCGCCAAATCAACTGAAATATTTAAATTAATTAAGTAATTTACAACTTTAAATCAAAATGAATGTATAAATGCATTGCTATATAACGATTATGAGATAATTTGATTATGAATACATGAAAACACATGATATCTCAAGCTAATCACATAATTAAGTTGATGCTGGAATAGTAAGAGTTATTAAACATCCGTGACCAGACTTCTGAAGAACACCATATGGACTGATGAAATATGATCCATCTGTTGTTCTGAACATGATAAGAGGAAAATGCTCCTGCTGATATACACAGACACAAATAAAAATGCACAGGAATATAAAGGAACATGCTGTACAGAAATCAACCTCTGATATGAACTGATATGAGCTCTTGTTTTCTGCAAGCACTGTGATTTTATCAGAGACATATTGAGGGCTGATGCATTTCAGCGTTCGTGAAATTTTCATACATGGACAGACACAACACAAATATTTTGGATGCAAGGTGCATTACAGTACTTGGTTCCTGCAGTTATTCCAATCATGGAAGTCAACATCATCCTTACAACTCCCTATTTACCATAACAACATGAAATTTTAGTCCTCAAAACTCAATTTTAAGAAAAAACCTTACCTTGTCTTGGTTATCCACATGTTTGCATTGCCTCAAGGATACAACAAATAACTGCACACCTTGAAGTGTCAGAGTTATATGTTTATTTCTATTCTTGGATTATTATTACTGATGTTTTACATGGAAGCGCTATTTCATGTTGTAGCTGGTGGAGGTGGGGCTAAATTTAACTACCTTACTGAATATCATGTAGTTTAATCACGTATTATATGAGGATCAGATTTTTCGTATGTAAAATCTTAATCTTTAAAGTAAGCAGAAGCTGTGAAAGAAATGTAGTGGAGTAAAAGCATAATATTTGGCTCTGAAATGTAGCGGAGAGGAGATGAAAATGGAAATATGAAACGACTGTACGCTCCATCACAATACTGAGTTAATGTGCTTACGGTCGTCAGGTTCAACGGCTGCAAATCTGTCAGAGCATTCATTGTTGTGCTGTTATTAAAGGAGAGCTTTGTAGTGTTTTGCTGTAATGATACATCTGCGGTGGTCTGCATTTATGTGGCAAACACAGACGTGACTGATGAAGGAGAATCAACTGAAAATGATCTTATTCAACCGATAGTAAAGCAATCATCACATCATCGACTTACACCTTCATCATGAGGGTCCCCCTGCTGCGACCACGGGACTGTTAATCTTCCTTGGGTACAGGAAAGTGCACAACAATATGTAGATATACATGTTTTCTTGTGTATCTTTTAACATTCCTTCAGCTTGTTTTGCTTCTCACTTTCTTTTAACCGTCTTCATCTTTCATGGTCCTCAGTCTATCACTCTTCATTAAATCTTCTTTTTGTTTGCATTCTATTTTTATTTTCCTACATTTCCCCCCTATAGTCCTTCTCTCTGTCAGTGGATTTTAGTGAAAGTGACAGCAAGCCCACCCATACACCCACTCTTCCAGATCACACACACGTGCACAAATGAGTGCACACATCCACACACACGATCACAGACTAGATACACATAGATATGTACATACAGCGCTGCATGCACTTACTCATGCTGACGGGTGTGCACGTTCATGCACGCAATTAACAAGCTGTGACATGTGCACGCACGCACGCACGCACACACACACACACAGACCGCCTCCTCCACCCACGGCCTCCACGGTGCCTTCAGCCCTACTCTCCCCCCATTGTTCACTCTTCCAGACAACATTGATCAGAGAAAAACAGCCATTTAAATCATGTACTTCCCCTACACTGCAGCTCCGGCAGGCAATAAAGAGCAATGCACAGACCCAAGATTCTGTGAACTCAATCAGAAACACCCACAGGGACGACTGCGAACCCTCAGCCCACACAAAAACAATTTAATCAGGTGCGCTCTGAGAGCACAGCAATTTCCTCACACCGTTTCATTTTCCACTTAATGGGAACACACAAATACAAACACAAGCTGCGGAAGTTTAAAGCAAATCCCCTCTGCAGCTGTGGTGACTCGTGCCACCGTATCAAAGTTTGCACTGATCTCGCCACCAGAGCAGGTGAGGGAACACTGAGGCGGATTAATGGAGAGGAAGAGGTCTCCAAGAAAGGGTGAGGCACGATCGGAGCTGACTGGAAATGAGACTTAATGATGGCGGGAACACGTGTGACGGAGGGAGGCACGGAGGTGTAAGAGGGAAAGGGGGAGGGAGAGATGACAGGAAGTGAGAAGTGTTGGCAGATTGAGGGCGGATTAATGAAAAATGGTTAATGACGAGCAGAGGAAGGAGAGGAGAGGTGTGAGGACAGAAGACAGGGTGTGTGTAGTGTTCTCTGAGTTGTAGTTCAGCTCTCAAGTGGTTTACTCAAGTCATAACAGGGACAGAGGAGATGAGACAGAGAGCGTGGGCACAAAGAAGAAATTCACTAAAATAGTGTAAAAAGAATCGGGGTAAACAAAGATAAAAATAAACACAACATAAAAGAGACAAACTGACATTCCTGTTTCTGCTGGCCAGGTTTTTCTGCTGTCTTTGCTGATGTGCTGACACTGGCAGCACAAATCACCATAGGAATGCATGCGTGGACAGTATGTGCAAATGCATATCTGTGTGCATGCTCGTGCACATTTGAGTAACTGGGACAAATCCTGAACGGACTCCACCTGAGAGGTGCAGATTAGCCACCATCTATTTTGAGCTGGAATCAGCAGCAGATGCACAGAGCTGCCGACGGGACCAGCCGTCCACTCGACACTGCAGAACTGTGACAAGCCAAGCCGCTTAGTGTGGGACTGCTGTGTCAAGAGTCTCTTTTTGCCTCTTTTGTTGATACTGGGACCATTTATTCATATCAGCACTGCACTGTAGCAGCACAGACATTTTTATTCTACCGTTTAATCTCTTATTCTACTTTATTTTGTCTTCTATTTTGCTTTAATCTTACAACAAGTCCTATTTAGGTGTTTCATCTTGTCTTTACACCTCTTGCAAAGTACTTTGGACTGCCCTGTTTTTGAAAGGTGCTATACAAATAAACTTGCCTTGACATGAGCATGCCATAGGGGCTCCACAGCCTAAATCAATACTCCAAAGTCAGTAATTGCAGACCATTCACACTTGGAGGTTCCAGCTGAAGGCAGAACTCCACACTAAGCACGTCTCCCCTCATGACATGATTTACACAACATATTGAACACTTTTCATTGTGGTAAAGCAAAACACTTACAGATTGTGCACCGCTCTGTGTGAGCTGGCACTTGCTGTATATGTGCAAAAAATGAAGCACAGTTTTCCACCAAATCAGTCTGATACACTTTTCTACAAAAAAGACAAATGCAGGGATACTGAAGGTCAGAAATGTGCTTCCTCGTTAGATTTACACCATTGACAGTGCATAGGTGTAAGGAAACAGAGAAGTGTTTTCTGAAAATTGACCCAATGTAACTTTTGCAGAGCAATGGCCTAAAGCTTACATGTAGTGTCACGGTGGTAGATGGGTGAGAAAGTCAGTGTACTTCAGTAATGTCCAGCTATATCTACCTAAAGTTTATCAAAATTAGCTAACAATAGGCACCATAAGCTAATGGCCATACTAGACCAAATAAGGCTATAGTGGCAAAAGCCCAGAGTGCACTGAATGGAACAAGGGTGCATTTTTTTTTTGCTTATATATTCAACTTTTCATTGTTGGAGGAAGAATTTTGTTAAGTTTCACTTTAAATTCAGCAGAACATAATGAAATAGAATAAAAGCACTTTTCTGCAGGAACAACTAAAGCACTTTCATCGCTTGATGGATGAAAGTGGATGGAAGATGTTTAACACACACGCAGCGCTCCTCCCTCTGCGCTGCATGCAGTAGAAACCATGTTTCTTCAGGGGCACTTTTGCTCACACATATTACACACACTGACCATGTACTCTATATGCACGGGACCATGAATGAATGCCCACTGGCGCACACGCATGCTAAAAAATTTCTGCATGCATGAAGACATTTACCCGTTGGCTCACACACAGGCCAGAACACTCAAATTTTGTATATAATTCATGTGCACGTATTCCTCTTCTTCTCATAATAATACTAATTATAACACCACTAAAGATAATACACATTAAGAAATGTTTGTTTTTATTTCTGTGAATGCTGTTCAATCTGTTGCTTGCCTTGGATTTCCTCCTCCAGTGTTTTGAGTTGGATTTCTGACAATATTAAGAAACACTGTTCTCATCCACCCACTCACATATGCAGAAACCGAACTTCATACCCCCACTCACCATCCCCCTGCAATCAGACACACACAACATGGTGTCATAAACCATCAGAGAATGTAGCACCATAACCAGACATTGCAGCACCATTGCAGCATTACTCGAAAGACAATTTGCGTGCCACCAGGCATCCTCTGGCTCTCTCACAGCGTGTACACACACAGACACACACACAGACACACACGTGCAAATGAATACATGAATACAAACACGAGCAATATTTCCCTCAAGTTTAAGACAATGTAGAGAGGACAAAGAAGCCTGGAAACAGATCCACACTTCACAAGATTGTGTGTGCATGCAGATCACAAGTGTCATACCTAACCTGCAACTCACACTGACTCCCTACTCCAGCTGGAGAGTTCTCACACAAATCAGCACACACACACACACACACGCTGTTTCCCATCAGTCATTTGGCTTTCAGTTAGCTGTTGTCAGCAGCCAACAACAGCAACATCTCTGCTGTGTTTCTGTTCCAGGGGGAACGAGTGTGAAAGCCTTACCTCGGCTCTCCTGCAGATCCTTTACAAGCTGGGGTGAACATCTCGCAGTCAGTGGATGGTGCAGCATTAGCAGTAGACCAGCTGCCAGAGCAGGAGAGGCTGAGTGTGTGTGTGTGTGTGTGAGAGAGAGAGAGAAGGAGGGGAGAGAGAGGGAAGGGGGAGAGGGAGTGCATAAAAGGGGGAGGGTATACAGCGATAAAGCATAGGGGCAGAATTATGAGATGAGAGACAGTGAGAAAATGTGTGTGTGTAAGAATGGGAGGTGGTGTTACCATGGAGAGGGCTACACCTAAACTGCTTTAAAGCATTTGAAGACCAATGGAGTAAAAGAGAGACACGAGCTGAGAGAGAAAGTCAGGCTGGAGAGAGAAAAGGGCAGAATATTTTGGCAATGGCAGAGAATACAGACCACTGGATCAAAGGAGTTTGCGGGTAGAAAAGGAAATTAATTAGGAAGGGGAGGGAGGGAGGGGTGAGGGCACAGAAAAGTTAAAAGACCATGACCCCGGGGGCAAGACCAGCTCTCGCTCATTAGTACCGACAGCAGCATCACACTGGCCTTGACACGGGTCAGATACTGATGCACAGTCCAACTTTATTTGTTGCAAACAAATACAAAATCCAAACTTGGAAAAGGGAATTTGAGGTCTTTACAAGAGAGTAATCGGCCCTACTGAAGCAGGGAGCAGGAACTGAAGGGCTGGAGTTGGAAAAAAGGCAAACTGTATCAAATAAGGTTGTAATGGTTTAACTCTGAGTTGAATAGGCTATTTTAACAAAAGAAATCACCAAACACAAAACGTGTCCTTTCTTGTCTATTTGAACTACTTTGTTTAAAAGAATAAACTTCATATTCATAGTTCAGGGATTAAATGTTTACTTTGCTAAGTGTCTGTCCATCCCATTATCATTGTAGCCTGTATTAAATTACTTAATGCAATTAAAATATGTGATCTAAATGTGGACTAGCTCAACCATATCAAATCACATTAGCATTAGCATGTCTTTAGCTGGGTTTTGTTTTCTATAATTTGATTTACTGTAGATGCTGCCTCATTATGCGGAATAAGTACATTAATTACTAAAATGTCACTCAAATGTTTTTTTCAATTACAGATAACCTCTAAGGAAAACGGTGTAAGTTAAGGCTAGCTGTGGCTGCATTACCGCTTAGCTTTCACTTGGCACAGCACTCTTGCCTTCACATTTCACTTCCATATTTTATTGTTTATTGTTTAGTATATTTTATTTCCTTAGTATATTTTCATTCTGATATATTTTTAATTGCTTTACGAATAATTTTATTGCATGTTGGTTTATTTTATTTTATTGTAGTTATCTTCATTTTATTCTTTCTAGTCTTCTTATCTTTCTTACCATCTGTTCCTAACATGGGGGTTGCAATGAAAATTTCATTGACATGCGCAATGACAATAAAGACTCTTGAATCTTGAATCCTTAACTGTCTATTTAGCTGTTTCTCTGTGAAGATGCTAACCTGCTAACCTTGCAGTCCCAACATCAAAATAGCCTTAATTAGCAACTTCTGTGGTGTTATACATTTGAAGGGGTTTGTTGATAAGTGAAACGAGATAGCTACGAACTGTGTATGGCTCCTTTTAAACCAGCTGAACCCACAGGATTAGTGTTGATGCACATTTTATTCAGCGATGGTGACTTTTTGGTTTTTTTCACCAAGTGGGAGTTATTATTGCTGTCTGCAATTCCTGATATCTTGGAATTGGACTTGGAATTACAGCTTGGGGGCCAATGTGAACCATTCTTCTGACCTTTATTTACATAATTACCATATGAACAATATGATGCAAGCTTGGCAGACAGCTTAGAGTCTGGAGACGACCTCTGTTTTGCAGTTACCACAAAACTTTACATGCTGCTTTCGCAGAAATGACACAGCTCTATTGCATAGCAGTTTTTCAAACAGAAACGAAAAGGTTAGATTCTGGTCTGAACTCCGCTTAGACCAGGTTTGTGTGTATTGGCTTCATAGAGCAGTGTGACTGTTAGAATGAATAAAAGCCTGCTCTCACCTCACAGGAGTGTGCTACGGGGGTTTACAGTAAAGGTCACTGATTTTGATATTTCACACACATTCTCAGAAACAGACACTGACACGCACACATGCACACAATAACCAACAAACACCATGGGATCATAGGTGTCAGTTATTCAATAAAGTAGGTCCCCCATTGAAGCACAAAGGCTATCAGATCAATCACACACAGACACACACACACACAACATGTGATTGATGTGTGCCTCAGAGGCCATACAGCTCCACTGATGGCCTGAAAAGAAAAAAGAAACATCAGCCACTCTAAACTATTTGTTATTGATCCGGTTTCCTGCCTGTGGCTCTAACAACACATGTGGACACGCAGCAGTCCTACAGAGAGAGAAACAGAGGGTGAAGTGAACATAGCAGGTTTAATTAAATCTTTCCCCCCTAATGGATAGACCCCAGCAGACACAACTGAGCCCACAGGTGCACGCTCACGCAAGGCTGTGTGTCACCACACATCGACACGCATACAGACACACCCGCAGATCAGAGCGCCCTCCCTCCGTTTGTTGTTTTTGTTTTGAGGATGTGTCTTCTTTTCCTCTAATCTCCAGGCAGCTTAGTGCTCCGGGATCCATTGTCAGTTCTAATTGGTCCTTCTGGTTGGGGTTGCCTTGGAAACCAGTTTGGAAAGTGTTGGTTGGAGGTCTGAGAAAGGTTTGGATAAGATTGGCTGTAATGGCCTACTGTGACCGACAGTGTACCACCGATGCAAATAGACACGGGCTAACATAATGAAGTGGTTCGCTATTTATACTGTTCGGCTTCATTTCAGAGCCAGAGAGATGTCACGCTAGGTAAACAAACACAGCTCCAATGAACTGAACGCACAAAATGCTGCATTAGGTCGAGTCTTTATGGATAATATCGAATACAGAGGGCAAAAACTGCACTTTGAGGATGACCAACTTCCAGAGAATCCATTCCTTGTTAAGGGGAGGATTTATCTGATCGAAACTGGAGAAGGCTGGGTTGGTGTTGGTAGGTGACAGTGGGTTATCACTGCTGCATGCCATAGCAACGAGTCCCCCACAGGCCTAAATCTGTCTCTGTGAGCTTCAGGCGACATGTCTGAGCTGACGGCACATGCCTTATGCTCAATGCGGGCCAGAGCTTATGAGTCCTATTTTATCTGAAGGAATTCAATCCAACCCTCTGTAAACAAACCAGCCCTGGACCTTTTCAATGGGACGCAATTTTCCTTCACGTGGTGACGCACAAAACATACATATATACAACAAGTATATATATCAGGGCTATTTTCTCATACTTGACAGCTCCCTCCAGAGGCATGTGAAAAAAGTGTGTTATGAAATGTTAGCAAATGTATCAAAAATAAAAAAACTAAGAATTCACATGAACGTATTCACAGCCTTAGCTCAATACTTTGTTGATGCACCTTAGACAGCCTCAAGTCTTTTTGAGTATGATGCCACAAGCTTGGCACACCTACCTTTGGGCAGTTTCGCCCATTCCTCTTTGCAGCACCTCTCATTCTCCATCAGGCCGGATGGGAAGCGTCAGTGCACAGCCATTTTCAGATCGGATTCAAGTCTGGGCTCTGGCTGGGCCACTTAAGGACATTCACAGAGTTGTCCTGAAGCTGCTCCTTTGATATCTTGGCTGTGTGCTGAGGGTCGTTGTCCTGCTGGAAGATGAACCATCGCCCCAGTCTGAGGTCAAGAGTGCTCTGGAGCAGGTTTTCACTTGCGATTTCTCTGTACATTGCTGCATTCATCTTTCCCTCTATCCTGACTAGTCTCCCGGTTCCTGTCGCTGAAAAACATCCCCAGCATGATGCTGCCACCACCATACTTCACTATAGGGATGGTGTTGGCCTGGTTTCCTTCAAACATGACGCCTGGCATTCAATCTTCGTTTCATCAGACCAGAGAATTTTGTTTCTCGTGATCTGATAGTCCTTCAGGTGCATTTTAGCAAACTCCAGGCGGGCTGCCAAGTGCTTTTTACTAAGGAGTAGCTTCCATCTGGCCACTCTATCACACAGGCCTGATTGGTGGGTTCCTGCAGAGATGGTTGGCCTTCTGGAAGGTTCTCCTCTCTCCACAGAGGAACGCTGTAGCTCTGGCAGAGTGACCATCGGGTTGTTGGTCACCTCCCTGACTAGGGCCCTTCTCCCCCGATCGCTCAGTTTAGACGGCCGGCCAGCTCCAGGAAGAGTCCTGGTGGTTCTGAACTTCTTCCATTTATGATGGAGGCCACTGTGCTCACTGGGACCTTCAAAGCAGCAGATATGTTTCTGTACCCTTCCCCAGATTTGGACCTCGAGACAATCCTGTCTCAGAGGTCTACAGACAATTCCTTTGACTTCATGCTTGGTTTGTGCTCTGACATGCACCGTCAAGTGTGGGACCTTATATAGACAGGTGTGTGCCTTTCCAAATCATGTCCAATCAACTGAATTTACCACAGGTGGTTCCACTTAAGCTGCAGGAACATCTCCAGGGTGACCAGTGGAAAAAGGATGCACCTGAGCTCAATTTTAAACTTCACGGCGAAGGCTTTGAATACTTACGTGCATGTGATTTCTTAGTTTATTATTTTTAATAAATTTGCAAAAATCTAAAAAAAAATAACATTTTCATGTTGCCATTACGGGGTATGTTGTTGTGTGTAGAATTTTGACCAAATGTGGACAAAGTGAAGCCCTGTGAATACTTTCTGAGTGCACTGTGTATTAGCTTTTTGATTTGGCTATCATTCCTTTCAATAGTCTGCAAGATGCTGCCAAAACAGTTTAAATACTTGTCTTCTGTCTTCTGTCTATTTAACAGAACAAATGTTTTTTGGTGAATCTGTATCAAATCTATCACAGCCTACTCCCCTGAAGGATGGTTTTGCAGAACCCTGGGATGAGCGTTAGCCAGCAGCGACTGTGCTGGTTGCTGCTTTAGATTCTGTGGTGTTGACCTTGTGTTTGACTCCCGGCAGACTGAGCACTGCCTCTTCCAAGCTAGACAGGCTGCGACACCACCGAGAGAGACGATCTACATCCTTAAATGACGAGCACTGGATGGAGAAAACACAGCCCTGACTGCTGCATATCACATTAAAGGAAATAGTCTACCAGTGAAATATTGTAGATTATATGGTATGTTTGAGCAAGACTTTGCAGAATGATTTTCTGAAAACATGTTGCTGTGTGTCACATTATTATCACAAGTATTATTATTATTATAGTTTATCCAAAGGTGACTTTTTGCATCTAGAATATCTCAAAATAACCATGTATCTTTGTAAAACGTACAACTGTAAACAAACTTTAAAATGTGCTTTGGATGCTGGGTTGACTCTGACTTTTGTTCAGATATTGATTATTGGCTCGTTTCAATAGCTCACTAGTGTTCAAGCTCAGTGCGTGTGTGGATGGCATCTGCACACGTGACACAAAATGTTTCTTGGAAGCAGTTCAACATCTGACTTTTTCTCTGCTCAACATTTTACTCAAATCCATTTAGCTAATGCTTGCAGTATGTTCACACATTCCTTTTTCACAACTGTCTACAAGACTCGGCATGAATAAATAATATAAAACAATATTTATCTTGTGTGTGCTAAAATGTTTCAGAGATGATCAACAATGGAGGGGCTTTGTGAATCACAGCATGCAAGCACTTATTAACATTCCACTGATTATTATGGAACAAGGCTTTCCCAGAGTCTGTATTCTCTGTGGCGTTATTTCTTTCACTTTGATCAGTCTTCTGTATTTCCTCCACCACTGCCCACACTGCACTGATACTTCAAGGTAGATAAACGCCATTTATCTCTGGTTTTCTCACACAGAGCTCAATGCACATAATGTACCTCAAAGGCACATAATAGCATATTTTGTCACTGAAAGAAGTGGGTTCTGAATCTGAATGAGTTCTTATCAAGACCAGTGACATGTTCTGATGTAGAATCTAATCAGATTAACAGATAGGTTCACAATTTTTCTTGAGGAATACATTTTTGCACAGAATGAGGATTGTGGATTGTGAGAGCACTGAATGCACATTGAGAAGGGATCTTTGAATGGTCAGTATGAGCCGGAGGAATGATAACAGCCAGAAAAACCTGATTTTGTGTTTTCATGGGCACGTGACTATTGTTTAAGGACGGCGTGAAAAAGTGTGAACCTGTTCCTCAATGCCTGGAATGCAGCACAGGACAAAGGTCTACTATGTATAAAGGGTGCACTCATGCTGAAGATCGTCCACAAATGCACAAATAGATATTCAGGCCAAATACATATATAGAGAGAGGAAGAGTGAAATGGGACAGATATAAAATAGCTCTCTGTTCATAAGAAGATTATAAGATCCTTATTTAAAACTTACATTTTCCTGCAACCAGACTCCTTCAGAACATCTGAGTTTTTCATCTTATTCCAAGTATTCTGGTATTCAAAGTGAGTATCTTAGACTGGAACTCAGTATTATTTAACTAAGATCTTTCTAAAGTATGTATTTCTCTGTGTTGAAAATATAATCTTTAAAAGAAATAAACATCTATCAGAAATAATATTTAAAAGAACAGATTTCTGGTCATTTTGTTGATTACAGCCACTGTATAGGAACGGTTTAGTTCGTTCAGAGAGAAATAAGACTAAGGTTTTGTGGAGTTATACAGTGCAGGAAATCACACACACATTGACTACTAGGTGGCAGGAAAACACCCAAATGAAGGTCTTATAGAGCAATATGTAATGTAGTAATACTGTAAACTATAGGGATTAATATACTTGATATGCACATCTCCGGGCATCTCCAGACACAGTCAATATCCCATTTCTTGACAAGGTATTTTGCTTGGAAACAGAAATCGAATTGGTTAAATCAGGGTTAATATTCAAACAGCATTTTTGCCCAATTCCGACAGCCCTATAATAGATAGTACTAAGGAATAACAGCAACAACTATGGAGTGCAAGATTGCAGAGCACTCATGGCAGCATCACACAGAACAACAACAGCACTACTGTGGAAACCTGAATTCTTCTTCACCGCATTGACTGGTGCTCATCACCTCGCTAGTCATCAGTAAAGACAAATAGCTTGGGAGCTTAACAGTTGGCTCACAAATGACTTATGATGTCACAAAGTCCAGCTCTCATGTACAAGTCTTAAACTGTGGTTTAATGTGGGCACAGAAAAAAATCCCCCTCCAGCAGGTGAGTTTGAGGAAAGCCCTCTAGTGTGAAACTCTACACAGAGAAGGTCCAACATCCAAGTAACGGAACAGTAAGTTATGTTTTCAAGCAAAGGGACTTTAAGTTTGTTGAATGTATTTTTTGTGAATGCCTATCCAATGACAAGTATTGCAAATTAACAGGATTTATAAAGATAAGAATATTTTGTATTGGCCTATTAAATAATTACCCTATGCTGTGAATCTGTCCCTAAAAACAATAAATCAAAGTAAGAAAAAGAAGTGAAAACAAGTCTCCAAGCGAAGACATCCCCAGTATTCAGCTGTGATTTAGGATTTATGTACCAACATATGGCAAATGTGGTATCTGCCATGAACTGTATGCAACCTTATGCAATAATGTGGCCAGAATCTTATGTTGATAGGTTGAGGTCTGGTTTGCAAGACAAATGCATTGGAATAAATCTTGAAGATTTCAATTCATCATCCACCAAAGGCGCATGTGTCCCCTCTGTATAGCGCCTACCATGGAGAAATATGTTGGTATATTATTACCGCCCATAAACATGATTCACAAATGAAGTTTAAAATCTTCAACTTTATTTATTCTCTTTAACTGAAGCAATTTCCAATACAAAGCAACACTGAAACAATTCTTATGACATGGCTGATCCTGGATAGATGAAGCTCAGTGCATCTATGCTAAGGCACACAATATTGTAACAGTAGATGATGTAAACAGTAACGTGCAGTGTGAAGGTTGCAGGATGAAGTGAATCTGCTTCTGCCAATCCTAAAGGAGAAACCCCTCGGATGAAAAGCTGAGTCCCAGGGTGTCTTTCTGCACCTCACATCCCAACACAGCATTTCCAGCTTCCACACACTCTGCCACACATGCTGCTGGAAAAAAACACACACACACACACACACAAAACAAGTCATCAGTAGAGGAGACTGAACGCGTGCAGATTTTAATCAGCATGCATTGTCAAAAACAACAATCCAGCATTTATTATTATGGTTGCTACCATTCTGAGCGCGGAGCCATGACACAGCCTTCATAGCCAGAAGCTCCCACTCTTCCTGAGCATCCCTCTTGAAACCATGAAGCCAGATCAGAGCCAGAATTGTGGCCCACACTTCCTGGTTCACCTGATTCACCAAATCAAGGAAATGCAGACGTTGTGGAGAGGAGCAAAGCAAAGAAAACAAAGGAGAATTCAGGCGTAAAACAGCAGTTACAACGTTATATATTAAATAAAAGGAGACGGCACACGCAAATACTTTCATGGGGGCTATTCACATATATGATCAAAGCCTTTCACACTGTAAGCAGGTGGTTAAAAACACCACTCGAGGGCATCATGCACAGTTTCTCAGTCTGATTGTGTTTCATTTCCATAAATTGTTAGTGTCTTAGCTTGCCTGATTAACTTGTATGAATTATTTTTCATAGTGACTCACCGCTGAAGGTTTTGTGTTCTCCACCTCTTTGCTGGTCTTTCCCAGGGCTGCAGCCAGAGCTGGATCTAGCACCCAGCAGCCAGACGCCTTCTGGAGGGAGACCAACCTCAGCAAAGGGTCTCTGCGAGACTGTTTGGGAACAGGGACTTGAACCTCCTCAGTATATAAGTCTGAGGAAAGGAATCAAAGAAAGTGGAAAAATCAAATTATGCCAGTAGATTCTTTCCATTTTTGCCTGTTGGACACTCATGTAAAGATAAAGAATAATGCAGATGAGACCATAAGAGCAGCTAATAGTGTTCTTTCAGATTCGTATCCATATGTGCGAATGTCTCCTGATCACTTGCTCAGACCTAAAGTACTCAATACTTTGCTACTTGAGAAACTATTTCAGAATGAGTCAAGTGTCAGAATTTATGCCAAAACACTTCAATTTGAAAAGAAACCATGATTAAATGAAGAAGTAAATGTCCAAGAAAACCACAAATTGAAAGTTGCTCTCTCGATCATTTATTAGGTACAATATATAAGAAGGCATTGGAATGAGTGGACTGCCATGTCTACAGTCATCATGCATCGTCATGGTTTACTACCTCCATGGGTAATGGGTTTTAAGAAAAGGGATTCCCTATTTATTCTTTAGAAAGCACCACTGTCAGACTGCATAACAAGAATAAATACATGTTGTGTATAGTCTATAAAGGGCATGTACCACTGACACAAAACACATACCTTCATCACTGGACATCTCTGCGTGTTGCTCTTGATCTTGGTCCGAACAGAGGCTGTATGCTTTTTTGGAAGAAATGCACTGTTACACTAACAAAAGCAGACCAGAATATTTTATTCTAATCAAAATAAGCTAATGAATATGTCTGAATTCCACATTAAATTCTGCAGTGCACTAAACTGATGCTGGATCTTGTTGCCCTGTTCTGTGTCTGATCCTGGTTTGCTTCACCTGTTTAACCAGCAGGACCAGACCCGACTTGTTCAGTGTTCAGGTACTCATCAAGCTCCTATGACCCTGACTAGATTCAGCCGTCTCAGCTCCCTGTACTGAGTGGTAATCCAAAGTTACAACTCACTGATGTAATATTATTATGATATTACTTACATCTAATGGAGCTCAGAAGACAACCTGAAGACACCTGCTGCACTTCAGATCATTTCACAATTAAGTCTGTGTGGAAAAGCTTACCTGTCAGGTATACAGGAAACAGCTTTCTGTGTTAATGTAACCAATATTTGCTTTTTCTGGAAGAAAACCAATCAGTCGTATACATACTGCATGAGTCAAGTTAAATAGTTTGGTTTGGCATCTGTTCCTCTGAAGATACAGTACTTTGCCACTTAAGAAACTATTTCTGAATGAGAGTCCAGTGTCATATGATGTCTTGGGATTTTTTGGCAAGTACTTAAATAAAAAAAACCCCCCACAAATTAACTAAGAAATACCTGAGAAAACCACAAACTGAAAATTACTCTCTCGATCATTCATTAGTCCAATATATAAGAAGGAACCATGAGTCAAAGACATTTATGTAATTCATTAGTGCCGGAAGTTGGATAGACTGAGCAAGAGAAAGGCAGTGATGTATAATGGGCACATACATTAGGAGGTGCATGTATATGTGGAAGAGACTTTCTAAGCCGACAGTATGTCAGCAGGTGTCATTGGAATGAACGGACTGCCATGTCTACATTCATCATGCATTGTTTACTACCTCCATGGGTCATGGGTATTAGAGAAAAGGATTTCCCCATTTATTCTTTAGAAAGCACCAGTGTCAGTCTGCATAAAAAGAATAAATACATGTTGTCTATAAAGGGCGTGTACGACTGAAACAAAACACATACCTGCATTAGTATACATTGCTTCGCCTAGCACTTGATCTTCTAGGTCCAAACAGGCATTGTCATAATCTGCTTTTTTAAAAGAAATGCTCTGTTACACTAACAAAAGCAGACCAGAATATTTTATGGTGCTTATCAAAATGTATCAATAAATGAATGTTTTCAAATTGCACATTCAGTTGTGCAGTGCACTAAATCGGTGCTGGATCTAGTTGCCCACCAAGCAGGATGAGACCTGACTTGTTCTTGTTCAGCATTAGGTACTCATCTATCTCCTGTGACCCTGACAAGATACTGCCAGATATAGACCCTGACAGTCTCAGACCCTTAGCCTGTGTGGTAATCAAGAGGTACAATTCACGAATATAATATAATTTTTCAGGTGTACAGGAAATAGCTTTCTGTGTTTGGGTAACTAATATTTGCCCTTTCAGGAATAAAACCATGCAGTCATTTAATTTGTACTGTGAGGCACAGCACCTTGTAAAAGCAAAAAATAAAACAAAACAAAAAAAAGCCAGTGAACCTTTTACTCACCTAAGTCTGAAAAGGCAAAAGACGCCGTACAGCACTGCATATACATCATTCCACCACCACACACTGAGATAAAAAACAGAGTATGTATTAAACGAAGGTCATCAGCTGGGACAATAACATCAACAGCAGCAAAATATAGATACAGCAGCAGCAGAGGTCAGGCATAAATTACAAAATCAACATTACCAATAGACGTAAAATAAATCACTAATCTGAATACAACATGAATATGGAAGTAAGTACAATCCTAGCCAACAATGTCATTTTAAACAAATCAAACCAACACAGTTTAGACGTCACAATAAACAGAGCATGGCCACCTTCCTTCTATCACTCTACCTCTCTTTTACACAAACACAAAAGCAACACCAGACAAAAACCTTGTTATTCATCATAGTCACAGGAAATTACATCTGATGAAGAGAAAGAGAACACAGGAGTGTGCTTAAACATATCAAGGTGTTTTGTTTGTCTGCCATACTATCCAGGTCTACCACACGTGATTTATACCAGGATGAGCAGGGAATCAAAGTCTTAAATATGCACCATGTGCTCTGTGGCTGAACTGGACAGGTTTCTCACATCTGAACTGAATAAAATACTCACTGGGTGCTGGAACATCTCTGTGCACCAGAGGTCCTTGAATCGCCTCGCCGTCATGTTTGTTGACAGCAACGAAGGCCGTAAAGGCACTGCTCACTCCTGATTGGACACTGAGCTCCACCACCTTCTTCTTCACTCCTCTGTCTTGCTCCTCTCCACCCTCACTCTCCTCCATCTCCAGGGAGCGTATGAGAAGCCGAGCAGCCAACCTGTGGACTGTTAATCTGCAGGCAGGAGAAAGGAGGAAACACAGATAGATTTCAATATGAGGTTAGTGTTAGTGTTGCAAGTATCTGGTCTTTTTTTTTTTAACTTTGACCACAGCTGGTGGTGCTAGATGAAAAGTTGTCCAGACATGTTCCCTGAACGTCTGTACCAAATTCATCACTGCAGTCTATCCAGATTTAAAGTACTGTCTGACCACATGTTGTTTTACCCAGTGTCCTCTGCAGGTTTGAGACTGAAGTGGAGCTCGCTCTCAGAGGCATGACCTGCCAGGCTGTACTTCACTGTCACACAGCCCTCTGCTGCCTCTGAGCTCTGTCAAAGCATTACACTGTCAGAAACCAATCTTATCATCACAATAACATAAAAATCACCATTATTCATATTTTTCAAACCTGACAAATCAGACTAGTGATACATTTGCATGGTGCTGCTGCTACCTGTCCAGTGAGCTGGGCATAAACCAGTGACCTCTGACCGTGGAAAAGTGCTGTGATTGGTGGAGAGAGGACAGCGGCACAGACTCCCTTTGGCAAATCCCACGTGACTGAGATGTCCTTCACGGCTGGTTGCAGAGCAAATCGCAGCGACTGCATCACCTGATGAGTGAAAACAGTTTCCAAAAAGTTGTGAGAAGCACTGAGTTTTAACTAAACGTATTCACTGCACTTTTCATTATATTTTTTATAGCGACTGTGATGTCTTACTTTGGGTTGCATCCTGTCAGCTCCTGTGATGAACTGAGCGTGACCTCCTCCTTCTTTGGCCAAGCCATTGATAAGAGCAGAGCTGGCCCCCTCCCCAATCCCAAAAGAGAAACACCTACAATACAAAAGGTTTTCTTTTTAACGCACACAGCAAAAAACACGCGACATACTGTATGCAGGGAATTGTGTGGGTGTTTTGTCGTTTTGTGTTCTTGTGGTTTCACCTGTGGGAACCTGAATTCTGCTTCACAACATTGATAACTTCTTTGGTGTTCCCCACCTCGCCGTCAGTAAAGACAAATAGCTAGGGAGGAGACCTGACACGTTAGTTTCAGGTACAGAGCATAACCTCACACCCAGAATCATTCAGCATGTGTTGAAAGTCACACACATGCTTTTATGAGAGCTGTGTTAGATTGCTGTTTCTGTAACACAAGTTTCTCTCACTGTAGAATATGAAACAATAGAGGTGTGGTGAGTGTGAGTGTCAAATAAACCGGTTTGCTCAAGATTTTACTTGGAAAGGTGTGAGCAGAACAGCAGAGGGCAGAGCTATTGACAGGATCAACGAAAGTGTGTTTGATGGATTGTTCAATATATTCAATCACTTGTTGCCTCTGCGTACACCAGCTGTCAAAGGCTTTGTGTGCTCCATTAAAGCACTCAAACCACACAGCAGTTCAGTGAGAGCAAGTGAACTGCAGAGCACACAACAGCAGTTTTAATGAGGTCAGAAAAGACAAACAACTGTGGCATCTTCCTCAGCAACATTCTGCAGATGTAGCCACGCCTGCTGCTGTCGCAGTCCGGTTCAAACGTTCTTGCCACGACAGGACCTCGCTGAAGCTGTGTCACTTCAACTCATGCCTCAACACATGGATCGATTCTCAAGAAATAATATTGTGTTCTGGATGGTACTGTGTGGCTCAACACAAATGCTCAACACCCCAAATCTAAAGCTTAAATTTAGAATTTTAGAATTAAACGTTCAATATTTTAAATCAGTTAGAAATCTGCATAATAACTATTCAAGACAGTTGTGACCATTTTGTAGAAACAGCTTGTTAGTGGACTTCTGTGCTGGATTGTCCACAGTAAACACCTTGTTCCAACATAAGGTGGCACTTAAGTTTACCTGGTACCTGAAGACAAAGTCTGTTAATCGACTTTGTAGACATTTCATCAGCTCTGTTGGCCCATAGCTTGGACACTTGACCGAATGACTGAAAGAATGAGATTAACCCCTTAACGCCGATTGTCGCGAATTCGCATCATATCACTTCAATCCACATTGCAGCCGAATCGCGCATGCATTCCTCTAATGCTGGCTTGTGCATATTCAACACACACCTAGGAACCTTTTGCAAGCACTGGTTTCTCGTCGGACTGGTCAAAGTGAAAACTACATGTGTTGCGTTGTTGTTACAAAGTAATAGTTGTAAGCCAATTTTGTGGCTTTTATGGCGCACATTTATAAATTTTGAAAAAAAGAGTATTTTTATGCAAATTAGTGACAACAGGCGTTAATGCTTAAATGCAAGCATTAGCGCCTGTTGTCGCTAATCATACCTAAATTTATTTCTATTGTATGTGCTAAAGAAAAATTAACAAACTCCTTTTAATTTAGGATCAATTTGAAAGCAAAAAAATATATATATTTTTTTTTAATATAATTCTAAATAAATTCGGGCATCAAGGGATTAAGGATAGAGAGATCCCACATTACCGCTACCATCAATCAGCCATCTTTGCTTTTTTCACCGTACCTCAAAAAACCCACGTAACTTATTTCGTCTGTGTGTGGATATGTATGTGAGGGTGTTTCTCAGTGTGTTTGCTGTGTGTATTACCTGTCTAGGCTGACCGGGAATGCAGGGCTGGCTGTAGATGTGTTTGAGGGGCTCAAGGATCTCCGTCCCTCCCAGATTCGCGCCCATCGCCTCGACTTTCTTCAGAGCCTCCTCCATGGTCTTCTCACTGTACTCCACACTCTTACTGCCACCAGAAACACACACATCAGGGAGGTCAGATGGTGGATAGGTGTGCAACACGACCAACTTCGACACTGCGGATTGGAATTCAGATCCAGTCTCAACCAAATTTTTTAAAGCATAACTGCAATCGCTCCCTGAATTTAAGCAAGCTTTAAATGCACTGAAGTTGTCATGAACACATGTTGGAGTAATTTATTTGAATACTTAGGGAGCAAACGTCGAAACACATTCACATAATCTACAGTTTCGCAGAATCAGCAAATATCAATGATCTGTCTGTTGATAGAGATTACATAAATTACGGAAATTACGTATTATGTAAAAAACAGTGATATCAAAGAATGAAGAACTTACGGGAAGATGTGCTCGTAGCTGGACCCAAAACTGTAGATGTTGAAATAACAGCCCATTGGTAAGCTCTTCAGCAGGAGCAGCAGAGTGTCCTTCAGGGAAGAGAGAACAGATAGTGAAGGCGACTGTGTGAGAGGGACACTGTGAAGACGTTGATCACAGAAACAACACATGAGGAATACCCTGGCACTGCCAATGCGACTTTCTTGCCCGTTGCTGTCACTGGTAATACAATCCATACTTCCAGATCGATCCAATAGGAGCACAAACTCTCCATGTGAGGAGACTGAAGACATCACAGCCTCTGGGAACTCAGGGTACAGACTCAGCATCACTACTGGATCACCCATCAGAGAGCCTGAAACACAGAGGAGAGACTCAAACATGACTTTTGCCGTTTGCTCCAACACATACAACTCATCAGATGGAGGATAATGAGCTCACCGGGCTCAGCAGAGGCCTGTCCTGCCTCCACCACAGCAGTGGGCTGGTGGGCGTCTTTGTAATAAATCAGCAGTTCAACGTCTCTGTCAAACTTGTGTCCTGCAGCCAACTTCACCTGCAGTTCACAAACACTCATAAGTATAAATACATTCATATCTCTCGTTGTCAGTATTGAGGAACAATCACACGCAGCAGATACATGAACACTCTACCAACCGTGGCCTGGGTTTGCTCTGTGTTGAGGTACTGCAGAGGGTCCAGGGAACACTTGGACTCTACTTTAGAGACTGGACGAGGAGAGGACACTCGGGCAGAGAAAGACAGACCGTAGGGCACCAGAGAGGCTGGAACAGAGGTCACCTGGACACTGGCACCTTCACTGTCTCCGCTTCCTGTGAGCAAATTATAAATGCTCTAATTGAAGAGTACTCTGAAACACTAAGAGTCTACAGTCGTGCTAGCTGCTCTGTGAACAGTACTTAGGGCACAGTGAATCTTGATGCTAAATGCTAATACTAGCATGCTAGCATGCAGGTATAAGAAAATTATTTTAACCATTTAACTGTAGTGAGTTAGCATGCTAGCATTTGCTAATTAGCAACTAGCACTGAGACATTAGTTTTGCAGGTATTTGGTCATAAACCAAAGTATTGGAAACATTTTGACCTGCTGGTGGCACTGGAAGGTAAAACAAGTTAGTTTTCTGTCTTCAGTTAATTGTTTTCAAGACATTTCACTGAAAGCCAAGAATTTCAACCTAAGTGGTGCTTATTCAATGATCACAATTCAACCAGAGGCGGACATGGATGTCCGCGCAAAAATTTCATTGACATCCATCAATAAGTTGTTGAGATCAGTCTGGAGCAAACCGACCGACTGACATTTCATCCCTAGAGTGCTTGCAAGGCTGAAATAAAATACATTACTTCCACCTCAGTCAAACTGCTGAGGTTAACAGAAAGCCATAAAATGTGAATTTGATATTTTGAAAAAGTAGCTCTGGCAGAGTTAGTGCTGCGTCATCAAAAGACATGGGACTGTTGCAATAAAAGCTGTTTGACAAAAGTGTTGTCTGCTTTTCCTACCCTGAGGTTGGTAGCGAGGGTTGAGCACAGCGGGCAGACAGAACCTCAGCCCGTCATCAGCCTGCACAGCCAGCTCTGTGACGTACTCCAGCCTGATGGAGGCGCTCTCTCCTGGAGGCAGACTGCCCACACTCAGAGAGAAGATGTCCGGACTCTGCTCGCTCTCCTCCAATAGGAAGGCCTGCTGACCGGAGCTCAAAGCGTCATCGTAATCCTCACGAGCCTGAGGAGCAGATGCCACACCTGAGTACCTGCCACTGTGTAGTGAAGCTTTAAACTGGAGTGACTAAGTCTCTACTGTGCAGCTCACCTCCTGCTTCTCCTTCACCTCAGCTACAATCTGTTTCTGTCCAATCGTGGCACTGAAATGACACACAGCAGCATCTCCAGGCAGAGGGAAGACAAAAACAGCCTCTATCGGTTTGTCCTCCTTGTTCTCATAGTTCAGAGTGGAGACCACAGTAGCCACATGGTCCCTCACCTCCAGCTCCACCTCCACACTCTTCAGAGGAACTGACCGACAAACAGAGAGAGGAAAATTATCAGAAACTGTGTGAGAACTTCTGTGTTGTGTAAGTGTGCAAAGCAGGATGTGCCCAATAGCCATCACAGCCAATACAAGCCTTCACCTGTGAACTTTATAAGATTACAAAACACCTTGTGGGGGGAAATGAGAGATGTGTGTACCTGGTTCCTTCTGGGCAGTCAGCAGACCACAGCAGTTCATCTTTGCACCTGTGCAACAATTAAAGAGGACATCAGAGGACTTTGTGCTGTGATGATGAAGGGTAATGACAGAAAGTGGACATTATGGGCGTCGTTCAGTCATTGAAATACATTTGTTTTGTTTATCTACAAAAACGTGTAAAAGCACCAACAATACAGTTACTGAACAAAATGACGCTACAAACTAAAGAAATAGTAAAATTGTTATTATCATTTCGGTCGCGTTATATCCCATCTCTCCTCACATTTCCTGTAGTTATCTACAGTTCTGTATCAATAAATCAATGCATATGATTTCTACTGTCTATGCTCCGCAGACAGACACGAAAAAAACACCAAGAAAAACACAGCATGAGCGATCAACGCGCTAAAAGACTGCTTAGTGGAGACAAAACTGGAGACAGATTTTTTTAATGTATGACGCTGAACGCCGAAATCAGCTACTGCGGGATTTTATCCATCAGTACAAAATAATAGCGGTAAACCAAACTCTGTCGCCAACTACGTCTCTCTCAGGTCTGGGATGTCCCTTCACTTCTCCACATTTGACATGATTTCTCTGAATAACTGTAAAGAAATAAGTTTTCCTGCCTGCGCACAGTGAGAGGCGGTTGCTACGCAACGTACGTGTCTACCTTCAGAGCCGCTGCGCAGTGAGAGCGGTGACAGACGAGAGTAGGCTCATTTTAAATCAATAAAATATGTTTTAATCACTATTTTGTGTCACTTTCTATTGAATGCTTTAGTAGTGAGCAGAGTTCTAAGCGGGATAATGTATAGTGAGCAGGTTCGTGTGTTGCAACCAGACTGTTTCAATAAACACGCAGAAGAATAAGCTTACCTCTGAGGACAGATCGGTGTCCGGGACGGGACAGTCGGCTTTAGTTCCCTCTCGTAAATATGTGGCCGCAACTTGCAGGTTTCTAAAGGAGGAAGAGATTACCCTGATGTCAACTGACTGGAAAACGAAAGTCACACCCACCGGGTACGCTCGATTTCTATAGGAAGGAGGTGCGGTTGGGTGGAGCTCGAGTCCATAAGCTTTTATATTAGAAGAACTTGCAGTTTCGACACCAAATCAGCCCTGAAGTGCTGCACTATTTGGAGAGATGTAAAAGCTGTAGCTGCTACTGTAACGGAGTTAAAGTAGTGGTATGATTTCACTTGCCACACACGCACACACACACACACACACACACACCGAGAGTTTTATGTTGTCCGAGGGTATTTGAAGGCAGCAGCCCTGCTACCTGGGGTCGTGCAACCCAGGGGATCGAAACAGTTGCACCTCGCCATCCTCTGGGTATGTCCGAACATCACGAGCTCCGCTGTTTGTCCATATTAAACTTTGTTTATTTGTTTGTTTTGTTAAATGTGTACTTTAATTTATGATTTGGTATCAATTTGCTCCCATAATGGTTGAGCACAGCCTTTTTTTTATATAAAAAGTTGACGTAGTTTTCTTTTGTTTTCTTTTGTGTTAGTTAACTGGTTTTCCCCCGTTTTAATTTCAGACCGGAATGTGTGTGTGTGTGCTGCTGCAACAGGGACTGACTGTATATGTGTTATATGCGTGGTATATATGTGTATATACCAGGTACGGTTATTAATATGTATTGATTGTTCATAGAAGCGCCTGGTGCCTGGGCCTTCGCCCACGCGGCCAGTGCAGTGGGATTTGGGTGGCAGTCGTGGACGGGGGCCCCGACGGCCCAATCCCCGGACTCGGAATCTGGCAATGGGGACATGGAATGTCACCTCACTGAAGGGGAAGGAGCCTGAGCGAGTGTGGGAGGTTGAGCGGTATTGGCTAGAGATAGTTTGGCTCACCTCCATGCACAGTCTGGGTTCTGGAACCCAACTCCTTGAGAGAGGCTGCTAGTGCTAGTCACAGTTTGTCCATAACTAACACCATGTTCAAGCATAAGGGTGTCCATCAGTGCACGTGGCACCAAGACACTCTAGGCCGGAGGTCAATGATCGACTTCGTGGTCGTGTCATCTGACCTTTGGCCATATGTCTTGGACAATCGGGTGAAGAGAGGGGCTGAGCTGTCAACTCGACAGACTTGGCAGGCCCAAACGGGTAGTGAGGGTCTGTTGGGAACGTCTGGCGGAACCCTCTGTCAGAGGGGTTTTCAACTCGCACCTCTGGGAGAGCTTTGACCAGATCCCGAGGGAGGTTGGAGACATTGAGTCCGAATGGACCATGTTCTCCACCTCCAGCTGTTCGGAGCTGTGGCCGTAAGGTCTCTGGTGCCTGTCGTGGCGGCAATCCCCAAACCCGGTGGTGGACACCGGAAGTAAGGGATGCCGTTCGTGGGACCGCAGCCCAAGCGTGCTGCGTGCGGTTGTGGAAGCAAAAACTTGTGTATGGGAAAAGTTCGGGGAGGACATGGAGGAGGATTATCAGTCGGCCACAAGGATATTCTGGCAAACCACCAGGCGCCTCAGAAGGGGGAAGCAGTACCCTGCCAATACTGTTTACAGAGGAGCTATGGAGCTGTTGACTTTGACTGGGGATATTGTCGGGCGGTGGAAAGAATACTTTGAGGATCTCCTCAATCCCATTGCCACGCCTTCCGTAGAGGAAGCAGGGGCTGGGGACCCAGAGGTTGGCTCATCCATCACTCAGGCTGAGGTCACCGAGACAGTTCAGAGGCTCCTCGGTGGCAAGGCACCAGGGGTGGATGAGATCCGCCCTGAGTACCTCAAGTCTCTGGATGTTGTGGGGCTGTCTTGGCTGACACGCCTCTGCAACATTGCGTGGCAGTTGGGGACAGTGCCCCTGGACTGGCAGACCGGGGTGGTGGTTCCTCTATTTAAGAAGGGGGACCGGAGGGTTAGGGTTACAACTACAGGGGGATCACACTCCTCAGCCTCCCTGGTCTATTCCAGGGTACTGGAGAGGAGAATTCGGCCGATAGTCGAACCTCGGATTCAGGAGGAACAATGCGGCTTTCGTCCTGGTCGTGGAACACTGGACCAGCTCTACACCCTCCGCAGGGTGCTCGAGGGTTCATGGGAGTTTGCCCAACCAGTCCACATGTGTTTTGTGGACTTGGAGAAGGCACTCGACCGTGTCCCTCGTGGCATTCTGTGGGAGGTGCTTCAGGGGTATGGAGTCCGGGGTCCATGTGTTGGGGCGGTTTGCAGCCGAGTGCGAAGCGGCTGAAATGAGTCTGTGGCTGTAAAATTAACACAACACCTGAGTATGACCGCTACAGTACACTGGAAATCATAGCTAACAAAAAATGACTTCCTCTACAGCAGTGGTCCCCAACCCCCAGGCCGCGGACCGGTACCGGTCTGTGGATCAATTGGTACCGGGCTGCATAAGAAATAATTAAGTATTTCCATTTTATTTCTTATCACAGTCTGATCGAGCTGTTATTTTGAAAAATGGCCGCATTCTCTGGGTTACATCTCAGTCACTTGAGCGCTCAAATCTAACCCACAAGTTAGCAAAATGAGTAAATGTGTCTGAGTCTGTTGTGATGTCACCATGTTTCCTGTTATGATGTCACCATGTTTCTGAGTCTGTTGTGATGTCAGCATGTGTCTGAGCCTGTTGTGATGTCACTATGGTAATAAGCCTGTTTTGATGTCACCATGTGTCTGAATCTGTTGTGATGTCACAATGTGTCTGAGCTTGTTGTGATGTCAGTTGTTTTAGAAACAAACTGACAAAAAAAATTACTTTTCTGAAAAGTCATTTTTTACAATAATACAACCAAAAAATATACAAATTCAAGAGGCCAGTGAACATAAGAACAAGAAGAAACACCAAATGAAAGTAGAACACAGAAGAAGAGGATTTAATTGTTTCCACGTCGACAGTATGATCCAGTGCTGATTAAGTAAAGGTTGTAGGATGGAGTAAATCTGCTTCTGTGCTCAACCCTAAAAAAGGAAGCCAGTTTCATGGAAATCTCAGAGTCCCAGGGCGTCTTTCTGCTCGCTGCAACCCAACACAGCATTTCCAGCTTCCACACACTCTGTCATACATGCTGCTGGAAAAAAAAAAAAACATACATAAAACAAGTCGTCAGCAGAGGAGACTGAATGTGAGCAAACTGCAATTTTTTACCAGCACAACTATCAAATACCCCAGATCAGCACTTTATTATTATGGTTGTTACCGTTCTGAGCACGGAGCCATGACACAGCCTTCATAGCCAGAAGCTCCCACTCTTCCTGAGCATCCCTCTTGAAACCATGAAGCCAGATCAGAGCCAGAATTGTGGCCCACACTTCATGGTTCACCTGATTCACCAAATCAAAGGGAAAAAAATAAAACAGTGGCCACAACAGAGAAAGAAATCAAGGAGAACAAAGACAGGCATTGATACCAGCTGAGTGGGTTTGAGCACCTACAGTGTGTTCGTCCCTGATTTCCTCATTTTTTTCATGCCGTGACACATCTTTTGTTCAGTTAATCATTTTCATTTGTTTTGCTTTGTTTTACGTGTGTGTTAAATGTCCTCTGTTTGGTTATAGTATAAACCATATCACGGAATCTGTTAAGCCCCATTATTCATTTGTGTAATTATGTTTCACAGTAACCCACCGATGCAGGTTTTGTGTTCTCCACTTCCTCGCTGGTCTTTCCCAGTGCAGCAGCCAGAGCTGGATCTAGCACCCAGCAGCCAGATGCCTTCTGGAGGGAGACCAGCTGCAGCAAAGGGTCTCTGAGTGTCTGCTCGGGCAAGCACATGTCTGAGGAGAACATTAAAGCAAGTACAAATTTTCTTCACTTCGATAATCAAAGAAAATTAAAACATTAAACATTCTAGTTAAGGTAGGTTTCTCGTACTGAAAAACATTTTCTAAAAGAACCAAAGCGCATTGTTTGTCTGACTAACAAATTAAATATAATTAAATAATTTTTTTCGTCTGCACTTTGACAATTATGCAGAGAATAAATAAAGAACCAGATGGGGGCAAAACAAGACCGCTGCAAGGTTGTGCTTGGAGGGAGGGGCGCTTTAAGCTAAATGCTAACGTCAGCATTCTAACACGCACACAGTGACAATGCTAACATGTGGATGTTTGCCAAGTTTAACATTTAGCATGTTCACCATCTTAGTGTAGTATGTTAGCATGCCAACAATTATTAATGAGGCACAAACACAAAGTATATCTGAGGCTGACATCATTGGTTTACAGAAATTTGATCATGAACCCAAGTATTGGGCCAATAAACACTTTGACCTGATGAAGACACTGCTTGAAAAGTCAGAAAATCACCAAAGTTATTACAATTCATCCTGAGGGAGACATGAATGCGTGTATCAAATTTCATGACAATCCATTCCATCTTTGTCAACAGGTGTATCTAAACTTGTTGTTACTTACCAACAACGCCTCTATAGTCAGAATATGCTGGACTCATCATGGCCCCGCCTTAAAGAGAAAAAGGGAAGCAGAACATTACAGTTAACACAGTTCATTTGTAATAACTGTTCAGGGCAATGACGAAAAATGATAAGAAGAAGAAACCACCACAACTTAGATCCCATGATCAAGTTAATCAGACTGTAACAACAATCATCAACTAAGCCTGCCCACGTTTAAAGGTGAACTGACTCCAGTTAGCTGCACTTCCAGACTTTCACTCAAAACAATCCACAGGGTTTTTAGTAAAACTGAGGCCACAATTAAAAAGCTTGACCTTGCTGGTACAGCCACTGTGTGATCTACTTTACTGTTCACATAGGAACATTACCTCAGAAAAATATGCAAGCTACTCTCATACGAATCCTCTTAGTAAATGGACTTTACACAATAAAGTCTTGCTTAGTGTATAAAAAGTCAACAAAAGTGACTTTAATTTCCGAGATTATTTAGAATTTTCAATGTCCGATTTATGACCGACGACTGCTTATACAATATTAATTCGCAGTCACACTAAACACCAGTCCATCCGTTGCTGGTGAAGTAAATCATGCATTTTCCCTGGCACAAATGTTGTGAGACCGAATTGAATGTGATGCTTTAGAAATATGCTGAGATTTCATGTGCTGATACCAGCTATGATTTGAGTAATCAAGGAATCTCTGTGTGGCACAGCAGCCCGCGGGTGCATCAAAGTACAGCCCAACCAAAGATTTTACAAGAAAAAGTCCTGAAAATGAATGGAATGACACCATTACAATGTGACAGCTGTCAAGACGCAGAGCATCTTTTGAGTGAAAATAAAGTAAACAATGAACAATGTAATATCTGCCCTGACACGCTGTATGGAACATGGCAGCTATGTACATGTGCCTACTTGAAAATCATTTCAATCTTCATTTCAACTGTATGAAGACATACTCAGTGACTGTGGGGGCTGCATCTGCCTTTCCTGTGATTTCATCAGTTGAGCCTTAAACTTCATCTTCGGACCAGCTTTGCCCTTCTTACAAGCTGGTAAGAGAGGAGAGTGAACACAACACAGATAAAGCACATTACGGTGAAATATTCCTTCATTTCGATCAACACTCCACCAGATGACCCCCAGCGCAATGGTATGGCTCCTGAATGTGGGACAATTGTAGGAACTTCTTAAAACAAGTTTCAGCCAGAGACACTTCTGACGAGGAATTGATCATATACGCTGAATGGATATACTGATGTACATCTGTGGCAGCTGTAGTCATCCACTAATAAGCAGCATGTAATGACTGTTGAATTTTCGGGGCACACCCTTGCCTCCATGCAAACACACAGCTGCAAACACACAATGTGAATTTACGACATAGTAAAGAGATGACCTGCCCAACTCTGCTTCCGATTGGTTAACCCAAATCAATCATCACAACCCACGCATAAACCGAACCAAGCCAACCAGTGAAAGCAATGAGTATTAGGCAATCAAATGCAGAGTAGGGCAGGTCATCCCTTGTTCAGATGCCATTTAGTTTTTATACTTACCCATGACTGGGGGTGGATGCATTTGGGGTGAAATGTTCACTTTGAGAGTAAAAAGAGAAGAGTACCAGGTCAGGACATTACTGCTGGTTGAATGTGTTTGACATCAATTGAGAGTATTTATAGAAATACACAGATGCGTGTTTCACTCCCGCTCTGAGTTTCACTTACTGGCCAGATTGCAATTGACGGGCATAGAGCACCGGAGTCTTGGATGGCCCCGTAACTGAATAACTTTGAGATTTTAAAAGAAGAGTATAAGATCAAGACATTACGTGAGAATCAGTGAACAAAAAATGACATCAAAAAGCAGTTAAAAATAGTGCTTAAAATATTCAGGTCTTTCAAATATTCAACATATTACTGAAGTGACAGTTTTTACATACAAACACAACAAACACAGTGTGGGCAAAGAGGAAATGCTAGCCCTTATCTCCAAATCAAATGCATGACGTCTGGTATGGACATGTAAAAGATTCTCTTCATGTTAAAGCAGTTCATCGCCATTCTTCTCAACACTGTCATTCATGCTGAGCTACAGTATCTCTTAAGAAGAGAGTGTTTTTCAAATTTTTTGGAATAATACTCACTGGGTATTGGAACATTTCTGCGCACCAGAGGTCCTTGAATCGCCTCGCCATCCCCTTTGTTGACAGCGATGAAGGCAGTGAAGGCACTGCTCACACCTGATTGGACACTGAGCTCCACCGCCTTCTTCTTCACTCTGTCAACATGCTGTCCTGTGCGCTCTCTCATCTCCATCTCCAGGGAGCGAATCAGAGTCCGAGAGGCCAACCTGTGGACTGTTAATCTGCAGACAGGAGAGAGACATTAGCACATTTGTCCCCTTATATTAACAGTAGTCATGATTTTATTTCCATTCATCTGTTTTCGATACCAGCATGTCCTGTTCAGGATCATACCATACATTACCATTACCATAAGATCATCATCAGATCCTACAACTGTCAGAACTAACTGTCCTTCTACTTTTCTTCTTCTTCCTCTTATTATTATTATTAATATTATTATAAGGCACTCAATAAAACATGATGCCTAAATGATTAAACTCAACATTTGTAAGGTCACCACTCCATGCAAAGCAGTGCCGTCTGACCACAAGTCTTTACCCAGTGTCCTCTGCAGGTTTGAGACTGAAGTGGAGCTCGCTCTCAGAGGCATGACCTGCCAGGCTGTACTTCACTGTCACACAGCCCTCTGCTGCCTCTGAGCTCTGTCAAAGCATTACACTGTCAGAAACCAATCTTATCATCACAATCACTAGTGATACATTTGCATGGTGCTGCTGCTACCTGTCCAGTGAGCTGGGCATAAACCAGTGACCTCTGACCGTGGAAAAGTGCTGTGATTGGTGGAGAGAGGACAGTGGCAGAGACTCCCTTTGGCAAATCCCATGTGACTGAGATGTCCTCCACGGCTGGTTGCAGAGCAAATCGCAGCGACTGCATCACCTGATGAGTGAAAACATAAACAAGGACACAAGAAAGGCACTTCAGGATTTTATTTACATACTGATCTGAAAGTAGGTTTTCTGTCCAAGCACAAATGTGCTATTGCATTTGTTCTTTCAAAATGTCTTTTCATATTAACTAAATGTCTTACTTTGGGTTGCATCCTGTCTGCTCCTGTGATGAACTGAGCGTGACCTCCTCCTTCTTTGGCCAAGCCATTGACAAGAGCCGTGCTGGCCCCCTCCCCAATCCCAAAAGAGAAACACCTACAATACAATAGTTTTCTTTTTAACTCACGCAGTAAAAAAACAAACAAAACAAAACACGGGACATGTGCTGTATGGGTTCTTTGTTTTGTTTTGTGTATTTGTCGTTTCACCTGTGGGAACCTGAATTCTTCTTCACCACATTGATAACTTCTTTGGTGTTCCCCACCTCGCCATCAGTAAAGACAAATAGCTAGGGAGGAGAGCTTACATGTCACTCTAGCTTAGATTTCGTCATACCCAGAAACATGCAGTGTGTGTAAGTGTTGTGTTAGATTGCTGTTGATCAACAACACAAGTGTAAAGAACAAGATCAACCTGGAACAAACAGACAAACCTGTTCGTTCACAATTGTCCTTGCAATGTTTAAAAATAGAACAGCAAGAAATTCTGTAATGACGACTGAAAGGTAATTGTGCAGCCTGTTTAACATGCTTCATGGGTGTGTGTGTATTACCTGTCTAGGTTGACTGGGGATGCAGGGCTGGCTGTAAATATGTTTGAGGGGCTTCAGGATCTCTGTTCCTCCCAGATTAGCACCCATCTGCTCAACTTTCTTCAGAGCCTCTTCCATGGTCTTCTGGCTGTACTCCACACTCTTACTACCATCACACAAATACGTGAACTCATCAGCAATGTCCTCATTACATTAGATGTACAATGTACAAACAATAACATCAAAGGCTGGAACAGATTTGCTGGACTAAGTGACATGAAGGAGTGACTTACGGGAAGATGTGCTCGTAGCTGGACCCAAAACTGAAGATGTTGAAATAGCAGCCCATTGGTAAGCTCTTCAGCAGGAGCAGCAGAGTGTCCTTCAGGGAAGAGAGAAATGATAGTGAAGGCCACTGTGTGAGAGGGACACTGTGAGTTTATTACAGAAACAACACATGAGGAATACCCTGGCACTGCCAATGCGAGTCGGATGACTCTTGCTGTTGTTAATGGGTGAATCCATACTTCCAGATCGATCCAATAAGAGCACAAACTCTCCATGTGAGGAGACTGAAGACATCACAGCCTCGGGGAACTCAGGGTACAGACTCAGCATCACTACTGGATCACCCATCAGAGAGCCTGAAACACAGAGGAGAGACTCAAACATGACTTTTGCCGTTTGCTCCAACACATACAACTCATCAGATGGAGGATAATGAGCTCACCGGGCTCAGCAGAGGCCTGTCCTGCCTCCACCACAGCAGTGGGCTGGTGGGCGTCTTTGTAATAAATCAGCAGTTCAACGTCTCTGTCAAACTTGTGTCCTGCAGCCAACTTCACCTGCAGTTCACAAACACTCATAAATATAAATACATTCATATCTCTCGTTGTCAGTATTGAAGAACAATCACACGCAGCAGATACATGAACACTCTACCAACCGTGGCCTGGGTTTGCTCTGTGTTGAGGTACTGCAGAGGGTCCAGGGAACACTTGGACTCTACTTTAGAGACTGGACGAGGAGAGGACACTCGGGCAGAGAAAGACAGACCGTAGGGCACCTGAGAGGCTGGAACAGAGGTCACCTGGACACCGGCACCTTCACTACCTGGAAACAACATGAGACACACTAGGAATTAAAGAGACATTAGAGACAGAGAACCTTTGGTCCGGCGGAAGTTCTGGATGGCCAGAGAAGAAAAAAATACTCAATTTAAATATCCCTGTTGTAAGAACAAACAAGATAACTCTGCACTGTCTTCTGCTGCTCTCCAAGAGTCCTGAGACGATCCCGGAGGCAGACACGGTCCAGCATGTTCTGGGTCTGCTTACAGTTGGGAGATTGGAGGCCTGAACAGACTGAACTCCTTTCATTGCGTAGCAGCTGTTGTTTTAGCAAGGAGTACCTAATAAACTGGCAACTGAGTGTACATGACAGATGTCACGTATGATTGGATACTGGTTTTCCAGCTGTTGCAGGTGACAGTTCATCCAGTGAACTACATTGATCAGAACGTTGGTGTGAGGGCTGCAGGCAGGGTAGTGGTGCAGTCAGGCCTTGTTAAAGGTACCCTAACACAATGAAACAGTGTTTTTAAAAGCGGGTCGTCACTTTGTTTATGTCACACAAGCAAAAAAGGCACACGCAAACAAGCATGCTGCAACGCGATACACACTCTGGTCCGCTGTTTCACCCTACTCTGCTTATCAAGTGTCAGCGGTGATAAAAGCAAGTAACTGCTAGCAAGTAAGCATGAATCTCGAGAATGAAGGATTGAATTTTCTGAAATTGTTCTAAATGTTTCATGAGGAAGGACATATAAGAACATGTTTGTTAGATCTCAAAGATAAACTCAATGCGTTTTGGTCAGAAACACTGACTGTAAACACAACCTTTGTTTCTTTGTTTGCAAGACCAATATTGATTTCAGCCTCAAAAATCCACAATTGTCTGCTGTCTGCCTGTCGATACAGTCCAGCCTGGAAAAGAGTTGTGACATGACATGTGCTGCCAATTTCACAATACGACAATGGCTCTTAACCTACTTTGTACTGATAACTTTGGCGTGCACTAAGTGTTGTCTGCTTTTCCTACCCTGAGGTTGGTAGCGAGGGTTGAGCACAGCGGGCAGACAGAACCTCAGCCCGTCATCAGCCTGCACAGCCAGCTCTGTGATGTACTCCAGCCTGATGGAGGCGCTCTCTCCTGGAGGCAGACTGCCCACACTCAGAGAGAAGATGTCTGGACTCTCCTCGCTCTCCTCCAATAGGAAGGCCTGCTGACCGGAGCTCAAAGCGTCATCGTACTCCTCACGAGCCTGGAGAGCAGATGCCACACCTGAGTACCTGCCACTGTGTTCACTGTGTATTGAAGCTTTAAACTGTAGTGACTAAGTCTCTACTGTGCAGCTCACCTCCTGCTTCTCCTTCACCTCAGCTACAATCTGTTTCTGTCCAATCGTGGCACTGAAATGACACACAGCAGCATCTCCAGGCAGAGGGAAGACAAAAACAGCCTCTATCGGTTTGTCCTCCTTGTTCTCATAGTTCAGAGTGGAGACCACAGTAGCCACATGGTCCCTCACCTCCAGCTCCACCTCCACACTCTTCAGAGGAACTGACCGACAAACAGAGAGAGGAAAATTATCAGAAACAGAGAAATTCTGTCTTGTGTGCAAATGCAAGCACAGAGTCAAACTGGTACACATATCAATGCTAGTGTGGTCGAACAATCAGTCAATGAGTATGAGTAGAAGTGAGATTTTGTTGTTGTGAGGAAGAGTTAGGAAATCCACTGTTTGCATAAGTAAAGCTTTATGTTCAAATTAGATGTGGTTTCTACGAGCTCTGTACCTGGTTCCTTCTTGGCATTGAGCAGACCGCAGCAGTTCACCATCGTGTTTGTTCAACAGGTTGGAATGTGGAAATTGCAATTACTGTAAAAAATAATGAAAGGGTTTATGTAACAAGCCACAGCAAAGCAACCATTGGACGTGCTATGCAACTACTGTGTGATTATTTTTATTTCCCCATCATACATGTCTAATTAGCTGCAGTCACACACAATATTATTTCCAGGGGGGGTACAGGGCGGTGGGCTCATCCTGCCAGCCAGCCAGCTGTGGACAACAAACACAACACTGCACTGATGTTTCTGCGACATCCCTGACGCATTCAGTGTCACCTGAACGACATTACTGTAAGAATGAGACATTAATTTGTGTTTCACACCTGCCTCAGTCACATTAACAGTTGGATTTTGATGATTATTCAACTATTCGGACGATTATTTTGTAGATGTGAAACAAAAGACAAGTAAAAGAAGCAAAACACATGAAAGCCGGTTTGTGACGTTGGAGCTGTGTGCGCACCAGTGCTGCCTAACGTCACACCCACTGTGCGCACTTCTGCGCTCTATGCGGTCTTAATTATGGACTCATCTCTGTGCTGAAGCACTGAAAAATAATACTAAACCTATAATAGCTACACCCGCGGCCTGTTTTGCGCGTCTTGTTTTATGTGTGGCACTACGACACCAGCTTGTTTGGTGTCGTGTGATACAGCTGTTGCATGCAGTCGGTTTAACATCCATACCAAAAGACGCTCTAACCTTTACACTACTGTTATCGGGTTATACCGTCAACAAATGTCATTTTATAAACGTATATTCCATGAAAACAGTGCATCAGATACCTTTCTGAAGTTACTCCGTGCAGGAAGCGTCAGGAGAGCGAATACGCAGGACTTCAGGTTAGATGGGAGCAGTCAAAGCCAAGACACGCCTGTAGGTGGAGTTTTATTGTATTGGACATGTCTGTCTGCCACTGCAGTGCCTGTCGCCAGCTCTTCCTCCAGATGTGGAGGGCGTGCTCGTTACTGGAAGGGCGCGTGACCGATGATAGGAAACGTCACTGCTGCTGTGCCAATGAGAGTCGGGCATTTAAAAGCTCACTCCACTTTATCATAGTGGGTTAACATTCAAGCCATAATACAGGGAACCATCGCTCGTCTCTGAGTTTGATGTGTCGGTTCAGAGCACGTCATATGACCCTCGGTAGTTCTAGCCTGAAATCAGTTTTGGGGGATGAAATCGAGTTATTTCAAAATAAAAGCTGGGGTCTGAGGCTATGTCCGAAAACAGGCCACTACCTAGTTCACTCATTCACTGTTCCCCATAGCATACAAATATAATGAACAGTAAGATGAAATTTTTGGTACTTATGAATAAAAATCTATTAAAAAAAAGAAAAAACACCAATTCACTGCACAATAACACTGCTTTGACTGTGTAATTGAATTGAGCCTTTAATGCAGTTATGGCGTATTGCAAAGGGTCTCAAACTTTTATCTCGGCTCCCAAAAAGTGAAATTTGGGTCCCGTGGACACAATCTAATTTAACCACCTTAATATCCACATTAGCCGACTCATAACAGCAGAATCATTCGTGAACATACTCACATTTCTTGATGTTAAATCATCTCACAACTTGACGCAAAAGATGTGGATCGTTTGCACATCCAACCCCAGCAACAGGTGCAGGACAAAGACAGCATACAAAAGAAAGGGAGAGTTCTCACCTTACTGAGGCTGGCAAGCTCCCAAAATTTTCATTAAAGGTCTGCCATTTCAGGGTTGCTGCATCAATGGCAGTGCCATCTAATATTCTTCTGATCCGGTGCATTGAATTCCTGTCTTTTGAGTTTTATTCCAGTGTTTTGGACCAGTGCATGTCATGTCCATTGTGTGACGAAGATTGGGAGTTTCATGAGTCACCTGTAAGCAATCTGAGCTGTGAGGATTAGCACCACGCAGCATTTGTATAAACACTCGTGCAGTTGTAAAAAGCCTGCATCATCCAGCAAGATAGAAGGTGGTGTGGACAGCTCTCATGGGGCGAGGACAACAAAGATACAGACTTTGGAGAATGGGTGACATTTTTGTATCAATACTGCATAGAGCAAGTTCCGCTGTCTCTTATGGCTAATTTCATTACAATGCTCCTTCACACAAATCAAACACCAGTTGCTTCTACGAACATAGAGAACACAGACACAGATTTCTGGCAGAAATGAGGATCTGTCTGAAGGAATGAGTACCTGTTGATGGTGTGAAACTGGGTCATGAGGCTCTGGAGCCGCACAGACAGTGTGAGAAAGCATCAGCTCAGGCACAAACTGGGCTGTCTGACCGCACCCAAACAGGAAACATGAACTAACCTCACCAGCAGTCGGCTCTCAGTGAACTGGAAGGTTTAGCTGAGTAGTTTCCACCTGCAGCAGCATGCATGGAGTTACACATATTCCACGCTAAAGGTTTTTACCACCTCACCATCCACCCCAGGTTCTGCGGTACTGTGTAGTCAAGCCTCCCACTCATTTACTTTCGCTTTCTAAATCACTCATCAGATAAATATCAAAAAACTTTTTATGGTTTGCCTAAGGGTTGAAATGAAACATACCAGAGACACAAAGACTTTCTGCCTACTCCCTTCTTGTCTCTTCTCTTTCACTCCTTAACTAAAACAAATGAAAATATTTTGGCCTGGACAACAACAGTTCATGTCTTATAAGGTGGTTGAGAACCAAACCACTGAAATAACAGAAGTCATTCACTTCACCCTCTTTTACAATGCTCAGCCCAATATGCTGAAGTTCAACACTGTCCCCAGCGTTGGCTAGCAACTGTTGTCCTCCTTTGCATTGCCGTTAGAAATGTGTTTAACTGGGGAGAGAGGAAGGGGTTGTACTGTTTGCAGTTGTGGAAAGCAGTGTTTTTTAGTTTTGTGAGGAAAAGAGAGAGTGATGGATGGAAGGCAGGGGGGTTGGGGGAGGCCTAAGCTGAACACCCTTGCGGGTAATATATGCAGCCCTATTGTGGCGGTTCAATGCACCGAGCAATAATGGGGGCTAAGGAGGGGCGCACGGCTGTAGGGGAGCTATGACGAGATGTCTTCTGCCTCATGGTGTGATCCCCCTCCCAAAGAAACGCACCCAAGACTCTCATCCCAGTTAAATAAGGTACTTCTCCCATTCATATCGCGGCTGCTGCTTTTTTTTTTTTGACTGAGGAGCTGCCTACAGACAAGAGCCCAAGGACAGACACATCTGAAGACTCAATAATTCTGTTACACACACCAGAATGCTGTGATACCGGGCTCAGCTTCCTCTGCTGACAGGTTGTGGTGAAAGTCGACGTTGCCTCATGAACGTACATGTGTGGTGTTCCTCTGCACATACAGGACTGCGACGTCTGCGCTAAACACTGTGGTGTCTAAGCAAAAAGTTCTGCCACGATGAACTGAGGTGAGAACATTTTAATTTTGTGTAGACATTCTTAGACGACACATACAGCCTTAAGTAAATGTTAGTCGTTGCCTAATATACAAACCATACCTACAAAATAGACAATACAGCATGAACTAATTAGTGCACTGTAGTATTGATGATAAAATTTACATTTGCACACTGCTAAGTTGACATTAGTGCACCAGTAGTTTGTTGTGCACCAAAGCTCTAGATAATATCATGTAAATATACTGCAAACTAAGCAAAAGATGATGAGCACTTACTTAGTGTGAACAACAGCACATACTGTAAGTTATACGTGTTAATGTTAAAAATAATAATCATTTTGCAAGTATCAAACATTGCATCATGAGTGTAGTGTGAAGAAGGCACCAATTTAAGAGACTGCACCAATCAATTAAAACTGCTTTCTGAATGGAGGCTGGCAGGGTGGAGGCAACAGTTGTTTATAGGCCTCATGCTTTGTTTCAGTCTCCCCCTTGTGAAAGCACAGACTATGAGAACAAAACCAAAGTATTGTATCTGAATAAAGATGACAAAGAACAATAGGAGCCTCTGTACAGACAAGGCTGAGAAAAATGTGAGAGGAGGTTTTAGGGAGGGGTTAAGGAGTGGGAAATGACAGGGAAGGGTGCATGCATGCGCAAACTGGTCAAATTAACACAAAACGCAGCTCAACAAAAGGGCCAGGGTCAACTCATGACCATTTAGCAAGAGGGAAATGACTGTTGCATGACAAAACCATGAATTATTTGAGATACATTTGGTGAGGATTGTTCTGTTCAGCTAAATATCTTTCAAATGTTTGTTTTTTCTAACAAGCCTTTCGAACAGGCAACAGTTATGGCTTCAAACAGAACAAATACAGCATTCCCAAAAAAACTGAAAGGTGACATTAGATTCATTAATGCCGCCCTAATCAATATCTTTATCTGAACAATGGATCAAATGACTGTGTACGGTAACAGATGCCATGTGTAATGACGAATGGGAAGTTTCACTTCATCTTAACAGCATTCTAACATATCGTAGCTCACTGCTTTGGCCTTTTGGTCCACAGCTTTACTTGATGGAAGTTTCTACTTACTTAAATGGAAGATTAAGATTTGTTATGCAAATGATGGTTAATTCTAAGATATTAATTTCAAACTTAAAGGACCAGTGTGTAAGATTTAGGGGGATCTATGGGCAAGATGTAAACTATGTTTTCATGTGTATAATCACCTGAAACAAAGTCTCACAGTTCCACAGAGCCCACCGTTTTGCACCGCCATGTTCTACAGTAGCCCAGAATGGACAAACACTGGCTCATGAGAACGCCTTTTGTATTTGTCACAAGTTTTGCAATAGTTTCTCTCCTACATCCTTGGAAGGGGAGGGATATTCATTTGGTTGCAATCTCCAAATTTACCACTAGATGCCACTAAATACTACACACTGGACCTTAAAAGGCTGTCCTTTTTTATGGGTGAGGACAAACAGACACCTCACCAATTATGTACACTTCCCCCAAACAGGTGCCAATGAAAACAAGAGAGTAGTTTGTATTTGTTTTGTATTGTAAATGATGGCAATAACCACAGTTTTATTTTATTTTATGCAGATAGAATATGGCCTACTGACAACAACATGGGGTCACAGGACAGAAGAAGAATGTGGAAAAGAAGTGGGAATCATACACACTGGTTTATTCTTGCTTATCTTCTCCTCCTGGCTGTACCATGCATGGGCTTCCTCCCAGACTTTTGGTCTCGAGTGTTAACGTTGTCCTGGGACTCGCACACACACCAGTACATCACAGAGCAATCTATTCTCAATGTCACGCTGGAGACTCTGAGGGACACCAAAAAACACCAAAGACACCATGCAGAGGAACAGGTGAGCCAGTGTCTGCAGACAGGATATTTTTTCATATTACATGGTGATACTCAAGCTCAGAACCACATCGCATTTCAACGATGCTAAAGATCAGCCTGTATCCCTCCCAGACCAGACTCGGCCGCGGCTTCTGGAGAGCCGTGGGTGAGGTGGTGAAGTCCAATGCAGCCATGGACTTCCTGAGCTCCACCAGGTCTGACCCGGTGTACCACTTTGATTCAGAGCGCGTGGACAGCGCTATGGCGATGTTACGGCAGTTCTGGGCTCAGACTCTGCTCTCAGTTCGGGCCAAAGAGTACCAAAGTGCTCGTCACAGCTTGGGCCAACTGTTTCACTCCTTGCAGGTACACAGTCACGCTGTAAGACACAGACAACAAACGCTAAATGTGATACAACCATGGCGATAACTGCTAAATTTAAAAATAGAAGGATTAGCGGGACTGAAAATAATGCTTTTTCTTTCAAACCTCTGTAATGCCAGGACTTCTACAGCCACAGTAACTGGGTTGAACTGGGCCAGCGCTCCATTTACCTCCACCTGCTGCAGCCAGAGGAGCCTGCCATCCCTGTGGCTGAAGGTAATTCACATCTTCACATCTGGGATTATACAACTGCCCACTTTATCACATCAAAACATGATCCTACAGACTGGCAACAGAGTCAGTATGGTCAGTTATCAAGTTACAGCAAAATTATACCATGATGATACAACCTTTTATAGAATCTCTTAAAAAAAAACTGGTCAATAAGGTTTCACTTTTGCATGAATGAAGCGAAAATGACTTGATTTCAACACAGATGGGGTTTTCCAGTTGGGTTCCTTAAAGGCAAAACTTGCATTCTGCCCCAGATGAAAATATAAAATAATGAAATTTGATAGTAGCAAGAATTTGGGGATTTCTTCATCAGTTGCTGCACATAAGTTTATAATGTGCCAACTTTTTCTTTCTACATTCTCTGCTTCTTGACAGGTACTTTTTACTGTGGTGTAGTCCAGGCATTTTAATCTATTGCAGTATATATATATATATATATATATATCCCAGCTATCAAAATCAACACAGAAGACTGCCTTGACAACTGTCACGTTTTATTTTTCATCTGAATGCTTGTTAAAGTGATGCATTTGTCACTATTCATTTTCTGGCAAAGGGAATGTGGACCAAAATGCAGACACACAGGCAAGGCAGGTCAACTTAAAGCTAAGATAACAAGATGAAAGGTCAGTGGTTCATCAGTTAAAAGACAGAACAGGTAAACTAAGGTCAAAGCACTGTCCATGCTAATTATTAACAGCAGCTGCGGTACTAGAAGTAGTAGTAGCAGTAGTAGTGGTGGTAGCAGTAGTAGTAGTATTAAAACATATGGAAGGGGTCAGACGGAATAAGCAGCAGTCTGACTGGTTTTACAACCACATGTAGCAACATAGACATTCTGCCAAGTAAACTGTGGAATCTCTGACAATATATACACTGTGGCTGTTCATGGCCATAGGTGTGCAGGCAGGTGGCTGAAAGACAGAGGCCTGAAAACACTGAAGGCAGCTAAGAGAAACAAGAGGCAGATCCTGAAAAGATCGACACTTGTTGCCAAAACTGGTAGCAATATTCCCTTTTGAATAAATTAGCAGTATGACCTTAAATAAATTACTTCAAAATACCGGATTAACAGGAAAAATACAGCGTGATGCTTCAGAGGCTCACAACAAGTTGTCTGACATTTCAAACAAAAATGGCAAACAGTCTTTAGTTCCAGCTTCTCAAACGTGGTGATTGGCTGTTTTTCTTTGACATATATAACAGTAAATTGAAAATCAAATGGTTTTGGACTGTTAGTCAGACAAAATAAGGAAATGTACATTACTGTGTCCTATTATTTCATATACTAAACAATTAAGTTTCCCTGGTACGGCAGCTTGTCAGCAGACTGCTGACACAATGCCAGAATGATGGTCATCAAGCTTGAATACACTTACGCCTTCATCTCATGTGCTCCCTGCTGCCTTTCTGTTCACAGAGGGCACTCCCACCTGTATGGAATGCTTCAGCCGTACCTGTCGAGGCAACCTACTGCCAAGACTGACAAACACACAGCAAGACTCCCGCCTGCTCACCACTGGCTACTTCAGCACCTCACCTCCAAAACCCGAGGGTACGTCAGTGAGCCTGCAGCCGCCAACAGCTGCAGTACTCAGCAAATAAAGCTCTAAAGATTCTGACTTTTTCTTTTTAGGCAAATGTAGTCATGGGGGTATTCTGGATAGTAGCCGCAATATGGGGGCCAAAGGGGGCATCAACAAGGACAGCACCTCACCTTTCTTCTCCCCTCACCATTACCTCCATGTGGAAGCAGCCACTTTGGCTACTGAGGCCACCCTGAGTGTACTGCGAGACCTCAGGGACACTGTGGGCCACAAAACCTTCCTCAGGTAGGTTTTGAAGAGTGAGTTACAGGAAGTTGCTGCATTTCCCAGAGGAGAGCACACAGTAGGCCCATGCTAATTGGTTAATATGTTGACTTCAACTCAGGAGCTGCTCAATTAAATGACATAAGTGCATGTCTTATTTCCTCCTAAACCTCCATCAACAGGCTCTTCAGCGTGAAGCAGGTCCCTGCATTGGTGTTTGTCATGGACACCACAGGCAGCATGTTTGAGGAGATCACTGCCGCTCGCCTCCGCGCCCACTCCATCATCCAGAGCCGAGCCAGCAGCCCTGGGCAGCCTGGCATCTATCTGCTTGTGCCCTTCCATGACCCAGGTGAGGGTGCACATATATGTCACAGTCAGGAATGAAAACAGTATGGAGGCACAGAGGTTGACAGATCCTTTCTAAGAGCTATGCTAAATCCACGCTGTCTCTAGATCACTTTTGAAACACTCCCCTTTCTTGACTTGCTAATAACTGTCATATGGTCTGACTTCTAACTAAAATGGGTAGAAGTGTGTGGATGACACAGTACACTATGTATATTGCATCTTGTAGTGAAGCGCATTGTGGCTCCAGAGGGAGCTGTGCAAAATTTGACAAGACTGGCTAGAGGCCCAAGGCTACATTAGCCGCTACTAACATAACACACCTAAGTCTCGGACCAAACTGCCGGCATTCAAGCATTGTGGGTAAAGTAGGTGCCAGGTTTTGAAGAAGAAGAATGTCTGGGGTGTTTCAGGCTTTATATATTCTGATATACAGCAGCAGCATATCAGCGCCATTGATTTTGGGATGGAATCATCAACATCACTGGTGGTTTGGGTTGCCATGCAGTGTATCTTAAAGGAATCGTTTAACAATAGAAATACGCTTGCCTGGCTCTGTCCAAAGGTAACAAAAATCACAGTATCACTCTGCAAAATGAAATAATCAACTGGTACATATCACATAAAACCACAGTTTGTAGTTTTTACGTTTTTGTACAGAATAAACAAATGAGATGTGTTGGCTAGTGAGCTTTAGAGGTGCTGGTCGGCAGATTCTGTTACCTTTGCACAGAGCCAGGCTAGCTGTTTCCCCTTGTTTCCAGTCTTTATGCTAAGCTAAGCCACCAACTGACTGCAGCTACCCTAAAGACAGTGTGTTGATCTTCTCATAGATAGATAGATAGATAGATAGATAGATACTTTATTTATCTCCAAGGAGAAATTTGCAAGCATCTAACACTCTTTGCATTCACCAAAATGTTGAATTATTCCTTTAAATATTTTGTAAGGCCCGCTGAATTTTGTCAGGCAATTGAATTAAAAGTCAAAGTTCCATGATAGATCTGCTGTTATTTCTGCTCAAACGGCCATCAACTGTTTCTCACCATCTAACACTTCTATCGACTGTCCTCTGCAGAGGTGGGGCCAGTGCATGAGACAGATGACCCAAATGAGTTTATGCAGCATATGGAGAACCTGATGGCGCTGGGAGGAGGAGACGAGCCAGAAATGTGCTTCTCTGCCATTCAGGTAAAGTTGCGTGCTGAAAGTGAAGAGATCAGGTCGGTGCATCAGCGGATGAGAATTACAGCCATATGTGGCAGCTCATTTTTCACGTTGTCGCATGTTTCCAGCTGGCACTCACTCACAGTCCACCGCTGTCAGACATCTTTGTATTCACTGATGCTTCCCCTAAAGACGCCCACCTGTTTGATGCGGTGAAGGCTCTCGCACTTGAGAAACAGAGCAAGGTAGGCTTTAATTTTTAAAATATTTTTTCCAGCTGCAATTTATGAATCTGCACCTCGTGGTAAAATGATCAGCAGACAGGAAGGCTGTGGTAATGACGTCATCTAAAGACAACTCTGAAGCTGCTCTGAAGACAGTGATTTTAATGGGATATTTTCTGATTCTCTGGAGGATTATATAAAACACATTTGAATGTAACATCAACATAGCAGGTGTCTTTCAGCTCGACCATTGGTCCTGTTATGGGCTGATCTTCCTACAGGTGACGTTTCTCCTAACTGAAGACCCCAACTACACAACAGAGAGCAGAGGGAGGAGGAGGAGAAGGACGAGGAGTAGGGAGGAGCTGTCCCCTGATCGTTTCTCTCTCTACTCTTCCCTGTCCACCTTGTCAGGGGGACTGACAATATTCACCACCAACTCTGACATCCATGATGTCTCTACCATAGTGGACGACAACACAGCCGCTGACAAGGTATGGCAGCAAGATCCCTTGCTCCTCTTGCAACCCATTGTGGGGGTACCAGCAACCTGCTGGTTTTTAACTGTATTAACTTTTTGGCCACTTGGGGGCAGTGGAAACAAGACAAAAACATTTTACCGCCTTATGAAGTTGGTACAGCAAACAAATCGGCTAACCTCAGTGTTGGGCAGGTAGTGAGAGTGAGATTCCAGCTTTCTGCTACAGCTGCTGATGAGGATGATGCGACCGCAGAGAGAGAACCAACGCAGTGAAGTGTTTTTGGCTGTAAAACCAAAATCACAAGCTGGAAAAAAAAAAAAACTAAAGTGATCTGTAAAGCTGAGAGGAGCTGCAGGGTTTGGTAATAATTATCTGAGTTCTTCATTGTGTGATCCATGACACTTCAGAACACTCTGAAGTTGACACGTCCATTTATTGTTCAGATATGCCGAGCACATTTTCTCTCCTTCCTGCCCAGGTGACCCTCCTCCATGTGCAAAGTGACCAAGAGTTGATGTCCTCCCATTCCTTCAGAGTCGACAGCTCAGTCAAAAATGTCACACTACACGTCACTGGCAACCTGATAGAGTGTACCCTTACCAGTCCATCAGGTAGCTGAACTGTAGGGCTGACATTAGGTAGTCATAAGCTGTATGTGTATTAGCTGTTGATGGAAGTTAAAGCCTGGCAGCCATAGTTTGTTTGTTTGTTTTATTTTGGGAACTACAGTATGTGAACTGCACTTTGCGCTTTCTCATTACCACTACTCTTCTTTGCATGCCATAGTAAGATAAAGCAAACCGAGTTGTTCATCTTCCTCTCCTTTCTAGACCAAAGCCAGTCTCTGTTGAGTGAACAGGGCCCTCTGGCAGAGTTGGAGCACTTCGTGGGTCTGTACCGCATCAGCCTGCTCTCTCCTGTACAGCCAGGCCAGTGGAAACTCCAAGCCAAGCGTGACGGAAACCTCACATTCAATGTAATAGGTACAAGAAAAAAAAAGCTGTTAGACATTGAGCAAATCTAGTAACAGATAATTACCAGTTCATTTGCTGTTATGTCGCTGCAAGACTGGTCCTTTGATCTCCACCCTCAGGTGACAGCAGCGTGGATTTCCTGTATTACTTTGCCACTGTAACCAATGAGACACATCCAGGTCTGGCCAGGGTGGAGGGTAGTCCAGTAGCAGGTGAGGGATTGTGTTTTTTTGGTTTTTTACCTAGTATGATTAATGATGTGTCAGCCTCACAACCAGGAATTTGCCTGCCATTAGTAAAACGGCCTCGTTCCTGCTGTCATTCCCCAGGTGTCCCTGCCTTTCTGGTGCTGGCTGTGACAGGTCTGGCTCCAGATGAGGAAGCGTCTTTCAGTCACGTGATGCTGCTGGGAGCTGATGGCCAGAGCCTCCAGCAGGTGAAGCTGAACTCCTCCTCGTCTTCATCGTCCTCCTCTGTGGAGGAGCTGGTAGGACGGGTGGACTCCGTTCCAAGAGTCCCGTTCTGTGTTCGACTGACAGGCCGAGACAGCAGAGGAAACAAGCTGGAGAGGGTTTCCACAGAGATGGTTCAGCCCACTCACGTTCAGATACAGGTAATCGTAAAGCTAAACAAGACATGTGCTGCCTTCTGAAATGCTTGACATAATTTAAAATCGACTATTACTGGTAATAAATTGTTCAATTCAGCTTCTCAGTTGTTAAATATGCTTTATGGATGTTTATTTCTCAAACATTATACTTTTTCTGTCAAATGAGTTCAGTGTTCTTAAGTGATTTACCATAAATTTAATTAGAATTATAGTTATTAGTATTCTTATTTTTATGGAAAAAATGGAAAATTGTATAAAATTTACATTTTATACAAAGGACTATATAAACAAAAATATATTAAAAAATATATATTGCCACAAAGAACTATAAGAAATATTGCCATAAAAATATACTACCAAATATTCTATAGAAAATCACAGCTTTTACACAAATTGCACATGGTGGGTACGTAAGTACAGCATTTACACTATTGCACAGTAATAAATATATATATGTGTCACAATAAAATACCAGTATGTATTGAAAGGTAGAGTACTCAATGAGAGTGAAAAAAGTAATACTACACAAGGTAATTGGTGCATGATAAGTCACACATCAGTGCAAAGACAGTCTGAATATGGACCAGTGCTACATTAAGCTACGCTGGAGCTGAACACAGCTGCTGGAATGAAGGACCTGTGGTAGCGCTCCTTCCAACAGGGTGGATGCAGCAGTCTGTTCCTGAAGGAGCTGCTGAGGGCCCCCACTGTGTCATGCAGGGGGTGGGAGGAGTTGTCAATGATAGATGTCAGCCTTTCTGACATCCTCCTCTCACCTACATCCTCAGTGGTGTCCAGAGGGCAGTCCAGGACAGAGCCAGCTCTCCTGACCAGTTTGTTCAGTCTCTTTCAGTCCCTCTCAGAGCGTCCACGGCCCCAGCAGACCACTGCGTAGAAGATTGCAGATGCAACCACAGAGTCATAAGTTTGTGTGTCTCTGCTCAGGTGTCGACTGTCCCCCGCCTGGTACCTGGTCACAGCACAATGGTGGGCTTTGACATCCTGAACCATGGCCCGGCCCGACTCTTCAGTCTGTCAGCTGATGATGACTGTGGTTATCTTCAGAAGAGAGGACCTCACAGGTAGAGAGAATAAAAAAGTGCAAATCTTGCTCACTCACTCCTACCTACTGTACTGAGTGTTATTTGAATTTGAAGCTTCTATTGAGGTGTCTGAATGATGCTTTGATGTCTGTCATATATTATGATGCCATAATTTGAAATCCTTAAAGTCTTCAGTTTGAATAAAGTGATTCATTGGATTAAATGAGTTAGCCTTTATTATTATTATTAAATCAACTGTCTTTAATATAGCTTCAGTTTCATTAATATAAATACATGGAGCATTCATTCACTAAAGTGCTCCTGAAAACTGGATCACACAAGTAACAAACAAACCTACACAGTCACCACTGGATTCAGTATAATAATAATAATAATAGTGCAGCCTTATCTTTAGCTGCAGCTGTGCAGAAACACAGATTGAATACACAAAAAAATCATTCAAATGTTCATTTAGAATTCATACGTCAGCATTATGAATGAAAACTTTAAGCTATTTGGTACAGTCCTACTCCCATCTTACTGTTTCATGTCTTAAATGTCCTCACTTTGCAGTCATTTGATTGTGATGTGAGAAGAGAACATTCCTTACGTCTTCTCCCCCTCTTTCTCTCCCTCAGGTTCCATGTTGCAGAGCATGGATCTTTCCGTGGTCAGGTGGACCTCCACACTCCTGCCACAGCTCGGACAGGAGCCACTGTCACCCTTACGCTCACTGTGCGTGCTCTTGACTCTCCAGACTCAAATTATGCAGTGGCCTACTTGACGGTGGTCCCCCCGGTGAGCATCAACTGAACCTAACGTCTCCTGTGCTGTTTTTGTATGTACAGACTATTAATTCAGCTTTCTGGGTATGGTACTGACACCACTTTCTCTCTCTCTTGCAGGATCCTGACACGTCCCCACCGTCCTGCTCCACTGCACGAGTACAGTCCACCTGTTCTTCCATTTGCAATGAGTCCAGCTGGAGTGTGTCTCTGGTAGTGTCAGACAGGGGGCGCTCTGGTCTCGCTGCCCTCCACCTACAAAAGGGTGAAGGTGTTCTAACTTTATTCCATAGCCCCCCACCCACAGAAGACAGCCTGGTTAAGGCCCAGCCCAGCAGTGACCAACAACAGGCCCACAGGGACGAGACAGCCAGTGAAGGCCACCACCATCACCATCACCATCACCACCCCAAAGCCAGATTAGAGAAAGGGGACCCCCCTTTGAATGTATCTGAATGGGTCATGGGCTCATCTCAGCCACTGTGGGTGAGGTACACGTCCAGCTGCTGCTCTGCTCAGGCAGAGCTGCTGGTGTGGGACACAGCTGGAAACATGAAGCGCTGCCATCTAACATCTGGCCAGCAAAGGCAGCTAAGTGACAGGAGTACAGAAACCAGTGGTGCTGGACGGATCACACTCACAACAGGCATCTTCTTATCAACATGGGGTCTGCTGTGGTCTTCTCTGCTATAGGTCAACGTGATTACAAATGTTTTGCAGGTCAAACAAATTTATGTGTTGATCACTGGATTCCAGCAGCCCTAGAGTTGCACAAAAAGGAACAAAAAAAAAAAAAGAATTCTTCTATTTTGGAAGACAGTGACTGAAAAACCAAATGCAGCATGAAATAAATGCACTTCATGCAAAGAAACATGTCTTTCTGAAATGCTGGTAATGTGCTTGCTAATGTACTTTTGCGAAGACAGTGCACAGACGGAATAAAGGATGAATCACTTTATCATGTTTTATTTGCCTTTGCAACTTCTGAACTGACATCACACAGAATGCATTACTGCCACAGGGTGAATAATCTGAGCACCCCTTTCTCAGACCTGAAATGGCACAATTCTATTGGAACTAAAGGGAATAAAGTATCCAGCAACGTTGGGAAACCTAGAACTAAAGCTAGAACTAAAGCTAGAACTAAAGCTAGAACTAAACCTAGAACTCCTGAGACAGGTGTGTTACAGTTCAGTTATTGGCAGCTAAGGACAGACACTTTTATACATATATAAGATTATATTATATATTAATTTATCTCATCAAAGGTGTTTGAATGTGTGCACAGACCTCATGTACATTAAAGGCAGGCCTACTATGAGAACATGTAAGGAATAAAGCATTATATATTGAAGTGACACATCTTACACACACCACAAAGACATATTGAGAAACCAACTGGTTCCACTGAGAACTGATTAACTGGTCAAGCTGTTGTTCATTACATGACACAGATTTAGGACTGTATATAGAGGCAGAGAAATCCTGGACACACAACATATTGGTGAAGAGGAAGAACCAGGTTCAGACTGAGCTTTTGAGTATGTTGAATTTTAAATGTGCAGCCAAAAACAAGCAAGCAAAGGTGGAGGAGAGAGGACACTGGGGCAATAAGCTGGAGTTTCTCCTGGCTGTGGCGGGAAATGTCGTCGGCTTGGGCAACGTGTGGAGGTTTCCTTACCTCTGCTACAAAAATGGAGGGGGTAAGAATATATGATGATCTCCTCTTGCTCCCCAAAATCTGTGGTATAGGTATGCATTGTTGTATACTTCACAAATTCAGGTGCATTCCTGGTGCCATATCTGGTATTTGTGGTGACCTGCGGTGTGCCCCTATTCCTGCTGGAGACAAGTATCGGCCAGTACAGCCAGCAGGGCGGCATCACCTGCTGGAGGAAGCTATGCCCGCTGGCAGAAGGTAGAACTTCACTTATGGATGTTCAGTTTTTCACTGTGCATTTTGTAATCACACTAAGATGGAGTGAAGCAGTAAAACATACCTGAAACTGGAGCAAGTACAAAAATTATTTAAGACACATGGCCGTCAGTACAGAACACAACAACCCCTGTGAACCTTATGCCAAGGTAAAAAAGAAAAAAATTAATAATTAAACAAAGGCCATGGTAGATTTTTCAGTTGTCCTACAGAACACTGGAATGAATATGTGAAATACTACTACCGCCTGCGGTTGAGTTGCTGTTTGCTGTGTTTATAATGAATTTGATTTAGCATCAAAATGAATCTGCCACCAGGACACCAGACCAGGGACTTCCTGCAAAGCTACATTCTTTATCATTCAACCTGTGTTTTTCATCAGATAATGATAAGATAACATCTTATGTGAAATACTTTTGACTGAAATGACAAAAAATGACTGATCTGTTGACTAAAACAGTTTTCACTTACTAGAAGTAAACTACAACAGTTCATGTTTTCTTTGACTACGATAAGACTAAATACCCAAACTAAACATTAACAAAATCTTGGCTTTAAAAGAAAAAAAAGTGAGTTTGCAGTTTTATATTTGGACAGTTTCTGTGGCCGAAAGCAATAAGTGGCTTGGATAACGATTAAATGGAGGATGTCAGGTTTCCATAATGTTTGTCTATAACAGAAGTTACCTTATCTGACCTCGCAGGTATCGGCTACGGTGGGCAGGTGATCCTCCTCTACAGCTGTATGACCTACATCATCATCCTGGCCTGGGCTCTGCTCTACCTGATCTTCTCCTTCAGCGCCCAGCTCCCCTGGGCCAGCTGCAACAACTACTGGAACACAGGTAAAATGGATGTGTTAAGGTTGGCTTGTATAACGGAGTAATGACATTTACATGATGTACTAATGTTATGACAGCAGATATCAATTTCAATGGATTCTATGAAAAGACCCTTCCAGTGATTTAGTTTTGCACTGCCATACAGTTAGGGGAAGCAGATTTTAAAATGAAGTCAAAATCAGAGCAACAGAGAAATCCTTACCTTTAGTTCTTAATGTGGGTCAAGTTTCAGAAACTGTTATGTTGTGGGGATTTTAACAGATCCTATGTGCCAAAGCTCAGACAGAGTAGACAGGAGCAAATTAAAGAGTTTAATTTGTTTATATACTGTTTAGTCAGGTGGGTCTTGAGTCACACCTGTGCTCAATCAGAGAGGAGGTGACCTGTCGGCCACGCCCCTGCAGTGATGTCACTCAACTTGTCAGACAGGGGAGAGACAGGCAAGAGGAGGGCAGATCCCCACAGAAACACTGGCTCCTGAGTTCCCCATTACTGGATAAATCATTCGTTAGACTCTGCCTGCCTGACAGCAAAACTATAACTTAAAAGGTGCCTTAAAAATCTGTAAATTATTGTCACTTTTCTTTTCCTGCTGTCCTCAGACAACTGTTTAGACTTTTCATCACAAAATGGCACCAACGAATGGATCAACCAGACTGGCTCCACCTCTGCTGCCACTGAATTCTGGGAGTAAGATTAAAAAACCAAGCCTATAGGTTCTTTTAAATGTGCCATAATTAGTCCTGATGAGTCTCAAATAAATATTTTTTCTCTCTAGAAGACGAGTGCTTGCTATCTCAGGGGGAATTGTGGAGATGGGCGGCATCAGGTGGGAGGTGCTGTTGTGTCTAATCGCCATGTGGATCATCTGCTACTTTTGTATCTGGAAAGGGGTCAAGTCTACAGGAAAGGTAATAATATAAGCCCTGTGGTAAATGTGAGGTAAATGCGATTACAGTGCATTTTCAAGTCCCTGAATGGCCGCCTTTTTCTCCAGGTGGTGTATTTCACTGCTACCTTCCCCTACATGATGTTGCTCATTCTTTTGATCCGTGGTCTCTCTCTTCCTGGGGCTCTACAAGGAGTTTTGTATTATCTTCTGCCTGAACCGTCACGACTCACAGACCCTCAGGTAGGAGCTCAATGATCCATTGTAACTATGTAGAGTTTAGGCGGTGAAGTGTACTCACTGTTGCTTCTTTTGAACAGGTTTGGATGGAGGCCGGGGCTCAGATCTTCTTTTCGTACAGTGTGGGTGTGGGCTCTTTAATTGTGCTGGGCAGCTACAACACCCACAACAACAACTGCTACAAGTAAGCATTTGTCAGTGTGTGACTGGCTGGCATCAACCGGGAGGACAAGAGAAAAAATAATAAAAAATGACCAACCACGTTTTAATGTTTTGCAGAGACTGTCTGTGGCTGTGTTTACTGAACAGTGGCACCAGTGTGGTAGCTGGGTTTGCAGTCTTCTCTGTACTGGGTTTCATGGCTAACGAGCAGGGTGTTCCCATTACACATGTGGCCGAGTCAGGTAGGTAGCCAGGTCAGAAAGACGCAACCTCGTCCTCCTGCACGCAATATTACAGAGCGTCACTACACTCTGCTAGCATGCTGTGGCCCTGCAGAGGAGGCTGCCAATGTGAGGTTAACAATAGCAGGAGGCAAAGAAGAGAAAGTAATTAAGTAGTTCATGTTAAAGTATAGTTAGGGTCACTGTTTGTTTTTGGGGGGTTTGGTGAGTACAATTTTAGTGAGTATGTTGGACTAATTATGTGGATTTGAGAAACAGAAATTCTCAGTGCAAGGTCACTTGCTATACAGTTTCTAGAGAAAGCTGCAAGAAATGTTTAGCTAGTGGACTGTTTCATCTGACATTTTGTAACCACCTCACCATTATACAGAAGAATGAGATGCACTCACAAGCAAGGCCACAACAGTGCTGGAAAATAACTGAGCAGAATCACTCGAAACTGTACTGAGGTACTTTCTGTATTAATTTAATGTTACTTTATACATCTGCTTTATTTTAGAGTAATGTCTAACAACATGTCTAGTTAGTTACTTTACGGATTGAAATTTGACATATGACACCATAATAAACAGATGATAAGCATATAATACGTATAAGTGTTGTTTAGACTAAACCAAAAAAAAACTGCTCAAGGCCCAACAAAGTCTAATTCTGCAATATTTCACAGAAAAAATAATATCATAGAGTCCAAAAGAATTAATACATACCTGTGTATCACAACTTTTTTTTTTCTTCTTTCTTGACCAATTAATCATCTCTTAGTTGGAGCGTATGAAGTACATTGTTGTACTGGTACTTCTACTTCAGTAAAGGATGTGACTACTTCTTACTCCACTGAGTCACGAGGTAAAATGTTTGCTGCCACCTTGAGGACACTTGCAGACAAGACAAGCACAATAACAGTCAGCTACGAGCCAGTGAGAGCAGGCACTGTTGGGTGTCACAGCAGATGCACTGCATGCATCCCCACCCTGGTATGTCGCAAGACACTTGTTTCAAGCACCCTGCAGCACACCCAGACACACCGCTGGGATCTGAGGCTATGAAGTTTGGGTGGGTCTGTCCCGTGGGTCGCAAACTCAGCAGTATAAGTAGTTTTCTGGCTGAGGTGAGAGGTGTAGTTTTGGAGTTTGCATGTTCTCTGGGCATATACAAGTGTGTGTAAAGACTCTTTGATAGATGCACTTGTGCGCAAGCATTCAATGGCAGGCTCTAACTGTGCTTCAGGTAGTCATAGTCTTCACTCTCATCTCCTCTCTACCCAAAAATGTACAGTGCAAACACAATCAGACAGACTCCATACTGTACAAGCATTTGTTCATTACCTGAATCATCAGCAGACACTCTTTAGAAGTTGTTCAGTGCTCAGATTCATAGATCTCATGAGTGTACACGTGTGTATAGTTATACCTGAGCTCCAACAATATAATTATTAGCATAGTCAGGCATTTCTATATATCAAATATTACATTAGTACTTAACTTCACGAAGTTACTGATGTTTAATTAGCTAAACAACAAATGCAGATAGTGGCGAGTCTTGCATCATTGTGATGTTGCTTCCCATGCAGGCCCAGGCTTGGCATTCATTGCATACCCTCAGGCTGTAGCCATGATGCCTGTGCCCCAGCTGTGGTCCATCTGTTTCTTCGCCATGCTCATTCTCTTGGGTCTGGACACACAAGTAAGTACATGACGTACATGAACTCCTTTTGGAAGAGTATCTTTACATTTGGAAATGCACCGATTCTGTCTCGTCCTCTCTCTGTACAGTTTGTTGCAATGGAGGTGGTGATGACATCCATCTCAGATATGTTTCCCACAGCAATGCGCAAGACAGGCCGACGGGAACGTTTGCTCCTCCTCTTCTGCCTCATATGCTTCCTCTCTCAGCTTGTCATGATCACTGAGGTCAGTATTTTATGTACATTTATTTGGCATTAATCCATTATGGCAGTGTACTGTTGGCAAAATGTAACATTTTATATCATGATTTTGTTTTATCATTACAGCAAGACTTATTACAGCACACAAACTGATATGTTGATACTGATACATCCCTGCTGTTGTCTCCAGGGAGGGATGTATGTGTTCCAGTTGTTTGACTACTACGCTTGTAATGGAGCCTGCATCCTCTTTCTCTGTGTGTTTGAAAGCCTGGCAATTGGATGGCTATTTGGTAGGTCTGCTGTTCTCCAGCAATTTAACATTGGACCTAAATCAAATTGTGAGCGTCACAGAGGACAGATTTAAAAAGAAAGACAGAAGACTGAGGAGTGCTGCTAGCCACTAGTAAACTGACCTTTACATGTAAAAGAAATAGTGGTTATTATATAGCGGTCATCTTATCTCCAATAAAGGGGCAGAACGGCTGTGTGGCATCATAAAAGACATGACAGGTGTGTACGCCAACCCGTTCTTTAAGGTCTGCTGGCTTTACCTCACTCCGCTGGTCTCACTGGTGAGTCAGCCTTTCAGTGTTGCAAATATGCCTCATGAATCTTCATGAATCATATGTCCCTGCACTTTACTGTAACCTTTGAATATTTATGCTAAATGACGTCTGTATGCTGAAAAGTCCAGACAACTAATGCATCCATCGTCTTCTTTTCTCAGGGCTCTTTTATTTGTTCTTTAGTTTGGTACCAGCCTCTGACCTTTAATCGCTGGTACGTGTACCCATCCTGGGCATACGTGCTGGGCTGGGTGCTGGCCCTCTCCTCCATCCTGCTTGTGCCTGCATGGGCGCTGTATAAGCTGGGAACTGGCACTGGGAATTTGAGACAGGTAGGACAACTGTGCAACTGACTGTGATAGTTAATTCAGTGTGTAGCGTAAAATGAATTTATTTTCCACAGTCGTCCAACAGATCCATTAATGCAGTTTCACCACTGCAGCAATGCAGCGAACGCAAAGAATGCAACAACAAAACAATGTGATAGAGGTCTGGTTTCACGTCTCAATCACTGAATAGTGAATATTTCTCTAATTTTCTAAGCGCTTCCGTCATCTGAGCCAGCCTGATCTTCACTGCTCGCCGACATAAACTGAGCTGCAGCACGTCTGTGGAGATGATCTGCAACACTTCACCACCGCTTGATGAGAAATGTCACTTGATCCTGAACGCTTTGTCAATTGCTTTTGTGCATCCAACAACTAAGATTAGGCACTGTGCAGGCTGATTAATGGTTTTGTTGAAATTTTGATCACCTTTTTGTTATATCCTAATCACAATCGGACTCCTATTTTGATCTAAAAATTAGTAAGAAGTTGAAATTTCAAGACATCCTAGAAATAAATGTTTAAAATACCACAGAAGAGAAGTATCTCATGAAAAACACTCCCTACATCTTCAACAGTCTCTGTGACAACACACTTACTACAATTTTCTTGTCATAACAAATCACTGCAAATGGGTAAAAACACAAACATTCTCTGTCACCATGGAGCTCGATGGATAAACTGGGACGTTAACGGTTTTCATGGCTTTCCGGAGCAGGAGACGGTCGAGCACATACATGTGTTTGTCACTTGTGCATCATAACCTTGGCGACTCTTTTCAGTTTCCATGGTAGCAGCTGGATTCATTCACGGTGATGTAAACTCCTCGTCGAATAATACGACCATTCTGCGAGACTCCATTTGAAAAGATTCATATGATGCACTGAAGAAAATCTCTTCTTCATGTATCACTTTATTTAAATACTTTAAAAATCATGACAAATACATAAACCACTTGAAATTTCAGATATGTGTTCATTGCTGGCAGTGCTGTCTGTCATAAGCACAAGCACAAAGGAACAGAAAAAATACATGCATGTCACCACTTCGTCAACACACCTCTATACTTAAACACTGTCAAACTCTCTCAGACTCATGACGCAAACAGATGACCACCGTTAGAGGCGTAGTGCAAAACAAGAATATCAAAGTGAAAGTGGACAACAAGAAATGGGATAACTCTTAAGAGATGCTGTGTTGAAATCATACAGTCTGTGGTTGAAGTGCTGCATTTATAAAATGAAGAACGATTTGAAAGAAATAAATCAGCATGATGACCTGTGACGACGATGGGCCCTGGTGATGCAAAAAATATCAAGTTGTTTCCTGAAAAGCATCTAGATAGACGTCCTTGCTGGAGTCCAGTGTAGAGCACTTTGTGATGTTACAGAGAAACTGACAATTAGCACCCAGATGTACCTCTAGTGCTGTTTCCTTAAAGTGACATTTTTGTAGAACAGCTATCCACTACACCGCCATGTTTGGACCCTCAGTCTCTCTCGACAACAGCGGGTTATAAGAAATCATTTTCTCCGCATTGACATGCAAGGAGATAGTCCATCACTTCCCTGAACGAAGCTGGTCTGATGTGACGGCGTAACGACCAACTGAACTGATAACATATACTGTTGTTGCCATCACCTGTGTGCAAGCCAACTTCCTCTGCCTCTGGGGGAAACATATCATTTTCACCTAATGCTTTAAGTGGCTCATAAACAGAGACCCTCCACTCCTCTGTGTGGTTTCGTAAAGTCTGTACAGGTGATACAAGATGGTGCCTCGGGATTTAACTGCCCTCAAGTGCAATAATGAGGGATCAGCTTCCAAGACGTCGAGCACTTCATGCTGGTGAAGCACATTGGGCAGCTCAAAACAAAGCCTATACTGCAACATGTACAACAAGTACTAAACTGGAGCCATTGTTGGATTACCATTGACCTGCAGAGATATTATCTCTGTCAAACAAGGTTTAAATCACCAGGGATAAACTATTATAACCACACATTATATCCAAAAAGACCTAATGGGTCTCCACTGGTTAGTCCTGAGTACTTGCTCTCCCTTTGAAGGCACTGCAGATGAAGCTAACCAGTAGAACTATCTGGAGGCATAAAGGCGACTTTCTCTGAAGATTTAGAACCGGCCTGGAGCTCCCTGCCTTGTCCTGAGTGGGACTGCTCTGGCACAGGACAGTTCTGGTTGGGGTCCGGGATGACCGAGTGAGACGGCAGCACCTCTGAGTCCTCTGCAGCTGGTGGGAAATGTCCTGTGGAAATACTGTCTGGTTTACTAGCAGAATCCGGATGATGTGGGATTTGTGAATTTGTAAGGCTGGGGTAGCTGCCAGACTCTGCCATAGAGCGGCGTAGGTGCTCCCAGGCTGGGATGCCATTCAGGCTGAAGCTGGGGTTGCTGGCAGCCTGGCACAGTAACTCTGTGTGCTGCCGCAGTTGGGCAATGTCCTGCTCGGTGGTGTTGTTCTGCCGCAGCAGCTCCTTTGTACGCAGTGTGATGTCCAACAGACCTGATTGTCTGAGGACTTGTACTGTGTTGAGGAAACGGCGGTGGCGAGTACTGGTGCTGCTGTTTCTGTGAAGTCCTCTGCTTGAGAGGAAGGAGGAGGTGGAGCACAGATTGGACCCAGATGGCAAACCCTGGCTCGAGGAGACAGTAGTGAGACTGCAGGAGGAGAGACTATCGCTGTTTGAAGAGGCACATGGCCTGGCAGAGTACGACAAGGCTGCTAACTTGGGTTGCTTATAAAGGTGCTGCTCAGATAGGCTCCTTGTCACAGGCGTTTCATCATTCTTGCGTTCTGTACACACCCTCTTGCTCAGATTCTTGGATTCATCGTTCGATGAAGATTTATCGGGCGGCTTCTTGCTGGGGTGTGGCGCAATGCGGGGGTAGGAGTTGAGAATTGGTAGGTAAGTGCCATTTATTTTGCCTGCGGTGTTGGACTTCTTAGATGAGGGCTTGTGGAGCTGGAGGGTGGCCAGAAACAAGCTAGGCTGCTGTAAAAGGATCATGTGGGCGTCACCAGAACCACCAGTCTCCAAGCTTCCATTTTTCTGGGGCAGCTGACATCTTTTCTGGATCATGTCCGGCTGGTGGGACAGGGAGGAGTAAGAGACACCGATAAAAGAGGGACCGGAAGGGCAGTTCAAGATGGAGGGGCATGAGTAAATTGACTTTATTATAAATCCTCATCCCTGCTCTTGTGCCAAGGCTCCTGAGTAAACTGCATTGGAAACACCTGACTTCTTACCTTTCTACATACAGTTTATCAGGACTCGTGTGTATTCCTAACCTTACTGTCTGCGGCTGCACCTCTCTTACCTGCATAAGCACCGTGTTGTTGATGATGTAGATGGGTGAGAGTTCACCGCCTGCCGGCATCAGGGGAGGATTCCCAGGATTCTTCTCGTTTTTACCTGGCTGTGAGGTTTTGACATGTTCGCTGCCCCTGGATTGACTGTTATTGCTCCGCTGGTCCTCCACGTCTGTCTGCTGCCAGTCTGAGCCATCTGCAGAGAACGTGGAACTCATTTCCATCCCCTAAAACTGGGGAACTAGACTAAAAAATGCTATAATTCCTGCACTCTTCATCCCATGTGAATGTAAACTTAAGGTAAACCTGAAAGTCAGCACAATAAACTAAATTTCATTTCAAAGAAAACATCCTCCCTCTATGTTTGCCACATTCAGCTTTCATAATTTTCACTGCCTGTGCAGACTTGTAAAACGGAGCGTATAGGAAATCGCCCTAAGGAATAAAACTTTGCAAATTGTCATTTTCTGGTTACATTTTTTGCCACATTTACTCACCAGAGAAGCCAGAGTCTTTTTCTGAGCTGCAGCGGGAGCCCTGTCCACTGGCGTTGTCCACCTCTTTAGTATTGCGCATTGCCAGCAGAGTCGTACTGTTGCTCTTATCTTTAGCATTCTTGCTGGATGCAGCACAAATACTGTGCTCACCCAAGCAAGGCTGTTCCTTCGGCATCCTGGACCCTAATGACAGAATACATGGTGTTTACATGAGACAGAGATCTGGGATGGAGGTAAAGGGTGTGTCTGTGAAGGTGTGTGTTTGTGTTCACTTCAGTTGGCTAAAAGGGGGCACGGAAAGGGGGTGGCCTATCGCAAAAATAGCTTCCAAATGGATTCAGACTTGCACAAGAGTTTTTGGAAAGGCTGGTCATGAGTCAAAGGACAGCTGATTAGCTGCTCATGCCATGTGAGGTTGTGTGAGTGTGTGAATGCATGAACGCGTGGATGGATGCACATAGTGGTCGCAGCTATTGTAAATTTGAGCTTTTTTTAATCGTTTTAGATGCAATTCAATAACAATGTACAAATTAATATTGCCACTGGCTTCTAATTATTAAGGAAGTAATGCATTGTTGGATTTTTTTTCAATACTGGTGCCATTTGAAGCAATGAATGCACATTTTGAGTTTACCATGATTTGAATGCCACTGATCGCAATAACAACCACAGAGTTGAATAGTGAGTCTGCAGTGTCATCACCCTTTTTATCAGCAGCGCAGCTCTGTAAGAGAAAGGTGTGCTCCTAATGTTTTTTACATTACACAAGTACACAGGGCACCTTTCACACCTTTGCAACCGTTTTTGTGCATGTATGTACATGTGCGTACTTCCAGCCAGCAGAATGCATTGATTTGAGTCATAGAGATATGGAGCCTACATCACTACACTGTTTACCCAAATAAAATGCTGTAATTTGAGCCAACGGGCAGAGACATGGAGCATAGAATCATGTTTTTACAAGACTGACACAGCTCGTCCAAGTAAATGCTGAAGTTAAACATTGATTTATTCCTCTTTTTTTCCTCCTCTGTCACTCAACTGCATGATAACTATCAATCTTAAAGGCACAGCAGCCAAAATGAAGCTCCACATGTCCTTACATTTGTTTCTGTTAGTGGCCTGTGGAGGGGTATGATTAACAAGCTATTTGTTCCTGATACAAGTCTGAAACTCTTGTGCTTTTCCTCGTGCTTATGCACTGCTGCATTGCTTTTAAAATCATGTATTTTACGTGATTTCATGCATCCCGTGTAATCTATTTTTAACTGCAGCTCAAACTACAGGAAAGCAATCACATGCACCGAATGAGTGCAGGTAAAATATATACAAGATTCTTGAATCTTGATCTTGAATCTTGTATATATTTTACCTGCACTCATTCGGTGCATGTGATTGCTTTCCTGTAGTTTGAGCTGCAGTTCCTGTATTAAAAAGTGCAACAACTCTCTTTAGTTTTTTTTTTTTGTATTGTTTTTTTTTTTTTTGGCGGCTGGGAAAATGATCAGCTAGACCACCACGTTCTCTATTGTGACTTGTTTGGCTGCAGCAGTAGGGGATTTCTACAAGGACACACTAATCAACAGTGCAGCAACATGTACAGCTCTGCAGTGACAGAAATGCGCATTTAGGCTTGCAGTTGATATTTTGACTTTTATGATCGGCTGTGCAGCTTCAGTGCTCTCCACCTTCGATAAACACCACGTCTTCCATTTCATAGAAAATTGGATGTTTGTTGGAAATACGTAAACCTTTTTTTTTTTTTTTTAATCTGTCAGTGGTGTTTGCTCAGGCCGCGCTTCTGATATTTGCGGAGGCAGTGGTTCCGTGAAGGCAGCACACCTCGCTCGCAGCTGAACCAGCAGCACCCCCACCCCCACCCCCATCCACCCTCTTATGTAACACTTTAGGTCCTGCCTTCCCTTACATACACACATACACTTCCTCTCACATGAAAAACAGATAGTAATTAAAGTGGTCGAAATACAAAAGACAGTATGGGTTAACAGGCCGACGACAATATGAAAGCCGAAAAAGTTATTATAGAGGAGTGAGAGCTTAAGTAGGACGTATAGAGATTCAGCAGTATCACCTCTTTTTCCGAAGTCGAAATGTTTACTAGCTTTATGTACAGAGGAAAACTTACCTCCAAGTGTACAGTTACAGTTACTTCCTACAACGCCGAGTTTTAGGGCGCCGAGCGACGCTCATGTCAGGCAGCTGAGCCATGTTGAAATTCATGTCTGTTCAAGTTGCTGCACAAAATCATTCTGCTCCTCTTTGTCAATGCGCCGTGCGATAAAACCACAGACAAAACGGATTGAGATTTGGCGACGTCTGTCAAAACCTTCAGAATGGGGGATACCATTTCCGGTTAGGTCCAAAATAAAATGCAGTTTCATACATAAGTAAGGTTTTCGAATTAACACCAATAAGTCAGATAATAACCAGCTAAATTAAGAGTAATCGTCTTGATTTCATATTCATCTGGCAGCATTCACCTTAACATTTATCCAACAATGGCAACTTTCAAGCTTTAGTTTTGAAATCCAGGTGTCTTAGCGTAGCTGGCTTGACGCCGCCGTTTCATACGGCGACGAAACGTTACAAAAGTTAAAAAAAAAAACAAACAATCAATATCGAAACGTTATCTCATTCGATCCTTTTTAAAGAAACAAGACAGACACATAGCAGCCCACTGATGACACACTAAAACATGCGGATGAAACTTATGTGCGTTATCTTAATTACATCCACTGCCGCCTGTCACATCCACCGCACTATCAGGCACAATGAAACAATCCCTATGCGCGAGCTAAACGGCCATTGGTCCATGAACAACTACGACAGCCAATCAGACACTGGAGCAACGAGACAGAACGTGCAGTAAAGAAAGAGGCTTACTACAAAACATATTTGGTAAACGTCGCAAATGGGATTGACGTCGCAAATGTATGCGCTGAGAAAGGTGGCTTCAGCCCAGATCGTGGCTCGGTAAGATGTGCGCCATAACTTGAACAGAATTCTCCAGTGATGTTGTGTTGTTTATCCAAACTTACTGCTGCTTGCTGGAGTTACAACCTACAAGTCCACTGTACATGATTGAGAGCTCAGCATACAGAACAGGTGATTGATGAAGCGGGTGACTGATTGAAAATGATCTTACAGTATGCATGAAGGGCAATGTGGTGCATTTGGTTGTTTGCACTCCCTGAAAAGGAATTCTCCTGATTTAAAGTTATGCTGCATCAGCTGTCCCACATTCTCTCTGCTGACTCCTTTGAGCCAGTCAGCTGCATCAGCATGCTTGCACATGTGAGTAGGAGTGGTCAACATTGCAGCCACACAGTCTGATGGTGGCTCTGCTGTCATGTTGACCTGTGGTCACAGCCTGCAGGACTTGCAGAAACTGCAGTTGTATGTGAAATAATCTGCAGACGCTGAAAATGTTGCAGCAGACACTTTATTTTTACATTAAAACTTTAGAAATAATTTGACATCTTCACAAATGACAAGACAAGGACACATCAGTACGATTCAAATATTTTCTAAATCGGCTGCAGGATAAGATCATAAAACAGGTGTGCGACTGGGTTGGCGAAATCACATACATGCAGAGTGCATGAAATTCTTTGTCAAACAAGGTCTGGCATCAAAATCACACTTCTTCCTCTCCCATTTCCATTTCAACTCCTCACGACCCATGAGCATCTTATGAGAGTCAAGTTCTCGGGTAATACTGGTCTAGTATCCCTACCTTGAAGTTTCGGGATATAATTAAGTTCCTGAGAGTTAGGACTGTCAAGTGCATATGCCCAGCAGGCCACAGGCGTTCTTTAGACCCGGGTGTCTGCTGACGTGCATGGTCTCTGGGGAGGAGAATTTAATAAAAGTAGCACAGGTCTCGCGGGTGTGTGCCTTGGCTGCAGCACTGGCCAGGATGTGCATGATCCTCAGCAGGACGGTCTCACTGAAAAACACAAAGCATACAGACGTCAAAACTGACACACAGGATGGATGAGGACAAACTAAGAACACCAGTGAAGTTCAGACCACAAAGAAGCCAGAGCTCAGCGATGATGCCAGGGTAACGGCTGTCAAAAGGACACTGCTTCTTAAGAGTCGGGGTACATACCTGCCGACATGGACGCTGGAGGCCAGACACCAAGCAGCCTCCCCTTCCGGTGTCGGGGGCTCCTGTAGAACTTGGCGGGACAAGCAGAGGGCCGCTCCTGCCAGCTGCACAGGCAGAAACACCACACACTGGCCCTCCAGGAGAGACAGCTCCAGCAGATAGCGAGCCATCCACACCACCTGGCGGCACACAGGACACTTCAGATCTCACATACTGAGAAATGACCTCACTGACACCTGTCACACATGGTGTATACGTACCTTAGCGCTGCAGCGAGCAATGGAGGCAAGGAGAATGAGGAAATGCAGAGGGGGACAGTAGGACAAATCAAACTTGAGCCCACAGAGGACTTTGCGCTCCATACGCAGCAGCTGATGCTTAGTGTAGGTGTGGTCCATTAAGTAGCAGAGTCCAGACACCTGGAAAACAAATGTGATTCAGCTACAATTTATCTCCTGGCTTTCTCAGAAGCTACCAACGTTTCTGTCACTGTTTTGGTTCTTCACATCTGTAACCAGCTAAAAATAAAACCTAAAGAATCATTTGCTCGACTCAGCCAGCTACAAACCAATCATGGATTATTTAGATGTGTCAGCAGAGCCCCTGCGCATCCAAGCAAGTTTATCACAGTGTAGCTTTACCATTTGGAGAGGCAGCATACCTCAGGCAGGAGGCACTCTTCCTTTTTTGCAGCAAGGAAGAGGCAAACCATCCCGAGGAGCTGCAGGTTGGCTGTGGTCACCTTGACCTGCTGCAGGGAGCGGTTGAGGAGGTGCACGGCCAGATAGAGGGTCTCAGCCTGAAACTGCATCATCTCCTGGCAAGCAATAAACAGTGCATTCAAGACCAAAATGATTCACAATAAATATATAAGTTTAAAGCAGTAGGTGACATTTTGGGAAATGAGCTTGTTCACTTTCTTGCTGATAGACGATTGATGGTGCATTGAGCTACAAAACCCCCCAAAACCACAATTTTACACATCACGTTTTTTCTACAGATTGAACAAATTTAATTATTAAGCTTTTGAGGTGCTGGTTTATTACCTTTGGACAGAGTCAGGCTAGCGATTTAACCCTGTTTAGTCTTCATACTGAGCTAAGCAGCTGCTATAACTTCATATTCATCACAAACGTGTGGTATCAATCTTCTCATTTAACTGTCTGCAAGAAAGTGGAAAAGCTTATTTCTTAAAATGTGGAATTATTCTTATGTAGCCTCATTCCCAATGGAACGTGGATTTTCTTTTTCCCTGACAGGCAGCTCAGGTGTTTGCTTTGGCACCTAAGACAAAACAGCCATTCTTTTTCTATAGTTTATAGAGAAGAATCCCTCCATCTATACTGAGACTTACATGAACTTGAATGAGCCAGTCTACCAGGACAGCACGAGTGACCTCAGTGAAATGCCGGGGCAGGTCAGCGTTGGGAAAACAGTACTGTGTCTGAGTTCTCTGCAGGGAGAAACCAGAGAACAGGAGGTACACACCAATATATATATTATATATATATATATATATATATATATATGCAGTGTGAGAAGTGTCTGTGCTGCCCCTCAATTAGTGACAATGTCTGCATGCAGTGCATTTTAGGAATATCGTTCCTTTCTTAAAGAGAATATTAGAAACACTAGATAAATGTGTGAAGCCCTTGTGACCCCTGCTCATTATGTCTCACCATCATATCCAAGAACATGTCCCAGGCGTATGTCCGGTCCCATATGAGGTCCAGCTTCTCCAGTGCCATCTCCACTTCATGGCGCAGCAAGCTGGGCAACAGCGCCTGTAGGCTGTGAAGGCCCTGCAGCCCGAGGGGCAGCACAGACTCGTCCACACACCCATCTGCTGCACAGGATGGAAAGGAGGACAAGGAGGAGGAATAATAGAAATATTAATATCATGCAAACTGTTTTGTGCAGCTTGTTTTGTGGTGGATTGTTCATGCAACACCGGATGTCAAAATGAACAGCATGTTGTTATAAGATTCTGGTGTGAAAAGAAGTTTGGTAATGATTACACTACCAGCTGAGCATGTTTCCCCGTCTTCTTGGAACCCCATGATGTCTTCACTTGCTTGCATTGATAACCTCCTCTCCTGCAAACAGACAGCACCTTACATCAGTGCGACATGTGCGTGAAAGTGGGATTGCTATGATCGTGACAGAAAAAAAAAAAGTGCTCGGTACTCATATCTGAAGCTCTGAGTGGATGCACACTCTTATTCACAGATCAGCAAGACTGCAGATAGAAGCCTCTATTACTGTCTATCACCATGCAAGACTGACATGCCGGGAAAAGAAGCTAAAACACGAGGTGAGATCAGAGGGACGCTGCATGTGTTGTGGCGAAGATGACAGGCAGGAAAGAGAAGACGTACCCATCTGCGCTCTGTCTCCATTTTGAAAGAGGCCATCCTGGACTCGTCCACCTCTACAGGCTGCCAGCGATCTATGGGCCCACAGGCATTAGCCCAGGCTCTTAATGGGGCTCGCCTCTCATCCGCCTGGAGGGAAAACACAGTCTTGGCACAGATACTGATGTGATGATTTTTGTTACAACTAATGACAAAAATCTTGTGTCTTTGAGTGACTAAGCGGCTGCAGTTAATATTGTGTGACACTCAGTTCTCAGTGGACAGAAATGCCATGAAATTCATTTCCTCAAAGAGCAGTTTTGTTTCTGCTCAAGGCTCAAGTTCCAGCTGTCTAATCAGGGACTCAAGCACACCTGAGATCATGGCAGGTGAATGCAATACATTGAAATCATGGTTTGATTTGTTTTCTTCTGTTCATTTTGAAACTAATTATTCAGTAAATACTATCTAGGCCTAATATCTATCACCAGTGATTTAGGAAATAAATTAACAGGGTTATTAGGGGAAAAGATGAACAACCTGTTGCACCTCAGTTTAAGCTTCAGCACTTCGCGTCTCAACTTCCCACTTTCTTAAGAAAATGTGATAGCGACTGGTTCCGTTGGTCGACTGAGCAGAAGCCCACCTTCTTGTGTAAGTCCAGCAGGGGCTTGGAGTCGCAGAAACCAGTCCTGGCCATGGTCACAGCCGGAGACGGAGTTCCCGTGTCGGGCCGCTGCAGCTACTTATCCACGGATGTCGGCGGAGGCGTTGGGCAGAGAGAGCCGCCATGCAGCCCGGACAGCGGCTGATAAAGCCAGGTGGGTCACGCTGATTGGGGTCGGTACACCGGTGTCGAGGTAGACAGGTAAGGATTAGGACTTCCGGTGTGACACAATACATTTGGTGCGATTTTTTTCCTCATAGGTTGCCTGCCATGCACCTAAATGCGGCAATTATTATTATTATTTCTTTCGAGATTTGCACAGTAAAACATTTGATCGCATTGCAAACAAAGCCATCACACCTGCTCAGCGCGATTTTGTGGTATGACATGACTTGGATCTTGGAAAATCATGCAAATGATGTATTCACTGCAATAAATCATCAACATTCGTGTTCGGGGTGGTAGATCGTTTTGTTCGCCCTCATTTCTGGTTTATGCAGTTTAATTTAAAAAAAAAAAAACCTAAATAAATCAGCAGCTGGTTTACTATGCTTACTGTGTTCACGCAGGTTTTTAGAAATACTGAGGTCTACGGAGTGCTGCGTCCACTAGTGCAAGCCCACACACCCTGAGAAAATGTTTGACTTTACACCCAAAAAGTAATTTTCACCCCATTGTGTTCTCTATCTTGATAAAATACACTTTTGGAAAATGTTATCTCCCAACACAACTGCCTCAATCTTTCAAAGCCCTTCCTACAATGCCTGAAATATAAATAGTAAAGAAACACCACATTTATTATGTGTTTCTGGCCTAAAACTACCCAATTGAAGGCTCTTGACTCTTAAATACAATCAGAACTAGGTAATGTGAAATTTAGAGAACTGGGGGGGATTTAAGTTCCTTGTCACAACATTAAAACCATCTAATTTCCTGGAGCTATGGCCCTAGTCACAATGCATTGAACACTGCCATATTGTAAGCTTTACACGAGATTGCAGAGCTGTTGTAGTTGATTTCCCGAGACTGTGCAGGTGCAAGCAGTGAAAATGGCATAAAAAAAGACACAGACAGCTTTATTCGGTAAAAACGTTTACTGGCACATTATAGTTGCAAATGTTATAAGCTACCATATTGTAGCAGGTATCACCCGTTACATTGTAAAGTCTTGCAAATGGGGGCTGAAACTGTCTTCCAGGACAATGTCCTCCCCTTAAAGATTGCTTTTTTTTCATTGCCCTCTGAGCCTCATCTAACAGCAACAAGCAAAAAAAAACTTGTTACACCAGCATCAGGTGTGACATTCGTGACTGTTGATCACATTCAAATATACAGAGAAGCAAGGTAATCATAGTAAAGCTGCAAATCAAATACTATAAAGCTGCAGGCCTCCCCTTCTACTAATGCCGCATTCACCATCAAGCTTTTTTTTTTGTTTTGTTTTGTTTTTTGGTATTTACACAATAGTGAAGAGGCACTTGCTGTGCCTGTGTATGCCTACAGGAGAGGTCAGGGGTATTACCTTGCATGTTTAGCTGTGAAGCATTGCTTAAAGCGTGGCCAGCAGCGAGGTTCAGAGTATGGCTTCACAACCAATATTAAAAAATTCAGCAGCACCCCCTTATGGCCATGATAGCAATGAAGGCAAATCCACAGTGGAGTCCATCAGTGCAGTGGTTCTAATATCCAATCCTGCTGCTTCCAAAGCAGGACACTAGGCTAGAGTATGATGGCTGTGCCTGAGCCAGTGAGTAGAGGTGCTGGAGTTGTGAACTGTAAATCAAAGCCATTTGATCACATTATCATCTGCAGGAACTGGGGCCACCTGCTGCCCATGAGAGTCAAAAACCTGCTGCTTTTCTGTGTCCTCATCGCCACTTTCACTCAAACGTCTCACCTCTGTCGCTCTGTCACTCACACAAACTTAAATAAAAACAAATTAATGTGTGACATGAGGGGAGAATGCCTGTAGATGTTTTTGCAAAAACATCGCTGTAGAGTTAGTGCTCTGCGGAAAATGGCAGAAAAAGTAAATGCTGAATGAAAAAGTCAATTTCATTATTCTCAACTTAATCATGTTAGTTAAATAAGCAACCCCAAAACAGAAACCCCTTGAAATGAAGGACTTAATCAAAAAGAAAGCCGTTTAAAAACTTTTAATATATATATTTTATATAATGTATACTTAGACAAGACAATGAGTCTTCCAAAATTTGAGAAATAGATGGACAAAAAAAGAGCAAAAATCAACAAACAAAAACAAAACAATGACAAACAAAAAGATTTTGATGTTCCTTTAGTGAAGCTCAAAAAGCAACCAACATCTCTTCCAGCAATATGGAATATAAAAATGTTTGCGTCAACATGCTGTCCAAAACCTCTCTCAATAATGTGCCTCCTTAACTCAAAGTATGCAGATTTACATTTCAACTTAACAACGCTGATGTTGTGATTAGTTCTACCTGTCTACAGGTTGAAGGTTGGTCAGCCAGCTCATGCAGCGTTTAGTTGGATTGTAGACCTGCAGACTGTTGCTCCGGACATACAACTACATAGATTTAAGTGCCTCGACACAGCATTAAAGAAAACGCAAATCAAAGGTACTGAACATCAAACGTGGAATCATTTGAAGTGTTAAACGTCCACCAAGTCAGTCAATTTTTGGCCTCATCATTAACTTAACAATGATTGAACTCTCATTCTTTAAATACGGGAACACTCAGAGGCTTATTTGAAAAAACATTTTTTAAACTTACACAGATATTACAAATGGAAAATCAACGAACGATTGGTGCCTAACTCTTCAGCTAGAAAATGAAAATTACTGGATCGAGGAAAGCGAATGGCTGTGTTCATCTACATCGGTCTTTCTAGACAGGTTGGGGAACAACTGCGGTCAAGCGTCTAGACTCTACTCTCCTCTTTCCTTCTGTTCTTTCGGTCTTAAACACATAGTGCGACTGGCCTTAATGAAAACTTGCCTTCTTGCCAACCAGCAGCTAGTTTGTCAATAAGTCAGTCTGGACTTACAACATGGACTCTCAGAGCCTGACTGCTGCAGTTAAATTAATGCAGCTTCTAAAGCAAAGGTTATCCATGCAAGATATCCCAGTTTCTATTCCTGACTGAGTCAATGTAGCGCCAAGCTGCTCGCAGCAATCATAAATTACATGCTTGTTCCCTTTTAAAAAAGGCCATCGAGTGCACCGTGTAGTGTCCTCTCTTGTCGATATTCCAGCAATAGTTCAGAGTTTAAAAACATGCAGAAAAACAGACACAAATGGATGGTGGAGAATCATAATGGTCGTTCATACATTCTCCTGCACTCATATGCACACACGCACACATTCACGCATCCGGTCGTCCATTCGCTTACACACACGTGCAGTGCAAACACAGAAATGGCAACTCTCCTCCCCTCCCTCTTTTCCCCATTTCCCCCTACTGTAGGAAAAGTCCCACGCTTGATTTGTAACAGCAACTTCCAGAAAGAGCACTTGTTAAAAAAAATGAAACAAATAAATCGCAAAAAATGCAGAAATATGGCTTTACATTTAAAACCATAACAATCGATGAAATAAAAATTTGTCTTTTCCTCCAAATCTTTACCATTTCCTAATTCTGATTATACGTTTTAAAATTCTATCAAGTACGTTTGTGTGTATATATATGCAGTCTATGCATGGGTTGGTGGGTGTGTGTGTGTAGCATGGGTAGAGCTGGTAAAGAGGTGGTACTTGCTGGCATAACCTGGTTTTCAAAGTGTCAAGGCTTTGATGTGGTACCCAGTGTAGTGCAGCAGAGGTCCTGCAGGGAAGCCTAAAGCCAACCCTGAGAGGACGTACAGAGACTAAGCTGCCAGTCTGTCCACACAAACCTGCTGAGGTCAGTCACTCACCGCCTGTGTGTTCATTTCACACTCTATGATCCCTGTCACGTCTGATCTGCAAGTCTATGTGTGTTTGTGTGTGTGTGTCTGTGAGTGCGTGTGCATTAAAGACCGAATGAAAATGTGTCTTGTGCCAGTTTTTGTTTGTGTCGTTCAAATTCCCCAGCAGTGCAAGTGTGTATGTGGGATTGTGATCATGTGTAAGCCTGCCTGCTTGTTTAAGAGTCTGAGTGATCACTCCCGTATGCTGGCAGAGTAGGAGAACTGAGGAAAGTGCGTACGCTGATCTGAGTCCTCTGCATCTAAACTGTCATCTGGAGCATGCAGAAAGGAGAGAGAGAAAAAATACATTGACAAGTTCAAAACAGATGTAAATGCATACAAATATGTATAAATCCAGCTTTAAAAGGTATAATGTGTAAGAATTGGCCACCTGTTGAAGGTCCCTCAAAACAAATAGTGGGCAGCATATCACCACAGCAGTTGCTCACTACTGCTGTAGCTATCTTTTGTTGTAGCAAGTAGCTGCCATTAGTTAGTTAGGCCAGTTAGCAGCGCAGCTAGTAGCCCAAACAGCTGACTGGAGCTTGTCCCCACTGAGAGCTTGGTGGAGGGGGGAATGCTGGTGTTTATCAGCAGTATCCGAGTGAACGCGGCTGGATCAGGACCGAACACAGCCTCCGAAAACGAAGGAGGTCAGTTTAATGACAGGGAAGACGGCACCGATTTACAGCGTGTTCGACCAGGAGTCTGACTCCGGACATGATGAAGACAAGACAGGGTGGAATAGGAGAACAGCGAAAAGAAGGTCGGTCATCACCAGTGTGCAAAAGCATCACATCTAATTCGGAGAACCAAGCCACAGTTGGTGATGTGATGATTTTGTTGAGTTTTATTTTGTTTCTGTCGAGTTTGGATGAAATGTGTTTTACGACAAGTTAACTTGGCGATTAAGCTCATCTTAGTTTGGTAAAAGAAAGAATGAATTCAGAAGGTGTACGGTTCCATTTTGTCTGTTTAATAAGAAAACAGGTCTAAGAATGTTTCCTTTCTTGACATTTTGTGCGTATATTTTGTTTTTTGTTTTTTCAGACTAAAAAAGCTGGGAAAGCTTATGAAGCGTAGCAAACTGGCATCCATCTCCCAGCTGAAACGAGGCTGTGCTATTGGTCTATCACCTCTTGAGGCACAAAGTGGTATTACGAGCCAGGATGGGCAGCAGCTAGCTGGTTAGCATGCTAAATTTAGGCGATATCGCTGCAACACAATGCAGACGTCTGTGACATCCTGTCAGAACTTCTACTTCCTCACATTCTGTTGAGGTTAGGTCATTTGATGAATGTTTTAAGCTAAACTTCCAGCCATATCTTACACACTGCACCCTGAAAGCACAAATGCGAGATGTCTATCTACTTACACTTGTCAGGGGGAGTTATTGTTATGGTTTGTGCTGTGAACTCATCATCGAAGTAACGTGTGTCCGTCTCTGATGTGACCTGGGGCTTGAAGGGTGGAATAAGCTGAGGAGAAGCAGATCATTTTACATTCTGAACATCTTATTTTAAATGTCATGTCTTTTGTTTTTTTTCCCTCTCAGCACCTCACCTTTTTTTCAATAACATCCTGCCAGTTGATGGAGGTGAAGAACTTGTGGCTCATCACATCTTTGGCATCATCTGGTCCGCCTCCAAGCCTGTAAACAAAACAAAAACACTATCATCATCATCATCATCATCATCATCATCATCCACTCAGCAGCAACCTTTTTTTACACAGATAATTGTGCAAACACTGTCATTAGAAATGCCCAACACACACTTATGCTGTGTTGTTCTGGCTTGTATTTACCAATTTCTAGATAAAATGTATTCTTCATTTCCTCACTGCTCACAAGTGTATGTGTTAGTAAGCCCGCAGGCGGTGCTCAATGTGCTAATATTAGCCGTTATTTGACTGTTCCCAGAAACACTGGGACTCGACCACAACAACAATCAATTACATCCTTGTTTATGGCCATTACCCTGTACCAAAACTATCAAGAGGGAACAAGGGCTTGATAATGTGGTTACTTATTTTATAGTTCAATGTGTGGTGCCCCCAAGCACAGTGGACAGAAAAGAAAATGTTTTTCTCAAGCTGTGCAGCTGCACCTTCAGGAACCGGTTGTTTCATACAAAAATAGCAAGCATTTATTTTACCTTAAATTAGCCTCTTGTTTAATATCAAAACACTTTACCATTCAAATTGTTTTTGAGTTTTTGGATCTTACTGTGCTTGCAATAAAAAAAACATTTTGATACAAGTGCATAAATGCAAGAAATCTGAGATTATATGACAGGTGCAGCTTGACTTGATACTGTTCATCATCTTATCACAGATATATCTGCATTTGCAAGAATGCCTAAAATTTCAAAGAAGAGAGGTTTGATGTAATTTTCATTAACCAAATTCAAAGGAACCTTATCGAAAATGTTTATGCTGTGTTTATACAGTGTTAATATTGATATTTATAGGATTGGTAACACTTACATTATCATTATCCCTACCATAGTATTCCAAATTCTTCGTCATGTATTTGCTTAATTAGTGCTTGATTATTAAGGTCTAACTGTGTAAAAACACACATCAGCTACAAACCACGAACCTTTGTTTGGGGTCCTTTTTGAGCAGACCGGCCAGCAGGGCCTTGGCCTCAGGAGCCAGGTTCTTGGGAAAGCGGATCTCCTCCATGAGGATTAGCTCAAAGAGACGCTCGTGGTCCTGGTTGTAGAAGGGCAACCGGCCGCACATCATCTCATACATGACCACGCCCAGTCCCCACCAGTCCACCGCCCGTCCGTAGTCATTGTCCTCTAGCACCTGAAAGGGTAGGAATTAAAAGAAATGAGATAGGGAAATAAAACAGTAAATGCTATTCATTGCATTGTGCTTTTATTCAACTGCAAGAGAACTAATTACTATCTACAGCATTTCAGTGTAGAGGAGATAATCTTCTTACTATATGAATACATTTCTGCTGTAGGATATTTGATTTTTGAACAAAATTTGAGAGAGCAACATTTCCCATTCCAGGAACCAGTTGACTGTTAATGTTCTACAAGCCAATTAGCATTTTCTTAGCATTAGCATTTAACTGTTGTGTGACAGCCAAAGCACCAACACTGCAACCTGACAACCAGCTTTACCAACTGATTCACTGTCCTACCTGGTTTTCACATAGTGCCCCACAATAAAGTCGACAAAGTTCCATCCCATTAAAACTAGCTTCCATCATGTGCTCATCCAGCCATGTGGTATCAGTACCTTTTTACATTATTGCGGTCACAAAACACATTGGATGTCAGAGATATACCTCTGGTGCCAGGTACTCCGGGGTTCCACAGAAGGTTTTCATGGTGGCTCCGTCTGTGATCCCCTCTTTACACAGCCCAAAGTCTGTTATTTTTATGTGACCGTCCTTGTCTAACATGAGGTTCTCCAGCTGTAGGAAGAGATTAAAGTTTAAGTTGACAGCTATGGTGGGAAAAGGAAAGAACAATGGGATATAGTGTTGATTGAAGGGTATGATTAAACATTGTATCTAAAAAGTAAGTTTTTTAAACTTGTACAATTTTATTTCAAAATCATTTTTAACACTCTCAGCACTGTCACTGCTCATAACTTGCAGCCCTGATAAAATGCCTTGTCTAAGGTCATAGCACATTAAATATTACTCCCCCAACTTGTTTACGAAACAATTAATACTATACTATCAGAGCAAGCAGACACCTTACCTTTAAATCCCTGTAAACTACGTTGCGTGAGTGTAGGTACTCCAGTGCTGATACTATTTCTGCACCATAGAATCTTGCTCTGTCCTCTGTGAATACTCTGTCCCGTGATAAGTGAAAGAAGAGCTGAAAAAGACAGAAGAATGTAGACAAAGGAAGGAGGGACAATTCCCCATATCCATTGAGATACTTGATTTCATAAAAACAAACTTGATTTGGAATTCCAAAAAGGTTGGGCATCCTCTAAAGGCTCAGTCATTCACGAACAGGGGTGGAGCCACTTTGTGAAACACATGATTGTATATAGGATTTTACTACATGGACTCAGGGACACTTTGCAAGACTGTTGTTCGTGAACACAGTTAATTCGCAAAGGATTGCATTCTGTTTTTATTTTCATTTTACACAGTGCCCCAACTTCTTTGGAATCAGGGTTGTATATCAACACATCAAACACAATTGTGGGCCAGATGAGAATGAGGAAAACTTACTTCTCCTCCATTTGCATACTCCATCACAAAGCATAGCCGGTCATGGGTTTGAAATGCATATTTTAGTGTCTGCAGAGGAGGAACACAACAGTTAGCGACTGCATTATACTGATTAAATGGTCCATTCATTTTGGAAAGCACAACTGAGGCAACGAGGCAGGCATTGGTAGCTCACCGTTAGAAAAGGATGCCGCGTATTTTGGAGAACTCTGCTTTCTGTAACTGTGTGTGCCACCTCATCCTAGAGGAATACACACACATACACACATTCAGAGCCACACCACATACGAATAGACAGCAATACTGTTCCAAACAGTTTAAAGTCAATATTTTACTGTGATTTAATTAGTACCAACTTTAGCAATGATGACTTCTTTGCGAAGGATTTTCATGGCGTAGTACATCCCGGTGGCCTTCTCCTTCACCAGAATGACTTTACCAAATGTTCCTTTCCCCAGCAGCTTCAGGTAGTCAAAATCACTCATGGTCTGTAGGATTAGAGATTCAAATTCAAATTAGAGAACTGGGCCCTTAGCATTTGAGAAACAGAGGCAAGGAAGTGGACTCTTTCTACACTGAAAAAAAATGACTGAAGTGACTGATGTGTAGGAAATGCAGACACTGATCACTATTCACACAAAATCACATACAATGTAAAGCAGGAAAGCAATTCAAATCATGACTGGCCCATACAAGTAGAACGTTATTCACAAAATAAGGAATCAAAACCAAACAACCTTGAAGAACCACATCAATGTGATCAGTACAGATTAACAGCCTTTTACACTGCATCCCTACATACTTTTTTATGCTGGAAGACAAAGTAAACATTTTACAAGACAAACTAAGTCTGTGAAACCAGAGCCATTCAGGATCACTTCAAGTGAATCAGCATTTGACAAAATACATACACAAATGTTACCCTCCACTCATTTAAAGATTGCTTCACCAAAAAGCTTTGAGAAAGAGGCTTAAAGTTTGAACAACTTGCTCAATAAAGATGAGCTTAGCTGGACAAACACAGCAAACACTCAGCTGCCAGGCGCTGCTTGTGCAAATACTGACCACTTTTGTGCGGGATTTGGACACAGCAATCTCCATCTCCTCTGTGCCGCTGCTGTCACTTGGTGAGCCAAATTTGATCTCCATGGGCTCCTCATCCTGCTGCTGACTCTTCAGGCTATTTGCCACTGCCTGGATCGATCGCATCCATTCTTTCCTAACCCAGAAGAAAACACATGTTGCTCTTATCAAATCTAGCCAAAGCCATGTATACATTACATTGAATCTTTAATAAGAAGTTTGAATTGGCAAAAGTTTGGCCTTGAGATACAAATTATAGTTAGCAATGACATATTTGTGTAAACTCTTTTTGTTCTGACAGATGTTATACTGTAGATGTTGGGCCAAAAATATACTTTAAGGGAGAAACAGTAGTCTAACAAACTGAGTTTAGAAGGTAGAGGATAATCTGGGGGGCTGCTGGGATTTGGTACTTGGCAGAGCCGATGTAAACAAAACTCAATGACGATTGCTTGGGTTAGGGGTGAATAAATCAGGTTTAATCTGGCACAGAATTCTATTTCGAGCATGATGGTCTATCCTACTCTCGCAAACTGAATTTCACTGCCTGTAGCAAACAGTGGTCCATTTAGGCCCTCCGTGATTGATTTTGTGAAAATGTTGTTCCTTGTGCATTTCTGTCCTTACGCCCTTTAAAGAAAGCCTTGCCTTAGTTAGCAATAAGAAACCATTTCATTCCAGAAATTATTTTATAAAGTGAAATGTTTATCTCATGTGGAGCAAATCTTCAAACACATTTTTCCCAAGACACTGTCAATACCTGTCATAATCAAAGCGTTTTTTCCCTTTCCATTTTGGTCTTCTATTCATACTAAGACATGTCCACAAATCCTTTCCAAAGTTGAAAAATCTGAATACTACATTTCTCCAGACCAGAGCATAGACATTTATGTTTCATGTTTTGTGATACATGATTTGACCTATGTTTCAGTGTAAAAAAACAGTTTGCCTTGGCAAACATAGCTTGTATAAGCTTTGACCAATTTACCTTAAACGTATTCAGTGTTTTGAAAAGAGAAAACCAAAATGTATACATTAGTGAGAACAACTCAATAGGAAGTTTGAATATTGTGAAACACATAACTGTCATTGATAATGGACTCAATGGTCGCTGGTCTATGCCCCACTCCTGATTTGTTTAATTTCAGGAGCAAGACGAAATTTGCCTATTTTGATATTGCTCTGGTGTTTCAGTGTAGACAGACAACTTTTCAGAAACATCCTTAAGTGTGGACAGGAGTGGTTTTGAAGTGTGAATTTTCAGATTTAGTGGCTCGCATTTTCACTCAGGCCTATTCTACTTAAGTGACTTAAAATCTGACTTAAAATTAAACCCTTGGAATAAATGTCTTTTACCTCTCCTCGTTGCTGTCTACGTGGAAGGTACGCTCAATAACGGAGGTCCATTGCAGGCAACGAATGACAAACGTGTTGGGCCTGGGGCGCTCTGTCTTCATCAGCTGGCATTCTGGAAGGCATAGACACATCAGCTGAAGGCACTAACAACAAAACATGAACACACCTCTCAGAGTTTAGTCTGGAACTTATTGAAATTATTGACAGCCAGAAGGGAAAACTGACCTGCGACAGAGAAGTTGTTGAGTGGTGGGAGACTGTGGTCACTGGACACCTCAGGCTTCTCTTTGTAACCGATGAAGGAGCCATCGCTCTTTAAGATGAAGTAACGAGGCCGCCATGTTTTAATGTATTCACCTGGAAAACATAAAGGTGAAGATTGTTGATCCAGCTGGCTTTTAATGTTTGACTACTTGCTCATGTATTTGGTTTTAATGTGGCCATTCCTTGTCACTATATATCTTGTAAATGACTGCTAATATAGATTTTGCCATGGACTATTACTTTAATGTAAACTCAGATGATGGACGGTGAACACAAGGGGGCCCCTTACCTCTCTTGTGGAGCCATCCCTCTCTCACAACACTGACTTCATTCATGCTGGGGCAGAAGACTCTCTGGATTGGGAGGGGGCAGCGGACAAGCTGGTGGAAATTGTGCAAACTGTTCCTATTGGTCAAATGCCTGTCAGTGGCTCAGATAAAAAACAAAAACCTATATAACACCTAAAGGAAAAGAACAGAACGAAATACTGTTAGTGCAGAACATACAGTCAGTAAAATACTAAAACAGTGCTCATCACAGCCTGGTGCAGTTTTAACATGTCATTAAAACTCAGAGACCAACATTCAGTCACGTGTGATGGGCTATAAAACCCCCATATGAGAAAAAAAACAATAACAGAAAGGCAAGTGAATACTAGTGCACTGTTACTCTTTGTTAAAATGTTGTTTATAACCTCAGCTGACTTGTAAATATGTGAGCAACAACAGCTGTGCGACTCCTGACTATTTACAATTCAGTCCCTCAATAAAAACATAGCCTTGGGTAATATTTTGGATGTAGAGGAACACTGAAAAATAAATGTGAAAAGACATGGGGCCTAAAGGAAGTTAAACTAGTGCCAGGAAGGTGGAGGCTGCGACATAAAGTGAAACTGATTTCTCAAAACAAAGGAAACTTTCTGTGTATTGCTCTTGATGCCTATCTGAGTGTTGTCACCACAGCAGCGCGCTTGACTAAATTCCTCACCTTCTGAGGCCCTCTGTTGCCTTGAAACACAACTCCACAACAAAGAAAACTGCTGAAATCTGCACGTCTGCTCATCGCCTCTTATCGGACCATCTGACACACATGACAGTGATAACCAAAATGGGACTAGCATAATAACTGTAATGACCACGAGTTAGATATTATAATTCAGGTATCTCCATCATCTCTTCTTCTCCATCAACACTCACTGACGTGGCCCAGTGTTTCCGAGTCATGATGTGTCTAAATACGGTAGATCTTGTTATTTTAGTGATGCCAGGTAGAATTCAAATATCGAACATGTCATTGATCTAACGATTAGCAAAATGGCTGCAAAGCTCTGTATTGTCAAATGTAATATTCTACCACAGCTCTTGCTGAATGTTTGTGGAGAGGCCTTGGTGATCCAGGGTCAGCCCTGAATCAACAGCTTATGTTAGATAATAGGTTTACCAGAATTTCACAGTATTTCAGTGAAAGTGATGGGATTGAGTATTACAGTGCATACAGTCACCGGAACACCAAGACTGTTTGAACTGCTTTGTTTACAAAGATAAACACAGATAACGCTTCCCACGATATCTGACTTTTTATGACCATAAGAGGTGCGTTCACGGTTATACATAGCTTAACACCTACTTATTTGAATGGCCGGAGTAATAGTGGGTGCTCTTTGAGATAATAAATGTGAAGCACAACTTCACTCTTAATTGTAAAAAGTTCAGTGGTCTTAACGAATAGGACATTTAGCCACAGTAATAAATAGTCAAGCGTTAAGGTACTTGGTTTACATATAACGTTAGCTAGCATAACTAGGAAATAATAAAGAGACCACAAATATCAGTAACCTACTTTATATTGCTACCGAGTTAGATAATTGTATGTAATTCAAGTTAACGCCTTAATAATTACAAATTATAAACAGGAGAACCACAAGCTGCCGTACATAAACATTAACGCAAGTCAACGTTATGGCATACTCATCCTCAGCGTTGTAACGTTACCTAGCTAGCTAAGTGAGGCAAAGTCAACAAACGTTACCTTCCAAGTCCAAAACAGGTTGTTAGCTGTTCTACCGTAGCTTTACAGTACACAAGTTGCTACAACACTTCATCTACAGCCGATGGGCAGTTTGGCCAAGTGGCGCCCGAGACAGCAGTGAGGACACTGACCATGACCGCGTTACGACCAAACAAGGCAGCTAGCCAAAATAGCTTTCAAGCTAACGGCTAGTTAGCATGTCAGTTAGCCACTTGCGCTAGTTCTCCTCATTACCCCGGCTTTTCTTACCTCGACTTCAGCGACAAAATCTATCCAGCTGTCGACTGTTGAAGAGACTCGGAGGTATGCTGCACAAAGCTCCCACCAGTTATCACTTGAAGCGTGTGTGTATTGAACTCTGTCAATGATCACACAGCGTAGCGGACTGCTCGCCGAGCTTGTTTTCTTCTCTCACAACAACAGCAGCGGCGGCGGCGTGCTTGGTCTGTTGCTGCTGCAGTGGTTCACTGAAGCGTTTGCGAGCCAGCGAGGGAATAAAGTCCACTGAGCTCCAACTTGATGGACTGTTATGTTGGACACAACGACAAATAATCTCCAAATCCTGGACAGACAAAACCGCCTCTTTATGGGTTTAATGTGGTTAGTCGCCTGCTTAGCGTGGAAACCCTCCGTCCCAGCCAGACAGTACAGCAGCCCCGCAGACGCACACAATAGGAAGTGACGTACGAGGCCAGAGAGGGTCCACTGCACCTGAACGGTCGGTGTGAAAGTACATCAAGTACTATACTGTAACCTTAACCTCACCCCGAGTGTGCAGGGCTGGTGCACAGATTGTCTGAGAGATAGATAGTGCCAAACGCTTCCAAAGACTCATGTCAAATGTCCCAAAGTGTGCTATTTTTTTTACCCTGTGATCCCACCTCCTCTTTAAACCAATGGTTTCCTTTCAGTCTGCTCAGTGGGTCTGAGTAAAGCACCTATTCTTTAGCTGTGACCATTGTCAGAAACTCATGAATCTAACTACTGCGACAGCATCATGTGTAAAATGATGGGATTTAAGAAAGGGGCAATGTTGTAAATGTAAAAAAAAAAAAAAGTTTATTATTCAGATATCATTTACATAAATGCTTCTTCCTGAAACGTTGGATGAATCATGTCCTCAAACGGTTTCTGTCAAAGAGGTTTACTTTGTTGTCTTTGTTGCTTTCGTTGCAGATAGCGAGCGCGAGCATCGCTGACACTGGTTTCGTTGTTTCGCTTCTCCAGCTTCTTCATGACATCCTCAGTGGAAACCTCTGCAAAAAGAACAAAGCCATGTATTAGTTTGTTATAAATGACGTAGCTTAACCAGTTGTTAATTCCCAAATGGCCTTTATACCCTGTGTTTTCGGTGGACTCTTATTTTTGATAATTTCACACATGGTCATAGCAGGGACCAAACACTTTCAATTAACCATTAAGCTGTACAACATCACAATTTCCAAATAAATATCAAATTAAATTTTCTGAAAACCTGGTTGTCTTTTGGCCGCTTCCCTGGTCTCCCATTTTATCATCTCCTCATCGGTCACTTCTTCTCTTGCCACGCTGCTCAGTTCATAGACATCCACCTCATGAAGTTTAGGTAATAAGTCCTTTACCCACTCGTATCGAATAGGACACACCGTCCTGATATACACCCGTGAGGTCACCAGCACATCGTGGAAGATGACCCAGTTCAGCTCATCCTCCTGGTCAAACAGCTTGGAGCAACAAGGAATCATGATCATAGAAGAAGTCACAGCAGAAGCATGAACATTTTGGTGTGTCCTTTATGAAAACCATGCAGCTGTAGCAGTCAAGAGTTTTTAAATGAATTCAAGAAAACACATTTACCGATGATGATGGATGTATGTGAACCATGGATCCATTGCCATCCATAGTGCAAAAAACCTTTCCAACGGACCTATGTGGGATGGGAAAAAGAACATTTTTTTACAACCAGGAAAAGTTCACATTACAAAGAGACAATAAAGGGATATGAATGAAGTATTTCAAATAAGGCTTGGTGATACCTTCTGGCAACATTGGTGAAGTACCCTGTGCACAGGCATCGTCTGAAGAGTTCACTCTTATTACCATCAAATGTTTCCACAGGGAAGTCTCTCTTCTGGAAGGTAAAACAATTTAGACTAATTATCACAGCAGTGTGTTGGCAAACATAATTAACAAATTAACGAATGACAGAGTTACACATCTGACCACACCAATCTGCAAAGAGGTTAAGAACAATTATTCAAGTACAACATGGATGTGGGGAACAAACATAATCTGTCACAGCAGTTCTGTAAAAACTGCTGTACCTGTGTGAGGCGAAGGAGGATCTCTCGCAGCTGAGTCTCCACACTAAAGGCAGACTTCAGCGCCCTCCAGTGGATCCAATTATCTTTACACCACACTGAGGGTCTGTCACTGCAGAGTGCAAGAGAAAGGCAGCGTTAAGTCCTGAAGACATGGCGAGTGACAGAATAACTGATATTTTTTGCCCACACAGCAAAAAATAATACGGATGCATGTGGCAGCATTTGTTGTGAGGTCCTTTACCTGGATTTGCATGACTGAAACACGCTGAGGAGGGTGGCAAAGTCGTTCGTGCTGCCGCTCTTGGCACTCAGCGCTCTGTGCTTTTTATCTGCCTCTTTCTGCTTCTCAGGGTGACCTGCAGGAAGGAAGACATCAGTCAAAAATGTGTGAACTTAAGGCTCAGGCCTCCACACTAACATTGCAACAGATCTTTGCATATGCCATTTCCTGTCACTTTAAATAACGAAATTTCTGCCCCCTAGACAATTACCGTAATAAAACTGAAATATTACACATAACGCAAGGTTTTTTGTAGCTCATTTTTAGAACAGGCTTTTTGTTCTTCTTTAAAGCTGAAGAGCTGACCTGGTCTGATGAAAATGTTCTCTACAGACAGCATGGCAGCCACAGGGAGAAGCAGGTCCTGACAGCCGAGCGAGGCAGCTTTGAGCACAGCTCTGGTAAGGCCTGGGTGCAGGGGGAACTCCACCATCAGCTCCCCCAGCCGGGTCACCCTGCCTCTCCTGCAGCCAGCACATCAGAGAGATACTGTGAGAGCTCATGAAATTTCACAGAGAACTATGTGCTGCTGTTACGCATGGAAATCCAAAAAGCTTGCTTTAAGGTATAAGCACTCACCTGTCGATGGCGTCAAATTGGTAGAGCTTTTTTAATGCCTCGAGAACAAACCTTTCCTCTGGACGGTCAAGATAAGGGAACCTTGAAAGAAAACAACTCATTACAAAAGGTAAAAGGAGCATAAAGAAATCAACTATAAGAGAGCAAGAAACCACAGAATGCTCATCACTGTACCTAATGACATCATGAACGCCCAGGCACTTGAGTGTGAGTATCACTGCAGTCAGACTCGTCCTCTGGATTTCTGGAACTGTGTATTCAGGCATGCTCTTCTCCCAGAATTCCTTGGTGTAGATTCGAAAGCATTTCCCAGCTGACGTTCTTCCAGCTCGACCTGCTCTCTGCTGAGCCTCGCTCCTAATCACAGAAAATCCCCCCAAAAGAATTCAGTCCAAATCTCTGCTGGCAGGCTTTCTTAATGGCATGGGTGTTCAGGAAAATCACTAAACAAACCTTTTCGCAGGTTCTAAACGGCATGTCACTCACTTAGAAACTCACTTTGAAATAGGCACCACCTCCAAGATATCCATCCCCACCCTTGAGTTGTGGTTGAGCTGCTTCACAAACCCGCTGTCTATAATGTACCTTCATGGGAAAAGAACTGAACAATGAAGTGTTTTGCAGAGATATCTGTGAAACATTTGAACGGTGCTGATTATTCATTATTATAGGGGTAAGCCAATGACCACAGGCCTCACTCACTTTATGCCATTGATGGTTAGAGATGTTGCTGCAATGTTAGTGGCCACTACACACTTCCTGATCCCTGAAGGTGGAGGCTGAAAGATTTGCCTCTGTTGATCTGTGATGAGACCACCACAAATGACATACATGGTTTGAACAGTGTTTTTTCTTTTGCAGTATAATCACAGCAGCATCACGAAGAAAGATACTGATTTAACCTGGAAAAGGCTACAATTTGAATCTACTTAACAACAAATAAGATGTAACAGCTGTTGTAGGTATTTACCAGTGGGCATGGATCCATAAAGAGGCAAAATAAGAAGGCCCTCCACTGTTTGGTCCTGCACATCATAGCGGTAGTCTATAGACTCAGCTTTCTCATACAGCAAGTCACAGGCACGCTCAATCTCTGACTGACCTGTCAAACATGGAGGATTAATATGGCAGACTTTGTCAAGGTTAAGATATGCTGCAATCTACAGGCTCGATATTTATGACTTACCTGTCAAAAACACAAGAATATCCCCGCTCATTTCACTGGTGTGCACATCAAGGGCCATTTTGACGACCTGAGGGGAAATTCAAATGAATGCCAAAAACATGCATGTTAACTTGATTGATCAGTAATGATTGTGAAGCTGTGTAGTTAAAGTAAATGCTTTTTTCCCCTTCAAACATTAAAGAGTACTCAACATCTGATACAAAGCTGAAACACGGTACCTCCTTCACATAAGCAGTGCTCTCTATGTCTTTAGGTCCTACAGCAGAACCAAACGTGCAGGTGACAGGAAACGTCCTCCCGGGAATAGTAAAGACGGGACAGTCGCTGAGAAAGGCTGAGAGTTTGTCAGTTTCCAAGGTGGCGGACATCACCACCACCTTCAAGGGGAAAAAGCGGCCCTTGGTGGCCTTAGCGGGGTTGGAGAACATTTTCTTCAGTAAACCCAGAAGAATATCCTGCAACAAAGACACTTACTCAGTGTATGCATTGGAAAATTGACAGAAAGAAGAAAAATAAGTATGCATCTATGAGTGTAGTGCAGAGGTGATTCGAGCTGCAAAGATAAAAACAATTAGTTGTCAACTATTAAATTAATCAACTATTCTAATGATTTCTTAATTGGTTTGAGTCAATTAGTAAGAAATAAATGTCAAAATTCTCTGATTTCAGCTTCCTAAATGTGAATATTTTCTAGTTTCTTCATTCCTCAATGACAGTAAACTGAACATCTTTGTGTTGCAGACAAAACAATTTGAGGACATCATCATGAGCTTTGGAAAACACTGATTCGCATTTTTTCACCATTTCCTGACAGTGCATAGACCAAACAACTAATCGATTAATCAAGAAAATAATCAACAGATTAAACCACAATGAAAATACGCTTTAGTTGCAGCTTTTGAAATAACATGTTAATGTCACTGGGTCAGTGTCACATATTGACTCACTGTGTTGAGGCTGCGTTCGTGGACTTCATCCAAGATTACAACACTGTATTGAGAAAGCACAGGATCTGCCAGGATCTCTCTGAGCAAACAACCGTCTGTCATGTACTTCACCACCGTGTCCTGGCTCAAACACAGTCACATCATCACAAAGTCACAATAAACACACTGGATTTTCGTCCAGGGGATGGGTAGTCTTTGCCCCTCACCTGTGATGTGCAGTCATCGAAGCGCACTTGGTAGCCAACCTCTCTACCCAGAGTGCACTGCATCTCCTGGGCTACCCTCTGGGCCACTGTGATGGCAGCCACTCGGCGGGGCTGGGTGATGCAGATTTTGCCATCTTTACAAACACCTACACAAAAAGAGAAGGATCCGGCTGTCACACCTTCATCCTTACTTGACAAAATTCACATTGCCAGGGACAAGACAGCAAAACGACAGCTTACCTGCTTGATGCAGATACTGTGGAAGTTGTGTGGTTTTCCCGCTGCCGGTCTCACCGGTGACCACCAGAAAAGTGCTGTCTTTAACAGCCTGAACCAGCTTGGTTTTGTGCTGATAGATCGGCAGGTGTTTTGTGGAGTCCCATCTTGTTGATTTGGACATAACTGAGAACTCTTAATGACCAGCTTTACGAGCAGATGTCAGTGTATGGAGCTGAACAGACGACAGAAATACGTACGTTTTTAATGCGAGACACGGTTTAGTTGGTGTTTGTGCCCAGAGATAACACTAAACTTCACAAAATACCAAATTCTTTCATATTTATTGATCTCGTTTCAAAGACGACATGCTTGCTCGATAACTTCCGCAAACTTCCGCATCCTGCGTTTCTATTGGTCGAACTGTGGCCACGTGACCCACGTTCCTCCGCCACAATAAAAGTCTGGTTGGTCTGTATAAAACGTGCCGACCAATAATAATGGTGCAAACTGAACATAAAAAATCATGTAGTGGCTTGCTTCATGTGCACATAAATATATTTATTTAAATTAATCAAATAAATCACTATATAGACTTTTTTTTGTGAAAAAAGGGTTTAGAGCCACTCTTTTAATATTTTTGTCCATGAAATGTTCACAAAGTGTTCAGCAAATTATATGATGTCATCTGAGGTCTTCACTTAAAGTCCATACAATACATACATCACCATCATCCATCTGCATAACCACCTACAATGAATAAGAGCAAGTACAGTGATGTAATAAATGTAATACTTAAAATAATTTGTTAAAAACTAAATTAGCAAGCCTTTTCCCAATCTATATCATCATCAAATATGGAAGACCTGCGTCTTTTTTACATACCACAGTTGTCTGGATACTTTTGCGAAGTCAAAAACAAACCCCTCTCCAGCTTGTACCAAGCAAAGATATAACTATACAGCTCAGATGTAAATATAAGTCAGAAAACCTATACTTCTTGGAACAGGTCTCTGGTTTGAGCAGGGCAACAGATGCACATCCAATTTCAATATCAAGCTGTAATATTAGTCACACAGGCAAGTTTTGTGCCAGTCATCCTGAACTGAAAAGTGGACCATCAGACAACTTGCATTATTCAAAGTTGATTTGATAAAAGCAAGTTAGTTGAGAATTAAAAGTATGTGAAATCTGCCTATTTAAGGACATTATAGTCAGGTTTATTTTCATTACAAATCATGAACAGTTGCTTCCAAATATGACTTGAGAGCAGTTCTTTTTCTGGTTGTTTCCAGTAGATAAAGAAGAGGTCCACCAGAGACAACACTGTAAAGAATCCGCTGTCCTGGCCCTGGTGTGATTCTTCTTAGTTTCCGTCTTCCTGAAAGACATCATCACAGTGTTACATGCAAACAAGTACATAAATCAATAAACCAAGACAGACAAGTCATAAAGGACACAGCTCAGCTCCACTCACCGTTGCTGCAGGATTGTGAGCAATCCGGTCCTTTACAGATCTCTATTTCACAGTGGAAATATACCTGTAGGAGAACATCCTATTTTCACAAAAATGACCACGTCCAAAAAATATCTGCGATTCATTAAAAAATATATATATATTCTCACATACCAGATTTTCAAATGTTGCAGGCTTAACAAATGAGAACAGCTTGACCACAAACCACTGATGAAGAGAGGGATACTTCAGCTCCTTACTGGGGACCACTGGCAGCACGATAGTTCTGTGGCTGTCACCACTGAAAGGACATCTGGATTGGACACAAAGATGAGCTTTAGTTGATCAAAGCACAAGTAAAGACTAGCTTTTGTTAAAAAAAAAAAATCGTAAAATACCCCTTTTCATTTCATTTTAATTCACCCTTTAACAAGAAGGTTCCATCTTTGTGGGTCATGTGGGTTTTCAGTCGGCGTCGCCCAGCAGTCCTCCAGCAGCAGCGTCAAATCCTCGTCCTCATGTTTGAGAACAAACACCTCCACATACACAGGCTGGCCGAGCTCAGTGACTGCTGGAGGGTCTCCAGAGGAATAGAAAGACCTGAAACTGGAGTCTGTGGGTAAAAGTTTAGGAAAATGAATATAAATATTGTAGAGGGTTTCAAGTTCCATTTTTGAAACTGGTCCTTTAAATTTAAAGCCATTAATTCATTTTCATGTCATGTATTAACAAATCGTGATGGGTATTTTGTTGAATAGAATATACATACAGACACATAAATTTAGGAAAGAATAACTTTCATGGGTAATAACAGCATGATTCAAAATTTGGAATGAAATGCAACAACAACAAAATAAACGTGACCTTTAGCAAACCTCATTTCAGTCCTCAGTAGTCCCTTACTCTTCAGTGTTGACAGGGACTTTTCTCCCTGAACCTCGATGCCAAGGTGAGTAATTTGGGCCAGTGCAAAGCTGCACTGCACAGTAAGACTACAAAAAAGAGAGACGAGAAGAGAGCAGGAAATGAGTGTCTACTTTCTTCAAAACGCAAGAGAAGTTTAATTTCTTACTGGAAAGGAGTGTCACGGAAAACAGAGCCTCTCTGCGGATGTTGTTTCACCTCAATGTTGACCCAGTAGGTTATAATCCCACCTGATATCTGAAAGAAACGAGCATATCTGTTATATTTGGACACAAAAGTACCATCTGATGATCTGATGTAGTTTATTCACATTCACCATGGACTGAGTGCCACAATCAGTGAATGGAAAGCTGAAAGTGACAGCATCCTTGGATCTTTTTTGGGCTTTACAGCCGTGGCCTTGGCCCGAAGGGATCCAGATCACGTCCAGGTTCAGAGGTGGGACTGTGGCATTGTGAGGGATAGTAATGTTGAACCCATCCTTGTTGCAGAAATGATGCCTTGGTACAAGTGGAGAATCATTTTTGTCCGCCTCTGTGGAAAACAAGGTGAGAATTAATGATGAACTAAGCGTCCTGACTTTATGTGTGCACTTAGAATCACTACCTTTAACTTTCCATTCACAGGAGAGACGGATGGACTTGATTATTTCAACTCTCCCCCTGTGTGCACGTGCCATGATGACAACAGTCACATGTGTCATATTTTTCTATCGGACAACATGGTAGAGAAAAATTAGAACATGCAATAGATAATTGTATATATCTGCAATTGAAATAAAGACACTGACGCCCTCAAGTGACTTTTAAGCTTACTTGTTTTCTTACAAAACATCCACGGGAAGCAACTGTCAAGATAAAAAAGGTTTCAGTTTCTCCCAGGAAGTAGTGGCACTGTTTTGCAACTGCAACGGCTTGGTAATATCCGCGGTCTTCATCTGTGTGTTAATTTGAATGCAAACAAGAGCATATAACACAAACACTTGAAAGCATTGTGTCATGATGGATAAGATGTATTTGTAGTGTCTGACTCACCTTGAACATAAATGGTGAAAGGAAGATCAGCGTATTGCACCTTTGGCACGTAAACAGACATGAACCTGTCGTGGCAAATCGATGTGCTATTGTTCATAATGTCATAGGCTGTTGCTTGAAATTGTTTTGAAGCAGTGAGAGCCTCAAGACTCAAAAGAAGCAGGGATAATGAAATAAATGTCACCCAAGTGAAGTCTGTACTGCAGGCCTTCATCTCTGGACACTGATGAGACTGTCTGACAGGTGGAGCAGCTGCTCCCTGTTTGGCTTAATTGGCACGACTCCCATGATTCAAAAACTCACAGTGATTCTGTCGCCTCACAGCATGAGGGCCCTGTGTTTAAAACAACTGCTCTCTGGGGCCTCTCTGGTGTTTGTGTGTTCCCGCGTTCTATATCTTATCATCCTCCCACAGTTAAAAGAAATGCCGGTGAAACAGAAACTCTGAACAGTCTGCAGGTGTGAGTGTGGTTTGAAGAAAAGGCTGCTGTTTCCATTTGTGGTCAACTGAGGAGCACATAGCTCGTGCTTTATGTGAAAGTCAAATAACAGAGAGAATAACAGTAATTTTTACAGTCAAAAGGTGCTGACGGAAACAGTTTCGCTATCTACACGCATAAACACACAGGTTTGCCTCATTCAACTCACAGACTTGATTCAACGATCTCTTGTGTGTGAAGATCTTTATTTGATGAACTTCACTCATTGTGTAACAGATGTACAGGCAGTGAAATACAGTGCAGTTATAGAAGAAACAAATACAATAAGACATGGATCAAGCTTAAATGAATTATGTCAAATGAATAATCAGTGACTGAAAGGATGCAGGAAGCAGCTGTTTAAACTATGCCCCTGGTTGTCTACAGGTGGTTGAGCTGGTCTGTGCTCCTGTTGTAAATCGGGTTTTTGTATTCACAATCTGAGGAGGAGACAAAGTAGAAGTGGGAGAGAAGCTCGGCGCGCAGCATCGTTTCATCCCAAACATGCGCACAGGTGAACTCAACACTTACTTTCTCTGACTTTCTTCTTCCCCACGCCTGCCGCAGCACGAAACACTGAATGATGAAACAGGTTTTTGTTTTTAGCATTAGGCTGGTTATCCTCACGCGCTCATTCAAGGCAAATCAAAGGAAATCCAAATACCTCTGCGGTGATTGTTCGCCTGAGCTGGCATGGCTGGCTGCCCGCTGATTTCACTTTGGTTAACTGTGGGATGAATTAATGAATATGCGAAATGCCAGACAGCGCCGAAATGATGCATTATAACAAAAATGCCAATCATACCGTAATAATGTCGACTGAGACTTGCTTGCCGTAATCTTCTGAAGAGTTCTGGAGAGGTGAGAGAAGACTGAGTGATGAGATGATAGGAGTCACCAGTAACACAAACTGCAGTAACCGCACTGACTATTAAGCACCTGTGTGAAATCTTTGTTTTGTTCTCAGACTTTGTATCCTCTCAAAGTTAAACTGGTTCAAGTCTGGATAAATCCCACTTGTGCCTTGAATGGGTTGAGCCCCGTCCAGATTGAGAGGAACTCCCGGTAGAGTGTATTGAGTTCTGGTGGGGCCACCCTGCTGATTGGCTGGGCCTTGGTCATCATTTTCTGATATTAAACAAGGATCAATTCAGGAAGTATCGACAAAAACATTTGTGATGATACAATGATATTAGGTGGATAAATAGATAAAGTAAAAAAAAAAATAAAGGATCAAAGGAAGAAGAAGAACCGTGTGAGCACACCATAAACAAGAGTGTCTTGTCCTGCAGGAAAAGGAAACACATTGACACACAGTGACACAGAGTTCTTGTAAAAAAAAAAAAAACATCTCACATTCTGATAAAACAAGCAGAAAAATTGCTCACTGAGTTGTGCATTACATATTATATAGTGCGTGCGTGTGTGTGTGTGTGTGTGTGTGTGTTGTTATAGATTACCCCTCTGCTGTTCATCTGCTGGCACTCTGCCTGTGTCCTGAGGTGGAGCACCGTCACCTGCAGTAGGACAGTACATGAAGCAGCTCAAAGGAAGAGTTGGACATTGGATGAAAAGATGGATACCACTCTTCTATCAGTCCAGTAAACGTAAGGCTACAGCCAGCAGCCGGTTAGCCTAACTTAGCACAGAGACTGAGCTGGCCTGGCACCGTTCAAAGTTTGACTTATATTTTCTATTTTGTACAAATTTAACAAGCAAGTTATAATGTTGTTAATATGCATTTTTTTTTTACCCTGGGACTGACACATGGTTACCTTCACTGTTCTTAGGTCCTTTCATTTATGTAGCCTAAATTAGTCACTTTAAATAACAACTAATAAACATGAGTATAGTTCCCTTTAAATGAACTGAACAAGTTGTGTTACTATTTGCTTTATTCAAGCTACCAGCAATTGTGGTATTGCAGTCATTTTGCGTGTGTTGGTGTTTTTTTGTCCCTTGTGAGACACATAAACTAGGAGGCCGTTGTGAATGGGTTTCCCGACTTGCTTGCAATCATAGTGTAAACAACAGGCTGTTTCCACTCTTTTGGTAAGTTAAGCTAATCAGCTCCTGGCTCTTGCTTCACGTTGAGCGGGCAGAGAGTTTTGTGTCATGTATATATATATGATATATAAGTACTGTATATATATATATATATGATATATAAGTACTGTATATATATATATATATATGTATATATATACGTATACATATATACTCCCCAAACAACCCAACAGCTTCATTGTACTCCAGCAGAGCAAAACAGACCTCTCCCTTCACTGGGGCCATAAGCTGGCCTGAAGACAACCCCTTGACCTGACCATGACCCTGAGGCCCCCACAAGGACAGCCAAGCCAAAGAAGATCCCATCACACCTGTCAGCAACCTACCTTGTATTCCTGTGCCAAGCAAAATTCAACAATAGATGGATATAATGTAAATGTTTAATTGTAAAATTATTGCTCATCTTCAGTCAGAGAGTGTTTTAAATAGCCAACCAGTCCGTCCGTTCACCCATACAAATATCACATGAACTACCAAACCTCACACTTTTCTTCTGTCAACTGTGTGGAGTGAGTGTGCTAGACTGGGCAGGTACTCACATATGAATTTCATGCAGCAGCAGCCACAGACAATCAACAGGATGAAAACAGCTACGCCAACACAGATGTAAATCAGCAGCTGCCTCTCTCCGCTCAGTGTACCTGCATGACACGTTGTGGTTTTACAAAGCTGCGACAGGAAACTCTATCACATTCACTTGTGTCTTCATATGTGTTTGACCTGCGAGGTTTGTGACCATGGAAAGGAACAGGCCGGATGTCTCTGCGCAGGCTGCTGTTCAGAAGTGTTTCGGTATGAAAAAAGGAAATCTTCCTACCTATTTCAGCAACCAGGTTCACTTGAAGACAGTTTTGTTCGTGCTCACAGCGGTAACAGCCCAGGTCAGTGTTTTTCAGCTCATCAATGCGGATGGAGTAGTTCCCCTCTGAGCCTTGGTTTAGAAAGGCTTTCACCCGGCCATGTCTGGGGTCCACAAACTTAACACGCCCTTTAGATGTGAGGCGGACCAGGTACGTGTCAGGACTGTGGGACCATGACACCCAGCTGAGGTTACTTGCTGAAAAGATGCATGGGAGCAGCACAGGCGAGCCAAGGGGAGCGCTGAGTGTTTGTGTCTCACAAAATTCTGAATACTGCTCACAAAACATGTCAGAGTTCTGCTCATCTTAAGAGAGAGAAACACAAGAACAAGTTTCAAGTTTAGGGTCATTTATTTCAGATAATAGAGAACCAGCGGTAGAAATTCTTCTTCCTCATTACTGTAGATATTCAGAACATTTGTCTAGCCTTCAAATTAACCATCACACTTCTGAATAAATGTACTAAATGTAACTGGACAACAATTATACAGACCAATTAAGCAAAATAATGTATAAAAATGATAACCGTGACCTTATCACAGAAGCAGCTAAAAGAAAATACATGACACGCTGGAGCTGATTTAAAAATATGTAATATAGCACATTTTGACCTCAAAAGCAGAAAAACCATAATCACAATCCACTACACATGGAAGAAATATATTTTAAATAATGTACAGACAGATTAAACAATTAACTGAGCAAACAAGACATGTATTGAACGTTTTTGATCAAAATAATATTTTCACTCTATAATTTCACATAAGAACTTACCATTAGAGGACACGCACACGAAGCACAGGGCTAAAAGGAAAACCAATCCGTCAGCACTCATTGTCAGCGTCTGGTAAAGTGTGACCAGCAGTGTGGTAAAACTGTATACTAACCCTGTTAAGCATCATGGGACAAAACCCCAAGACCGGCACAGCTCATTCAGTTATTCAAAGAAAGTCTTTGCTATCTGTCATTTTCACATGAACAACAGCCAAATGTTTGACACAGCTGTTTGTGTAGTTTGAATAGTGATCAACATTAAATTCAAATAAATATTTATCTTTAATACAGTGAACATGTGAACATGCCTCCTCCAGACCACTTCCTGTTGAAACATGTTGATGCTTCCGGAGAAAGGGGGCTTGCGATGAACAGATGAAGGCAAGTGTGAAATTTTATTGTCACCTAATAAAGCTAATTAAAGCAAAAGAAGAAGAAGAAGAAGAAGAAGAAGAAGAAGAAGAAGAAGAAGAAGAAGAAGAAGAAGAAGAAGAAGAAGAAGAGGCGAGTCCATGATTGGTCTGAGTTACAAAAGCAAGTGGAGCAGATTCAAGCCCAGATGTGACTTCATAGTTTCAGCTCTCTGTCTTTACCCCTCTTATGGCTAATTTGGAATTCAAGTGTGAAATTGGTGGCGTGCAGCTTTAAATAGCTACACTATACAGGATGCACAATACCACATACAAGTTACTGTCAGTTTCCAATGTGATGACTGGGAAATGTGGTAAACTTGAGATGGTATGTAGGGTTCGGGTTTTTGAGGATCACCCACCCATCAAGTGCCTTGGTTCATTACCACACACTTACATTTCCTCAAGGAATAAAATTGTTTAATACTTTCAAGCTTCTTTTTATCCTCAGTTTTTGTCTTGAGGTTTTGGTTTTGAGGGATGGTAATGTCAGTCCGTCTGTCTGTTTGTCTGTCAGTCGCCCGGTCTATCTGCTTCATGTACGCATCTCCACAATCACTGGATGGATTGCCATTGGTAGAGATAACTGTGGAGCTTAGCGGATGTAATCTGAGGATTCTGCTGATCCCCTGACTTTTCCCTCTCTCTCTTGCCACTATAAGGTTGACATGTGGTTTCTAATGTCTTAAAGGATAACTTTCGTTTTTTACAACCTGGACTTTGTATTTGTAGCATTAATTACGACCATTTAGACACCCCGACAACTTTGGTGGCATTTGGAGTCGTTTTGAAGAAATTAGCCCCAGAGGAGCGGCGCGTATATCCGTATAATGCGAGTTATCGGGGCACCCGTGCGTAGCCTCTATAAACGCATAATCTGCGGCGAAACTCGTTCATATTCCAATATTTTGTTCTGATATGCTGGTGCTATTCACCTCTGAGCCCGTGGTGGCATGTTATCAACATCCAGTGTCTCTAGACAACTACTTCTGACGTGGATGACGTCATTTTCGAGCGCCGCACGCGGCGAGCAACCAGCCACAACACCGCTAACTCTGCGGCGGTCGGCTAGTTTAGCTGTAGTTCGCGACTGTTATTTTTCACAAAATGGATGAATATTTTTCCGACTCTGAGGTGGTGGACGATGACTTTGTTTACGATGGACGTCCTTACCGTTTTGAGCTAGAGTACACGGACGAAGAGCTCGTTGAAAGGAGGAGCGGAGGCAGAGAGAGGAACAGCTAGCCAAACAACAACAAACGGCTGCGCGTCCACGAGTAGACGGTAACTGGTGGTATTCTTGTGGACAATGTTCATCGATGACAACAGAGGAGGATATGTTCATGGATGACAACAGAGGAGGAATGCCTCTGTTGCTCAGAGTGGGACTTGCGGCCAGGAGATACGCATCTGGATGCGTCAATAAATGTCTGTATCACAACACTGGAGGATTTCCGCGCAATGATAAACTTCTGGCAAACAAAACCAAGGCAAATAAACAATCTATACATGTGTGTAAGCTACTTACTCAATCGAAAGTTGCCCATTTGGTCCTGCAGGCTTTGGCTGGGTCTTCCAGTTCACTTTAGGGACACGAAAAAAACATCTCCACCACAGCCTGGTTTATCATTGCGTGGAAATCCTCCAGTGTTGTGATACAGACATTTATTGACACATCCTCCTCTGTTGTCATCGATGAACATTGTCCACAAGAATACCACCAGTTACCGTCTACTCGTGGACGCGCAGCCATTTGTTGTTGTTTGGCCAGCTGTTCCTCTCTCTGCCTCATCGTCCACCACCTCAGAGTTGGAAAAATATTCATCCATTTTGTGAAAAATAACAGTCGCGAACTACAGCTAAACTAGCCGACCGCCGCAGAGTTAGCCCTGTTGTGGCTGGTTGCTCGCAGCGCGCGGCGCTTGAAAATGACGTCATCCACGTCAGAAGTAGTTGTCTAGAGACACTGGATGTTGATAACATGCCACCACGGGCTCAGAGGGGAATAGCACCAGCATATCATAACACAATATTGGAATATGAACGAGTTTCGCCGCAGATTATGCGTTTATAGAGGCTACGCACGGGTGCCCCGATAACTCGCATTATACGGATATACGCGCCGCTCCTCTGGGGCTAATTTCTTCAAAACGACTCCAAATGCCACCAAAGTTGTGTCTAAATGGTCGTAATTAATGCTACAAATAAAGTCCAGGTTGTAAAAAACGAAAGTTATCCTTTAACCATGAGAGGTTTTGCCATATAATTTGGTACACACATTCATATACCCTCAGGATAAAATGTAGTCACTTTGAGACCCCCTGACTTTTCATTCAACACTATCATCAGGCCAAATGTCCAGTACAGTAGTACAGAGCCAAACACCCGCAAAAATAGCACCTAACAGCTTTGTTTTTCATGCAAATTGTTGCAGAGCAGGGGGGGCAGAGCACACAACCTCGACTCCCTGTTGCCCCCCCCACCACACACACACACACACACACACACACACACACACCACACCCTCACCCCGACCACACACACACACCTAACCTCACCCCACATCACACACACACACACACAAACACACACATACACACCCTGGACTCTACTCTCTCACTGATGTGAACTCCTCCCCTCAGGAAAACAACACATAGACACTTTAATCACCACCAGACGATAAGCTAACTGTCTTCTTTCTTTTTGTACTACCACACACATTTGCACTTCTACATTCTCTTAATGTGTCATTGTTTAGATTGTACAGTTTTATTTATTTCTTTTTAATATATGTCTTGTCACAGAGGTTGAGAGTAACGTAATTTCGATTCTGTTTGTCTTGTACATACTGCAGAATTGACAATAAAGCTGACTTTGACTTTGACTTTGATGTTAAATAAGATAGTTAGCATTATCTGCTGAAATCCAGCTTGTTTAATTGTCATTTGAGCATGTTTGCATGATGGCATAACATTTAGCTTAAAGCACATTGTGCACAAGCCCAATAATCGGTTTCTTTTCACTTCCAAAGAGTCTTCAAACCATGGTGCTGTATCGAAGAGGATAGGCTACCGGATGTCACGACCTGTCCCAATAATTCCAGCATTATTTTGAAAATCCTAACCGGATATTTTACGTGTTGACGCTGACTTGGCGCTTGTCCCCACAGGCTGTTCGCTTTGAGGGACTGTCATGAAAACATGCGTAAGTGTGCTTGGGTGTCTGGGTGTGTTGGTACGTGTGTGACCGCGCGCGCGTGTGCGCGTGTGGATGTCAGCGTTCATGTTGCGCTGACATCCTGGTCCCCGCAGTCAGCCTCAGGATGGCCTGGGGCGTCTTCAAAGAGCTCCTCATCTCCTTTTTAGACTATAAAACGGAAAAATTCATTGTCGTCAAAAATAAGAAAATTGGGATTTTGTACAGACTCATTCAGTTAGCGATCATCGGTTACGTTATAGGGTAAGTGAAGTACTGTCACCGCTTTTTACACTGCTATTACCTCCTCAGTGAGGAGGTGTTACCGCCTGAGTTGATTGATTAATCCTTAGTAACAATCAACAACTAATCGTAATATTAATACAGAAGTTTATGTCTCTGATGTTGACCCAAACGAAGCCGTTGGTTAGTCTGTATATTTTAAATGAATAAACTTAAATGCAGCAAATCACATCCACGTAGTGGTGGCTGGTGAATGAATGTACAACCACATCTGATTATTCCGTTTACAGATTGAACATGATGATAAAATACAGTAAATACAAGAGTAAAAAAAAAAAAAAAAAAAAAAAAAAAGTTGTATAGTGCAGTGTTTTGAGAATCAGGTCTGGAAGTGAGCTACTCGTTTGTTTGTTTGTTTTTAGTTTTTTTTATCAGTTATTTTACTTTTACGTATGCAATTATGGACTTCGCTGCGTTTCGCATCCGTTAGAAACCACCTAACAACGGAACGAAAGACAGGTGTGAAATGAGAAGCTGCTGCAGGTGAGGCTGCTCTCTGCACCGTGGGAAACATCCTCTGTGCTGAATGTGTGCACACTACAGCGCTACAGTTAAGCATGGCGTTACTATTTATATTGCTTCTGATTAATTGTAGCGATGCTATTCAGAGGAAGGCTGTGGTGTATTTATAATTGATCACCAGCGGTGTGCAGTGTGCTGTGTGCTCAGCAGCGTGATGCTGCTGCTCCACTTGTGTTGTTGGGTTAACGTTTAATGCAATTGTGGCCTAAAGGTGTTCTTTAATTGAACTGTCCTAAATGTATTGCAGTCACGTGTACACAGAGAATATTTTAACTGATTGTTACTGTCATCGATGTAGGGATTTACACAATTAATTTTACTTCAGTAAAATGTATTTAAAGTAAGTACTTTTACATGGGATAATATTCTTGAACTCTTTCCATCTCTGTCTATGACAGCTTACATTTTATTTGACACTTTCTGAAACTGGGTTGAATGTCAGTGGAAGAACCATTAGACTGTTTGACTGATGCAGAAAATCTGTTTTTGTTTTAAAGCCATTTTTCAAATTATTTGAGTTGATTGTTCACATATGAAATATTTAGATTTGTTAGTTACTTGGAGAAAGCCTGGTAGATGAGAAAAAAAGCTCTTTATTGGGATTAACTTATATGTACCAGTTCTTTTTCAGTGTACAGTTCCATTGAAATGTGTTATTTGAAACATTTTATCTGAAAGATTATAGAAGTATTTTATAATAACTGACTAACTGGCTATACTCAAAGGTTCAGCAGTACGTTTAACTTCATATCAAAATATTATGTTATTATAGAAATACCACAAAAAAATAATTACCAGTGTAAATTAATTCTTATTGCTGAATATCACAGATTGTGCTGGTAAATTTCTGCCTTCACCCACAGGTGGGTTTTCATAATTAAGAAAGGCTACCAGGAAACAGACGAGGCCATCCAGACTTCTGTCCTAACAAAACTGAAAGGGGTCTCAGTGACTAACACCTCTGAGTCCGGTCCACAGGTATGGGGACCAGAGGACTATGTCATCCCACCACAGGTGAAAACATCTACATACAGCGGCTCTCAGTGCACGATCATACATTTCAAGTGCGTTCGTCCTTAACGGACGTTTTGGGAAATACATTTTTGTTTTTCCAGTTGCTTGTTGAGAGTTAGGTGAGATGACTGACACCAGTCTCAAATCTGTACAGGAGAAATGAAGCTCCAGGCAGCAGCAAGTTAGCTTAGCTTAGCATAAAGACTGAAAGCAGGCTTGTGGTTTGTCTGGGCAGGCAGTTAGAACAGGGAAAAATCTGAATGGGGAAGCAGGTCAAACACAGGCAGCAGATATCAAGCAGGTTGAAATCAATAAGCAGGCTCGAGGGAGGAATAGCTGTCATAATGGTCATCTAAGATAATGTAGCAAACAGGGGTTGGGAAAGTGGCTGGGACAGTGTGCACACTTAGAGGGACAGATCTGCAGGCACGATGGTACAATGTCAATAAAAAGACCACTTTACAACGTTTTCTCTATTTAGGGTGAAGATGTTCTGTTTGTTGTAACCAATTTCTTAGAGACACCAAATCAGAAGCTGGGATACTGCGCTGAGGTAAGAGTATCTGTTGATTGCGTTGATTGAAATAATAAATTGTGGACTGTATGTTAGACAGCGTGGTAGTATTTCCATGAGGAAACTGCACTCACACAGGCACTCTCAGTGACTGTAATATGAGCTGTCAAAATGATTGCCTTTATAGTAAAGATACTTTATAGATTTAATATGCTGATTATTTTTTTCATATTTGATAACATCGTGGCTATTGCAACAATCAAGTCCAAGCAGCAGTGCAGTAGACAGGGTATCCTTTCCTCAACAAACCAAAGTTATTTTTCAGGTGTGCACATTTTTTATCTACATTAATTTCCAAAAAAACGCGTTCATCTCAACAATCCATTAAATGCATCACAGATTAAACCCCTGGTAGATAAATAGCAGTCAGCATCAGTACTTACATCCAAGGTTATCTTCACTTGTCTCGTGAGACAAGTCTAGTGGACCCGTGAGTGACAGCTGGCTGGAAGGCAACATGTGCTTGTCAGACAGTGTGTTCTCTTTGGGAAACGCCTCTCGGCTTGCATTCTCAGGCTGACGACGGTGTTTGCTTTAAGGTTAATTTGTTGACTCTCCACTGTTTGACATCAGATCACCTGGAAACTATTCCAGATGGCTGTATTTAAAAGATAGTAGCCAATGTCTGACTGAGGTTAGAGAAGAGCTGGAAATGACCAAAGTTTAAAGAAAACCATAATATACAGAAACTTCTCTCCGCTAAGATTTTCTTGTTTGATATTTTGTCAACCATAGACACAAGCATGATATCTCACTTGAGTAGCTGCTTGAGCCAATCAGCTCCCAGCAGCGTCACAGTTCTGTACAATGTTTAACATGCCAGGACGGAAAAGATGTAGGATGTAGAAGACAGAGTGTTGCACAAGTCACTGTGTAGTTTAGAAAGCTGTGAATCATCAGTGTATTGTGCACAATGAGCAGAGAAACAGAAAGTAAGCTGGACTGTGGCTGAGCTATAGTCTCTCTCCAGATTTCTGTATGCAAGACAGCAAATGTCTTGCGTCAATTACACTGTTGATCATTTTTCTCAACTATATCTTTGGTTAAAATTTCCAGAGCGTTCCTGGTATGTAAACTCAGCCTCTCTTTGTCTCCTGACTCACTGCAACAGCCAAAGAGAATAGCGATAGCACTACACGGCCGTAAAACACTGCTCTTGTATACGTTTCTGCTCTCACCAACTGCAGTTCCCCAGCGTTTGAAGCTGCCACACGCTTTCACTGTCATGTATCATGCTCCAGCCAGGCAAGAGGATTTTCTCATCTGTTATGAAAAGGTCCATAAACAACCCCTTACTACACTGTCTAACTGCATTAATGTATGTCATGGCCATAAGGTCTGTGCATGTTGGGATTTTTACACTTTTCATCATATTTCACTAGCAATTTAATTTCTGAAGTAACAGCCAATATATGTGATTCGGTATGTATGGAAGCCTGTATCTGCCAGAAAGAAGAAAAGTTACATGCAATAAAAATGAAATACTTAAACGTTGGAATCCAAATTTATGAGCCCGTAAGTCAAAAGTATGAGGAAAAAAGTCAAAATATCAAGTCAAAATCAATAAATGCTAAAGCTTCGAAATCAGAATAATTAAATACCATGTCCAAATTATGAGCTTGAAAGTCAGAATTATGAAACATGACCTCAAAAGTATGAAATAAGTCAAACGCTGAATTTCTAAGGCAAAAATGATAAGATACCTTTGATTTAGTAATTTTACACACATTTTGCTTTACTGTGAGTACTTTAACTTCTGTTATGCAAAATGGGCTTTCTGAATGCGGCGCGCTCCTGATGGATTTTTAATCCAGGGCGGGTTTGTTTGTGACTTGTGAAAAAATGCTCTGTAAGCATTTCTTGAACCTCTTCTCAGAGCACCAGAGTGCTGCATGGCCACTGTCGAGACGACGAGGACTGCGAAGAGGGACAGATGGTTGTGGCTGGTAACGGTAAGAGAGAATGCGATTTATTTTATTTTTCAAATAAATGCATATGAGTGCATATGTATAACGGAAAACAGCAAGTGTTTCAGGATAAAGAATATTCTGAGTAATACCTTCCTTAGAAAGAGTCTGTTCAAGTCTATGTGCCCAATATCACTGAAAGAAAATTTGGGAATAATTGCTGAATTCACATTTGAATTGATTATGTATAATCCATATCTTTGCAACAGAAATTCAAATGTAGCGTGTTTTCACATCTGGCAAACTGGATGATTCAGGCTATCTTTATCTTAAGGAATGATGACTGGCCGATGCTTAAGAAAAGATGAAGACTCCACCGGTTCCTGTGAAATCTACGGCTGGTGTCCCGCTGAGAGAGACTACAACCCAGAGTAAGGAGCAATGCAGTCATATGGAAAGTTATTGAACTTTCTCTATTCTGATGGACGTGATCACCCTCAAGCACACACACACACACACACACACACACACACACACACAAACACACACACACACATATGCAATCAGTTGAATCCTGTTGGAAACATGTTCAATTGCTCAGTAGCAGAAAACAGATGTGATCTGAGGAGCTTAGTTACAGCACATTAATACAATATGTCAGACAACTTAATTAGAAGCCTCATTTTTTACAGGGGGCCTATGCTGACAAACGCTGAAAACTTCACCATCTACATCAAGAATTATATCCAATTTTCCAAATTCCAGTTTGCAAAGTAAGTCCAAGTTCACTCGTCAGTGCGCCTCCATGTACTGCCTGTTAATTAGTTGTGTACAGTGCACGTTCATGCGTGTATGAATGCTGTATTACTGTGTGTTTTTTTTAAACTCTTAGGTCCAACGTCCTTGAAACAAATGATGACTTCTATTTGAGGAAATGCCGATATGACGAAGAGCTCCACCCCTACTGCCCCATCTTCCGCCTGGGAGACATCACCAGGCGAGCTGGATACAACTTCCACGACATGGACACCGTTGTTAGTATTACGCTTTTCAATTCGGACCTTATTTCGTATTCATTTTTTACGTCAGGGGACAGCTAACGTTCCAGGCACCGTCTCATCTACATCACAACTGTTGAAAAGCAGGGGGAGCAAATGTTAATATGTCTGTTTTTAAGGCACACAGCAAAAGAAGTGAGAAGAATGAGATAAGGGTGCCAGCTCCAAATTGGCAGTCCTCAAGCCCGGAGAAATGGGAAGGGGTGTGTCAGGAAGGGCATCCGTGCTGGGTTGGCCCCATTACCTCCAGCTTCATGGCTGTAGGGACTATTGTGGCAAAAGAAACTGATTGTTGCATCCCTAATGTTGACATGCCAGCTGTCAGGTTCCTGTTTAGTGGAATTCTTTGTCATTATTTATCACACAATAGTTTCTCTATGCAGTGGCCAAATACGTGGACACAGTGAAGATAAAATGAGGAATTTGAGCAGAACAGCTCATTTTCATTTTGATGTTCCTATTTCTTTATTATATACATGTCTCTTTATGGAGTGAGCATGAATGCATTGATGCAGTTGCAGTGTCGAGATGTGCACCCAGCAGAGCCAGGCTACGCCCCGTGATTAATTAACTTAATTTAGAGTCCACATGTGATCCGGCCTGTGTTCTGTTTTCCAGGGTGGCTCCATTAGCATTATGATAGAGTGGGACTGTGACCTTGACAAAGTCAACTTTAACTGCAATCCACAGTATCGCTTTACTCGCCTGGACACCAGCGACTCCAACATGACCATCACGAAGGGGTTCAACTTCAGGTGAGACTCACTGCAGACGTTGTCTCTCATTTTCATTTTCAGCAATGTTTTTTCTATTATTTACAATGAAAAACAAATGTCTTGAAAGGAGAAAATTATCCAGAAGTCTGAATTGTCTACTTTCTTGTACTCTCGTCCCTGCATATTTTCTCTACTTTTTCTCCGACAGACACACTCGGTATTTCAAAAATGCTGCCGGTGAGACGTACAGATCTCTATTCAAAGTCTATGGTATCCGATTTAACATCATGGTGCATGGAAAGGTATGGAAAATGTGTTGTGCTGTCCACTCTGCCGAAGCATTATGATGTGAAATGATTTATGAGAGAAATGCAATAGACAGCACATTAGAAGAAGAAGACGTATTTTAATAATATCCTGTGGGGGAAATTCAGTTGGCACATAATAACAATCTGACAAACGCTCCCATTAACCACAACAAGAATTAAGATGCATTGTGATCTTATTATTATCACATTATTTCTTACTATGTCTCAGATTTCTCTCCGAAGATTTTTCAACATTAAGTCGCATTTGAAAACATTTTTAATAAAAGACAGACCACCTTTTAATTCAAGGTTTTTATTCAACCAGCATTTCTTGTATTTCTGCCATCATTCATAGGCAGGGAAGTTCAGCATCATCCCAGCAACCATCAATGTTGCTGCAGGACTGGCTTTGATGGGTGGTGTAAGTACCTTTCAGAAATTTGCACGAGGTTTGAAAAAACAAACAAACAAACAAAACTTTTATTGTGGAAGCTGCAACGGTTCCATACTGAGAAAAACTTCATTTCACAGGCAGCTGTCTTATGTGACGTGATCCTTCTCTACATCACGAAGGAAAGAGCCACTCATCGAGAGAGGAAGTTTGAAACACCTAGAGTCGACAATGTGGAGATGTCAGAAAGGTGCATGAGAACCTGACGTGTTAGTCTCCTCATGCAGTGAAACAAATGTTTACTGACAACATGTTTCATTTAATTTCATTTAAAATAGTCAGTCCTGCCATGCGCTATGCACTCCTTGACTTCGGCTTTATTCAGCTTGTCGTGGTTTTGTTGAGTCACTGGCAGCACCAGGTTAAGGTTAGGCAAGGATTATGCTCTATTTTAATTCGGAAATGTCAGCAGTGACTTGAGACCTAAAAATTTGGATTAACACTTAACCGATCATGATCGTTCCATTACCTGATCCAAGGTGCTATTGTGGCCAAAACCTGGCCACAATCTGAAAACAAAACCCTGAATTCTGGTGTCACACTCCCGCACTGTGTGTGTCCACCATCCACACCAACTCCTGGTTGGAAGAAAATCTTTTTATTTTAACTCAAATTCAAATGAACATACTTTTAAGGGAATCCTGATTCTGCGACTCTTTATGGTGTTTATGACGTACAGTGTAAAAGTCATAATACTGATCGCTAATTGGATAAAAGGACATTTTTGTTTGCACATACTTGGTGCCTCACCTTAAAGATGAAGCAGGAATGGTGAGTCTGATTCACTGACTATTGCAAGGTTTATTTTGACCACACTGTGTACTGTAATGAGCCTAATGTATATACAGTATTTAATTTAACCATCCTTGTTTAGACCAAAAGTCTACACAGTGGCTCTGAGAGGAACACATCTTGCAGGGACTCTCATTAAACTCTCGGAGGCCACAGTATAACGTGCTGGGTTCTGTCGGTCACACTAGCAAAGCGACTCAAGGCACCGCGTTCATTCTCTGAATCCACTTATTCTACTCAGGGTTGTGTTAGGACAAGAGACACAGACAGATCTAATACGCAGCAAACCAAACAAAACCCATGCACTCATGCAAACGCTACACAGAGAAGTTAGCATTTTAGCATTAGCGTTCTCCTTAGCAAATATTGTACTGCTTGATTTCTGAAGACTAATAATTACTGTGAATCGGATATACCTCATACATGCATCCTGTATTAAGTGGCAGCTTTCCTCCAACAAATTTATTCCCTCCTAGTGGTCATTATGTAAGTTTGTTCAGTCAGTTTACCAATTAAAGCGTTATTTATTAATTGGTACAGATGAAAGCTCAATAATGTGGTATACTGTCTGTATCATGACTTTAGTGTTTGTTCTGACAGTAGTAGTAAAGAAGAGTTTTGCAGTAGGTTGTAGCACTTGAAGCTGACATTAGCACTTAGACATAGACATACATATCACATAGCCTCGGGCTGTCTCCACATGTGGCAGCACTGCTGTGTGACAGCTTGGGTTAAATCTTTTCTTTAGCATGACTCCAACAGTGAAGTGGTCACGAGCTGAGCTCTCGAGTGCAGCTAAGAGCAATTTTGTTTTTTTGCTTTCCTGGAAATGAACAGCGAACAAGTAAGACGCGGTCTTTGTGAAATATCTCCTCGGGGGAAGAGGAGGGAATGTCACTAAATAAACATCTATCTGTTATCCCCTCAGCACTGTTACCTTCCTTTATTTATTTTTTAGCTTTGGTACGACCACGCCATAGAAATGGTAGGAAAGATACATTATCTCTGGCTGTACTGTAACAGCTACGAAGAGTCCTGCTGTGCTGCATCCTCTTGCTGAACACAGCTTGGTAACATTTGGGGTAACATGGCCATGTACATGTTTCTGTAAAGATTTGTTGTTGAATTTTTTTGGGGGGTGTGTTTTCCAATGACTCACAGTTGCAGCTGCTTGGTGGGTGCTGATCACCCTCACAACAACTTTGACAACAATAAAAGCAGAGATAGAACAAAAGGCAGCTTGTAGGGCAGTAAAAACAAGTCAACATAAAACTCTGCAGTGTGTTTTATAATGTTAAATATTTAGGATTTGTTGTTAATCTACTAAAATATGCAAATAACAGATCACAGCCACAGTCTCCACCCGGATGTTTCTGTTTCTTCACAAATATATAACTCCTGTTTGACTTACTTGAACTGAGAAAAATATTTTTTTTGCACTTCCTGGTTGTTGCCTGCAGATGTCACTAAAAGACAACTTGATGCTGTAGTCACATGCAGAAACATTTCACAGTGGAGAGTCTGTTCAGGCAGTTTAACAGCAGGCACTTTTACATGAAAGCCTCACTTATAATCACCAGAAGGGCTCTTGGGCATATGAAATATATAAACATGTATATAAAGTGAGAGTATGCTCCATCTGACTCTTCATAAATGCACAAAATATTAGATTTTTTTTGTTGAGGAAATGCACTGATGAGGTCAATCACCTTTTTATCGTTCTTGTTAAACTTACAGTATCAGGGATTTAAACAAGAGGAGCACTGATCAAACTCTTATGTTCTATATTTTACAGCAGCCCAAAGTACATTATTATTTCAAGTAATATGAAAGAGGTTAGAGGGCAGATTTAATAAAAATAATAATAACAATATGCTTATTGCGTTAGCTTGTAGCTCAAATTACCGCTGTCCCTATAGCCACTGTAGACCGTTTGCCTTGTTTGTTAGAGAATGCAGGGTTTCTTTTGGTCATGAACCCAGCTTCAAGATTATAACAAAACAATGAAGTGCTGTTGTCTGTTGTTGGAGGGATGTTATCTCACTGGCTGGTCGCGTCAGGATAAAATTAGACCTCAAGTGTTTCGGCAGAGCCAAAGAATGGAAATGTACGGGCTGAAATCGAAGATGTGTTATATCATTTGATACAAGATGACATAGGCTAAATATACACAATCCTGCTCAGAACTCAGGAATAAAGCTAATCTCCATGTCCCAATGTCTCCAATGTCTCTAATGTCTCCAATGTCTCCAATGTCTCTAATGTCCCCAATGTCCATGTTTTAATGTGTGTGTTTAAATGTTTGGGGAAAAGCTGTAGCTCATCATTTATTACAATGTGTATTTGTTTTTTAATGAGTGAATTCATTTGCTATTAAGCCAAGCTTTGCAAGACATGAGGCATTGCTCAGCGCTCACTTTTGCTTTTGCTGTTTAATCACAGTTGTATGAAACAATAAATGATTTAAATCTTATTATGAATGATGAGGTTTACTGAAACCAGCCTGTGTTTGATTTGTCTTGTTTTTGTTTGGCGTTTCATTAATATCTGCAAATGTTGAAATGTTTATCCTCATACATCATCTCACAGCCTTCTCAAACTGCGCAACACACTGACGGCCACAGCCATGATTTTTTTTTCTTCTTTTTAACAAACTAGTGCTGGAAGCAGGGCAACCACAAACACACATGCACACACACACACATGCACACTTAATCCCTTCCTGATGTCACTTAGTGGGTCACTGCAACAGCCTACTGCTATGTGGGTCGCTGTCTGTCTCTGCTGCCATGTAAAGTTGGACTCCTGCTAGGAAGTCATGAGTTTAAAAAACATTAAATGAAAAAAGAATAAATCTATTCATTGATCTCATTCATTTGTTTCAGCTGTCTTTCGTTAGAGGCGAGGCAGGAAGACACTCTCCTGTCTGAAGATTTAAAAGGCTCACAGGCCACAGGACTGCGTTCGCTAACATAATGCAGCTCACATGTGCTGACTTTAAGGGTTCCTCATGGGTTTCTTTTGGTTGAGGTGACATTTAGCCAGATATTCCTGTCTGAGCCACTGACTGTAAAGGTGAACTGTGGAGTTTTTGACCGCTCGTGGCCCATGGAGCAATGTTCTGGTGCAGGTCCCTGTTTAGTTTTTATGTTGTTCTCTACCAGCACAAGCTAAAGAATGCTAACATGTGTATATGCATACAGCAATCCCGCTCTTGGTGTCACGCTATTCCACTGACTGGCAGTTATTGGCAGTAATGTGTAGCAATGTGCAGCAAAAGGAAGGAAGGAAGAAGACTTCCGAGTGATGTAAACACGGCATTAGTGTGAAACCAATATGTGAGGTGCATGTTATTCAGAGGAAAATATTACCGTATGCAAGAACTGGACGTTTTTGACCTGTTCCACCTGGGACTGGAGACTTGTAACTTTGGGGGAGATCTCAGGCTCACTTGACATCAAAGTCTCACTGGTCTTTTCAGAGTTGGCCTCCACAAGCCTCTCCAGTTTACATATTTCATGTTCCAATTCATAGATACTGTGGGTGTTTGTCTGCTTGTCACTCATGGATAGAAACAAGGCATGGTTCAGCTGTACTTTCAGACAGATGACATCAAGCGGACAGAGAGATTCTCCAGGATGGACTAGATCGCTCTGAAAATCAGGGTCAACAAATTGATCCCTGTTTCTTGGGTGGTTTGTTTCTGGAAGCCATGCAAATGTTTGTAATATATCGTATTTGTCATTACATATAGGGATTACAACTCTCACTTCACTGTGTTGTAGAATGATAAATAAATAAATTTAAATGAATTGTAGCTTCAATCATCGGAACAAGACATAAACAACTGTTCCAGAAAATATCTTAAAAAGTAGAGGATACAAGAAGCCTGTGGACATGAGCAAAAACACTCTGCGACATTCTGTACTTCTGTATTACACAGAAATTCTGTGGCTTTTAAATTTTTCTGGCTTTACAGATTTTCCAGTGGCATAAAGTAACTAAGTATATTCACTCAAGTACTGTACTTTTGAATTTTAAAGTACTTGTACTTGAGTATTTTGATTTTCTGCCATGTTATACTTCTACTCATCTACATTTCAAAGGGAAATATTACTTTATACTCCACTACATTTATTTTATAACGAGTAACTTTGCAGACTCAGATGAAGGTTAAGATGAGATAAACCTTTATTGAGCATTGGGGGAAATTTTGCAACCTACCCGTCAATACATGAAGTAAATAAAATGAGCTCCACTTTTACTAGCTGAAACATTAAAGTAATCCTGCACTTACGTGAAATTGACAGAACTTAATTTCAATAATATTTCAATAATAATAATTCATTTACTTGAATAAAATTTAAAAATCAAGAACATCTTGGTGTAGTTGTTCAATTTCAATTCAATTCAATTGTATTTATGTAGCAATACCAAATCACAACAGAAGTTGTCTCAGGACACTTTCTACATAGAGCAGACCAAACTCTTTATCTACAGAGACCCAACAATTCCCTCATGAGCTTTTGAAATATTTTAAAAACTTTGGCCCGCAAATGTTTTTTTTAAGAAGCTGATGTAGTCAACATGTGTTTTTAGGCATCCCAGCTATACACATTGGATTTTACTGAGAAATGCTAATGCAAACATAACTGTATTTGTTCTCCAGAAACTCCACAGGGTGCCTTTACACTTCGCTAACAGGCAGTTGCCGTCCACAAATTTTATTCACCAGGAGGTCAATTAAACTGCTTAATGATTTACAGGAAGCCAATTATCCTATCCAACACGCCCACCGACCATTCATTAATTCATGATAGACTGGCATTTTGACCAATGAGGCTAAGAATTTGAAAATTTGCTCCTTATAGGCCCACGTGTACCATCCATGGTAAGATGGACTAAGGGACCAAGACGAGTTTGACATAAACTTACTCTTGTGTCCGTTTATGTTTGCTAATTAGAAAGAAAGTAAAAATGGATGTTAGACTCATATGGAAACCTGCCCCTGGATAAAAGATCCTTTGTCAGCTAATAGTGGTTAATGCAAGCCATTATGTATGTATATATTAGCATGATGTTTTCAGGGCATACACAATGACAACGCCAAAGCGAAAAGAAAGAAAAAAATAATTCTGAATGTCCTGTAACAACCAGTAAGGAGAGCGACCGTTTGTCTATTTCAACACAGTATAACATCACACAACAAGTGTTGTTCACACTTAAACATAATGTCACAAAAACAAAGGCTATCCCACTTGGGTCCATAAAGGCCCCACCTGGCTTGATGCTGATGGGATGTTGGATGTTTCATTTATTGTCCCCTTTCCCCACATAGTCAGGAAATATTGACTATAAAAAACCACACAAAATTCACTCATGACTCATGTACAAAGATGTCACGCACACGGCTGGCAGCATTCTTTCATTCTACCCTGAGAACGAGTGGTCATGTCACATCCTGTTACTGTCAGGTGCACAGTACCTGTCAGTGTGGACGTGTGCCCAGAGTCAAAACACTGTGAACATGTCTCTCAGGCTGATGGCTCGACATGGAGCAAGTATAGTGTAGTGCAAAGCATTGACTAAAAAAGGAAGTATCTGGGAATCGGCTGAATAATTGGGTCAACTTTTGGGTTTTAAACCATGTAAAGCAGGGTGAAGTCTGCAGGAAAGTGATTATTTAGTTCATTCATTCATTTATAAGCCTTTGATATTTCAATGATCGTTAACGCGCCTTTGCATAGCAATCATGTTTTAAAATGTGTTTTGTCTTGCTTAGAAAACCACAAATACATAACATTAGAATATAAAAATGAATGGACTAAACTGAATGAACTGGACTGATTCAAAATATTTGCCATCATCACAGATCATTCCACTTATAGCACATCATACTGTCACGTCAGCGTGGAATATAGGTCATAAGTGTTAATCTCTCCAGCTGTTTCTTCTTTACATTAGAACAGCTCAGACGTCAGGGGTGGATGATTGGTGGATTAATAGAGCACAACCTTTACACTTAATGTGTTACTGGTTAATACACACATATTGTACATGGGATTTGTCCAAAATATACACAAAACATCAATGAACAAAAACAACATCACTGCATGCAAAGGGTATTTTAAGATCTCCGTCACTTTTAGGTCACTTCCACCAAACCAAAAATGTAACAGCTTTCCGAGCATTTCGAGGAATTATTGTGATTTCTGAGGAAGCCAGTATGCTGAACAAAGCCACATCAACATTATTAGAAAAGAAGTATGACTCAAGACTCATGTGCTGCCCACAAAGGAAAGAGCTGTGGCTGAAAATGTGAGTTGTGTGTGTTTTAATGCCTAAATGCATGGGGGTGTGGTTGTTGCAAAATTAAGCTCCAATCATTTCCTTAGAAATGATTCTCCATATTATCAGAGCTCTTGCTGTCATTTCTGGCATGCCTCCAATGGGATTTGTTTTTATGTATGCATAGATCATGCACCTCCCTTCTTAAAATTATCCTGTCAATGTTTTCTTTCTGTTCAATTCTTTGGTCATTTGTGGAATCTAATTGTTTTGGATACGATTCTGACAGAATAGCCATTAAAATGGTGTGTGGTTGAAGCCATGCTGACACTCGACAGACACAGTCACTAATTACATGTCAGTTTGAGGTTTTGCTGTACATAAAAAACACATATGCTCATAAAATACAATGAGCTCTCAGTCCTCAAATGACAACTACAAATGAATACTGTTTTGTTGTAAGGAGTCACTAGCTAAAAAACTTGATAAAAAACTGATTCAATCTTTAGCAAGCTCAAAAGCCCCCAGATTTATCTTGTCATTTGGAGGGGGCTCAACCCAGTAGATGATCTGAGGAGGGATGCATTTCCTCTTGTTAGCAAAATGACCAAAATGCATCCCCCTTGTTAACCTGCCGTCCCCCCTCTCCATTCCCGAGTAGCAGAGAGGGTGCAGAGGTCTAATCTAGTCTGTCTGACCCATTGATCCTTTATCTGGCTGAGGTTTGTGCACGTTTAGAATCTATGGCCTCGACCATGACTCTGAAATACCAATGGCCTAACTGTGCTGGGTATTTATTAAACCAATGGTGCTGTTGGAGCGGTCATATTTGTAATTGAACCTTTTTCTCTCAGTCCCACCCTTCTGTCAGTTTCATAATATGAATATAAATCCGATGACCATTTAGTAGCACGTGTGCTGCTGAAAATACATCCCCAGACCACTGTAATAAAATATTTTGTATATCTACCTTTTACTACAAGGTTAGGCTTAGTATTAAGTTGAGTTGAGGTTTGGGCCACCCCCTGTCAAAAATGAACAAGTTACAGACAGGCTCCACCCACAGGATTATACTACCAATATAGAAATGAGTAAAAACAAACAGCATGATAAACAGTATATAAAGTAGTTCAAACTACTTCCACCAGCTGCAACAGTAAAAAAAAAAAAACTGCCTACACATGAATGCATCAGTATTAACAATATATATATGTCATTTCTAATATATCATGCACCCTGTCTCCTAGAATTTCACTGACATACAACTAATATGCAACAGCAAATACATGATGGAAATGTAATGCCAACTGAATAGTGTTTTTTTTATTAACATACTGAGGATATGTTGCTACCTGGCAAGTCACAATAATGTGACTACATGTATCAGTAAAATGCTCACTGACAACGTGGATTTTGTTTGTTTCCTGCCAAAATTAGCACATTTGCAATGCACTATCCATTCATATTGACATGAGGTGGTGAGAGTGAGCATTTTTCATATTTTTTTAATGGTTTATATGGTTATATGGTTATAGGCACTGATACCATAGGTTAAGGTTAAGTCCAGATTGATGTTTTTTTGTCTGAACCCTGGAGTCTGGTGCTACAGTCATGCACTAAGAGTCAGTAACAGACAGGTGCTAAACTATACTTCTGAATGCAGGATTTTTACTTGTAATGAATTATTTTCACATTGATAGTCTTTTACATATATAATAAACAAATAATACAATACTTTTTCACCATGAAGTGCAGCTTTAAAGAAGCACGGCTGCAGGCCAAAGCTTCCCTGCGAAAAAAAAAAAAAAAAAAAGAGATTCAAAACAAAGACTCATCCTGTTGCTCCACCAATGATGGGCTTGTTGTCAAGAGTGAGTTCTGCTTCAGCTAGTAGAGTAATGGTGGTCCATCTATTGGATTAGTGGAGGGATTTCACTGTGGTATTAATCTGAGAAGACAGCAGGCGGCCTGGGCTGGGCTCACACTGAGCTGTTGTGTCTCTCAGCCTCTGGCCGTCACTCAACCCGCTGTTTCGCCTCCATCAGACGCACCAGCGCGGACAGGACACCTCTCAGCCAACATGAACCTTTTCTGCTTTTCACTGGTAAGAGACGCACTTTGATTTCTGCATCTAACAAACGAGCTGTGTGCCAGTAGCTGAGGGAACGAGTACTGTGATGCAAATGTGAGCTCGGCCACAAGGGATACGCTAAATATATGTAAATCAGAATATGCTGTGTACAAGGTTGTTATCACAGTGTGTCAGCCTCTGAGCTATACATGTGTACATTGTTCTTATTTGCAGTCAGGTCATTAACCAACTGAAGCAGAACAAAAAATATAAATATCCTCCTGACAATGAGTTGCTCTTTTTGCATAATCCACATCCCAACTGTTTCTAAGTATAAAAATAGTCCTCTGACCTGATCTCAGCATTATTAGGTTTTCCTTGGATTTACCATCCATGCACTGAGTATGACACAGCAGCACTGTGTTTGTGTGCTTTAATGCTGTAGTTTATGCATTAGCTGATGTGTATATGATTCAAGGGAGACAGCAGGCAGAAAGTATTGACAAGTGAAGCGAGTGTGTGGTGGCAGGCGTGCACATACGCACACGCACCACTCACACATATGGTCTCTCAGATGCTGCTGCAGCTGTCACGCTGCACGTGGGCTCAAGGACATGTATACAGACACTTGTCTTTAGACAGATGTTGGGGATGTTGACGAATAATCGGGATTATTAACGAACGTCTTGCTACAGTATACAGGGCCTTGAACTGTGATTGCGCCGATTGTCCTCTCCCTCTCTCGACATGACACGACACGTGCACAGTGACTTCACGTGCAAACACAAACTCACTCAAAAGATATTTTAAAACATATTTTAAATACACATAGTTTGGTTTAGGTAACCCCTTGGCACAGTGGAGACACAAAGGGGAGTAAATGATACTTACATGCTTAAATTGGTGAAACATGCACACATTTAGAGTTTTCTGAAATCGCTGTATGGAAGGAAAATAAATTATACGATCAGAGGTCACATGCAAAATTTAACATATAACAACTATTAAAAGCATGAATAAAGAGAAGCAAGAAGAGTGTGAGTTTTTCTGTGGATCTTTCAGTTTCTATAAATTCAGTCGAAAATTGAGTCATGGATATGTCTCATGTCTGCATGGACACATTAAAACCTAAAAGGTTGATCCCAGAGCACCTTTCCTCGTTGCCACTAGAAATGGCCGTCTGTCCAGTACGCAGACAAGATGTCATCGTACGAGATGGGTGAAGAGAGAAACTGTTTCTCGTTCCTAGAAGGAATTCAAACATGCACAATCGCATTTTAATCCACGCTGAAATTTGTTCTGAGGAATTTCAATCCTCCCCTACATCCATGGTTTACATGCAAATTTATTAAAGCTTTGGAGCAGCATTAGCAGCATATCCCTGCAGTCGTATCAAATCCTCATAACTTTAACTGTGGTGTGTTGTGTCTGTTTCATAGGAAACAAACATTCATGTGAGCTGCCTCATGCGTTTCTTCCAGCTTTCTCATTTTTAGGCTCTGAAAACAACCACCGCTGTGTGATACTCTGTTATACCTGCTTGGTATACACACACTACGCTCTTCATAACAAGTACTCATCAGACTTAATCCAACAGGATAAGTGAAATCCATTCACAAATTGCAGCTGCTGCCAAATTTCAACTGTCTACCACCTGTGTGTTTGTCCGTCTGCCCACATGGCATCAGGAGGGGTCTATGGACAGCCTGTATGAGGCGGTGCAAAGCCCCAGTGATGGCCCACCCCCGCCCATCCCCAGCCGCTCCTCCAGCCGCTCGTGCAGCCGCTCCTGCAGCCGCTCGTGCAGCCCAGCACTCCTGTTGGATGACAACACAAAGTGGAGAGGCTCTGGAAGGTCGATTTCTATGGTGAGAGGGAAGCATACAGTGTGCACTGAACGCTGAAGATCACACACTTAAGCGTGTCCACACACATGCATGGGATTCACATTATGAATGGCGGAGCCATGTGAGCAATCCGGAGCAGATTGACCGGGGTCACTTGGCAGAGGAATTGGGATTTTTGGACTCCCATCCACCAGATTGTACCTATAAAACAAAGCTGATTATTGAAATGATGAACAGATCCAGTTCACAGCTGCTGCTGCTGCTGAGGCCAGACAATTCAAAATTTTTAATTCAATCTTGTCATATAAATAAAATGTCACTGATGCCATACAGGTGAATCTTAACACGAGTCTGCAAAAGCAAACAATAATTTATTTATAGAATCTATTTGAATGTGATGGAAAATATCTCACTTTTGTGCAGATTGTTAAACTCTAACATCTGACTGAAAGTGCTTTGTTTTCTTTCAGGAGATGCCTCAGATGCAGGAGACCAGCTATAACAAAAAGAAAAGAAGGTAAGCTCACTAAAGACACATGCTAACATGGGACTAATTGCTCCAAATCACACAAATCTATTTTATATTGTGTGACTGATCATGTCATTCTGCTGTAAGCATACACTTTACTTCGATGAAAAACACCGTAATCCTGCCAGGAATTCAGGCCTCTGTGTGTCTACTGCGTAACCTTCGTTCTGTTTCTTTTGTTGCATGTGCGTGCTAACCTCTGCGAAAATCTGCCATGCTCAGTGAAAGGGCTTTCCCCATAGAGTAATAATATGGCTTGAAAGGCTCCCTGTTTATTTTCACTGAGGGTTAATACTGTAAATCCTTCCTGCAGCAGAGCAGACGGGCTCTTCAGCAGTGCTCCCCTCCTCACCCTTGTCTTTAGTTCATTTGGTCTGGCCAATACAATGCTGTATTTTAGAAGAGGGATTGACAGCCCATTAGACACAATTGAAAAAAAGCTTTATATATATATTGTGTTGATTGGTAGAGAGCGTTCTTTGAGAAGCAGGGCCCTGTGGACTGTTGGGCCAGCAGAAGGCAGATTATGGCTTTGGGCTAGTTGAACTAAGCCGATTCAAGGCCCACCTACTTAGAGTTCCCAGTCGCTTCAACACCTTTACTCCCCCGGCTTTACTCTGAAAGAAACGCGACTTTGTGGTCACAGCATGGTTTCTTGGCCCATCAAAACAGTAGATTGCACCCTCACACAGACGTCCCCTGCACAGTATCTCTCGATGACACCTCAGCTTTTACCCACATGTTCTGACATTTGTTTGCTCTTTGGTCGTTTTTTTTTTTTTTTTTTTTGTCTTTGTTGTATTTTGTTGTTGCCTTAAGTGACTGTACATTGTAAAAAACAGTCATATCAGTGGAGTCGTTGTGGTTTGTAGTCGCAAAAAACGAATTAAAGGCAACTGTGCAATATTATATTTCTATGTCGATTTTAATTTCAGAACGCATGTATCCAAATCCGCATCAGATAATGAGGCACTTGGTGAGTACAAACAAGTCCCTTTGTATTTTGTTAAAGATGGATTAATTCAAAGACTCAAATAGGTTGAAAGAGATTTGATAGCAGCAAGAAAGTCATCAGTGTTTAAGTGTAAATGAACAGAATGTCCAAGTCCTGAAAACATCAGCTCCTCTGCTGCCACCAAAGCTTTCGCCTGCATCATAAACCATCAGCAGGTTAACAGTGAAGTAACGAAAGTACTGTTGTCTGTTATTTAGATTTAAACCTCCAACAACCTACAAGGCTGCCTGCCTTTGACTCAGAAAATGATTTAATTCAGTGTGATGTGTTTCTGTGGCCTTCTTTCACCCTGACTTTTCACTTGAAATCCTCAATATTTGTGATCTGTCTCCCTTCACGGCAGATAACCCCGGCTGTAATACTGCAGTCTGGCAGCCGGCCAAGAGGCGGGAAGATTTAGTCCACATCACCAACAATCACAATGAAGGTAAATAGGAAATAAATAGGTTAAGCTCATGCCAACGTTCATGTGGACTCCCAGCATGACGCCCGAAGATGTGGGCTGGGCTTTCCAGCCAGTTCACCACCAAAATTATCGACTTTTAAGTTTTTAATGGTGTTACATGATTCTGCATGATTGATTGTACATGATGTTAATCACAAAGCAGCGGTTGGCCTTTTCTAACTGCTGTGACTGGACACCGTAACTTTGCAAGACATCCTTTTTATTTAATTAACTCAGACTGCCCAAGCCTCACACTGGCTTCAAATACACTTTTGGAATATATTTTTTATACAGGAAGAGGACTGCGGACATATATATTGTAATATCTTGTGTCCCCACAGAGACGAGGAAAACTAAACACAGAACAGAAACCAAAGAAGGGAAAGGAGCTCATCATTCTGGCACAAAGAAAAAGGAGAAACCGCCCTCAAGCCAGGTGAGAATATAAAGCTTCACTGCAGTCTCATCAGCCACCTTCACTTATTAGAAATCTTTTCACGAGATATTTTCATGCAAACATGATGCAATGATACAAAACTAATACAGTGTTATGCTACATTTAAACAACAATTAGAACAATTCATAGATCGGGAGCAGCAACCACAAAGAGGGTAGGAGTTTCAAGCTGCCACCTCCTTGTGACATCCAGAGAGCCTTTGGTGGCCTAAATGGCACAATCATTTAACTCAAATACTGAACGGGTTTTAATACAGTGCAGATGGTCCAAAGAGGGTACTGCTCCCTGTGTAATCTGTGGGCCGCATGGCAGAGAGATGTGAAAACAAGAGGAGGACTGTTGGTGTGTCTGTTTCTGTGTTTGGGGTGGGGAGGGTTTAGAGGCCTCATGCCAGGTCACCCAGTGCCCGTTCTGACTAATGCCCATCATAGTGAGAAGCAAACAAAACAGAGCTTGCCAGTAGTGGATCAGCAGCAGCTCTCAGCACCTCACAATGTGCTAAAAGAACCAGTGACCCAAATGGGATTTGGTAGCGGAGACCACCCATTTTAAAGCTAAATGTTAAACATCAGCATGCTAAAATGCCAAGATGACAATGCTAACATGCAGTGTACTGTTTAGCACGTCCATCATCTTAGTTGTGCATGTTAGCATGCTAACATTTGCAAATTAGCAAAGTATTTACATGTGCTGTGTTCTGTATTTCCAGAGTGTTCATGCCAATGGCCCAACGGAGTCTAAACCTGCTGCCAAAAGAAACCAAAAGCCCGCAAAGAAAGCAAGTGCAAAAAACGGGAAAGAGGGGTCAAAGAAAAGTCACGGTGCCACAGGTGAGACCAAGTTCTGCAATAACAGCAACATACTGCCCCCCTACGCCCCCGGTCAAACTGACCTCTCTATCATCTGTATGACTCAACGATCAAGCTGCAGCTCTAGAGCAACTCCAGCTCATGACTTTTCTCCTCTGATGAATTCTGAAATATACTTCTGCTTGTAAGTGTTGCAGCACCTTCAGTGTAGGTGTCTGTGGTGTTTCGAAAGGCTACACAGAGCGCTGCTTCATACGGAACAAACATCCGTTCAGACTACATGTAGGGGTTACAAAGGCTAAAGTCAACACCGCAAGAACTGGTCTGTTTGGCCATCTTCACATTTCATCCTGCTCACTTTCTGGCCCTGCTTCAGTGTATAAAACGGTCTCACAGATGATCTCCTTCAACTGGTTAAGCCGTTTCCAGCGCGAAACGCCTTTTAACCACCTCCGTTTGTGATCTGTACATGTTCACGGACACTAAACAGAAGTGTAGTGGTGGTGTTACGACACCCGGTGGGGAGAGCACATGCAGGACTGTGAATCACTCTCTGCTGTGAGGAACAGATTTGTTGCGGCAAAATGTCAACATGACGCAGAAGTCTGATTGCAGTTTAAAAAGAGGTTAAATAAGGTTTCGGCACTCTCAGAAAGATGTCAAATGCCAGAATTTTAATTTATATTTTATTCTGTCTTCTCTCTCAGTGCACTCCCCACCAAGCGCTATGAGCCCACCCACGAAGCCCCACTATCTGGACGTGCCATACAGGTCAGACAGGAGACCCTACGCAGGCAAGTCCTCCACCCTCCCCGCTCAGGAGAACACAACCCCGGGCCGATGCACAGAAATGGCCACCCTCCCGGGTGGAGCGACTCCCACCCACACCCAGCGCTGGAGCAACCCAGGTGACGGCAGCGCCGCCTGGGGGACCGTCCAGCACACCTGCCGTAGGCCGCTCACGGAGTATCGCGTGTACTCCCATGACTTCGCCATGCCCCGTGGGAAGGAGTGGGAAGGAAGACAGCAGCAAGGGACAGCCCAGGATGGCAGCTTGAAACAGGACTGTAAACCCCAGATTCCCCCAAAGGTGCCGAGATCTATCACAGACGTGGATCTATCAGAACCAAATGTGAGTTCCTGCTGGTGGTTGTGTGTTTTTGAACCCATTACTTAGTTCTTGGAAGAGATCTGAGGATGCTCTGGGTCAGTGCTGTGATGATTCTGATGCTTTTATTGAATCATGCACATTTACACTTCAGAGGTGCTTAGTGCAACTGTATGAAGTATATGGCTTAAAGTAACCTTAACGTTTCTTGCCTTTTTGATGTGTTGTGCCTCACCTGCTGCTGCAGTGTCCTTGAATGGGTCTCTTAAGGATTCTTAACCTCCAACAGACCCAGTGGAAGGCCGATGTAGTCAGACCATTGGAGGGAGAAGTCTGTGGGATTCAGTTGTTAATTTATTTCTACATCAATCTCAGACTCTCTGGGATTCTTTCAGTTTCACCCAGTCAATACGGAAAGTTCAATGGTCACTCAATGCTAATACCAGACAATAGTGCAGATTGACCCAAAGGTCAGTGCCTTTGCGTGCACTTGACATCTCTCAGCATAAGACCTCTGCTGATACCCAGTGAGCACGTGCAGTTGCTGAAGCTTAACATGACTTGGGAGAAAATTGTCTATGATGAAAAGGATGATCCAGTGTTGAGATTACAAGATCCCTGCGGATCTATAGTGTCATTGGTTCTTGGGGATAAAATGTAATTTTGTTGGACATGAAGTCTCTTAACAGTATAGAGATGGTTAAGACTCTTCCTTTATACTCCCTCTTTAAAAGCCTTATGGCTTTCCTATGAGGACGAGGAAAGAAAAAATGAAGAAAAAAAAAAAAACTCAACAAAGTCCATTTTCCTCTGCTTACTTTTAAGTGTACAGTAACTATTTTACTTTTTACCTCTATGAGATTCTAAACATGCCATACTTTCACAGTTTATGCTATTATGTACATATACTGTTAATATGGTGCTATATTTTAGAAAATCACAATTCTATCCTCTTGGCCTTCTTCTGTTGGCTGTTGGAAATTTTACCAGTAATCCTCCCCGATTAATACGTATTTCTGCAAAGAGCAGGTGACTTTTTCATATGGTAGCTACCTCATTTTGAGCTCTTCAGATGAACAACTGACTCTCCAGGGAGCTTCTGAAGTCATAGATTAGAACCTTTAATCTGGACTGACAGGAGTTTACGGCTGATTGCAAGCCGTGGGATTAGGCAATGGTTTTGTCTGTAGAATTCCCTTTCTTCAAACCCCTGCAATGTTGACACAGCGGCAAATCCCCACATGGCAACATCAAAGCAACTATTAGCAGTGTTGGATTCTCTGGAGAGTCAAAACTACCTCTCACTCTCAAACTACGTCCAGATACGACTGAAAACACGTATCATGTGACCATTCAAGTACACTGGGCATCTGTGTGCTGGTGTTTGCCTCCTGCACATGTCGGCTGTAGTAGAAGCAGGATAAAATGCAGAATTTAACAGCACAGCAGGTGGAAACACAGACAACAAGGTCAGAAACGCCTGTTATTCATTATCCATGATGAATTAACTGCTGGTAGTCAAGGCATGACACAGGATGATGTCTGCCGTGGCAGAGAGAGCTCAACGCTCTGCAACTCCAGAAAACACAGGCAAATCAAGAAAACATCGAAATAAATTTGACAACACACGCGCTGCAAAAACTCACAACACAACCAAATACACATATGCAGTGCAAGCGGCACAGAAGAAACCGGATCTGTTTCCAGTGTTAGCATGTTTCAAAATTAGTTGCTTCGTCCACTTTAGCTCAGTGTCTGCCGAGTCACAGACTTCAGTAACCACTTTTTCGTGTCCCCTGAAACGTATCTGTCGTCGTCTGTGCTATTTGCAGCGTGATTCTGTATTTAGCTCTGCTGTCAGTATTTGTAGTAACTTTGTATATTCAGTTGCGTTGCGTGTATTTGCAGCGCATGCGTTGACAAACTGATGTAGACCTTTTCTTTATTTGCTTGTGTTTTATCCGTTTGCGTGTGTTTTTTGAAGCTGCAGTGTGTTGAGCTCTCTCGGCCGCCGTAGAGGCGCTTTCATTTCCTCCAAAAAGGTAGTGAGGCCATGTTATGAAGGTTACAGTGGTTATTTCGTGATTTTCAACCCACATGAAAAACCAAAAATGTACTGTAGACATACCCAATATGACAGTGAAGTGTTTCTAAGACATAAAATGAAACATATCCACCTCCATATTGAGAGCAGAGACAAACCGGAAAGTGTTGCGACACAGCAAACTTGCCACTTTCAGCTGTTCCTCTGTCATACATCAGCACTTCCTCATAAGTATTCACCCCACATTAAGAAATGAATGCATAAGTGTAATTACTGCAGCATCATTTACCAAAACCAAGTTCCCCTTTGCTAGTAAATGGAATTTTTAGAAGTGTTGAGCTTAAAATTGATTCAATTGACAAATTTTGACATTTCATGTTGTCTTTCTATTTCTTATCTTCTTATTAAATAATCATGAAAAGCAAACAAACAAAAAGCAGCTTTTACCATGAAGTTAAGGGACATGTAGAGTAACTGACATGCTTGTAACATTACAGCCCAACTCTGAGTGAGCAAATCAACCACAGCAATGCAACACAGGAGCAGAAATGACACAAGCTCATCCTCACCGGAGACTAATATCTTCTAAAAAAACATAGAGTAAATAAAACCTAAATACAGTCGTTCCTGGAAGTGGTTCTCGGTGTTTTCTTCGAGCAGGCCACAAAATGCACACTTAAGCACTTGTATTTTCGCCTTTCAATGCGATACTGCTTCAAGAGACACAATGCCAATTGCCTCACATCCTGTGTGTTGTAAGGAAGTGGTCCAGCCAGCCCATCAGACACACAGCCTGAGTGCTGTAGTTAACACTTCACTGTCAGACGAGTTGGGTAAAGACAACAGAGGAGCAGATACTGAGATCTGACAATAACTTTAAAACAGGAAAAAATGTTACAGAGGGCAGCCTCCAATGTGTCGGACAAAGCAAAGAGCAGCAAGCCCAAGGTAGGTGGAAAAAAATGGAAATAAACGTTTACAGTCGGAGCTGTGATAGTTTGTTGGAAGCCAAGACGCCGAAATGTGACTTTTGACATAGTTAATTCAAAAATGATCAATGTTCTCAACAAATTTGTAAAAGCTGCAGGTGAAGTTAATGTATGGCATCTTTTAAATAAGCACTAAAAATCAGGAAATCTTATTTTTAACGGATGAACAGTGGTTGAACACAAAAAGACGACTTGACATAATTGATGTTTTTGTCCACATTTGTACAACGACAATACAGTGACGCAAAGAACTAAAATTATGGGGAAGGGTGTAGCTTTGTAAACTTGTGAACTGTCAATTCTGCTGCTGTATTTGTAGACAGTGGAGCAAAATGTGGGCCTGGCAGACGACACTGCGTTAAATCAATCCACAGAGGGCCCTCTAGGAGTATGGCTCTCATATTTAACAAGGATTTCCAGGGATTATTCATTTATATAATTATTTTGGTGCTCTGCTGTGGAGAGAGATTATAATGACTTTTAGTTTTATGAAAAATTGGAAAAAAAGGGGGGAAAGAATTAAAACAGAGCCAGAGAAAAGCCAGTGTGAGGTCATGTCTCCAGTGTCGTGAGGACAGACACAGCAGTTTTATTCGTGTGTTTATCGACTCATTTTGAATGCTGACAGGTTTTGCCACAGCGCCTGTGTAGGGACCAGTACTGTCGCTGCTGCCACATGAAATGCAATGTGATTTTATACACGACCACAAATGCACCACATATTTTACAAGCCCTCATTTTGAAACCTGCTCGTACCAGACTGAATATTTGCTGTGTATGCATACACACACACACACACATATATATATATATACAGTAAGCTTTCCTGAATAGACAGTATATGAACTAGACAACTGAATCCACCGGAAAGCTTCAATCGATTTTCATCTTTAAGATCCACATGGGTCATACTTTGAAGACGCAGCAGATTTTTTTTAAGGATTTTTGACAGCTGGGACAAGGACTCACAAGTACAATGACTTGCTGTTATTTAATGCTGTTAAACCTTGCTACACAAATGGTGCCAGCTGTCTCTGTAACTCCTTGTCTTTCAATCCTCCACACAGCGCTCCACCAGCTTTGGCAAGTTCGAGGGCCTCAGGCATCATTCAGCCAAACCAGAGGAAAATGGAACAAATATGGTTTGTAGATTTGTTTGTTTTCATTTCATTTTCATGTGCATAGCAGAACAAAAGAAGAATGACAGCAGGGAATGGTCAATGGCATACCAGTGGCCATGTTAAACATATTATTATACATTAAGGATCTGCGTAAGGATTATTACTGAATATATGCACACATACAAATATTTGCAGCCATGGTGCTGCAAGGCGTTTTTCATGTCTTTGGAAAATAAGCTTCATGCTGGGAAAAGCCCTTTTGCTGCACAGGAAGTGATGCAAGTTCCTCTATGTTCATTGAGCACAAGGACAAATTATGAGGAGATGGGAGTAACACGAGGAGCCACTTTTTAAATGTCCTTTTTTTTTTCTTTAAATGTCACACATGTGCTAAACCGTCTTTGTTTGCACAGCTCGCAGAAGAATGTGAGAGTCTGGACGCAAACAAATCAGCCGGACTTGGGAAGAAGATGAAGGCAATTTCGCTGACCATGCGCAGAAAAATGGGCAAAAAACACGCCAAGTCTTTCTCAGAGGAGACTGTGAGTCACTGGAAAATAGATACACACACACACACACACACACCCCACCACCCAACACACACACACACACACACAGACAGCATCTACTTGTTGTTTAATTACTATCAGCTACAGGTGATAAAGCTGTCGATCATTTATATGCATAAAGTAGTAATTCAAGGGCACAGATTACAGCAGAAGTCAAGACTCAGTTACAGCAAACATGTGCTGCTTTTCTCAAGAGTCTTATCGCTCAACCCTCATAAACCCACATCCTCAAACATGACGCTGTTGCCGGCAATATTTGAAGCTCTTCACTCTGACCTACACTGAAAAGTGGCTTGTTGTGTTTATGTGATTTACTCTCACGCAGATGACGAGATAAATTGAAAGGCTTGACAAACTTTCACAACCTACACCCCCCCTCCTCCAGCTCTCTGTTTTACTTTCCTTGTTGTCTTTTACTTTCACGTGGACTTACTCGATCAGGTCACTGGAGTTTGCACATTTTGAGGATTGGCTGAAGATCAGGAGGTTTGTATTCTATGACATGACTGTGTGTCATATTTTTCCTCCCAGGGAGATGACACAGACAAAGACCCAGAGGCAGAGACGGAGAGTGGTCCTCCGGCTGAGAAGAACTCTGCGAAGACAAGCAACTCTTTAGAGAGTCTTTACAGCGGCCAGAGCTCCTCCAGTAAGTGTCTTCTCACGCCGCATGCAGGCTGCACCAAAGAGTGCTGGGCTGTCCCACAGAAAAAGAGCTTGGAAGTCAGTGGATCCATATGAACTACAGTCCAGCAGTAACAGTGCGGTGTGTTGTGTTTGTGGGTTCAGGCGGTGTGACCAGTGAGTCCAACGGCTCTGGGCAGAGAGACAGTCTGAGGCTGGAGGAGGACGGCTCCTATCAGGGACAGTTCTGTGGCAGAGCTCGCGTCCACACAGACTTCGTTCCCAGCCCGTATGACACAGACTCCCTCAAACTCAAGGTAAGATACAATAATGTTTGTGCAGTAACGACAAGGTCGTCTCCACTGAGGCCCTAATGTAAATTAGGTGAAGATAAGCATCATCTTCGTGATTCTTTGCACTCACTATACTGTTTCCTCAGGTCGGTGACATTATCAACATCATCAGCAAGCCTCCGATGGGCATCTGGACAGGGATGCTAAACAACAAAGTGGGCAACTTCAAGTTCATCTATGTGGACGTTATGGTGGAGAAAGAGGAAGAAGAGGAAGCTCCCAAGATCAGACAACAGAAGCTGTGCAAAAGACCTCGGCCCAAAACCTTGCTGGAGCTACTGGAGCGACTGAATCTCGAGGTGAGGGCAGGATCCACGCGCATGGGACCGCTCGCTGTCTTTCTTCAGACAGTTAAGATAGCATTCTCTTATCCTTGTTGATGCTGTAAACCTCATCCAACACTCCAGGGAGGTTAAAACAAGCATGAAATGTTCATAACTCAACTTCAAAGATGCTTCTAGGCAACATAGCTGACATTATCAAGCCTTTGCTGTCTCTGATTTGAAACCAGCGTCATACCTTTGTAAACACTGCACCACAAATGAATCCGAAACTTGATGAAAGATGAACATCAGTGGGGTTTTTCTGCAAGTGCGACATACATGTTGATATGCTAATGAAAGCGGCCGCTGTTGTTGTTGCAGGAGTATGCCTCTGCCTTGCTGCTAAATGGCTACCAGACAGTGGAGGACCTGCTGCACCTGCAGGAGAAACACCTGATAGAGCTGAACGTCAAAGACCCCGAGCACAGACGCAGGCTTCTCGCCGCTGCTGAATGCCGCTACACAGAAGGTTAGCAACCCCTCAGTGCCACACTTCATTTTACAAATCACTCCTGACTGCTTTGTTAGATCGAAACATGGTAAACTAAAACCCTGATACAAGCTAAGAGTTATTAATGACTGATCAAAGAAGGAAAAGCTCAGGTGTTAGGAATGATGGCTCTGTTGTACTCCAGAGCCATGACAGTGTGACAGTGAGCCTGCATGCACAATATCAGGACCCTTTAACTGCTAGCTGCTAATTGAAATTCAGCCGTCCTTCATTTTATTAGTTATATTTGTGCTGTGACATGTCAAAATCTCTCCTGCGCAATTCCACTTTACTTAACTTTTACTTGACAGTTGTCATTTTTCTTTCATTATAAACCTTGCTGAGGCCGTTCATCATTTTACACAAACATAAAAAAACATAACAAATTATTTATATAAGTGGTTTACGGTAACCTGCTGATTACCACAAGTTTAACTGTGTCATGGTGGCCTGGTGGTTAGGACGCATATGACTGCAATGTCCCCAGCCCCCATGTCTCCTGTCCATAAGACTCTATACAAATCTGGCATTATTGCTTTTCAGCTTGTGACCAGCACAAGTAAATCAAGTCAGTACTGTAAAAATCTCTCTGCATCTGTATAGATCGTAAAGTGTTTTTTTTTTTTTTTACAGTAATCAAACAGTAATAGAAGTAATTATGATTAAATGTGACACACCTGTAGGAGCTGAAACACCTCTGAATTTTTGTTCATCAGCCAATCAGAAATTACCATTCAACAGAGCCCTGCAACAAGGGTCGTTTTCTAACACCTCTATCTATAACTATCACAAGCTTTAGTGACTTAAGTGGCATTCAAAGATCTTAATATGAATTTCCTGCTTACTTTATTCTGCTAAAACAAAGAATACTTCTTTAAGTTTAACATAAATAGATATGCAACAATGCTAGTCTATTGTTGTCAGTCAGCCATGTCTGACAGAGAATATAAAGGTTTTTGTTATTCTTAATAAAACAGCAGGTGAAAGCTGAGACGTTTTTGCCACACAGAATACAGACTACATCCTGCGCGCTGTGAGAGGCTTATCAGTGATTTCCTGTTACTCAGATAGAAAGTGCTTAATGGAGCAGAAGGTGTTCCTGTAATCTGACGTCTTGAAGCAGAAGGCTGATTATCGCAGATCCCGCCTGAATCAAAACAAAACTACTTTCCAGTGTGAAAAAGGAACGACATTTACTGGCACGCTTTGTTCGGCCTGCTCAGGTTTCACAGCGATCGTACACACGGCAAATTAAACAACGCTGTAACTTGTCTGTTTGGGTGACAGTTTGACGAAAACAGATGGCACCGGCTGCAGCGTGACCCTGCCAAGCCTGTTGACTCACAAGAGAAGCCAGTAATTTAATCAAGCCGAACTCCATTAGGTTAGTGGTTTGGCAACGTGGACGTGAGGATTAGTAGTTTCCATCAGTGAAGTAGAAATATGAAAGAATGGTGGAATATTTTTACTTTGTGAGCGTGGAAATTAAAAGTCAAAGGGGATAATTTGAGGTGTTGTATCTAAAAGAAGACATGTTTTCTGCTGCTGTTTGCTGAGTCACACCTGCAGAAGTTACTTCAGTATTTGGGTCATTTGTCCTCTCTCAGTCACCCAACAACACATCATTCTATTCTCTCAGTATTTTAGCAATAACAACAAACTTTAACCTTGAAAACAATCTATCATAGCAATACACATTTAAATGCCAAAGAGAATCAGCCTTATGCAATGCAATATGGGTTAATTTCCAGAGACTGAACCCCTTGCCACAGATTTTCAGTGTCTATAATGTGGTTGGAAACTGAAACCTGTAATATTATGACATTCGATTGAGTTCCATTTGCTTTGTGGCCACAGGCGATGATGTCAGGGAGGCGGAAGAGCACAAATCCTCCCACAGCCAACAGGAAGTAGACAGCGACTGCCCCAGAGACTCTGGTTGCTTCATCCCTTCTGAATGCTCAGACAGCAAAGAGGAAGCGGAGCAGCTCACAGACCCTGTGGATTCATAGTGTGTTTGCTTGTCAGATGGATACTTTGACATTTGGAATTCAGAGTTCTTGCGACAGTTTTCCTTTTATTTTCTCAAAATGTCATGTTAATAACCCTTATTCCAACAAGCTAGCCACAGGTCGGCCTAATGTAGAAGCTTTTTAAAAGTGTGATATCTATAGGAAAAAACAAACAACCAGTGTTCTAAATGTCATCTTATCCATTTGTCACTTTGTCAAAATAGTAATGAAATTGTAAGATGTATCTAGTTTTTTTTATTTTTTATGTTATGTTGTTGAAAAGGTGACATTTCATTGATTAAACGTCACTTGTATTTATTGCATTCTGGATCATTCAGTGTTTCCCCATATAAAGCCTTTATTTACCACATATCCATCATTTTGACCTGTCTCATAAAATCCAGTCTCATGTCAACATCCTGGGTAATCTTGTTTTTCCTATGAATTACTGTTGGTATTGGTGAAGGGATGGTTTTGTAATGGGTTTGAACATATTCAGACGTATTCATATTCTTGCCTATAATGTATGCCGTACAGGAACAAAGTGTGATATTTTCGTGTGGGTGTGTGTGTGAGTGAGAGTCTGTGTGAGAAAGCCTGTGTGTGCACTCTTGAGAAAGTCAGCATTCAACTGTTTTCACAATTTTTTGTAAATAAAATCAAAGAAATGCAAAAAAGTGTTGTTTTTTCATGTCAGTCAGAAATATGTATTTCACCTACCAGTTCACTGCCTAATATGAGTGCCATAAACCTAAATAATGACGAATTATATGTATTAGATAAGAAAGGTAATTTTTACATAGTTAAAAACATTAGTTTGATCTTTCTCCATTTATTTTTTCGACTTTAATTTTATTTGGATTAATTTCTTTCCTTATTTTTATCTGATTTAATCATACTTTATTTTAACATCGTATTATAACGTGAACTTTCTCCTTTTTTTTTAACTCCAAATGCCCTGGCTCTGTCTGGTTGGCTGAAAATACGTTACGTCACTAAACTGTCGTCTACGTTACGTGTCGCAGGCGTTGACGGGAAGTATAGTACAAAGCTAGCTATCCGTGGCTTCAATGGTGTGCGCCGTAAACTACATTACCCAGCATCCACAAGCAGCAATGCAATGTAGACGTGTATTTTGTTGGCAGTCTCAAAACTTCCTATTTCGCATCATCCAGTTGTCAAAGCCGGACATCATTTAACCGCAACTTGAATCATTTTACCGACGTTGTGTGAAATTTGAGCGTTAGTTGACTTCGCAACATTGTGACGATGTCGGGAGAAATTTCAATGATTGGTAAGTTGAATGACACATTTTCCGGTGAGTGGATGCTAACATATGAGCTAACCGGGTTGGTCCACCTGTAATAGGCGTGTTGTTACTGTTCCACAGGTTCGGTGATCTTGGCCCTGTTTCTGGCTGGTTATCTGGGCCAGCAGTACTTACCGCCCCCCAAACCCAAAGTGATCGGCCTGGATCTGGGCACCACCTTCTGCTCTGTCGGCCTCTTCCACCCGGGCAGCGGGGAGGTGGAGGTCTTAGCGGATGAGGAGGGGAGGAAGAGCATCCCCAGCGCCGTCTCGTTCACCACCAATGCGGTGCTGGCTGGACATGAAGCCGTGGAGCTGGCCGACAGCAACCCCCAAAACACCATCTACGATGCCAAGCGGTTCATCGGGAAGGTATTTGAGCCGGAGGTCCTGGAGCAGGAGAGTGCTCGGTACCCGTTTAAGGTGGGTCATTCTGGGGGCGGCTCGATTGACTGTGGGCTGCTTTGTGTCACTGCAGAATGAGAGATTTCTGTGGTGGCTGGTTTCTCTATCAGACGTAGGGGGGTGTTTTTATTTCATCGGATCTTTTTCAGTACTGCATTTGTAATGATCTTGCAATCCAAGTATCGACTGTGCTGTAGAAGAATCAAGATGGTGGTCAATTTTCTCTTGATTCACTTCACTTCACACTACTTCTATTAAACATTGAGAATTTCAACAAAACCATGTTGATATATTGTCCACTATTCATGCTCAGTTTTGTAATCCCTCCATCCTCACTCACATGTTTTTCACTGTCCCTCTTCTAGGTGATTAACAATAATGGAAGTGCAGAGTTCCTGGTCTCCACCAACCGTACCTTCACCGTAAGCCCAGAGTTCATCGGCTCCAGGCTGCTGCTGAAGATGAGGAAGATGGCCGAGCGACAGCTGGGCGTGCCCATCCAGAAAGCTGTCATCTCGGTGCCCGCAGAGTTCGATGAGAGGCAGAGGAACTACACCATCAGGGCCGCCAACCTTGCCGGTTACTTCTCTCATTATTTTGAACTGATGTTGGATGTCCTTTGTGCATTCCATCTCTTGATAATAAAGTTCAATTTGAATTTGAGCTATGTTTTCGGACACAGCCTGCTACTGGTATACTTGGATGTATTTCAACTAAGATCCATAATGGCCTTTCTTCCCCAAAAGCATTAGATATACTAGCTGCATGCACTGCATGAGTAACATATTTAATGTACTATATATTCTTCCCCTCGTCTGGCAGGCCTCGAGGTCCTGCGTGTGATCAACGAGCCTACGGCTGCAGCCATGGCCTACGGCCTGCACAAGGTGGATGTGTTCAATGTGCTGGTGGTCGACCTCGGGGGAGGAACCCTGGACGTTTCTCTGCTCAACAAACAGGGAGGCATGTTCCTCACCAGAGCCATGGCAGGTAATGTGTACTGCTTCAGCAAGAAGAGACAGGGGCTGATATGAGTCTGCTGTAGTCAGAAAAAGGAGCTCTACCTTTTGTTTCGCAGCTCAGGCCCCAGTTAAAGGCGTGAAATATAATTTTGTCCTGTGCTCTCCTCATCATGATCTATAAACTGAAAAATTTGTCTGAATTAGAAGTGCTGTTGCTGGAGGAAACAGTGGCCTAATCTTAGGTGGACGGTATTTTTCGACAGGGAACAACAAGCTGGGTGGTCAAGACTTCAGCCAGAGGTTGCTTCAGTACACCACAGAGCGAGTCCGACAGGAGTTTGGCGTCCCACCCACTCTCAAAGAGGACATCCACCATCTCCGACAGGCCGTGGAAGCTGCCAAGCTCAACCTCACACTCCAACCCAGCGTCACCATCAGGGTGCCCCTGCACCTTCACACCCACGGCAGCTCCGAGTCACCGGAAGCCCCCGCCCCCGCTCCCGCTCCCGTTCTCTTCCAGGCTGTGATCACTCGCGAGCTGTTTGAGCAGCTCAATGAGGACCTTTTCCAGAAGATCCTGGCTCCTGTTGAGACCGTGCTGGCGGAGGGCCACGTGGAGAAAGAGGATGTGGATGAGATCGTTCTGGTCGGTGGGTCCACCAGGATACCGCGGATCAGGAGGCTGATCAGCGAGTACTTTGGGAAGCAGCCCAACACATCCGTAGACCCTGACCTGGCTGTGGTTACAGGTGTGGCCCTTCAGGCTGGCATCATGGGCGGCTCCTGGCCTTTACAAGTGAGCGCAATAGAAATCCCCAACAGACACCTGCGCAAGACGAACTTCAGCTAATCTTTATCCAGGTCATTTATTAAGATAAAAGTGATGCCACAGAGACTTGCCGCTGATTCCTGTTTTATGCTTCTCTTATGTGCAAAATTTAAATTCTGCTGAAGTGAAACAAATGACCAACACACGGCGCTGTCGTCTGAATGAAGACAAGCAAGATACTCAGGTTTTTCCACTCATCTTGTCTGTGAAAGGGGGCGGTAGTAGAAAAATAAGTGATGGTCATGTTTTGAAACATGCAAAAATTGGTCTTTGAGGCGTAGTGAGTGACATCATCTGCAGAAGTGAATGGCCTGTTTCTGGTTTTAAAGAGACAGACGCTTGTGTTGTGCACGAAGCTTCAGCAGAAATACCACGGTGAGAAACTGATGAAATGTGAACCAGAAGCCTCTCACAGGGTGACGTCTTCTCTCATGTATCTACTGATCCATTCAGCTTCATTAGTGATGCTTATTCGTGGTAGGTACTTAAATGGTGTTCAATTCAGGGAACAGCCGCTCCTTACTGGACTTAAAGACTAACCAGTACATCATCAGCTATTTATTTATTTATTCCCAATAACTGTATGGCTGTGTGTGTGTATGTATGTATGCGTGCTGGTGTGTTGCAGGCCTTTAATGTGTTTTTACATCTTTCCATCAAAGGCTGACAAACAGTGTGCCTGTTCAGAAAGCTGCTATATTGAAGTTTAGAGGTGAACTACTGCCCCCTAGTGGTTCAGGCAGAGAGCCTGGTCCAGGTCCCTGCAATGCTTTGTCACAGTAATGATTTTGTGTCCGCTGGGAGTCATGCAGACAGGAGACCTCAGGGTCAGGATGCGGTTATGCACAATTAATTTCAAACAAATTCACTGCAATATAGACTACTCACCTCATAAATAAAGACGTTTGACGGTGGGGGTGCAGACTCTTAATAGATGAAGGTGCATGTTGGAGAAAGCCTTAATGTTCACAAAGTACTGTAAATCGGAAGTCATTAGCATCGCCCCTCCCTTTGAATACAATACAGACTGCATTATTTGCAAGTTGGCAGAGGACTCACGCTCAGTGCTGCACTTTGAGGACTTACACTTGTTGGCAACTTTGCTTTTTGTGCAATAGTGCTTATTTAAAAGGCAATGTCTGATGTTTACTTAAACACTTCAGATATTTGTGCTGCATATCAGAGTTACAACCCAGATTCCAAAAAAGTTGGGGTGCTGTGTAAAGCATAAATTAAACACAGTAGGATAATTTTGCTCATGCTTTTTGACATCAAACACATGATGGTATAAAGGATATTACTACATGGGCTCTGGAAAACTTTGTAAAACTGCTGCCAGTAAACAGCTTTTTTGGAATCGGGGTTGTAGGTGCAACAGTTTGCTTTTGCTGCTGTAGCGAGAGAAGGTCAACTCTGGTAGTCCCACAGGAGGACCAAAGCACTGCTTACTGGTGCCTTGTGTTTTTCATGCTGTATTTGTGGTAACGTGAAAGATATTTAATCATTTTGTGTGAAGAAAAAGTGTTTCACCTGCTGTTGTTCTGATGGGCAGGAGGCTGGTTATTGTACACCAAGTATGAAAGTTGATTTCTGTATCTATTCCAAAATTCTGTCTTTGGAAAACGTACAACCCAGAACTGTATCTCTGAAGTACAGACGGTCCAGTGTCATCGTTTCCAGCCAAGCACTAAACTTACCTGCATTCCTTTTCAAAAAAACACAACTTGTTTTTGCCAAATGTCAGTCATGAGTAGGTGTGTTTCCTTTATCACATTTTCTTTTCCAAATGTTGTATTCCTCAAATTTGAACCAATATTTTGTATGTAAGACTTTAGTAGAGATGAAGAAAAATTGAGGCTATGCTATTTGCCTTTGATACTGTGCAAATCATAAGTCCTTATTGAAACAGGGAGAAAGAGATTATGAGACTAAGATCTATTTTTATATTACATACCCACTGTCAAGAGTCCAGCCACCTAAAAAATTACAAGGAAGTCAAACTGTGACTGCCTGCTTTTCAGCCAATTAAACTCCATTTTCAGCTTCTTCACTGTGTGCTTGTTTTGAGGAAAAGTTAAACTAGGTCCATTTTGTTGCCCATATACATTCATGAAGTGCTTCACATACTCACATGCTGTATTGAGATCCTCCAGGTGCTCTTAAGGGGGACACTTACGTTTTCCTTTCCTTTGCTTCAAAGCCTTATGAATGTGACTGAACTCTAACACAAGAAGTCTGAATCCATACTAGCTTTCATCAGTACATATAATGAATAAAATAAGCCATATGTGGTTTGTCCATTAATTGTAGGATTAGAGGTTTAATCTCCAGCTCCTCATGTTGCAACATCTTTGAGCAAAACACTGAACTCCAACTTGCTGCTGATGCGCGTGAAAGTAGAGACAAAACGGTTTGGAATGGCTAAAAAAAAAAAAAAAAAAAAAGAACAACTCACAATCTCCTGTATTAGAAGAACTTTTAATGTTTACTTCTGAGGCACAAAGAAAGAAAATAAACACAAAAGGCAATCCATTTCTGGACCCTGTGCTGCCTCTTGTGATACCTGTAGCTAGCTTTGAGCTTTATTTTCACATTTTGCACCACTTCATTTACCTTACAGCATTCAGTTTTACACCAGCAACCAACATTTAGATGCAGTGTGTGTGCCAACACTAAAATACCACAGGCCTAACTGCAACTCAGAGGCTGAATAGGAAATGAATTTGCTTTCGTCATGACTATTGCTATAGTAATTATTCAACAGTTCTTCACTGTCACATTGTTCGAATGTAATACTTAGTTGGCTGGCGCATCTCACACACTGGTTCACCTTTTATGCACAATAACACTCAACATAGCACTGCACACAGGGTAAAAAAAGTATGTACCCAGCCAGAATACACACAAAACAACGTACACATCTTTAAAAAAGAAAAGGATCCAAACACATTCACATTAACCATAAAAAGACAGCACAAATGTTTCCCTCCAAACCATTTTCACCAGTTCTTCTGGTTGCACTGGGAGCATAGCTCACACACATCAGGTGATATGATAACATATCGGGGGGGGGGGGGGGGGGGGGGACTATCTTACATCTGAATATTTCACCTAGAAGAGAAGGCAGGACTTCTGTAAACAGCGTGTTTGTGATTTTTTGTTTTTTTCTTTAAATAAAAATACTAATATTGGTATATGTACAACGGCACAGTGGAGTGCTGACAGAAGGCAAGAGCTTAATGAGCCGCTAACGTTTAGTCTCATGCTGCAATAACGGCTTGTAAAATGCCTCATTAAAGATAAATTCATCTGCTAAGAAAAGAATACCATGCACAGTGGTTAAAAAACAAGGAACTGCTTTGGAAAATTAGCTTCAAATAATAAAGAATGTGGGAACGCATCTTTAGAAAGAAGCAGGCATCTGGAACTCAGAGGGGCCTCTCAGACATTTGGATGTGAGAAAGGAGGCCACAGATTTGGCGAATTCCATTAATAAAAAGTGCGTGTAGTCCCATGTGATATACAGTATGTCTGACAAGCCAAAACCTAAACTATTTACAGAATGTACACAAAGCAACTGGGTGGCTGTTTTCTGTCAGATACAGCAGTCTGTCAGTTCATCAGCAGGACAGAGGCGAGCAGACTTCACGCTGACTAAACCGGGAATGATGTGTACACTGTGGGTGTCGTTGTCTCCGTCTTGCTACAGCAGATTCACACAGGCTGAGTCCCAATCACTGGCTAATGCCCTGATTGGTGTAGTAGTCGTAGCCATTGTCCGCGTACAGCTCTTCAGCACTGCCGACTCCATTCCCCACCTCTGGAGGGCGCCAAAGGACACAAAAAGGTCATTGTACTGTATGATGTAATTGCGCTAGCATGACTTTCACAAGAAGACACTCAGCTTTGGTCAAAGAGATGACAAACTAAAAGAAAAAATGAGTCACTAAGCGAAAAAGTGAATGGGAAATGATGGAGAATGTCAAACAGCTGGCACTGATGTGGCTTACCTTTGACCCCCAGCACTAGAGGCTGTCTAGACAGACTGGGGCGTCTATAAGCTCCCCTACACATGACGTTGTCTCCAGTGGGAGGATTATGGGGGAGGTTTGGTGCATGAAGGGATGGATGGATGGATGGATGAGGGGGAGAAGGGCATAGTAGGCAGAGAAGTGGTGTAGCGAGGGATGCAATGGATGCATGGAATAAAGGAAGAAGTCACACTGGTGGTAGCGTAGACAGGAGGTGGTGCACATCACACAGGCCGCTACTGGGGTTGACCTTCAACAGGGAAGAGAGGAAGAGGAGGAAGAGTAGGAGGGAGAACATTCACAGACACTCAGACAGATGCATGCTGGGATGGAGCAACATGCTAGCTGGGCACCTGAAACTCAAAATGCCAAATTCCTCATCTATTAGCTAAGCATGTGGAAAACTGCGATTGTTTTTCTAAACTAGCAATTCAAAGGTAAAATTCAAAAAGAGGAATTTGTTTTGGAGCTCAGGAGCCCAAACGACCAAAAAGAACACACTATGAAGAGTGACAAACGTATACGTGTCCCTCTGGTCTCAGAGCGAGGGTCTTACCAGAGAAGATAAGTTTCTCCTTCATCACGTTGAGGTCTCTGCTGGACCTCCCGACAGCGGCACTCAGCATGATCTGTTCAGGGTTGTAACTGCGCATACCACTCATCCGGTACCTGCGGGGGTCACATTGGTTCGGTCAGAGATCTCCTCGAGACAGTGGTGATGCCACTAAATACTGCTGCCTCCGCAATGTGCAGATATGAAGATTTTGGTCCATAGAGGGATAACATTTACATCGCAATTTTTGTGGGAATTAAATCTGTTTAATTGGAGTATTTCTTTGAGCGAACTGATTCCTCAGTTGCAGCTACAGTTTGTTTGATCCGAAGGTTTGGTTTAAAGACGACTTACACTCAAAATTAAATGAAGTTGGAGCACACAAAAGTAGTATGTGGAGCTCAGTTTAAGGCTGTTACGATACAGCACATTATTTGCATCTGATCTTATTGGAATGTTTATTGTATAGTTTAAAGATGAGCACTGAAATATGGGTACCCACTATCTGATGAGGCACCCTTTATGTTTATGTTGTACCTTTCAGCTTTCCAGTTGGGAAGAAAGTAGTTATAAATGTTGGTAATCCATCAATAAAAACTTAATAATCCGTTAATAAATGGATTTTGGTCCACATTCTGTGTTGTCCTTTTCCAGAACGTAAGCGGTCACACAGTCCAATCAGTGAAAGGGATTTTACACAACCTGGTAACGCTAAAGTTGTTTTAATCAGTGGCTTATGATTATGATTACAGTGTGTGTACATGTCAAATACACATTTCAACAGAATAGAACAGAGCTATTTTTTTCCTGCAGTCATTGTATATTTACTGAAAATAACTATTACATTCTTATTAAATAAGGACCATTTTGCTCTATTCTGAGAAAGGTGAAGGCCTGTGTTCACGTAATCAGCACTGACTCACTGACTCAGATTTAGCTTTATATAATCAGTCTATTCAGAGGAATTCATTTCCTGGATGCAAAAATCCGTCCTTACTTTAACGAAAACAGCCTTGACTTCAATTAAACTAACAGGAGAGCATCAGTCACAATGAACTGTGACGAATGCGCAGAGGCATTAAAAAAGAGATGAAAAACCAGCTTTTAGTTCATCAACATCAATTAAAGCTAATGCTGGAGCACTCCCCCTCATGAACGCTAGCCTCTAGCTCATCTTGGACGTGTAGTCGTTTGGCTTAATAAGATGGGCAATAAATTTTAAATCTCATTGGCGACTTAATGCTGTGGATGTTTTGTGCTGTGTGGGTGGAAAGCATTTGTTTTATTTAGCCCACAGGCATAAAGAGGCTCCTCCCTCGAGAGGAAAGTGGCAGCAATGCAGTGTAAAGGTTCAGGTGAGAGAGAGAGACAGAGAGAATAAATATAGAAAGACAGTGGAAGTAAGGTGGAGAGAAAAATCGAATGGAGATCAGTCATAAAAAAACAGAGCGACAAAAAAAGAGAAAGAAGGTAAAAAAGAGAGAAAGCAAAGGAATGGATCAAACAAAAGAACGATGGAAAAAGATAGTGAAAGACAGAATAGGGGTGAAAGGAGAGAAGACTTCGGGTCAGAAGAGGTGACCCAGTTACCTGATCATGTGATAGCTGAGAGAAGATGCCAGAATGCAGCAGAGGAGGAGAAGAGCATGCACGTCAGGCAGAGGGGAGAAGACGAGGAAGAGGCAGAAGGACGAAAAAAGGACAAAAGAAGGCGGGAGACAAAAGAGGTCAGTTTAGAAGCCAGCAGAAGCTACTGAAGAGCTCGGCTAAGCAGAGCAAACCCACAGCGGGCCGTAAAAAAACCAAGATCAGTGTCCTCCGTCCCAGAGACGACAGGTGGACAGGCCATCTGTCTCTGGAGGTGTCACAGAAACAAACAAAACCTCACTCCAACAGAGGGAGTGTGACGAGTTTACACGTTTTAGCTCAGAGAAGATACGCTCGGACAAAGTTCATCTTCTCTGTCACCACTGGTTTGTGACAATGCTGAGGTGCAGCGGGAGAGAACAGCAACAATACATCAGAGCAGCTTAGAAAACCACATAACCCATACATGTTCAGACATAAACAACGGTGAGTTGTTTAAAGGTCAGTATTGGCAAAATCATTAAAAAGAGTGATTACAACACAAAGGAACTGCATAATTATGTATGAGTTGTTACTTTGAAAGTGTGTTCCAGACAGAAAGATCCACTGAGAGAAAGTGTGACAAATTAAGGAAAAACAAAGAGAAAACAGTGTTTACTTCGTACTCCAGCAGAAAAATGGAGAATCATGAAGTTTTGTGTGAAGGGTCACTACAATGATTTGACTACAGTTATATCACCGAGTGACTGTACTTACTTCTGGAAAATGAATATTCCTATGACTACAGCAAAGGAGATGAGGTCCGCAGACACCCACATCAGGCAGTATTCATCTGGTCTCTGGAAACACACACACACGCACACACACACATTGTACAAAGAGTCATGGTAGGGTTTCAACCACAGCAAGTTTATGGCAGGCTCCACCACTGGGTGGAGCTATAGGTCAACAATACAACCTCTTACATGAGCACCAAGTGTATTCAATATCAATCAAAATTAGGAAATGCAGGAATTCTCTTGGTACATTCTTGTGAAGTTGTGTTTAACACGCAATGCACTTCAACAGCATCCTTAGCATTGTTTAAATAAAAACATAATGAGAGATAAAACCTGCAAAACAAAACTGATGTCCTGGGGATAAATATCCACTTCCATTGGCCTGAACAACATCCAGTGGCAGATTTCACTTGACTTTGATTCACAGTTCAAATTCACAGACAGCACTGCAGACGCCACGGCAGGCCGAACCCTCCCTGAACCACAGCTGGTGGCCTGGGTCATGTCTGCATGTCGTCATGCAGAGTTCCCATATGGTGGTGCAGGCTGGCAGGCTGCAAGGACGAGGCGCGTGAAGCGATACCAGAGAGGCATGGTGTGGGTGCTACCCATGTTCAGAGGCTTCAGTAGACGACTGAACTAGAAAGCCATGAGTCATACACTACAGAATACACTACAGAGATGATTCTGCTGTGCTGGGACCTCAGGTGAGTATGTTGTGTGCAGGAAATAAACAACAGATTGGATGAGCTCAGTTGACAGCCAGGCTCCCTTGTTGATGTCACCTGTTAGAATCTAGTTTAATCATGCATAGGAGACAGGTTGTCACTTGCTGCCTCTATTGTTGCCTCTAGCCAGTTTATGAAACTTTTAATATTTGCTTTTAAAAACCTGTTTAGCAGATATTTTCCAAGGCTAGTAGTTAAAGTGGTGTGTAGATAGACTATGGCTGAACAGAAAAGAGAAAAACAAAAGCCAAATCTTGTTTAAAAAGAAATCCCTGACTTGTTTGCAAAGGGATACCTGAGAAGATGCATGCAAAGTAAAAAAAAAAAAAAAAAACACCATACATTTATGTCATAGGTCCTTACCATGAGCCAGATGGGGTAAGGCACCTTTTTGAGGATATGTGGGGCCTCTGAGGAGACTGAAGACACCCCGCTGCACCAGAGCACCGAGTACAGCCAGGGCTCGTTGATGGTGTAAAGGGTGAGGTTGATGTTGCCCTGGGAGAAGTCTCTGAAAGCAATCACACACATTTAGGCACAGCTTTGAATAGCAATCCATGTGTGTTAACCTGCCAAGCTGATAACATATCAGGTTTGTCTGAGTGTTCCTACCTGATTTCCTGTGTGCTGGCCTGGTTGTATCTGAGCAGCAGCCTGCTGATGCCGTACTGATGGAGACTTTCAGGACTCTGTTTGTCCACTGAGGTCTGGATCAGACTGGGTGCCAGCTGTCTCACCTGAGCTCTGTCTTCATCTGGAGTCCACATCACCTACACACAGCACAATACACAGGACTACCGTTACACTTGCTTCAAAGCATCAGAAGTGACAGGGTCTGAATGTATGTGAACAGAAAAGGGAACACCTACAGAGTGCAACTGTGAGATGAATTTGTAAATGCATTATTAGATTAATTCACTTTTTAACCCATCAGGTTTGCATGAAATATGTTAAAAATACAAAGCCTGACATCATCCTCTGGAAGGGTGCTCCTGTATACTCACCAGGCTCTGAGGGACCCCAGATTGCTGCACAGCCTGCAGTGTATCATTGATCCAGCTGTGGTAACAGGGGTGCTCTGCAGGTGGTCTCCTCAGCCTGAAAACCACTGTGCTATTATGATAGGAAGCCAGCTTTAGAAGCTGCTGCAGGCTGCACACACTCTGGTTGGCAATCAGATGCTTCTCATGGGGGGAGAGGGTTTGCACAGTCCAGAAGGGGTCATCCTGAAACACAGGAACAGAACAACATGAGGATGAAGATCACATATGTGTTTAACGGAGGTGTGGTATCACTTAATTACTGCATCGTAATAAAAATGCAAGAAATTCAACTGTGCTTTTTTGAAACCTGTAGAAAAATCTAAATGCATTCATAATCCCAATAGTTGCTTTCAATAAAAGCATCCATCCAAGTGTTCTGTAGAGTGTTTGGACAACGCCTACGGGAAATAAAAATAGTAATAAAAAAACGTTTTTCCTCATTTTCTCCACATCCTTTCTTGCTTCACTGCTCACTCACTCCTTGTCTCACACAGGAGAAGCTGATCAGATGCTTCTGGTTTACGTCTTCTATGCTGTGCACCACTTTACTGACTAAAAACACTTTAGCTTTGTCGTTTTTACATCACTTTGCATAACTAGGACAGCTTTGGGCCTGTAGGCATATAGAAGTCAGAGTATGACACTGAATTGTCAGAGCTACACAGAGAAGTAGCTTCTCTTGGAATGTAATCTCCTGCTACATGTGTGCACATGCAATGCATATAGACTGAGGAGGGAGAGAGGAGAAAACAATGCTGATTCAAACAAATGCTGACATATCAGAGACACAGCCACGTGTCTTTGCACAGCAATTCAATCTCCTAAAATATAAGCTTCAGATTAAAATATTTAAACATTTGAACCTTCCTTGCCAAACAACCAGCACAGAGTGTATACATTTAGACATTTACAGATTACAAGAAACACTTGGCATAGCAGTTTTGGAGCAAGCAGAAAAACACAGAGGAAACTGTAGAGGGATTAAAGTGGAACACAGCAAAATAGCACAGTGCGCAGAAAGCCATGTGTCTACATCACTGCATCTTGCTCCACATTTATCTAGATTTTCTTCCTGAGTAACACAATATGAAGATAAATGTAATTACACTATCTGCAGGGAATGACTAAACAGGAATACAACGGTGGAGTAGGTAATTTCTTCAAATCTTGTAGACGGTGCAATATCATTATGCAGGAAGCGATAATTGGGTACCAGAGCAGGCAGTAGTCTTACATGATTCTCATGGCTGGTTTGGTAATGTGTTTTCATCCTGGTTGGCCCACTCCTCTCATACTTCAGGCAGGTTGAAACAAACAATTATTTTGAAGCACTAGTTGACCCTGATCCACTCGGCATACTGGACCTCTAAGGCATTAATGAACCTCACCATGTAGATGAAACCAGAGGATGTCATAAGGACCAGTGCACACAATGTTGAGTACTAATGACTCAATGGGATAATGACCTTCACCACACTTCACCGCTGTCAAATGAAGCTGAAATGGCTTCAAAAGAACTCATCACCAAGCACGAAGTACCTTGAGGAACCACTGTCCTGCATTGAGCTGCTGCAGATCTGTCCAGTTGAAGTGCGACGCATCATCCATCTGTCTGTCTGGGAAAACCTTCCCTACGTCTGTGGTCCTCTGCAGGGTGTGGTCGTGCATCAGGAAAGGCACTCCATCAACACTAATGATCAGAGGGGGGTGTAGACTTTAACATGTAAGTTCGGTGGGTTATAATATTTAGCATTATACGGTGTTTACTGAGAATCCTTGATTCTTACTGGTGAGAGGATGGTTGTTTTCAGTGAACTAAGTATTGATATGTGTGTTCATGTGACAGCGTTCATCTGTAGAATTTTGTATTACCTCACTGAGATCACATGCAGGGAATCACATTTTATAATAATTCAAACTGAGCAACTGTTCATATTCAAAAAGGACTTAAAGGAGTTATCAAAGGTAACTTCATCTGTAGCTCAAGCCTAGTACAGGAATAAAGGTTCTCCAAATGACATTGGATAAGAGCAGAAGAGTCAGTTAGAGTTGGTTAGAGGGTAAACTCTGTCAACAAGAGTAAAAGAGAAAAGGAGAGCAGAGGAGACAAGACACAAGAGTTTGGCCCAATGTGATGTTTTTGTTTTTTTTTTCTTTTGGAAAATGCTGCTTCTAATATTTGAATACCAAATGACTTCTCCTTTTATTGGTCACGTCAGTGTGTTATCTAGTGAAAACAAACAAATACTGAAGAAAAAGCCCTCCCATTTCTCAATATTTGCGTGTGTGGATATGAGTGTGTGTGTGTGTGTGTGTGTGTGTGTGTGTGTGTGTGTGTGTGTGTGTGCGCGTGTGCGCGTGTATGGTCTGTTGCAGGAGTGGAGTCTCACTGTCGTTCCTGTCAGCGGCCTGCACCAAACAAACCCCCATTCACCTCTCTTAGGACTGTACAGTGAGCAAACACACACACACACAAAGACAGACGACAAAGACAACATGCCCAACATGGTTGCTAATACAGGAAAAGTGTCTGAACCAGAAAAGCAACACTTCCCCCCTTCTACACAATCACTCATCCTCTATCACTGCACATGCATGAGTGGACATGTACACCCACTACTCCATCATATACCATGGCCACTACAGAATCCACCCTTCACACATCCTCTTTCTTCCTCCAAGTGTGTCTCTCTGAGCTCAGCCTGTCACCTCCCATTATCTTGGTGATGTCATGCCTCCATCTACTGCCTGCTGATAGACTGAGGTGCTCTTGCATCACTGTAGCCTGTGATGTGTCAATGATGTGTTTACATTGTAATTTGCTTGTTTTTCATGTTGAGGGAATATTACTGCTTTGCCTATTTCTCCTTAAAGACAATAATTTGTTCAGGCCACATAAACATACATACATTACAGTTCTTTTCTAATGTACCTCATGATCCACCTTGATCCATTATAACATCAATAGTGTACTGCAGGGGGATATCAATTTCATAACCCGCTTTCATGTCTGATATTTAGAGCAGACGATTAACAAAAGCAACACATTATGTGTTGATTCTTAATATGTAGTCCAGTGTGAGCCTCTCCTACTATGGGTATTAAGAGTGTTTGGGTAAACCAGTGTTTTCACAATGTTTGAATGGAAACCACCCAGGAGGCTTCATCATTCTGCAGTATTGATTGTGTGTGTGTGTGTGTGTGTGTGTGTGTGTACCTGATAGCCACGTCAGCCTCCAACCCAGTGACGTTCATCTGCAGAGCTCGCTGGAAGGACCACAGTGTGTTCTCTGGTGCGAGCTGGAAACACAGTAAAGACAAACACACAGTCATTACGTTACTGACCTCCTACTGCTTAAGAAAAAAAAGACAATTTTAGATGAATGCAAAACAACATGTTATTGTTAAGCATCAAGCACTTTATGTTACAGAGTCAAAAATAAACATCTCTGTGTTGTCAGATGTATGTGAAAATAGACTCCATCTTCAGAACACAAAGGAATGCTGTCAAATGAAAAAAAGAGCAGGGTAGACTGCTTTTTAACTCCTATATCAAGGTTATGATCAATACCAAGTCAGCAGGTTAAACATCACTTACTAGAAAAGCATCCTCCTGTGAGACCCAGTGAGTGAGGCTAGTGACCACCAGGATAGGAATGATGCTGTAATCAATATAGAGTCATTCTGGGAAAATGAGTCCAGTCATGTGACTTTTTCGTTGTGGGAGTTTCTCACAGCCTCACTGAGCCACTCCTAATTTTAGATTCCACTGTGAGGATCGATCGCTTTATATAAATACCACAAAAAGGAGGGTGTGGTTTTGGAGCGTGTGAGTAACTGTTATGAATAACCAGGAATCCACCTTCCTTTTCCTTCCAAGCGTTGTATAATACTGAGTTCATAAATCCTTCTTCAGGTAACGCTTTGAGGCAATAACATTTATCCAAGCACATAAATCAAATATGAAAAGCAGAAATATGCTTTGGTGTGCATAAATCATATCTTCGTGTGGCCTTTGGATGCATACTCTGCCAACACGCTACAACAGGCATTTTAACACTGTAGTGGAGTCTAAAATCTTATCTATTAGAGAGATGGTGTAACTAAAAACAGCTAAAACAGTGAATCTGATCATAAACAATCTCAAATCAATTCTCTTTTACATCAAGCTACCAAGTCTTTCTCAGGCAGACCTCCACAAAATCCAGCAGAAAATACATCACTGCCATACATCAGAGCTGAAGGCTGCAGGTTATATTTGTGGACTACTTTCAGTTGCACAACCACAAGGTCATTAATAGACTAGAATAGCTCTGGGATGTGCAGGAGAAGAAAAATGAATGATACACAAGGGGAAAAATATCTATAAGGCCAGCACAGTTTCTCCTCTCCAAATCAGAATCCAGTGGTCCTCGATATTCTGTGTTAAACGCTCCATATCCGAAGTGTGTCATCAACAACGCTGAGGTTAGGGGTTTTACCGGCTGCAAAGCTAATATCAGGTAGTGTATGGAAATGTGAAAGCATATGTAATACAATTTGTATAAAGTGGCCCGTGAGCTTACTCACCATGGGGGCTCCCTGGTGGCCAATGACATCAGGGCGTTGTTTGAGGGAGGTGGGGTCCATGATGCAGGGGGACGTGATGTACAGGGGCACCACGTAGAGTCCCAGTAACACACTGAGATACAGCAGCACGACCAGCACCTGGAACACTGGGATAAGACAGATGATAATTCATTTTCGGCTGTTATCCGTACTGTAATTACAGCAGTAGAAGGAATAGTTCCAAAATTTAGGGAAAGGTGCCTATTCGCGTTCTTCACTATCAGGTCTATGCAGTAAGAATGAGGCCAGCAGCCAGTTTGCTTAGCTTAGCATAAAGACTGAAAACAGGGAAACAGTTAGCCTAGCTCTGCCCAAAGACAGATGAACAGAGCATCTATAGCTCACTAATAAGTTATACAGTATCTTGTTTTATTCAGTTATAATCACATTTAAAGGAATAAAAACAATGAAAGAAGAAGGGTTCATCAGTTCATTTAGTATATCATGGTATGCATTAATGAGAAATTGGTGATTTGAAATATTTATTTGTACCCAAGAGAGTATTTTTGAGTAATCTAGGACTTTTGAGTAAACTAGGTTTAGTTTTCGAAGAGATGTGTGATGTAAGTAGTTACTGTAAATGTGGGTTATGTTCAGAACTGTATATGCTACACACAGTCACCAACAACATTGACATCAGAGGCCAAGGGGATACATTCTCTCATGCATCCACCTCAGTGTAAGTGAGCAATGAGCAGCGTGTGCGTTTGTAGGTGGACACACACACAAACACACACACAAACACACACAAACACACACAAACACACACAAACACACACACACACACACACACACACACACACACACACACACACACACACACACACACACACACACACACACACACACAGGGGAATGTATTTGTTTCAAGGTCAGCTCCAGGGCAGGGTTAGAAAACAACTCTTGTTACACACAGGAGACTCACAGCCTTCACCCAGACACCCTCACATCCTCTTTGGTATTCAGACTCTGCTGTGCATTACAGCAGAGATGTTAAAGTGGGAGAAATCTGGCCAAGACCTTTCCACCTCATCATATCTCTCCAAAAGCACAACCTGAAATGTAGCAGAGGACCAAACATCTCTTTTATTAGTTTTAAATGTCTTTCGCAGTGCAAAGGACAAACTGCCTGGTCCAATATAAGGACAGTCACAAAAAGGTAGTGATGTAACTCATTGAAAGTGAAATTCTTTGTATCTTCGAATGAATGAAGAGTGTTTCTTCTGAAGAAACTACATGTTTTACATGACCGACAGACTGAATTTACAATGATCACTATTGCTAAAACTGGCACATAAATGACACTGACTTTCTGTTCTATTCTACAGACACCAATAGCAGTGAGAGTTAGACTAAAGCTGCTAATCCCCAGAAAGAGTCCTCAGGGAGAACACAATCCAAGGTGTCCTGGCTGGAAAACATCACATGAGCCCGTAGGAATGTTCGTTATCTCTGACACCCTGGGTGGAGGTCCTGGCCTCTGTCTACATAGTGTTAATCATTCACCACTCTTCCTGTGCGTGTACGCGTGTGTGGCAGATGGTTACGGCAGGTAAGAGCAACTTGTATTCTGTGCTGAAGTAAACGTACTTGTTTTTTCTGAGCGGGCGACTTGTCCAGCCACAATCCACGACAGTGCCGTGACCGCAGCAAGAGCCCCGATGTGCAGGAACGGACCTGTGGCCTGGGCAGAGGTGAGACAGAGTAGAGAGGATGAAGGTGGGACATGGAGAAGGAAAGAGGATATAGAGAAACGGTGACAAAGGGGAAATAAGGTAGGTGAAAGAGAAGCAGGGTTTAAGAGAGATGACAGTGAGCAAATGAGTAGAGAAGCAAAGACAAAGACAGAGAGGCATGGAATTACAGAAATTATCTCTGGTCAAGTCATTGGTTACACTATTCAGAGATAATAGCTATAATTTGTAGAGGCATTAAATTTTAATGGCATCAGTTTCAGTGGAATTGTGCATCCACTTCAATAATCTCACATGAGCTCAGAAATGATAAGATTCTCTCTTGGCAATCGTTTAACTGTTAATTGTTACTAGGATAAATACAGGCTGTTGTGCCACGACAGTATATGCAGTTTAAATTCTCACACTTCCTAAGAGGCACTGCTGAATGTGGAAATAGAAACATAACTCATTACATGCTTGTTAATTATCTACATACAGTGTTGCTTACAAGGATTGTTTCTGTAAGACAACAACAAACAGTTAAATATATACTTGCTTTTATTGATGCAGTGAGAGGCAGGGGTAGATGATGGTAGTGCAGCAATTGGCAGTTACATGTGGCATCTAGGCCTGTGCTAGCATTGTAGCAGCTAACAATAGCTAAAGCAGTGGTAGTATGTTAGTATCTTAGCAGTTAGTATTGGCATCTAGCAGTTAACATTAACAGTATAGGTGAATCTAGCTGTATTGTCTTCTGTTCCTCTTAGCAGGTAGCGGTTAGCATTTACCATTAGCATTAGCTAAATGGTGGCATCGGAACTGTATTGTCTTCTTCTGTTCTTCTTAGCGGTTAGCATTAGCATTAGCTAAATGGTAGCATCGGTACTGGCCACTACCTGGAGCATCTCCTAAACAGGCCTGGGTCAGTTGGATTGTGTAGGAGCAGTGTGAACTTGCACTAGGGGGGGTAACTCTGGGACGCCAGAGTTCACCGCCTAGCCTCCCGGAGGTGTAGTGGGACTAAGTAGGAGAAACACCGTTGAAGGGAGGTTTCCACCTGATGACCCCCAGAGATGTGTTAGGAATCACTGCTCTTTGGCAGGTATAGAGGCAGATTAGAGCTCCAAGGTTCTTCACTGAGAATGAATCCTCTTTTTGAGCACAAGTATCTTGTGTTTAAATTAACTGTAAACATAAACACGACGCAGCTGTTGCAGAGGGGACTGATTGATACACAGTATCAGTCACAGTATTTGAATATCAGAATGACACCAGGCTTGAACAAGTATTTAAGAACTTGATTAGACGGGTTTACAGCCTATTCATTTTATCCAGCACCCACAAACCAAAGGGAAATGCCTATGCTGTTATGGAAAATTAATAAGACTGCCTCCACCCTGTGTGTCACAGCACTCACACAGCAGTGATGTCAAGCCAACAAAAGGGTCTTTGGGGCTTTCCTGTATCTGTGTTCTGTTCCTGTCCACTGACCTGCAGGGAGATGGGGATGATGTCCCACTCTTGGCCCCATGTTTGATTGACAGATATCACCCCAACAATGGTGGTGAGTAGAGCAGCAGTTACTCCTATCTGTGTAGACAGAGAGGGAGAGAGGCAGAAAATCAGACAGGTTGTCACTTTGGATAAATACATCTACACACGCACAAAAACACACACCACTGAATAACCCCAAATAGCTCCCAGCTCTTTTCAACCCCAAACTGTGTTTGGTCCTTGTATTTGGTTAGCTGATAGCATTTTAGACCAGGTCATTTACTGGGTTCCACAACACTCCTGGGAAAACGTGATCCAAACTGGAAGTTCAGGACAAGTTCAGCTGATCAGCAATGAGAGAGCACACACACAGGCACCAAGCAGATAAGTATATAAACACACACATGTGTGCGCGCGCACACACACACACACACACACACACACACACACACACACACACACACACACACACACACACACACACACAGACTCAGAAAGAGAGAGACACAGAGACATATGTAAAACTCGCTCATCCCCTTCTACCTTCTAATTGTCACCACCCACACACTGAACACCCACACAGTCACTCAGTCTCACATTTGTGACATTACCTTATGGAGCCAGTGCAAATTCAACTGTTGCCCAAGTGCAATGTGGCAAAGTGCTAAAACCTGAAAACAGGGAAAAAAAAAAAAAAAACACAAGAGACACACGTAAAAGAGTACAACTTTGAAAAACAAGTCTGCGGGCTCACAGATCTAAACTCGCTCAGCATTGCCACGTATAATGGTTACGACGTCTGGCCACACATGGAAAAAATTTTAAAGCTACTAAATCACTACCAGGGCGTTGTGATGAACACAACATGCTGAACATCTCCACAGTGAATATGTGATGTAGGACTGACCATTAAAAATGCAATGTAGGTGAAGCCAGCAGCGGTGGTGGCCAGGATGGGGACAGTGCCATCACTCCACTCCCCGGAGCGGTTGTAGAGGAACCTGTGCGAACAAGACAGTGAATAACATTTCACATACTGAGAGACTCTTTATCATTACTAACTGGTGTGTTGACTTTGTGTATTTGTTCTTGAAAGCATTATTTACCATTTTTCTTATTTAAACCAAACAATGCCTTATATAAGTTGACTTACAATTATGTAAAGAATGATGTTACATTATATTGACAATGACAGCTAACAAAAGTTGTTATTTGCAGGCTCCCTTTCATAACAGATAGCAGGTGATTTGAGTTTATGGGTGTATAGTATTATCAGTTTACAATGGATCTGCAAGTCAGGTAAAAGGTGAGTTAAAAACAAGGACACAAATGAAACAAAGGCATTGTGAGTGACTCAGAAACTACTGTAGACTGCCTGCAAGTCAAAGACCTTCAAAAAACCAACAGACACGCATCAAGTACCCTGGAGCTTAATGTTTTATAGTTGCAATAAAGCAAACACAGATACAGCCAAAGACAGCAGCCTCAGTGACCACAGACATGGTTGTTGGGCTACAGGGAGAATTCAGACCAAACAGATTATGTGACTGTTATATTAATGGCTGGGTGGCAAATTATTGACAGCTGGTTTCTGTCTTTTGAGAAGCTTTAGTTTGGCAAACAGCACAGGCAACGACAAAGACAACAAGCCTGCGCGCATCACGTTTTCTTTTCTGCAAACAGATGCAGCCTGACAGTTACTCAAAAGCGTGAGGAGTGACGCTGTCTGTATGTATAGGTTTACTGCCGCAGAGCAAATAAGTGTGCGAGTGTGCGCATGTGTGTTTTGACATGACAGTACTAATTTCTTTCAAAGCCTTATCAGTGATCCCAGTGGCACAGAGCCCATGCAGCATCACTTAGTGCTGATGCTCCTGGCCCTTTGTGAATATGTTTATACTGCAGATGGACTGGGACACTCCCTGCTACTAAATCACTAGAATACGTAAGAGCAAGGATGTCATCTCTGTGATCATCTGTGTCATCCTTTAATAAAGCAGGAAGGAAAGCAGGAAATGTGCATACTTCCTCTTAAAAAGCCACCAAACTGACCTCCAGAGATTAATAAACACTAGTGTGATTGCTGCTAAAACTGGATTGGGGGTGCTGTTTTGGGAACTGACAGAGGGGGGTGAGGGCAAAGGGTGATGAGAAAAAGGGGGTACTGAAGGTGAAAGAGGGGAAAAAAATAAGTAATGGAGTAATGGAAGTACAGTAATGGAAGGAAGTAGACTATAAGAGGAAAACGTGACATTGGAAAGGTTAGTGAGAGCAGGTGGAGAGGGGGAGGGGAAAGCAGTTAGAGAAAGACCAGGGCATGTGACATTATGGGACACAGACAGCAGTAACCATTTTGTACTACAGTATATACAAGAACATGCCAAACATAGTAAAAAAAACAATTAAAAAAAAGAGAAGCTATTTAAGCCACAGCTTACAGGATGCTGAAACTTTTTCCATAAACACAAGATCTTCTGAATGGTCAATTATCAATCAGTTATATTTGGTAGTAATTTCACCTTGAGGACTGGAAGTGAAGCATCTATTTTGAATTTCAGCAGCAATTTGTGAATGAAGTCGTGGGAATACTCTTGCTTTTAGGAAAATCGTGTGTGTGGTTTTGCATTAAAACATGCAATTGAATACAGATGGATTCTGTTTATAGGTTGGCAATAAGTCTTACTTTTGGTAGCTTATAATGTTTTCAGTCCCATAAACTAGTGGCCACATAAAAGTGGCACATGGCTGAGTCATTTACTGAATCGGAAATGTTGGGCCATCTCTGTTACGTAATGGTGTAATCTGTGGAGAGCTGGGTGGTCTCTGTTCAGATTAGGGCAGACGAAGGATTAAACTGATGATTTAGGAAATCAACAAGCTGACAAGCATGGATAGAATTTATTTATGGCCAAAACAATATGGTGACAGGCGTCTGGCTCCAGTTTGACCTGACAGCACACACGGAGCACTCGGTTTAATTACGTACTCACCAGTTGAACTCGCTGTAGTCGTTATGTGCCTCCCACCAGAAGTAGAACCACACCAGCAGCAGACAGAAGGTAAAGAGGAGGATGAGGGACCACAGCAGCTCCCACTGTGCACGCAAACACAAACACACACAGATACAATTATTTCTGCTGATTGATTGACAACATGAAAAGCATAATCACTGCTCCACAGCATGACAATTAATGCAGAGCAGCTCTGAATGTTGACAAAACAAAGGATAAAATCTAATCAACTGAATTCTACTGTTGTGGACACAGAGCTGTCATGCCGTGGGATGCTTTTGTACAACATATCAGTGTGATAAACACAACTTTTCAAGATCTTCAGAGAGTTCTTTAGAAGTAAACTTTCCATAAACTTAATTACAGTATGTTGAGCACATGTTGTCAACCTGGCTGCTGAACTTTGCAGAGAGTATTCCCTTATACACTTTGCTCATTATAAAGCAATGACTTTTAATAACTTCACACGCAAGCTGACTAATTACTGTCACCCTCTGCCATGCACTTTTGTGCCATGGCAAATATTAAAGCAATATCTTCAGGCCACTCAGGAGCACACTTGCAGGCAGGATCTCCATCTTTCTCAATATACTTTAAAACAGACCTACGGTGTTGCTGTGAGTCAGACGAGAACCTTTTCATAAAGCACAGAAAATTGCTCAGAATCTAAAAATAAGAAAGAACTGAGCAGCAGAAGTGTTGGAGGACTTAAAATGTGCTGATAACCCATAGGTCACACACGCACATGCACACGCATACACTTGATAGAACTAAGTCTCCAGGTCTGACGCCAGTGAACACGCGAAGAGACAGGGTGTGATAAAACAATGCAAGCTTTGATCACGTTCTTCGATAAAAGAAGCAGTTAGAATTCGAGTCACTGAACAAGCCAATGTTATCTGGACAAACTGCACTTTTGTCAGAGCATCTGTTCTTTAGACCTCCTTCTGGGGGAAATAAAAAATCATATCACATCAAAAGGTCAACTGTAATTGTAGTTATTACAGATGTCAAGTGTCTACCATGTCCTTAGGAGAGCTAAGGATATATGCACTCATTTACGTAAATAGTAAAGGCTGTATTTACATTACATCAATGTGTTATTTAGTGCCAATATCATACATGATTATTTGATTAGTCAATCAGAATTTTGAATAATAAAGCAAAAAATGCCAAACATTCACTGGCTCCAGCTCCTAAAGTGTAGAGATGTGCTGCTTTATCTGGTCTAGGTCACTGGAAATTGCGTATCTTTGGGGTCTCGACTGACGATCGCTCAAAACAAACAATGGGAAGATGTCAGTTTGACCAACCCAGTTGTGGCCATTTCATTAATCGAGGAATACTAATGCTCATTCGTTACCTTTTAAATGCTCTTATAAAATCACATGCACATGTGCACTGTGTGTAGTGTCAAGATAAAGGCACTCAGTGAAGCAACCTAAGTATATCAGCTTGAATGCACCATTGTTATGTGCTCAGAGGATCAGATTATTATCTCCTTGACCAGCTGATGCGACACACAGGTAAGACAGTCTGCCTGACCTTCTGGTCTCGTTCCATGTTCATTTTTTCATCTAAAAGCTCTTCAAATGCTAAATATGGAAGTTTTGAATCAAGGTACAATCCCCTGCCTGAAATAATTTTAAACAGTGCATCATCTGAAGGTCATGTTTTGATCTCAAGCTTGTTTTTAGAGTTTTCCAGCATTTCAACATTCAGACCTGGGGTCAGATGTAATGTGGATGGTACAAAGATATATTATTTAATTTATTTAATTTCTCAGCATAGTTTTTGGGCATAAGAGAGATCAGTTGTACAAAAAAGGGAAGCAAACCCAGGGGAAAATGCTGATTCAATCCCCTCTCATATTTGGACATGGCTTCTGAAGCACATTTCAGAAGTGCTAGAAAAACATTATGTAAGAAGGTCCTCTTTCATCAAATAATATGGGCACCAAATAATTTTGCCTGCCTTTCCAAGAAGGAAATGACCCTAAAAACCATGAAAGCTGTATTTCTGGATAAATCATTCTTGCAATTATTTTCTAAAGGATAAATACTGTTTGACTCTTCAGGTGATTTTATGATTAAGCTTCTTTTAGCTACAGTGAGATATGTCTTCTGATAAAGAGCACAGCAAAGCACTTGGAGAGATAAAAAGCTCTCTAGTGTCTGTGGAGGCAGCTCTGCTCATTGATGAGAAAGCGCCGACCCTGGTTCCCATGGTCCTTAATGACTACCTGGAAACACCTGGGAGATCCGACCTTGCTCCTGAGAGGCGACATTGTTCAACCCTTACCCTCTCATTCCCGCACCCCCACCTCCCCTGTGGATTATGATGGATGCGATCTGAGACGCCCCTGTGAGAGCAGAGACGGTGCGGTCAATGAGTTATGAACAGTGAGGTTTCTTTAATTAATCGAATAACCTAATAAATATGGATATAACTATAGTTATAGCTGTGCTGTGTCCATCTTTTCTGCTCTACTGTCCATTTCTTAGGATTACTTTTGTACACATAACAAAAACTGCATCCAATTGACACATGCAACGATCGCCTTTCTCCATGTCCTTTTACACAAAGTAGAGCAAATAATGTTTTTCTGTGACAAAATATGTGCATAGAAGAAAAACTTGCATTTCTCACTTAAGCACCTTGTTAGGCCTGCAGTTCACCTCCTGTTTGCCAGCTCACTCAGCAGCAGTGCTTGGCAACACCGACATGACTTGCCCTGGTGACATCACATTACTATTCTGCACAGCTGGCATTTTATTTGGGCACAACACCCCATGGCAAGGACTGACAGTGCGGCAACAGAAATCTATCAGACCACCGCAATCTCTGAGAAATGTCTGAAGAGCCGTGTATGCTAACAGTCATCTGTGCTTTGTTCTAGTAATTACTCTGACCTAGTGTAGTGCTGTTCCTTCATCCCTTGGAGACATCATGGAGGACAAAGGGGACAAGTTCTCCTTGGGAAGATTCAGGACTAAAGACTTAGCTCTAGTTCAAGCAATGTGGTGTGCTATAATCAAGCAGTAATTAAAAAAAATATTTGAATGGCTTCTCAAAACCATCAAGGAGCCTTTCTGTAGCTCCACTGAGAATCTAGTCTGGACAGCTGCAATGGTTAAGATTAAATATATATTTTTAAATGGTGAACACATGAGCTTCCTAACCCAGAAATACTTAAAAGGGATGGAAGACAGAATAAGCCATAACTCCACTGATAAAAACGGAGGGATCAAATGGATCAAGGAAAAACTCTTTGCAGCATTTGACACTCATATTAACCATATTAATACCTCAAGTTGCACTTTGCTCACTGAATGCATAAATGACACAATAAAATAGAAGAGAATAAATAGAATTAGGAAATATATATCTAAAAAGCCTTTACAGCCCATTAGGCACTAAAGAGTCAAACAGTGTTTTTATTTTGGGCTTGCACAAATGTTTTTCTTTGGCAAAATGAAAGAGCGTGACTGCTACAAAATGCTAAAAAAAAAGAAAAAAAAAAGAAAAAGAAAAAAAAGGTGTGAACACATCATTGCTGACTCACCACTGCGTCAGTGGTTTAACATCTGGGAAAAGCAGGTGTGGAGAGACAGAGAGTAGACAACTTTGGCCTTTGTTCAGAAACAGTTAAAGACTGAAGTGCCAGCAGCACAGAATGTTTAATAAATGAAAAAATGTGCACATAAAGTCACTTTATAGGTGCTGTCTGTTCAGAGGCACCACAGTGCAGGGCAACAGAGCAGCATTGCAATAACAGCCAACACCATTTTACTTTCCCGCGTCCCTCAGTGGCTTTCCTGTCTGGATATCTTAATTTATATTGACTTTTAATGGCTCACAGCAAATCCAGTACAGTAGGTTAAAAGAGAAGCAGCCAACAATATATTTATCAAATAGTATTACTGGATTTTTAAAATGCGTGCGCAGCAATAATCTTGTGAAGTTCAAATAATAATTCTGGGAAGCCTTTTTAATTATAGCACAGATTTTGTTTTGTTCAGCCGACCCCATCAAGCGATACTCACATAGCGTAATCGAAGCTGTAAAGTAGTATCTTGTCTTTGTCCAAATGTGCAAGATAAGCCTTAAACAGCCCAGCATCAAGTCTTCTAGTCTGAAGTTGTTTCTTAGATCATTTAACTCATTAGTTTTAGTAAATACTTTACTAAACTGAAAACAGGCGAGTGCTGGTTTAAATTTTGCGGCCTTGATGGTTTGTGGTGAGCGTAGTAAATATCCCTCTTAGTGTATGGTGAAAGTCATTTGGGGTGCCACGTGGGTGGAGTTTACCATACCTACTTACTGTATTTAGAGCAGATTATATACTTTTGTGTAGACTTCCTGGTGCTTCCTATGTGGTCCTTTGTGACATTCAGTAGCATTAAGCCATTTATTTTATAATGTTTAGAGCTTTATCTGATATTCATTTAACAGACTCTTCCGTGTAAGGGCAACTGCTAATGATAATGCCAACATGACTGAATGATTTGAGCACTCTTTTATCTCCAAGAATGTTTCAATATGTCAAACAATATGTAGTGTCTTATCTACAGGATGCTCATTAGTCATGCTCTGCAGCTACCACACAGTGCATACATACATACATACATGCATGGGTGATAACATATTTGCTTACCTATTCAGATACACAAAGACAACATAGATGCATGCTTTCTCATTATTTAAACAATGAATAAGGCTATACTATCTACTTTGCAAATCAGCCTTGGGCCATATGGAACCAGCATGCAATGTTCTTGAAAAGTCACAGATGAAAACCAGTTGTTCTGCAGATTCACAAGTCAAGTTGTGTGTTGCTGTGCAACTATGTGTAAATTTATTCAAGCTGTGAAACCTGCAAATGCAGCTTAACTCTGACTCATTTAACAGCAGTTCACAGGGAAAGAACACAGCCCACAGCATGCATGCATATATATATATATATATATATATATATATATATATATATATATATATATATATATATATATATATATATATATATATATATATATATATATATATATATATATATATATATATATATATATATATGTTTATTTATAAAGCCCTAAAAGGGGTGGCCCCCTCCAACAACGTAATGTTGCAGACGATGTTTGCATGTTGATGTTTATATCAGTGTTCGCTGTATTTGTGATTTTTACTGGTCTGTACAGCACTTTGGAGTTAGAAATCTATAGCTATAAACACACAGGCAACCGTGTGGTTTACTCTTGTAATAATAATTGCACACATTTCTACCAGAGCACTCTTTTTGTAGAACTACAGTATGAGCTGACATGAGAAAAAATATTTAAGCATGTTTGTGTTTGCTGGATACTTCATGTGTGAGTACTTCATGAAGAAGCTGTCTCTGTATCATGTACAGTCCGTCACCAACTGAAAGCAAGGCAATCACAAGAAAACCCTCTGAGCTATTTTTTGTGCTCACCTGATTATCTGCTTCTGGTGGTGGTAATTCTGGGAATATCTGCTAATATTATTAATATTGGCAATCTAAGCGTTTAGAGAACATATAAGTCAGACCAATGGATAATTATCTAGTTTGAATTTTCAGCTATTTACTCCATGAAAAAAGCTTGTGTATATATTTGACGAACAGTATGTTCTGACATGGAACATTAGGGTTTCCTGTACAAAAAATGACACTCAACATCCACATATTCTCACACTAAAATACTGTACATGTTTGGTAAAGATCTTTTCTGGCCTGGTCATTGCAGTGGAGACTATGCTACCATATAGAGAACACACAATTAAATGATGCATTTAATTAGGTGGCAGTTTGACTCAGTATGCTGCCATCTAACATGCCAACACTGTGAGGGAAAATATGGTGTGGGATGGACCTGAATCGACTTGATGTCAAAGATAAATACAGACAGATACAAACAAACACAGGCATGGTGGTGTGTGTGAAGAAACTTCAGAATGCTTGCAAATGTCGGCGAGTCATTTTTTAGCTCACATACAGGAGAAAAAAAGCAAAGCTGCTTTAGCCGTTAATGTTTTGCTGACGGTGCTTCTTCCCAGTGAGGCGCAGGCACAGCCTCACATGCCTCCCTCTTTGCTTCTGTCTTCACTGGATTTAACACTTCAGTCCCTTGTCACATTCCTGAGCATATCCAGATAAGTCCCTGGCATTTCACACACTGCTGTGTGCACTGCTTCATAATGCTATACCACCAGAGCACACAATGTAAAGTTGTATGCAAACATAGAATGGTGGTCATGGAAAGTGCTAAAAATTAGTGAATAGAGGAACAACACTGGTAATGTATTTTATGGGCAAAAGCTAATCATTTTATAATATTCAATGTGTAGCTCATATATATAATTTTTGAACACAAAATCATGCTAGTCTTCTAGCCAAGAGTGGTATAAGTCAGAAGCCAACATGGCAAACCCTACACAATTAATGTCATCACATACAATGGACAATAAAAATAAGAAACTGTGGCTTTACACAGAGAGTAACATTGTATAGCAACTTACTTCTTTCAGATGAAAGTATCAAGTTAACTAGGAATAGATAAATTCCATTTTACAAGTAACTTGCCCAAAACTGACCAAAACCTAATAATTATTATACCATAATAGTAAGCCTACAGTCAGACAGCTCGAGGAAAAAATGGGTGGACAAGAATGAAAAACGTGCTTGAAAATGTTGATGTCATTTTAAAATGAGAACTGGTCACTGGTCCAAAAACTGAAATCATACAAAAAAGAAATTCAGAGCATGCAAGAAAGAGGGAACATTTTTACAGCAATTATTTGAACTGGTTTAAATTATGCTCATATAATCTCCTATTCTCTTGCCATTTATCTGTTAGTCTACAAAGCAGGTGGAGTCATTATTATTCCTGCAACCAAGTAAGTACTATTTCTAGGCAACTGTGTTGTCTTATTTGTCCAATTTTTCACAGGCCAGGGCTAATAAAGACCACAAGATCACTGATAAATGAAGGCAGAGCAGCTTTGTCTCTATTTTTGAAGGCTTTGTGTGACTGAATGATAAAGACTGGCTAAATGGAAATACTTTCAATTATTACTGAGAGGCCAGATCGGCTTGCACTTCATGACGTGGGCTGTCTTCCTACAAAGAACCTTGAACACAGAGAGAAGCAGCTTCACTGAGACAGCCAGTCAACCTGAACGCCTCATTACAGTGAACAAAGATGAAAAAAGGAGACAAATGGCATGATCCACTTGTGGATTATGAATGAGTCTACAGTTGTTTCAACACAAGATTCTCAGTTCTCATGCTTCTGTGATTCCCTCAGGTCCAGTTACATGAAGCTGATACCTGTCCTTGATTGGTCACAGTTTGTTTACTGGGATCGTTAAAGATGCAGACTTATGTAACGTCACCTTGACCTATGCTAGGAAACTTTCTCAGTGGAATGACAGTGCTCTGCTCCTAGTAGACAATCAAATAAATAGACATATAAATAGCAAATGACACAGCTCTGTCCCTCTATTGTTCTTTATCACTGACACGCACATAGACAAAGCTGCAATTGTTGTTACAATTACTGTAGGACACATCATTTTGGCTCAATCTGTTTTCAGTTTTCTCCATTCATCATGCAAACTAATTAAAAGAATGTTGATGGCAAAATAGCCACTTCCTGACTGAAACTGACTGCAGCCTGCAGAGTGCATGTCCCTGACTGCGTGCTTCTTACGCTGGGGTCAAGACAAGTGCTGTCAACCATCACACGGTCCAAACAAAGGATGGGCACCGTGAACAAAAAATGCTGACTCTGCTATCCTATCAGTTGGCCTGAAAGACAACCACTTGCAACAGGAAACAGAGCTACGCAGTGTCCAGTTTCCTGCAAACAGGAGGGAAAAATCAATCCCTCTTGATTTAGATCTGCTTTTTATATGATCCATGAGGTATCAAATATAGCCACCCATCATTCCGTGTTATTTGTGTCTGTTTACACACCTAATGTAGCTTTAATGTAGGCCATATATTTTCTTTGGTGCAACTGTGTGTGTGCTGGGTGACATCAGTCTATTGTCTGTGTGCTAGGTTTCTGCTTGTCTACAGTATGGTATGCGGGCATAAATAAATTATCCATCCAAGTGCATGTGAGTGCACACATGGGTATGTGCTCTGTGTTTGTTGCAGCAACACAACCTGAATGCCCTTCCTAAATATGGAGTAGAGGAAATAAAGGGAAAGGTCAGGATGAATTGCTGATCTTGTGTAGGATGTAATACTTATCCTGGCATGTGCCTAGAACAAGAAAATAAACAAAGCACTGCACTATTCTTTGGCTTGGAGTTGAGTGTGACTGTTCTGGTTGCACACTTCACACTTTTTCTAAAAATGTTATTAAGAAAGCTTAGCAACAAATGTGTTAGAAATGTATCCATTTGCACGGATAGATTTAAATGCTTAAAAATGATTTAGATGCCAAACATACAACTCATATTACCAATATATCAAAGACTTCCCAGAATATTAGAAATGTGACTCCTGTACAGAATAATGCAGCTTATCCTACACTGAACAACTGACAGTCCTGTGGCTCTGTACTAAACCCAGTCGCATGCACAAAAAAAAAAACAACAAAAAAACAAAAAACACTTGATGGTTAATCATTACACAGCCTGATTTAAACTCATTAAAATGTGCAGAATGTAGGAGATGACAGGCAGCTGGAAACAGTACAGTACTGTTATGTCAAATGAACCTTTGTGTGGAAAGCTCAAGGTTACTGGATGGAGGATAAGCCAGCAAGGACATATTTGGTCAAAGATAATTGTGCTTTGTAAATCAATGTTGAGAGAAAACATCTAGAGACCAACAGTTCACTGCTGTGGATGCCAGACACACATGGTCCTATGGGTTTTATATGGCTTTTCCTAACTAGTACCTTCAGTAACAGAGTAGTTTGAAAAATTTCAAACTACTCTGCTACACAGCATCTTGGAATTCAGAGCTGTGAAAAAAACCCATTAATGTTCTGTTGCAATAACAGCTTTTAAACTCAGTAGTCAAGAATCAAGAGGAGGAATGACATTTTTTTTAAAACACAAATTTTTGCAAAAAATGTAGGAGGGTAGGTGCAAGACATAGATAACAGACAAGAAAAACTGTAATCTCTTATTCAAATTAATTCATTTATGCTATTAAACAAGCTGATGATTGATATTCTACATCCATCTCTCTCTTGGGATAGCTGCACAGATATCATGGAAAATGACCTTGCCACCATAAATTGCACAGAGAATGTGATGCTCAAGTCTCTTTCACTGCCAACCTGATGTGAGCACATGTGCACATGAGAGTGTACAGCTTATAATTATCTTGATAATCCTTGACTACGTTTACATGCACAACATATTCTGGTTTTGAAAGAAAATATTCCTACTAAAGTGTTAATGTGGCTAATGAAAGCGAATATTCCATTAATATTTGCAAAGATATCCAAAGAGAATATGCAGTTTACATGACCCGTATCAAATTCTCAATATTGTCATGTTTGGAATAATAGTGGATATTAGTATGCATGTAAATGTAGTCAAGGACCATCAAGATAATTATAAGATGCACACTCATATGTTTTTTTTTCCACAGGGTAAAGGTTATTAATAATCTCCCAAATGTAAAACTTCCGTAAATCTGTCATCTGTGAAAGATTCAGACATCCAGAGTCATGCTGCAAGGTCAGTCAAATGTCATTCTAGAGCATTAACAGATTAGCTGCTGAAGGCACACAAGAGTTATGTGTATTATCTGGTGACCATCATCTACATGTACTGTGTCTTGCACTGCAACACAATATGCTACATTGCGTCAGATTATTTTCTTGTAAAATAGATAAATAAAAGCCATAATGCGTTTTTCTTCTGATTGGTGTAGTTCTTCCACAAAAAGGGTTTCCATCCCCACTCACCTTGGTGGTGTCATCATGGGAACGCTGATAGCGTTTCCAGCGGCAACCGTAGATCCCAGTGATACATGACAAACACAGCTGGCGCTCATAGACCTGGAGGGGTTGGTGTTTCACCATGCTCCTTCAGTCAGTCCTGCTTCCAGAGCTCTAACATCCCACAGACTACAAAGTATCCTGTGAAAACAAACAAAAAAAAAACATGAAATGTTGATGCTAACAACATGATTACAAAATGTTGAGCCCAAAAAGACCAAATTGAACAATCCAAGAAACAAAGAGTTACTGGAACACATGTCTAGCACTTGGATAGAAAACACAAAAGCACCCTGCTTTTGATACAAAAACCAGCCTCAAATTAAGACCTTGTATCCTAGCTCCCGTTTCCAATGACAACTGAGACTGCTAGGAGCTTTCATCAATATAATCGAGGAAAAAAAGAAAAAAGGAAAATTAAACTGAAAAGAGCTTGGCAACCGACCACCCATTGAACATCACATTAAATTACAGTGACAATATATATATCACACAATCACTACATATGTGGGCCAAAAGGCAGCATGTAGGCCCCATCTCTCCCTTTTATGTCAGGCCCGGAACAAAGGTCAGACAAAGAAAAGGACAACAGGCATAACAAGTGACATTTTAGCAAAGCCCATGTACTTACAATATAAAAATCAATCCATGGTGCTTTGTACAGTCAAACATGTGTACAGAGCTTTTCCAATCTACTCTCTACTACTATTCTGCATTTTCTAGAGCTCTCGAACAACCACAGGATCTTTGCATCATTTATTGCTTTATCGCACTTCTTATTCTGGAAAAGGTCAGCATCGGGGAGAAATCCAACCCTCTCAACATGGAGCACCACCGTACTATATTAAAAAACCCAGGACCACCTTTTTATGCCTGTCTAATGCTCTAGTTTTGACGACGGTAGGATGTTCCAGGCTGTGTTGGCTGAGAAAAATCTGAGTGATAACTCAGTCCTCCCATTAAGCTACTGCTGAATTAGCATTGAGACTGTGCAATCAGTTATAACAACAATAACGATGCTACAGCAGTGCTGACTGTTATCACAAGTTTACCTCACTCTCCGGGGGCATGATGAGGCCTGCTGTGCTGTTGCTGCAACTGCAAAACGCACATCTCAGTTCAATTTGGGGTAGAAAGTGAATCTTGGTGTTATGACAGAAAACTACATAATAAATGTGATCTCTCTCTGCTAATGAGAGCAAAATAGATGGGATTAAGTGTTATTGCAGAAGCACAGGATTTTAACTGGTGACATTTCTCTTTCTTTGCAGTTTGTGAAGCACAGCTAGCACATGCTTAAGTCACATCTGATGTTTCAAAGCATTTATGCATGATAACCACACTCTGCCTGCTGTAATCAGGCTGTCTCAGGCTCAGGGCAGATGCTCATTAGCATCTGCAGCAGTGGCCATGTTTCCTGTTATTAGTAAAACTGCTCTGAGGAGGGTGGGTCTGACCAAAGGGTATAATGGAACTGGCCCACCCTTGACAGGCAATGTGGAGGGCTGCACTATGTCTCTGAACCCTTCCACTGAAAAATCAAGTTTTTAACCTTGTTATCATGTCCATATGGTGTTTTTTTTTCCCTTCTTCAATATACAACAAGACATAGAAGCAAAATAAGCAGTCTCCATGGCGGAGCAGTTCCTCCTTGGAACTGCAGTGTACTAACGAAAGTCTCAGAAACATGGATTCAGACGGCCAAGGTTTTACACATAACATATCGGGAAAGAATCCCATCAACTTGTGGGGTGGTGCTACGGTGGAATGAGGGGCATCAGAGGAGAAACCAGGAATAGCGATGTATTGGTATTCTGCAAGGTAGGGTTTACTATTTTCAAAACAATGGCACAGACATGTTCTGTTTTCATTTGTAAAGTTGCAAAAGGAGAAATGGTAAGCCTTCATGTATTACCAAAGGATGTGGAAATTTAATTTTGGGTAAAACCTTATTTCATAGTAGAGCTGCGCAAAGTGCACTGAGTCACTCAGACCGTCTTTCGCTCGCTGTCTCTCACAAACAACCAGGTACATTAAGGGCTGCCAAAGTATTGGCAAGCCACTTAAGCATTTTTTTATTTTTACTTTCTTATCCATCCTTCCTCCACAATTACATTACTATTCTATGGGAAACACTGTGCATGGCTGAATTGTAGCCAAAGAAGCAGCATTGGTAGCAAGCCTGAAAACTGAAGAGGGGAAGCACAAATGCACAGAAATCAAGCTCAAAAATCAAATGAGTCACTGCACTATATCAGATTATCAGGAATAATAATATGTTATAGGAATAACACCAGAATTGTAGAATTAAATACTGCATTTTAAGTTGCAAAACCATACTATTTGGACCACCATATCAAATCACCAATCAAACATTTAAAGCACAGTATATAGTATGTAAACATACTGTATACACTGAGTTGTAGATATGAGAATCGAATCCCTGTCACTGGCATTGACTGATACGGGACAAACACTGTTTAAAAAAACAAAACAAAAAACAAAACAAAAAAAACAAGGCATGGATGAATGCAGAAAATCACTTCTCCTTCTACCACTGGCTAAATACACTACGAGCCAGTGTGTTCACAATAATCACCTTATCTGCACTACTGTATTATTGCCCAACATCAAGCTGTCATGCAGCCAGCCTTACTGAGTAGCTACATGGCAGTCTGAGGGATTTAGACATTAATCAGATCAGGAACTGCTTGACTACTGGCATAGCAATTATGCCTGTCTGATATTTCTTCTGAATAAATCATGTCTGTTGAATAGATGGACATCACAGGTTTCTGAGCACAGGACATTGGGTCTACTGAAGGGATAAAATTTGAAAAAAAAAAAAAAAAAGCTACACTAGCAGCAGGGCTCTAGGGATGGTCGTTCTTTCTGAGGATCAAGCAGTTAAAAAAAAAACTTCTCATCTAGCACCAACAACAGGTGAAAGTTACCACTGTTAAGACATGTTTGTTCATGACATGAAATTTGTTGTGGATACTGAAAGGACACAGAAGATGTATTGTATTCTTATTTACTTTTTGCCATTTCACAAGTACGCAAGTTTCCTCCTCCTTCCTGTTACAGACTTAGTTATGTATCCATTTGTCTTGCAGTGTACTGTACATGTTAAAAAATAAGCTCATCATAGGATAAAAACTTTTGATTTAGGTAAAAACTTTGCTCTTGTGCCACTCCAGGTCAAACTTTTTTGCCCAATTACGCCCAAAACTTTTGAAAGAATGTGCAAATAGCTTCCATTCCAAACAAACATGAAATTGGATTATTCATTATTGATATTGGCAGGCCTGAACTTCAATGATGGTTGAGTATGATGAGCAACATAACGAGCAAAAGACAAATATGGATATGTGTCTGGGCATGCCGACCAAGCCTTCAAAACTGAAAAACAATCGTGCAACTGACACAGTAAAGCCCTAATGGTGTGTTCATCACGGCAACATAACAACTACTTTCTATATCCTCATGTTGTTACTTGTTGACAAATTATAATGTTCTAACATGTATCCACAGCACTGTCTCCATGTTGTTACAGTGAAGTGGTTCATGCGGTTTATGTTACAACGTGTTTACCTCCACAAGCTTCCATTCATGCCACTGTTGCAGTCACGCGTGTCCTCAATGTCAAGAATATCACACACAACATCACTGCTACTTCAACTGAGCTGAACATCAAACAGCCCTTTAATTCCAACTATTTGATGTGGAATATTATCATAATTAGGCGGTACAGCAGTGAGGGCATAGATTTTGTCACCAAGAAATGGGAGTCTCATCCATTATTTACTTCGTAGTTAATATGTCCCAACCCCCCTACAGGCTGTATAAAGACAGAAGGAAAAGTGCTACAATTAATCTCTTTATCAGCCGGATGTTCTTCTAGAAACTCATCAGCTAAATATGACCCAGTGGAGACGATTAAATCTTGAATACACTGCAATGAATTGGCAAAGCCAAGATAAATGCAGCGTGAGTAGTAACCTGCAATTGAATCTCAGAAAGAAAATTATATTCATCCAAAACTCTGCAGTTACACTGTCATGCCAACATGTATGTGACATCTCAGGCCACAGTAGGTGCAGAGGTATGTCCACCACATGGGCTGCACTGTCACAGTGACTCACTGTCAGACACAACAACCGAGCCATAAAACATAGACATAGACTCAACAACTAAACCATAAAAGCCAGATCGATTGAACACACATTTCCCCACATACTTAGTTTCACATCAAAATTTCAAATACATATCTTAACTTTGCCAAGCCATTAAACACCATATCAAATACTGTCAGCAACATTGCCTCGCTGCGACTCAAACAGATTTAACAAGTGAGGAAAGATTGTCCCCCTCAGGAGAAGCAGTTTTCCTCATATCTATGCATCTGTCACAAGTTGTCTGAACTTGGGTGAATAAGAAGAGATGATATGAGGGGTGTAGATAAAACCACTGCATGGCTGTTGCCATCCCCTGTTCTGCTGCCTCATTTCCTCCAATCAAAAGGCACAGCGAGGGAAAACAGTCTGCAGAGGAGGAAATGCTTCAGCAGTTTCTCAGCAGAAAACAGTGTCTTCTCCTGACCAGGGAACTGAGGGGCAGGCCAAGCAGCAGAGAACTGTAGGCAAAGGCCACTGGTGAAATGGAAAAGTTCCTCCATCGACAAGATGAAGTTCCAGCATTGACAAGATGACAGTAATATGTGTTCAGTGTAATGTAATCGCATGCTACATAGACAGCTTGTAATGTTCAGTCACTGACTTTCTTGGTGGTTTTTATCAGATTTGACTTTACCCAAATTCATTCAACTGGTGATTTTATTTGGGGGGTGTATTGTTATATTGAACTGCATTACAGTGTAAGGTGTTCTTAATCACGTATCAGCATAGAGTTGAACCAACAGCTGTACTGGTGAGGTGACATTTTTAAGTTTCACAAAGGTGATGTGTATTGTAGACATTTCAGAAATCTCTATATGTTAACATATAGTTCATAAACTGTAGTTTCAATTCCGCCTCCTCCAAAATGACAGGAGTGTCTGATCAGTATTTCCCTGGAGTTCCCAAAAAGGGAAAAAGAAAATTACCCAATATATTCTAAATGTTCTGAAGCCCAATTATTATGTGGGTTCAAATTACACACATTCAACCCATTATCTTGTGCTGCAGAGCACATAGCAGAGAACAAAGTTCCAACAAAGAGGTAAACATGTGTGACAATAAACAGAATAGAAGAAGTAGAAGTTGCATATTACGAGGATATCTGGGAAGACACTGACGGCAGAAACAGCTTCTTCTTTTTCTTCTTCTTCTGGAGTGAAAACAGCTGATCACTAATGCGAGTTAAATGTTTACTACAACAGAAAAAAATCATAAAAAGGAGTTTCCATCTCAAATTAAGCACGTGAACTCTTTTCAAAAAAAGGAAAAACCACCTCAAGCACTTTTTGTGAAATTTAGGACTTTTTTTTTAAACTTGCCGTTTCCTTTAACCTTTTCTAATGCGATATTTCCAAATGTTGATGGAAACATGACCAAAGACTCAAAATAATATAGAGTAAATCTTTACATTCAATTAATTAAATGCAACACAAACATCTTCCTGCATTAAATTAAGGAATCTAGTTAGTTTACTGCAAATGGGCCTCCATTTAATCTTTCCCTGCTCCCTGCCATGTTCAAATGATCTGAATTGCTTATTGAGATGTGTAATGGATGCCAAGTACAGAAGCACCATGGAGACTTGGCTGAACCATGTGGCATCAGAAGATGCCTGCGAGACAGTTGATTAGTGACACATGGGTGATAAGGCCTATTATAACAAGAATGAACGAGTCTTTAAATGAGAGCTGCTGAAGCTGGCTCAGCAGTGACAATCGACTGTACTTGCTTTAGAGATTAAAGAGTCTTGGCAATATTTTAAAATATGTCACGAAAGATCCTTTCCCCCCGAAAATGGTACCCTTGGTACTAGTAGCTCATGCTACTCACCTCTTCTTCTGTTTAATATAAAAAAAAAACCTACTGTTGCTGCTTTCTGTAAAATCAACCCTACCATCAGACCTGCAGCACATTTGGTTCAGTCAAAATTGCATGTAGCAAACTGCATATCCATGTGACAAAATAAAGACGTTTTTAGTTTTAAATTGAACTTAAAATATAAATTATATGACAAGGTCATTCTGTTCCCTGTAATACACAACAGTTTTCACCTCAGCAAATGTTTGATTCAGATTTTCAGTTCATTAACCCTGAAAGGCTACAGACAAATAAGTGGAGATCAACGGCTATGCAAACAGAGGTGAGCACAGATAATAAAGATAGACACACACACTAATGCTGGCGGAGCCTCTCACTGCTTTCTTTAATTCCTCTTGCCATGTGACAAAGCCTGGTGAGTTTCCTGGGAAAACAAAACTCTGGAGACGTGTTCTAACTGGCCAGGCAAAGACGACATATTGTGTGTGTGTGTGTGTGTGTACTATACAAAAACTAAGGAAGGGAAACTAAGGTCACCAAATGATTATGTCAGGTATATTCATAAAGGAGGAGAAGGAAAAGATGAGGTCTGAGTTAGACTGCAGAATATACACCAAATGCCAGCAGGACTTACTTAGTTTGACCCTTTTAAACCCTCACTACTCCATAATGCAGACTACTTATTACATATGACATTTATTAATCTTATCTCTTTGTGCTGACAGTCTTGAATAACACCCTCTTTAATAGCCATGGAGTTGATGAGCAGAGGATTCAACCCTAAAACACCAACTAAGCTGCTTAATATCTAAAAGCATAAGTTCGTTATGGGATGTTTTGTCCGAAGAAACCTCAAATTTCCAAAGAATGATTATCATCATGATGTTTTAGGAGAGTAGTCGCTTGAAGATAAAGACGGTCAAAAAGGGGGTAGCACATTTCAAGAGTTGCTCAGTGTTGTATATGTTAAAATTGTTTTTATAGGTCGTCTACCATTCTTATTTTGTAATGAAAAGCACTTTTGTTACTATGTTTTTGAACAGTGCTATATAAATAATTTTTTTTTTACTTTCAATATTAATTAATAAGTAAGTTCGTGGGAATACAGAAACAAAACCATGCCTGTTTTGGCCCAGGCACTACCACACCCACCAGTGTTTGCCCATTTGCAAAACAAAACATTTTGCTCACGAGGTTGAAAAAAAAAAAAAAAAGCAGAATTCGCTCGACAATGTTTGTCTTTTACATTCTGCTGTGAAACATCTTGGACTAATTCTGTTTACTGCCATCTTCGTAATGTGAAGATCACATGACAAAGTAACACAATCAGCCAAGTACAGCAACAAAAACAGCAAAGGTGTGAAAACTATCGAAACCTTCCAGATTAGTTTGCAAGCTCAGGAAACGAGCATACAACATACTTCCTGATTTTAAGATATTGCGTGTAATACATTAAAAACATTTGCAATGTTTGCAAGCTTTTTCAATTAGTGCTGCAGTTGGTTTATGCCAGGGATCACCAACACGGTGCCCGCGGGCACCAGGTCGCTCCTAAAAACCACGAGTCGCCCATGAATCAACCCAATGAATCATTCCCATGACTCAGTGTGGTGGAAGGCAAAGGATCAGTGGCCACAGCCTATAGCCCACAACTCCTGCTCATCCAGAGTCTGACATTAAGTCCCACCACAAACCACTCTCAAATTGTCCGGTCAGTTATGCCAGTCAGTGACAGCCATCGCACACACAGGAGGATGGTGATTTATCACCTTCACCTTCCCCAAGCCTTTCACTCACAGGTCCACGGAATGAGACTGAAACTGAGGAGGGAAACATTAACTCGCAACCTGCTTCCTATTCCTCTATGCAAAGCCCCCCCCCCCCCCCCAATAATGTATCCACTCTGTCCAGGCATCTGGTGTTAGTGTTAAATGGGTACTTCATAGCCTTGGGAGACAAATGATTGATCTATTGTAGAATTAATCACAGTCATTGATTCCTCTTTTTTAGGGTCACTAAGGGTGACCAGACACCTACAAATAGGAGGGTGTTACAATTAGCGGACTGCTTACACAGAATATTGAAATATGAAGGGGGGAGTACTGATTAATTGGCTGCAGGTAAGCAAAAAACAAGTTAATAAGCACTGACAATGCAGAATCAAGTGCACTCTGGCTAACAAGCAGTTTGCACTGATGTTGGGAAAGGTAAACATCAGGAAAATTATTCTCAACAGACTTGACTCTTCGTTTTCGACACTGGATGCAAGAGGGGAAAAGAGGGGGGAAAGAGAAGGTGATTTCTAGACGTATTTTTGGATAGGCATTTCCACATTCGACTAAAAAATGGTTCGTTGGATTTAACTGGTTCAGAATGAATGAGCATATACATGTGATGATGACTTATTTATTTGCATAACTCGTTTTTATTGTATTTACTTTTATGCAGAACATTCAGAGTCAGTTTTGGCAGATAATCAGTGTTTAAAAACTGATGCAGCTGGAGCAGAAAGGTGATTTGCACATCCCCTGTCACGTCATCTGGGCGCAGCAGCTAACCTGACAGAGCAGGTGGCTTTAGTTGTAATGTAAAGCGCATCTTTTGACAGAGGACATGAGCTATGAGTCTGTGAATCTCTCTGCCTTTGCTATTTCATTGAGGTCAGGTTGCTGACCTTAAGAGCAGTCCACGACATATTCATAAGAATGAATACAGTTTTGTTTCCAAGCATATGAGACCTGAGGCAAAATTAATGTTCAGTAACATGAATCAGTATTGAGGTTTCTCCAGGTCTCTCAAGCTTACAACGCTAAGATGAAAAAAAAAAAAAAAGTGGCCATTACACAGAAATTGCACTTGTTGAGAGGTGCTGGTGCCACAACATCATGACAAAAAGAGGATAAAGGGGTATTGCAAAACGCATACATAAGGTCTCCTGGGTGTTAATGTCCTTCCTGCTCATGATATTGGACAGGTCATGGTATGCATTTGAAGATAACTGATTCTGAAACTGACAAATCCATTTATACCAATAATCTTGAGCAAATGCAATCTCTATGAAATTAGGAAAGCTTTAGAAAAAGAAAGTATATTAATACAACCACTAAACAGATAAGGGACAAGACAGCTTGATGGAGCACAAACTGTTCGAGAGTGATCGGTGTCTTCTTGTCAGCTCAGCCGAGCAGTCTTCACAGCAATTTACAAAATCAAAGTCATACATTAAACCTGGGATTTTAAAAGACACACTCCAGGGCTGTGTCCAACTCTAAGAGATAGTGAGCAGCGCAACTGTAAATGAAAACCAGCTGAGAAAGAAGAATAATTGTGAGGGGAGATACTTTTCAAACTAACCAACAGCACCAAACTGAAAAATCAGCTCCCCACAACATTAGCAAACAGCAACCGGCAACAGAATTAGTAAAGCCGGTGGGAGGGGTATGGTATGAGAACGTCCAGACAATCTGATACTTTGCTCATCAAACTGGCAGCTCATCAATCTGAAAAAATATGGGTCAAAAATAATGAGAGGAAAAACTAATCTGATCACCATCCATCATTATTTTCAAACTAGAAAATTGACAAAGGAAAGGGAAGTGCCATTAATGTCACTCATTTCCATGGGAGAAGAGAATGAAATCCAAACACTCATTTCAGTGTGGACAAAACAACAGAGGTGTAAGTGGGTCAAGTGATATGTGGAGATATTGCTCTCATTTTGCATCTGGAGATAGAAATAATCTGGGCTCAGTACGTGAAGGTGGGTTTCACCTATAGTATGAAGACTCCTTCATGGTAAGACTTGGAGTTTAAGCAAACGAGCAGTAAGGTGGCTTAACACTGATGGTACAGTGATGACAATGAAATGTGGATAAGTAAACAATAAAGCCATGTTAGGAGCTTTATGGATGCTTTTGAATGGAGAGGTTGGTGCTTCTCCCCTGAGGCATCAACCTATGTACCATGAAAATAAGAACCTACAGTTTGAGCCACATCTATTTCGGTTCTTCTGTAAGGTGTCAAGGCCAAAGGCAGCAGCTTTCTGCCTGGCATGTGTTATGGGAGTATGCAGCCAAGTGGACCACCCAGACACATGTTTTGGTGCAGAGGCGGAAAAGGAAAACATGCAAACTTCACAAAGAAACGCCCCAGTCAACACTGAGGAGTTTGAATCCAGCACCTTCCTGCTGTGAGGTGACAGTGCTAACCTCTGATCCACCATGCCACTGTTTAGGCAGCTGATGGTGTGTGGGCTTGAATAATTAGCACCTTAAAAGGCTGGATGACACAGACTCTTGTCTGCTTAATGCATACTTGCACCATGCTTTCTCATCAACTGCAGTACAGCCTATGATTTCAGATGTCTGGGGGGGAAGTGAAGGGAAGCACTCAGGACAAGAGATGGATCCTGTGGAGCAGCGTGTCAGGCTATGAAGAAACTGCATGGGGAGGCTTGAGCTGAATGCTTGTGTCCATGATGCCCATACAACTTTTCAAGCTGACGAGAATCCCTACATTACAGCTAAATGCTCTGGTGAAGCAGAGTGGTGCTTCAAACTAAAAGTTCTGACCTGATGATGGCCCTAGATTGAAAACATGAATGTATGTACCAAACATTTCACTTATAACCACAAATGTAAAATTCATGCGATAAAAGGATTCATCCTCTTGAGCCCAAGAATGTCTGAACGAAATTTTGTTTCAGAAGAAGTAGCATAGGTAAGCAGGCTACTGTATGTTTTGCTAATGTGGATTAATGAAACAAATGACAAGTCCCAAGGTGAAAACCGGTCTTCTCACATCTTTTCTGTTTCTGCAAAGACACATCGTAGGTATATTAGGAAGAGAAACAAAGCCAGGACGCAGGGGGATTAAGGGTTTTCTGGAGAGAGAGGGGTAAGAAGATGGGCAGTTTGCCTCTTTTGTCAAACCAACTTGAGTGTGTTGCTGTTTTAACCAGCAGCAGGTGTGCGACATCTGGAGCCTATATTCACGCCTTATATGAAGAGGTTTCTTCTTTTAACAGCTTTATAGCCTCACTTTCATCTGGATTTGATGTTCCCTCACACTGATTATTAAAGCTCTGATAATGAAAGAGAGCTCAGCGTTAAGCCTCTATGCTCAGTTCGCCTGACATATCGGCAGCTTCCATTAAACTGCCTGCTTTAGCTGTCCAAGCACGTAATTGTTCATTCACCAAACTAGTCATGAAATGGTAAATGAATTTTGAAATTAAAAGAGGAAAATATAGGCAGATATTTTTGGATACTACCAACCGCTCTTGATAAAGTTAATGGTTCATTTTAAATAATAACTACAAAATGCATTTTGTGTGAAAGAGTGTGAAGGCAACAGCTACACAGGCCATTACAACCACTTGTCAGAGCTCTCAAGCCTACTGAAAATGCTTTTCAACCAAGGTTCTAGTTACTTTTTTACCGTTACGCCTACAGTATTCTAACAAATGTCACTGCTTTCTCAGCTGTTTTTGGCATAAAATACCAGCCAAGAAAGCAATCCATCGCTGACAGTTGCTTACTTTTTACAGTAGAAATGTTTAATCACTTAATCGTTTCATGGAAGTAGAAAGCAATCAGGTTTTCAGGAGATTTAAATAACTGGTTATTTGGGATGTAAAGTTGTAGTAATCAGCAAATGCTTCCTATGTTAATTTGCTAGGACCCAATGTTCCCTGCTGTCCGCTGTGAGGCTTAAAGAAACCCCCCCTGGTCTGTCTGCCTGTTGGGGTTGAGAGAAAGTATTCTGGGGTTGCTTCCTAATCATAGGTGATGCTGTAGCGCTAATACTGGGGCCTGGAAAGCAAACAGCTGACAAAGACATCCGTGGCATGCAGAGACATGATGGGCACCATTGTTGTGGGCAAATGGACAACTCCATTGGCTTCGTTCACACTCTGGCCTCCTCAGTCTGAATTGTTTTTCCATGGTCAAGAGGGAAAAAAAGAATGTGGGTGGACTCGTACGTTTTATCAAGGTGCCATCTGTATGTCTGCATGAGGGCTCTTCACCACCATCTGCATGTTGACATCACACCAAGGTCTGTCCTCTACTGTGACTGCTGTCTGAGCCCGGGAGGCAGGGCCACCGAGCAGGTGCCCCTGCCTCCCGGGCACCATAAACTTGGCTCCCTGAGAGGGAAACTGAGTTTTGTCTTTATATCATGTTCTTATACTATTCTATAACAGGGATGATTACGCAACAGCACCAACACTAGTTTTTAAGATGCAAAGAAATGGTAAAAACAAGTACAGTATATGTCTTTAGCTAAGACGATTACATAAGAACTTTAAACGTTTCCTTGCATAAAAAGGTGTGGTGCAGAGACACCCGAGGCACTGAAGTTATGAAAAAATACAGAGCTCATTCTCATCTTTACATTTTCTCAGCTACAGAAGTCATTGTTCGGACGCTGTGATGGTGGGTCTCAAATGGTGGGAATATTACCAAGAATGAAAGAAAAATAAGCAGACTTGTTATGTAGTCAAGAAGGTATTTTTGTCTTTTTTCAAAGGGGAACCTTAGCTGTGACAAAATAACTGCACCTCCCAGTTTGAGCGTCAGGCTTTGAAGAGAGCTCAAATTGCAAACTAGCAAAGGCAAAACTAGCAAACCAAAGCCTCCAGTGTTGCTATGAGAGTTAAAATAATAGTGATTAGCCTTGGAAATTTTACCTGAAATTTTTAAACTAAAGTTTTCTATGTTTTCACAGGCTTTTATTGTGGGCTCCCATTTGACAACAATTTGTCAGAAACCACCACGTAGTGTTCTAAGACAGATTTCATATTCTGCTGCATACTTAACTTTCACAGGATGTACGATATTATCTCCTGATTTTATACTATCATGATACATGGCGAAGTGCTGATTTGATATGTATTGTGATTCAACTGCGATTTGACTGAAGTTTTGCAATTTGACATTACAATTTATTGCAATTTTTGTTTGCTTTTAAAAGACTAGAACAAGGGAAAATTTTGAATCATACACTTCTAGAGACTGTTTATGATGAGTCATCCTTACATACATATATATATACATACGTATATATCTCCAGGCACATAATGTTTCCACCTAGTGGAGCTGTATTTTTAAAACTCACTGGGAATTTTGAGTTTGAGTTTTGACCCTTTGAGCTTGCTGTAGCTGGTCGGTGTGTGCAGTGTTTCCGCTGCAGGGCAGCAGATTGAGTTGGCAATGTGAAGTTGATTTTGTTAAGCATATGAAGTAAAATGGATCGTCTTAAGGTAATATTGCGGCTGTTAACGGTAATTTCCATTAGGCATTAACATTGAGTTAGCAGACTACGTGACAGTTATGTTGTGTTTTCTCTCTCTCTCTCTGAGCCAACTGTTTCACTCAACATGAGTCACCATGCATCAAAGCATTAGCTACATACCTAACACATAAGTAGAAACATGCATGATATAGGCTAAGGCCACTAAGTTCTTTGTTTGAAAACTGTGGACTGAAAGATGCTGACTAAGCATGGGATAGCACATGTAGCTAAAGAGCCGATTTTGTCACTTGATCTTGAAAAACCAAGCATTTATTATTATTTATCTGCAGTTCCATGACACCTTCAATGCTTATATGCCTCACCAACTCCTGTAAAGTCTGCTGTGCGGTAAAGTCTCATGCACTACCACGCCTCAGCACCAATTTGAACCCAGTCGTTGCTACCATGTGTTCTATTACAGCTTTATTAACCCAGTTCAAAGATGGGGAGCAATGTATTTGTAGAAAAGAGAATTGGCTGCAGTAAAAGTAGCAGTGTGTCATGTAAAATAGTGCTGAAATTAATGTCCTCTTTGAGTAAAGACTGTTAGTACACACACTTGTCCCCATGATTTTCTTTATCATTTTCTCACATCTTTAAATCTAATTTAGTTACCCATTATGTTTGCATTTAACGTTTACTGCTTCAGCGAGTGGAACCACATGGTAAGCAGACTTTTTTTCCATGTGGGTGCTACAAATTAATAGCGAACGCTTTCAGAAACATGCTAGCTCTGGGTGGAGATTTATTATACTTACTGCGGATAGGCTCAGAAGATGAGTGCATGTGTGTGTTTGTGTGTGAGGGAGAGACGGGCAGAGAGGGCTGGATTTGAGCTCACTGCTTCAGAGCAGCCAAAAACAACTGGTTATTTTTTTAGAGTATCTATTGGTATATGAAGCTAGCAAATATCCTCCAGGATATTGCATCTTTTGTAGAATGAGTGTTGGGGATCTTTCTCTTCTTAAAAGCAGCTATCTATACACATAAGCACACAGTGGCAGTTACATAAGCAGAGCAAAGCAGAATGGCTGAAACACAGAATCAATACTAGACTCAATGGACAAAGGGGTCAGCTACTGTCTACCAGTGCACAGTGTAACTCTACATGTCTAATCAGCAGCACAACTATTTTCCAATCAGCAGCAATGTACATGGAACTTGAAAGCTAGATTACAAAAGACAGTCTAAAACGAACATACAACATTGTGTGTGTAAAAAGAGTTGGTATCCAGTGAGTCGATTATAGCTGTGAACACAGCACAGTGCATTCCTCCCCGTTCTGACCCATTATATCTCCCCCTGTTCTTTGTTTATTCTCCTAAAATAACATTTATGAATGAAGGGTAATCGTTAAAGCACTTTTTCAACAAGCCCAAGCCTTTTTGCAGGATGGCTGTACATTTTCTGAACTCACCATACCCTAACTGTAGAAATGCATATGCCACCATTTTTCCAGCCACCATTTTTCCAGCTACCCTCAAAATGTCAACCTTTGTATCATTTTCTCCCACAGCTGAAAGTGGAGCGATGAGGACATCAAGAGTAATGTTTATTTCCTCACGTGGCATATAGTATGAGTTTCAATGTCACCACCTGAAAACATAGTCGTCCCGGCTGCACTCAGGACAGGAGCCCCACTCAATATGCGGAAGCATATAGTGGTGTACTGTACAAGCCAAAAAAGAAGTAAAAGAAAAACAATCAACTTATAGATGTTGTAAATTAAATAAATAAAAAAAGCAATAAAAAGAAACAGCCTTGCACAGTTGCTTTTAAAGTCTTGACTCATCCTGAGTCATTTGGTTACTAAAATCCTGACCAAACAGGTTCTAATCCCTTCAAAAGTAATTATTTACATGCCTAGGGGATGTTAATAAATTTCATCTGTTGCCTGGAAGCCTTACCAAAAACAAATGTTGCCGTTTTTACTGTAAGTGCAGTAGTGACAGATGGAGAAGTGTTAACACAATCAAGAAGGATCCAACGGTTAGAGACGATGTACCAAATGGATCGCCACCAATGGCCCAAGTTTCCAAGATGATTAAACTCTGGCATGGTTACTAGATTAAACTCTCTCTGATTAAGTGCTGCATAGCACAAGTGTAATAAGTGATGCCATGATCTACACAGGACACTACGAAAATCCAAACAACAATCTTCATCTTCAAAAGAGAGATGGTGTCCTGAATTAAGCAGGAGTGATGTACATGAGTCAACACAAATGTATACTGTACATATGGAGAGGAATCCAGTTAGCCAGCCCCTGTAGCTTTACACGTGTGTTTTCAGTTTGTAATGTACCTAAAATGAGAATGGACAACTCAGGTGTGTGAATCAAACAATCCATAGTTTCAACAAAGGGAAACCGCTGCCTCCATGGGAGACACAACGTCATGGGCGTGTCCCAGGTCTTTGGGTGCACATGAGACCACCAGTGAGCAGTTGGGTCAGTTAAGTAGTGAGCTTAAAGCCTGTGATGGCTAAAAACACATGGCTACAGCTCATACACTGATAAGGTCTGGATGCCAAAAGATTCAAGCTCACAACAGGGAACGTGGAAATATCTATTACAGTAAAGAAACATGTCAGTCCTAATGACCTGTGAGGGGTACTAGCTTGTTTTGACTGTTAGGTTACAGCAATGTTAGCTAGTGTAGTAAAAACGCTCACTGAACGAGAGCTATAAACACTTTTTTAACACACGGCAGTGAGATATGTAACTGCAAAAATGTTCTGAAAGGAAACAGAAACGTCTACAGATATTGCTAGAAATGCCACCTCCAGGCAAACGTGATAAAACCAACCGTTACACACTCACCTGTGTGACGGCTGCCACCACTTTTCTTTGATTTCGGAGATAGCTTTGCGGCACACGGGAAAGTTGAGGCTTGTCTTTTTCTCTCTCTCTCCCTGGTAAAATGCCCCCACCCCGAGAGTCAAACGGGGACAACCCGTGTCAAAGGTAACGGGTGAGAGGTGGGTGGCCGGTAAATTCTGACAGAGCCGAAGTTTTGCACCGAAAACAAAGGAGAAAAGAGCCGGTAATTACGGGACGGTGTTTGGGGCTTCGGTCTAGCTAAAAGAGGTCCCGTCTCATTTTCTTCAGTTACTCCGTCCTCTGGGTTTTTCGGTCCCCTCCGTGGGTGAAGCGTGCGTCCTTGTGTCTTTGTTGGCAGCGGTTCATCCACCGGCGGCGTTATTCAGCGTACTGAATGGTGGGAGGAGTGTTGGTCGGTCTTTTTATCTCCGTCCCTCCTGAACACTGACAGAGCGTCACCAAGCTGACTTTACTCCCGGTCTGCGCGTTCAGGTCATATCGAAAAAAACCGTTGCTGGTGTCTTGCGCCGTTCCCACACCTTAAAACCCATAACGTCATTTTAATTTTGTATAGTTACCAACATTAGATATATGCAAGGGTGTTTATTAGGTGTCAGAGGCCGTTATCGTAATTTCTTGTCAGTAATAGCTCCAACAGTGAGAAAAATCGAAGCCAAACGGTACGAAACTAGCGTGACTACTTTCGCTAGTCGACGGCTCGTGCGTTACAGGAAAATCCGATGCAACTGGAACGCAACATCGTGCGAACATCGTTTAAGCCTGAGGGGCATTTTATCAATCTGTTTATTATCTTAACAGCATACCTATAATACTTTGCCGATGCTGGGGGACGATGAACAAATTTCAGTTTGGATTATTTGCATATGTGAAAGGTTAAAGGTGAACAGCCACGTCTGCTCGGAAGGAAGGTGGAGTGTTTGGTTATCCCATACACACCCAGAGGTTTGTTTCTGTCAAACCATTTTTTTCCGCTTCTATTTTCTCAACATCTCATTCTCTCTAAGTGATTTTTTTGCTTTGTTTTTTCGGTCTGTCTATGTCTTTTTGTGATTTTTGTCAAAGTTGATTTTTGTGATTATTATCAGAGTATCATTGGAGTCCATTGCATCTGATAAAAAAAGAAGTAATTAGTGTTCAATAAGTTTCACTGATCCACCAGGCAAATAAACAAAGTAAACGTTCAAACCACCAAAGGGGTCACCCGCTCCTCCACCCTCTGTGTTTTCCCGGTTCAGACTTTGTCACTTTCTATCATATTGACACACAACACATGACTCATTCAACAAAACGATATATTGATTGTTGTCACAAGAACAGCATCTGCAGTCATGATCAGAGACAGCATGTAATGTCCAGCAGTGTCTCGCCATCGACCAATTGGCACACACTGTGACACATTTAGTATTTACCCTTATTTGTCCTGTTAGTTGTAAACAAGCACCACTGATAATGCCACGGTGTTGATGTGTGATGTCAAATGACCCCTTGCACAGGGCAATAATTTTCAGGAAATGAATCAAATCAAATGTTTGCCTCACAATTTTTCTTTTGTTGTTACTTGGACCAATACTATTATCAGCAACCACATTTTAAACACAATTCAATATACTGAAAACATCATTAAACACATTGTAACAGCTGCATAGATAATATTTAACCTTTCAGTAAGTTGGAAATCCATACAGTGATGTGCTGTTTGGTAACATAACGAAAAAGAAAAAGAAAAGATGTTTAAAAGATGACTATTGATTAAGATGGACTGATTTTTATGGGAACCATGACATCATTATAGAAACCCAGTAGAGTGGTCCACAGCCCATTGTTTTTCACTCAACTGCAGACATTAATTATGCACAGTGTAAGATGGTGAGCTCAGCTAGCTCTTTATTTCATATGCTCCTGTTCTCATTCTGTCATTAGGTTATTATTTGGAATGTAGGAAAACTGTTTATGTTGTTGTTATGTTTCTCTGCACCGCAGCTACACAGACAAACTCCAGTATAATCAGAAAACAGAGTGAAACTCAGTCAGACTGTGACGATTGTCCTGGACAATGACAGGTGGTCAGATCGGTGGTTGGTTAATTGGTTAGCCTGAACTATGAGCAATGGAGGAGGAGTTGTGGTTCAAAAGAGGTATGGTTCAGATTTATCACCAAGGAAACAGTCTTTGCAGTAATGATGCCAGATACTTTAACGTCATTCTAATGGAAATGAAGAGTTTGTGCATGCATGTGAGCCTTTTATAGAACCGCATTCAGACCAAACAACACTTTATCTATCTGGCTGTTTGATGCTGAAATTATATCCCCATCCTCACATCCATGCAGCCACTCCTACAGGCACACACACACACACACACACACACACACCTTGACGTTGTCTCTCCATTATCATCAACAGGTGGGGAAGCAAGGGAAATGCTCCCCTCATGATCATTTCCTGTGGCATATCCCTGTTTGATGTGCCTGACCCGGGCTTCCCTGCGCCTCTCTCCACAGGTTGGTATTAGTCAGCAGCTCCAGCTGCTGCGCTTTGTTATGAACTCCACCCATTTTAAAATGCCAACCGGCATCTACAGGCAGGAAGGGTAGGACGGCTAGTAGGGGTCTCCTCTGCATGTGGTGTTATGTAACGCAGCAGTGACTGCTGCTGTCTTAAAGGGTGCAGAACGCAACTGGTATAGGGAGAGAGGGAACAAAGACAAGATAACGAGAATACCAATGCAGACAGTTACACTTTATCGTCTAAACGCCAATTCAACAGCTTATTATGACTTTGAAGGGCTGCTGGAATTTCACAGCAGGCTGCATTTTGTTCAGAGGCCTCACAGCAGTCTGAAGGGGGATTGAAACAGCACTGATTTCATATAATACTTTATAGATCTCTGTAGGGAGGATGAAACTTGTTAATTTGATCTGAAACAATATATCCAATATACGTATGCGACAGCTATCCCACTGGTAGCAGCCAGAGACAAATACTCATGTCTAGAGCCCTTCACTGAGTGTTATTTTAGTGTTTTGATTTAATTTAGCCACACATAAAACATGTGAAGAGAAAAACGTGTCAGTGCCCACTTGGCAGAAAGTGGAAGTCACAATGTCTGCTCCTCTTGTTGACTATCAACAGAGCAAGCTGAGCTGTCTCTTCAAAATGTCATAGATTACTTGTCATATTTATAACTGTTTGATATTTCCATGGCTGCAAAACATTGCTATCTGTGTATGATGTCTTTGAGAATAACCTTCTCTGGAAGAGGGGGTGGATTTTATTTGGTTGCTTGGCGCCCCATCTAGTGGCTGTTAGTCCACAATGCAATGCAGCGGCGGATAGGAGAGCGGTGCTGTCTGGAAGTCAGTTCAAATTATTCCCATGGGTTCTTCAAAGGTTGGTCGATGTCTCTGGTTTCTGGGCAAAATTCCTCTTTTTGCATTTTTTCTCATGCGCACAGAGCAGCATTAAAAAAATGGCAACTGAAAAAGGTTACATTGAAAAATCTCTGGAGTAAAAGGAAGAATATAAACTTGAACATAAGCTTAATTAAGAATTTAATAAGTATGACAAGAACTTTGATGGCATTGGATTAAGCTTTCAAACTTTTCCTTCCAGAGGGCACTTTCAGACAGTATTAAAACCATTAAAATGATTCACCTGAGTGCTGCTGCCAATTGACAGTTTGTTACCCTGCACAAAGACTCATACAAAACAGAAAGTGTCTGCATATGTTATTTTTTTACCCTGAATTATCCAACTACCACTTGTTCTATTGCACAATACTTTTTCAACATGTGGCCAGCCTAATAATTTAATATCATTAGTTGCCCCCCACAAAAAAAAAAGTAGTTCAATGTTTGGAATCAGACAAATGGGTGTCAAAAGTTGAAGTATCTTAATTTATCATTAATTGACTCAAAATGTTTACAGGATCAACGATCAATGATGATAAAAAGCTCTTTTGCCATAAAGCTACTGTAAATGAAAGGTGTAATATTACAGGGGATGTAATGGAGCCGTTTTGGAGGAGGCAGTTTTTATCAAGAAATTACAAAGGAAATGTTGCTGTAAAGCAGCAGCTGTTACCACACCGTTCCTGTGTTAAAAATGAATGGCCTTCATTTTGACTCGGTGGTCAGCCTGTTTCATAGACAGAGCTCTACCCTCCACTTGAAAAAGTTCAGCAAAGTGCTGCAAATCTGAAATGTTTCTCAGGTCTTACGTCATGGCCTTCTTGGCAGCTGTGCTCTACTCCTCAGTGCAGTCTTTGTGTTCAACAATCCCTGCATAGTCGTGGCTGTAGTAGTTTGTGACAGACTGGCATGGCGACAAAAAACCCTGATGAACAAAACTCATGTAATCTATGAAACTGTTAAGATTATTTTAGAAACGTTTTGTCTTTTGACAGTGCTGCATGGTCAGGAGAGCCCTTCAACCTGTCTCTGATACACCTGGGCAGAGTGTACAGCACTGGAATCTGTAAACAACACTGCAGACCATCTGTAAAGTACATTAAGGAGGAAGGGTCCACGCTGATGTCTGTAAGAGATAAACAGGAATGGAGGTGTTTAGAAAAGCTGTTCACAGTAGCAACAAGCTGCCAAAATCCTGTTATTCTTTTTGCTTGAAGAACTAACACAGATGGGTGAGCTGTAGTGTGAATGAGCTCTCGGTTTGTTCTTAACCCCCACATGCGTCTGTCCTCTTCCACAGCAGCCACTTTAACTGCAGTGCAGCTGTGTGCGCTGCTGGCTGCATTTTATTTGGGTGCTTTCATTCCTGATGAAATTATAATTTGATAACTTGATATAGCAAGAACTTAATAATAAGAATGATTATCAAAATCCGTACTTCTAAAATACTGATGCTTCTGTTTGTAGAAGTGTAATATTCTGTCAACTGCAGACATACTTTATCAATTTAATCCAGTGGTGAAATGTAACAAAGTACATTTACTCAAGTACTGTCCTTAGGCACAGTTGTGAGGTACTTGTACTTCACTTCCATTTCCATTTTCTGCTACTTCATACTTTTACTTTACAAATATTGCCCTCTTTACTCTACCTCGTTTATTTGATTACCTCACGAGTTACATTGCAGTTTCAAATAATCAAAATGAAATATTAGAAATCAACAGATTTATTGTAATGTATAAAATGACCCCCACATTTACCTGCTGCAACATTAAACACACTGAAGTATCAATCATTACAATCCAGGAATATGATAAATATAAATATCATTCTGAAACAAGCTCTTTTGCACTTTTACTTTTGGCACTTAAGGTATATTTTGAGACTAATACTTTTTCTATGTACTTGCAGAAGTAAAGTTTTGAATGCAGGACTCTCACTTGTAACAGAGTATTTTAACACAATGAAATTGCAACTTTGGCTCAAGTAAAAGATCTTCTACTTCTTCCATGGCTGTTTAAATCCAAATGTACAGTCTGAGCTTACTGTTGAGTTGCTAGTTGCTCTTTGCTTGCGGCAGTAATTTAAGGCTCGCTCCACCCTCTGAGGTCTGTCCTTCCTCCTCTTACATCAGACTCTGTTGGAGACGCTGACTTCTTACAATCTATACAATTTTCTCTTGGTGAAACATTGCATCATTTCGTATTGTGCCTATAACCTATATAAAGTGCTGGAAGCTTGTTCATGCTCTCACACACGCACACAACCACACACATAGTATTTATTTAGGTACTATAAAAGAGGTACTAAGCTAACTCTTACACCTTCCTAAAGAAACAAAGAATTAACACGCCGTTCTGCATAATGTATAATGCAAATACACAACCCTTTTTAAATTGTGTGTCCCTGTATGACTCCTTGTCTCCCCACTTTGCACATCTGTGTGGATGTTCCAGCTGTTTGCCTCACATTTACAGACAATGAAAGAATTGCTGCTTTAGAGGAGTGAGGAGATCTGAGATGATGTGTGTGGGGAGATGTGACCAGACTCGCTTCACCTGGAAGTTGCCCTCACTCTGCAAACTGGAATTTCAGTGTTAATTGTTGCTCCCAGGGCTTTGTCAGAATGACAAACACCCCCTGTGGTGGGGGAGGGGGCTACAATCCTGCTTGTGTGAAACCTTTTAATGTAGAAATTGGTAGGTGTGCTCACTGTCCCGAAAATGTGAGCCTTATACTGTATATTATTTGAAATTAAATGACAGGGTTGTGGAGTTGTGGGGCATTTTCTTCCTCAGTGTTTTGTAAAAGTTTACAACAACAAGTCACTAAGAACAACATGCCATTCATCAGTTGGCATGTCAGGACAATGTGCAGAGGAGGAGGAGTGGGATTACGAGATTGATGGAATTCCTCGGGTTGGAAAATAGTTTGTCCCAGACATCAAGATCAATATTTTATACTGTATGTAATGCAGAGTGTTAGCTTCTCTGTCAAATGGCTTGCTCTGACCTTATGGTGGATGCTATTGTGACAAATGTTCCATTGACCTCTGTAGAGTGGAAAGAAAACAGCAATAAAGTCGATGTCGTGACAAACATTGTCCAACTATAATGCAGACATTAATATAAATTTCATGTGTTTATGTAAAGGATGAACAGGTTTTAGTCTGTATTTGTAACTTCTATTGTTTCAAATGTTCTTGCATAAATTTAGAAAGGAGGTCTCGTTCAGGTCACTGCAGTTTTTACGACAGTGGCCGTCTTCAGCAACAGCCCCATCCTCCAACCACCCTGCAATCAGCAGCTGAGTCACAGAGACGTGGCACTGTGGGGGTGGGTGCAGGGCTGGAGATGCTGCAGCTTCTGTGAGGCACGAAAACTGAGTGAAGTTTTTGAAGTCCTGGAAGCTTCCCTTTGAATCACATCTGTCTCACAAGGATAAACTAATAAAACTATTGCTTTTCTTTCGGAACATCTGCAAACAATGTTCCCATTCACTGATGTGTTAACTACTGAGATTGCAGAATAATGGCGCTCCACAGAGGTTTACACACTCAACCTTTCAGACAATGACCATGAAAATAACGTTGTTACCTCTCATGTTTTCATGCATAAGAATCATTCCCTTCATATTAACACACAGCTTATTCTTTAGCTTTTACATGTGATGAAACCAGTGGTACAGATTGAGTCAGCAAGCAGCTGTAGGACCTAGAGGTTAAGCATTACATCAGCTGCTAACGCTGACCAAGAACCAGCGTTTCTGTCTGCAGCCACTGCTGGGAAAGTTACACAGCTGAGCCCAGACCAGCAGCGAGGAGTTAGCTGCCCCCCTCTGTCTGTGGTTTCAAGGGGGACGTCACAGCTCTAAACTTCCTGAGGAAAGACAGACGCCCTCATTTGAATATCCCATTCCCACTTCTAGAAAGTTCTCACACTGGATATATAGAGCAGGAGACCGTGTTACAGTTACACTTTCCACAGGACACAACTGAGAGGAGACGCCCAGCGAATCTGTGCCAGGTAAGGATTAGAAAATACCTCTTTGTTTTCAGAAAGGAATGCAGAGGGTGAACGGGCTGCTTTGTGTTCTATGGTTTAAAGTTACAGAGCAGCATTTTTCCTTTTTGACCAGTTTTAAATCTCAAATGTCTCTCAGGATGTTTGACCTGCACGCTGAATATTTTAGTTTAGCTGCAGAGAAAAAAGAATCAATCTTGTTGCAGAGCTTAAAGTTTTTAAACTGATCCCAGCATGATGATACTAAAACTTTTTTGCCTCTTGCATGTCGCTGCTTTGCTATTGCTGTCTATTTAAATGTATTAAGTGCTATCAAATTCACGTGGAAAGTACTTGATATTAATTCATTCTGGTCTTTTGATGAACTTAAATCCATTACTTTTTGATGATGAGGGGCTCAACCCTCTCCTCTACAGATCAGTGCTGCTCGACTGTGGCACAGCTGATTGGACGGAAGTTTTTTTTCTGGTTCACACTAAGCCAATGAAAAAAGTGTACGTGTCTGATTGTGAATGAGTGATGACTAACTTGTATAATAACTAAATGACAGCTTAAATGTTAAAGTCTAAAGGTTGAAAAGTGGGAAATAAGAGACAATCAGACAGCACAGAATATGTCTCCGTCAGAGCCTGTGTAATGTTTTACTGCCTGCTCTATGGAGATTACTACATACATCTTTTGTCTTCCAGAATGAAAGTCGCAGACATGAAAACACCTCAAGGTATAAAAACATGATGCAAAGTCATTTCTGCTGTATCACAAATATGCAAATACAGATTTTCAGACAGCATATCTCTGCACTCAGAACGGTGGAGAGGAATCAGTAGCGTGTTTAGAGATGCCGATGCAGCTGGATAATTACAGCCTTATGTATTTGGTCCTTTGTTTGAACAAGTGATGGGATGAGTTAGATTTAGCCTGCAGGCAAACGCCCTTTCTTTGGGAAAAAAGAAGGCTCAGAGTGCCTCTGCAGAGAACTTTTAAAACCAGAGACTGGACCGCACGTCTACACAGTGAAACACATTGTTGTTGGACCTTACTTCCTCTGGCTCAAGTGAAAGTGATTAAAGTGATTAAAGTGCCGACTTGCAACAGTTTGCATCGATTACAATAAACGCAGAGAAGAGGGAGGCATCATGTTTCAATCTCCAGTCAGCGCTGAGCTTCACTCTGACTGGATGGCAGCTCCAGAGCCTCAGTTGCTGCTGACGTGGCAAGGAACATGTCTGCCTGAAACTGGAGGCATTCCCAAGCTTCTGTGTGGGCTGAGCCAGCCTGGCCCTTTCACTAACAGCCTCACATCCCAGTCATAGTCGCTGTCCTGGCATTTCCTTCCTGATTGCATTAAATTAAAGACAGTTCTGAAGATATTCTGACATATGCATTCCATCTCAGACTCAATACACATTTCTGATTTATTTGATTTTAGGAAAGCAATCCAGGTTAAGTAATGTTAAGTTTAACTTTTTCTTTTGCTGCGCTTTCACAGGCTGCCACAGCTGCTTTTGGAGACAGACAGGATGTGGATGACAAACGTTGTAGCTCTCTGCCTGCTGGCCGTCGTGGCCTCTGCAGAGGACAAGAAGCTGAGCAGCCATGCCACAACTCTGGCTGATAACAGCGCCAATCTGGCCTTCAGGTCTGAAACTTGTGTATGACTGTAACTATAATTAAGCGTAATATCTTTACATATATATGTTTTTTTGTTGTTGTTGGGAACACAAGCAAACAATCTTTGCTGTCATTTTGATTTAGCCTGTACCACAACATGGCAAAGGATGGTGATACGGAGAACATCCTCATCTCTCCTGTGGTGGTGGCCTCCTCTCTGGGGATGGTGGCTCTTGGCAGCAAGGCCGCCACTGCCTCCCAGGTCAAAACCGTCCTCAGTGCTGACAAACTGAAAGATGAGCATCTGCATGCAGGCCTGTCCGAGCTGCTCACCGAGGTAAATACAACAATATCAAATTATATCCAATGTCGTGTGTCCCAGAATTTAAAATTGATGTCATTATTTTTCGTACCTGCCTCCACACACTCCACAGCCTCAAACTAGACCCTCAGTGCTTTCTATATTTTACTCATTTGTTATGCGCTGCTCCCTCCCAGGTGAGCGATGCCAAGAAACGCAACACTACCTGGAAGATCAACAACCGCCTCTATGGCCCCAGCTCCGTCTCCTTTGCTGATGAGTTTGTGAAAAGCAGCAAGAAGCACTACAACTACGACCATTCGAAAATAAACTTCAGGGACAAGAGGAGTGCGGTGAACTCCATCAACGAGTGGGCTGCCAAGTCGACAGGTGGCAAGCTGCCAGAGATCACCAAGGATGTGCAGAACCCAGACGGAGCCATGATTGTCAACGCTATGTTCTTCAAACGTGAGTTTAAGTAGTGTGTCTTATTCAAAGCCTTGTAATTTTTTTTGCTTCTGATCATAACTGAAACTGCAGATGTGTGACTGAGTCCTCCATGTTTTGTCCCACAGCTCACTGGGATGAGAAATTCCATGATAAAATGGTGGACACACGTGGTTTCCTGGTAACTCGCTCATTCACCATTGGGGTTCCCATGATGCATCGCACAGGTGAGTTTCTCCAGCATCTCTTCTCCTTCTCCTTCTCCTTTTATGGTGCTAAAACTGATTCTACCAACAAGAATGCAAGGAAGACGAGATGTCTGAGCTGTGCGGTCTTCGCAGGTCTCTATGACTTCTTTGAGGACACAGAGAACAACATCTTCGTGCTGAGCATGCCTCTGGGCCAGAAGCAGGCTTCCATGATCCTCATCATGCCCTACCACCTGGAGCCCCTGCAACGCCTGGAGAAACTCCTGACCAGGAAGCAGGTGGACACCTGGCTCAGCAAGATGGAGAACAAGGCTGTGGCCATTTCCCTCCCCAAAATATCACTGGATGTCAGTCACAACCTGCAGGTAAATGGTGGCAATTTGTTGGATCGGCTGGTTGTAACAATACAAGGTTAAAATCTAGACGTCTAAAAATGAACCAGGAACCCTTCTGACTTGAGCAACTCTCTGTCTTCTCTAGAAACACCTGGCTGCGCTCGGCCTGACCGAGGCTGTGGACAAAGCCAAGGCTGACTTGTCCAACATCTCCGGAAAGAAGGACCTGTACCTCTCGAACGTCTTCCACGCGTCAGCCTTGGAACTGGACGTGGATGGAAACCCGTTCGACGCCAGCATCTTCAGCTCCGACAAGCTGAGGAACCCCAAACTTTTCTACGTAGATCACCCCTTCATTTTCCTGGTGAAGGACAACAAGACCAACTCCATCATGTACATCGGCAGGGTGGTTAGACCTAAAGGAGAAAAGATGCGTGATGAGCTATAGTGTTGTGAATTGTGTTGCTTAGCTGTGTTATTTGTGAAAAGATGGCAGGAAACATTCGATATTTCTGGTATGTCTGTTACCTCATGAGCACATTCCGGTAGGCAATCTGTGTACTGAGTATCTGAGCTGTTTCTAGACACACTAAACCTTCCCAGGGAACAATTCTGTATGAACAGCCATAAGCCACTTTGGATTGCATAATGCTCTCACTTACAAATATGTATTTGAGATTTCCATGAACACCAGTTGGCTCAGCAGACAGCATGCTTATATTAAGTATGATCTCTTTTTCGTTTCACCCTGTTCTATTCGGCGACAATCCGTGCGTGCTTTCTTGCATTATCTTTAATGTTTAAAGAAAAAAAGACCTTTGCACAATCTTATTGAGCAGTTCTGTCCCAATCCTTTCCTTTCACTCTCACAGTTTTTTTTTTATTTCGCACCAGTCTGCACTGAATTGTTCCTCTGCACCAGATGAGCCTGCAGAGAAAAGGTGGCAAGTATCTGGTGTTTCCTTTGTGTTCACTTGCCAACCAATCTGTGTCATCCTCAATGCTGTAGGTATTTTCCACAGAGAAGCTGCAGGAATTGTGTGATTACAAAATAATGTGTTCATTTTTCAATAAAAACGAAGAAAATGATTCTTGTGTGTGTGTTTGTGTGTGTGTTCTATTTTTGCAAAGTATGTCTGAATACCATCCAAAAACAGTTGATGCAGTCCTCTGGAGCCCTGAGCAGAGGTATGTGAGCTCGCTAGAGTTAACATCTCAGAGGAAAAGAACAACAATCTTTCCAGTCGGCTGGAGGTCAAACAGTCCTCCCAGCTCTGGAATGTAGGGATTTGACACTGAGGGCCCTTTCCTTATATCACTAGTCTGCCGTAGACAACTATCCAGAGAATTTTGTGGTTCATTTCCCTCACCACCACAAGCCTAAAAAATGAAGTCAGTGGGATATTTGTTGGGATGTCTCAAACAGAGGAAAAGCTGGAGTACAGGGCTCTCATGGTGAGTGCAGAAACTCAATCTCCTGTTCCTGTCCAGCACAGCAAATAGAAAGGTGTAGCTGCAGCGCAGCGGTAGGTTGACAAAAGAATCCATATTAGTGGTTTTACGACACATTTCACACAGCCAATCACAAGACTTAACTCAAAATTTCATCTTTGAAAGAGACAAATGCACTAAGGATTTCTATGTAAGAGCTATAGTGCCACCCTGTGGCTGCAAAAAGGAAAAGGACTGGTTACACTATGGAGAGCCAAACAATGTATACGTGTAACAAATCAGTGATTTAATTACTTATGTCATATTTACATACACCTTATACTTCGCATTGCAGTGACAATATACAAGACAAACAACAACATATAAATAACACAATATACATGTTTCTGACTGACTCTGCGGTTGTTTTGTACGCCAAGCATGAATCAAGCTGCTCTGATAGTCAACATTAATATGATTTAATGCAGGGGCTTATTTCCGAATAGAAACAATAATAATTAGAAAAATAATTGTCTATGGTCTGGTTGAGAGAGACTTTCACAAATTTCACAAATACATTTCTATCAAATAACATCTGATGATATTTGTATCTAGTTTCATATTATATTTCATATGTTTCATTATATTTCATATCATATTAGTGTGTGTGCTCTCATGTACTCCCTTATGCCTTTTTGTAACTGGGATAAACATGTTGCCTTTAATTGTTACTCTGAGTCGATTCATTCGAGGCTCCGAAGAAAATATCTTAATTTGAACACTAGATGGTGCTCTTAAACATCTCTCAGACACGTCACGCACCTGAGAAGGAAACAACACCTGAATTCCCGAATAAAGTCTTTAGATGTAACATAGTGGAACATTGATACCGTGGAACAGCATGTGTTTTTGGACAGTTTGGTTGCTGGTGTTAAATAAATTGTTGTGTGAGCATCAACAGTTCTCATACGAAAAAAAAAAAACAACAAAACAAACAAAACAAGGTTTTGTTATAATGCTGAAATGTTGGGGAAAAAATGGACACCACAAATCTTTTCCTGATGAACTTCACAGAATTTGTGACTTTGTATTACAGGTCTTTGAATGGCATCAAACAAACACAGCAGGAGAACTTTGTATATTCAGCCATGTAGCCAATTCATTGCAATTTACTTTGACTGAATTGTTGATTATAGGTGCTGAGTGATTTAAAACCATCACTGAAAACTTTGAAACAGCAACATGTTTCACCGAAGGGCCTTAAAACCGTATTGACTATTGGAAATCATCAAAAGAGAATCATTTTCATTACTTTCGTTGCATTGCTATTACTTTCCAAGCACTATCATCCTTTCATTCATGTAAATAAAAGGGTGACAGCTTTAATTTTCTTCAAAGAATGTGTAAGAGCGGGCTCACATGAACTTGACTGACGCTTCCTTGTCATCCAGCTCTGATATAGCAGAAGTAAAGGTGGCAGAATTGTTTTTTTCTCTTTTGATAATTATATACAGTAGCAGCCTTTGCCTCCAACTTTGCAGAGCTAATAACATATAATATTCAGCCGTAGCTGAGTAGCAGCCTCGGCCCCGCAACTCTATTGTGAGCTTTCATGGCAAACTAAAAACAGACATTATCACCAGAAAATAAAACATTTCATTTTGAAATAGGCGTTTGGGGCGTTCAATCGTCTGATGGGTGAACCTCTGGTTGCCCTGAAATAGGTGACCACTCAGTGGCCAGTGAGTGCAGAGAGGAGTGAATGAGTGCATCCTTCATTCAGGAGCGGTGCAGCTTCCCTGTGCTACTTGCAGCAGGTACCGTGCGTAGACAGGTAATGCGCCGACTCTCATTAAATTAGCACCGTCGTGTTCTGCTGCGCTGGCTGCAGGCAGATTAGCCAGCCAGTGGACAATCCTCTTAAACAGGTCTGCATTAAGCCACAGTGGGAGGCTGGGTGGTGCTCTCGGTCCTCTGCCTGCCCCTCCCAACTCTTTGTCTCTTTCTTTCTCTGCATGTGTCCTCCTCTCCTCTGCTCCTCTGGTTTGGTTTGGATCTTTCCTTCTCCTCCTCTTGTTCAGATCTTTTTGTCCACCTGCCTGTTGGCCTTGCGAAAAAGAGTCTTGATCTCCTCTGTCACCATCTCCTGCCAGTTGTCCCTATGAATAGAGCGAGCGGAGTTAAGACCAAAATTGTATTTTTAAAGACACATTTGTTTTTAAACCGAAGTCTTGGATTCTAAGACATGAAAATGCTAAGAAAACACACCACAAAGCAGACAAAAACGCAACAAACACAGTCAAAAACACAGCAAAATAAATGAGAGCTAATTATGAAAATGTGCCAGCCGGCCACAAGAAAAGTGAATGGGCTAAACAAAGAGGGCCTCCGCCAATCTGCTTAACAAGATGTGGAAGGTGATAAGATCAAGAGAATGATGAGACTAGTAGGTCAGAGGGCAATCAATAAGGATCAAGGATCAATGAGACAAAACTGTGGGCGTGCAGGCTCAGAGGTCGCATTTGGTCACATCAAACTGACAGCCACAGTAACACTTCCACCACACAACACCAGCCGGCATGCAGGGCTCTACCTCCTGTGCTGGGACTACGAAGGTCAAGCCTTTTTCTCAGCTTTCTTTCTCCTGTACGCAGCTATATCCTCAGGGTTCAGCCCGTGATTGTCTTGCCTGAGGTAACATAGTTGCAATTTGCATGAGTCAGAAGTCTGCTTAGCGGCAGGAAGCAGTAACATGTTTGCAACCCTGATGAGGCGTAACATTACAAAAGATATATCTGCAAAAGGAACTATTAGAACAAGCTATGATTTCTCTCCTCGTGCTAATGTTTTAATCACTATATGTTAAAGAATTTGTACACATTTAGTTATTTTTGATTTAGCCATACCAATGGTTCAAGGAGTGGCAGTAGGGTGGAGCTCTTACCCTGGTTTGATCTCTGGCGGTTTTGGCAAAGGCTTTGTAAAGTTAGTTTTCCCCACAAGCCAGTATGTCTCCTCAATACCTTTACCCTGAAATAACAACAAAACAAAAGAAGGCATGAATCATTAGGCTAAAATATTTGTCTCCATTGCCAAACACTGATGTTATAAGTGAAATGAGACTCTGTTACCTTTAGCTCTGTCTTGCCTCTGACTTCTATTTTATAGCCCTCATTAAGAGAGTGGAGGATCTTCACAGTGCTCATATTTACATGGATTCTATAAGCTGAGGAACAAAGAGAAGGAGAGGACAAAATTAGAGCAGAGGAAAACATGAAACAACACAACAAAGTATGGTGGGTGTGTGCACAGGACGCTCACGCAGCCCAGTGGATTCCATGCGAGAGGCAGTGTTGACCGTGTCTCCAAAAAGGCAGTACCGAGGCATAGTCAGACCGACCACCCCCGCAACACAGGGCCCTGAAAACACGGCAAAAATGAAGCAGTTGGTCCAGTTTAAAGATGGATTCAACACTAAGAGTGAGACTGAGAACGTCACAAAGTCCATTTTAAGGCCATGGCCGTAGCCATGTATTGCCAAATGGAAATAAATGCAGACAAACACATGCGCCTGAAATAAGCCCCATGATCATCCTCCTCTTCACTGTGGTCCAAAGAGACGCGCAGCATTTAAATGCTGTACGCTGCAAACAGAGTGACGTGAGTCTCACCTGAGTGGATTCCTATGCGTATCCTGACCGGCACGTCTGGCATGTGCCGCATGTGGAAGGTTCCTACTGAGCTGAGGATGTTCAGAGACATGTTGGCGATCTCAGCTGCGTGCTTGTTGCCGTTTCTCTTTGGCAGACCCGATGCAACCATGTAGGCGTCACCAATGGTCTCAACCTAGACAATGTCAGCATATTATTCACTTAGGGGCACATCAGGGTGTGTATGTGTGCTATAGAGACATGCTATTGAATAACTTGTTGTTCATTTTTTAAACTGCAAAACAGCCAGTGTTACTCTACCTTTTGCTGTTTCTCAATGCAAAAGTTTTCATAAACAAACCCTGTCTGCTCTATCTAACACTCTGGTAGAAAATGACAGTTTAATAGAAATGTTGAGCGCGTTCTCTGACCTTGTAGACGTCGTGGTTACTGAGCACGGCATCAAACAGAGAGTAGAGGTCGTTGAGAAGGTCGACCACCTCGATGGGATCGCTGAGCGAGGAGATGGTAGTGAAACCCACAATGTCGCTGAAGTAGATCGTCACCTGGTCGAAGTACTCTGGCTCCACTGTGGCTCCGGTCTTCAGGGCCTCGGCCACAGAGCTGAAGACGGAGGCGCAGAAACGTCACAAGAGTCAGAGGATCAGGGGTTTTATGAGCTGAATGTACCTAAACTCATTAGAATTGCATTCAGATTCTGATTTTTGAGTAAAACTTTACTCTGCTTTATTGTGTGTGTGTGTGTGTGTGTGTGTGTGTGTGTGTGTGTGTGTACAGACTCACGGTGGGAGCATTTCTGCCAGTAGCTTTTCTGTTCTCTGTTTCTCCACCTCCAGCTCCTCCGTCCTCTCTCTGATGAGGTCCTCCAGATTGGAGCTGTACTGCTCCAGCATCCTCAGCATGGAGTCGATGATGTTAGTCTTCTTACCCTTGTTGATTAACTTGAACTACGCACAAAGAAACACAGAATCATGACAAACAAGATATGCAATGTTCTTTACACTGGTTTGTTTGAGTGGGGTAATAGATAATCGTAAGGGTCAAACAATGTGGCCACAAGGTTGCAGTGGTGGATGCTGATATACATATTCACCATCAACTAGCTGCTTATTAACATGCATATTAGTAGCATATTGGCACTTTATTAGTCATTATAAAGCACTTATTAATGCATTATTCTACATGGCTAAATTCTACAACTACTAGGACATTAAGAGACACTTAATTATTACTTATTGATACAACGTAAGGACGTTGTTTTACATGAATTACAATCTTAATAACTTAGCCCTTATTCTTAAAAACTCTAACACCCAGAATAAGGCATTAATAAGTGCTTTATAATGAATAAAAAAGAGCCAATATCTACTAATGTGCATGCTAACACGAGACCAGTTCATGCTAATTATGTGTATCATAATATGAAGCATTACTGTGCCATGCTAGCATTTCTATGCTGCTTTATGATTTTACTCCACTACACTGATTTAACACTTATAGTTATTTACTCACTTTCTACATCATAGGCTTATATGATCTGATGCAACACTATTTTACTTATCTACCCAGTCATATATAATGCATTTAAAATGTTCTTATATGTGTTTGTTAGTGATTAAAAACAGAATAATCTTGCTTTCTTATAATAAAATACAGAATGAGTACTTTTTTTTCTTTTGAAGAGATGACTCTATAGTCTGTACTTTTACTTTAATACTCAGGACTTTTACTTGTAATGTATTTCTAGGTAAGGAAGGATCTGAGGACGTCTTCCCCCACTGCAAGGGTGCCCTCAAACAAGTACCCTGTCAAAGATCTCATCTATTGTCGGTCTGCGGTCAGGCAGTTCGCTCCAGCACTGCTTCATCAGCTGGATGCACTCCAGAGGAGCCTGGTCAGGAGCCACAGTGGGGCGGCACATTGGAGGAGGCTTCTTCACCTTCCGGATGATCTCTGGCGAGGAGACAGAGGAAATGTCAGTCAAGTTTCAAATGGAGGTACGTATCGTCCCAGTATTCTGTTCAGTGGTTGGCTGTGAGCTCTGTTGCACAGTAGAAGCACAAGAAAAAACACATTTTCATGACAGCTTCTATTCATCTACATCTCCTCCTCCCTGATGGATACACACCCTCGGGCGATAGACCCAGCATGCAGTACGGCGGTCCTCTGACCACCACCTCTTGAAGGATGATAGAAAAGCTGTAAACGTCTCCCTTGTAGGTGCCTTTGCGTGAGCTTGCAAGGTCCCTTAAGAACTCTGGAGCTGTCCAAAACAGATCTAAGTGGGAAAAAATATGTAGAGTGAGGGTTTGTGTTTGTGTCAAAGCATTCAGCCTTAACACCACACTTACGGTAATGCTGCAGATAGCACATTCATCCATAGCCAGCTACCAGGTACTGTACACACAGTATTGTATATAGTGTAACAAGATGCATTCAGGTACCTTCGGGTGGAGGTTCTTCTATAGGAGCTTTCTGAGATTCCAGCAGCTCGTTGAAGCCATAGTCTGTAATCTTGAGGACAAAACGTCCGTCTACCACACAGTTACGAGATTTTAGTCTGCCATGGGGGAAATCTCTGTGGTGCAGGTATTTCATACCCTGGAAGCACAATATGGTAAACTGTGTAGTTAATCATGACGAAAATACCACATAAACTGTGCAAGCACAAGACAACAATGGCGACAACTAGTGGCTAATTATTTTTAACCATATTCAGTATATCAGTGTTTTACCTTGATGAGGTCAAGCACAAGTGAGGATTTGAACATCCAGTCTAATTTCACGTCCTCGTTCCTCAGCAGGTCCTGCAGGCTGCCACGTGAGCAGTGCTCCGTCACCACTGCAAACATGGAGCAGTCCGAGAAGAAGCCCAGGAACGGATTCACGTTCTCGTTTCTCAGGTCTTTCATCTGACAAAGCAAATAAACAAGTTCATGGAAAGGAAGGTGTGTTTAGATAATCACAATATCATAATCATCTACATTAATCACTGCTACTGCAACTCCATGAACAGTTTGAGCTTTTAACAGCGTCATGTCTGATATGTAGGCCTGAGTGTTAGCCTGAGTATAAGATCAAGCTATGTATGATATTTGATGCAGTATGCAGCTTTTTCAACCCACCTAATTACAGTAAAAATACAATTCTGTGCCAGTGGTTCTTCTTACAGGTAAAGACATGTTTCTCTACCTTTGTAAAAATCTTGGTGGTGCTCTGCTTCACTTCCTTGAACTGTCCGTCCTCAAATTTCTTCAGCCACACCCAGTCACCCTGGAAGAGAAGTGTTGCAGTGGCATCAAACTTTTATCTCGGGCATTGTTTTGCACATGCAGTTTTTGGAAAAGTTGCAGATTTCTCAAAAGAGGTATCTTGTTTTTGTTTTTTGGTTTATTGCTGCCTGCTCATCCACTCACCCACAAAGAATGACCTCAGTCTTACACAAAAGTACAAAAACGCACATTGAACCTCACCCTAACTTTAGCCAAATCAATTAGCTGCATGCTCTCCTTGCCCTTAGGGTCCAACTTAACCGTACCCTCCAAAAACTGAACTTACAAACAACCACACTTACATACTTACTCCACTTTTGAGTATTTACACAGATTTAAGCAGCACTGACTCATACCTACCTCATACACAGCTACATTGGTGGTCTCATGAGTTGCCGTCTGCATGCTGTTCACAGAGTGTGAGCGGTCTGCAGATTTATCCTCCAGAGTGCTCTTAGACTCGCTCAGATCTTCCAAAGTGATTTTCTGTTGGACGTAAAACAAATGAGCTGTATCCTGAAACATGTCTTTTCCCATATTTTCACCTATCAATCAAAGTGTTGTGTACAAAGAATGTGGGAAAAACATACTACAATAGATTAGTGTGAGTCTAATTTGATGAGTGGGAGGCAGTGACGCTGCTCACCTTTTTGCTAAGCTGAGGATTGATAAACGTGAGATCCTCTAAGGTCAGGAGGATCCGATTGGGACCTTTGACCAGCTGGATTTGTTGGAGTCTCCTCCTGCCAATGAGATTTAGAAAAGATAGGAAATCACTTCAACCAATGGCAACGTGTTTCCTAACTACATCAGGGATCATCTTTGGAGCAAAGACAGATGATGAGCAAAAGGAGCTCATCCTTAAGTGAGAACTACTTTTAGTCTCCTGTTAGAAAAATGGTCGTCAGATGGATAGATGTAGCGTAAGGGTGAGGCTTTTGTGATATGAGTAATCATGTCTCTAGCTTCGGAAAAGACATTCACATGAGTCCAACTGTTTTCTTTAAAGGGCTTTCAAAATAAAGCTAACTGTGAGCTATTGCCATGGTTCAAGGAAATCAGTAGTGTGGTTTGAACCCTTTTGACCTCTTCTTGCTAGCACCAACTACTATCAAAAGCCGGAGTCAAACTGTCCAAACTGCAGAGTTCAGGTAGAGTACCTGATATAAAAACTTAGAGCGAGCCCTCCTACAGCCAGAGTGAAGATGACAGCAACCACCACTATGATGTAAGTGACCTCCACACCTGAGGATGACAACAGGCAACTTGATGTTATGGGAAATGAGGACTGATGAATAAATGACAAAGTGCATGGCGAACCATAAACCATACCATAAAACTGTGAAGACTCGAGCAAACACATCCATGCATATCCACGTGCACCAGTATTCACTCGCAAACATGCCTCTTACCTCCCGTGCAGATTGCGTTCTTGTCAAACCAGCAGCTGGAGTCAGAAGGCGGAGGAGATCCTCCTGGAAAATGAATGGACCTGCCGGCAAAACGAAGCACTCCGGACACTAGATCCACCATATAGGCTTGGTACAGCTGGCTCCCCGTGTTGTCAGAGTCCAGGATGACATAGCTGGTCTTAACTTCCCCGCTAGTGTCCACCTTGACCTTCTGGTTGAAGCCACTGAAGGTTGTGTTCTTCGTGAAATAGGCCAGGTTTGAGCCTGACAGCCGCATGCCTGCCCTCCTGGCATTGTGGATGGACTTGGCCAGCAGGTAGATGCTGTTATAGATGGTCCCGAAGAGCGGATTAACCTGCAAGAAAAGGCACAAAATAAGGACATGATACATCAGAAGAGCAATTTAAATCATCCTCTGCAGAAATGTTGAGCAAAAATCAGAGTTTGAGAGTTGGGCTTACATAGAGGGCTTGTTGATAATGTAGACAAAAATACTAGTTACATATGGAAGGTTTTTAGTATGGTGGGTAAATGAGGTGATGAAGAGCCACCAAACCCAGCAATTTCAGCTAATTACAGTGCAAATAATACTGATAGACAGTAAAAAATGCACACATCTTGAACATCTGAAAATGTGAATAAACTGTCCTGGACGGTCTGTGATGTTTGGTTGTGGTGGAGTTTTTAAGTAAGTACATATCGACATGTGAGTATAGCTGTAAGACAGGCTTTAAAAATGTGAACCTAAACTTTAATTTCCTGGCGTGACCATCCAAACAGTTTCTACCTGTTCTGGCTGCACAGCTAGCGTCACTTCCTCGCTGCTCTTGGCGGCAGCGAACGCCTCATTGAAGGACAAAGGCTCGGAGGCCACAGTGATGGTGAGCACAGCGTCATAGGCCTCCCTCAGCCTGCTGTCATTTTGCAGGGGGAAGTAGGAGGTGTTGGTGTAGGGCACGCTGTAGTGGAGGGCGTCGTAGGGCACGAACACATACTTCCCCGAAGTCAGGCCCATTTCCCGTGCTTTGAGAAGAAAAGTCGCCTGCTGCTCCCCTCCAACCAGGACTGAGTGCATGCACATGATGATGACTGAAACACACAAGGGAAAAACAGTAGGGTTTTGCTAAAATATTAGTTTTATGGACATGTGTAGAGTAATATCAGCATGATTTAATATGTCAGTAGGTGCTCTAACCCCCCCTCAAAGGTTTAAACAAACCTACATCATTGAGAAACAGGAGTAAATGCACTTTTTCAGTTACAGCACCTCAAGCATTGGACAGGCTAAAAAGCCAAAATGAGAAGTTGGGGTGTTCTGCATGGAGGATGAAGGCGCTAAACACTTAATTGACCATGCAACTATTATAATATTTGAATCCAGCCTGAGACTTTTCTCCCTCTCACCTCTTTGCTGTCAGCTCTCTATGGTCATGTACGAAAATGCTGGAAAATAGACATAACTAGTGTTGGAAACAAACAGATCACCTTAACCACAAGGTGTAATCAGCAGTGTGAAAATGGCTTCCTGGTCAGGTGGTGGAGGGATAAGCCTCCTGAAGAGGAGGCATGCAGCTGGGATGTTGAATTGAAGTTGACCTGTGATGTAACAGCTGGAGCAGCTGTTTCTACATTACAGGTGTTCTATCATCTATTTCTAGAATTCCACTACCTCAGTTCATTCTAATCCACCCTGTGCTGGTCTCCTCTGGGATCACTTTAACGTGCAGCTCATAATTTTGCAGGGACATTTTTGTCACAGTCATGTAGCAAACCCCAGCATTGATTTTAGACTCACCCCTGACCTCCCCCGCTGCCTGGATCCTCCTCAGCGCGCTCTCCAGCTCGGTCTCATTCATGCCAATAGATGTCACCAGGCCAACGGGCAGCCCCTTGTTCCTCAGAGCGGTAGCAACTCTCCCGGCCGTGTCCCTCCAAATATCCTCATTGGATGAGACCACCACAACGCTGGCCCACCTGAAATGCTTCAACACGGTGAACAGCACGTCAGCGGGAAACGGCGCGGTCCTGGCGAAGGTCGGGTATCCTATGAGGCGGTCCAGCTCATAGTTGACGCAGCTGTAGGAGAAGATGGCCTTGTCCCAGTTCTTGGCCAGCAGGGAAGCTGCAACACAGTATCCCGGGTTGCTGGGGCCCACAAACGCATCCGCCATCTTCTCATAGTAAATGAACGCAGTGAGGGCTTTGGAGGTTTCGCAAGGCTCCTGGAGGATGATGAAGTCCATTTTCAGGCCCAGATCCAGACTTAGGTCTCCGTTTATCCTGCTTACAGCGTGCCTTGCGGCCGCGGCAGGCAGCGCCCTGTAGTAAACAGGGTCGCAGTTCCAAGGCCCCAGAACCCCCACTTTGAAGATCAAACAGCGGACACAACATGGGAACATCAACACTCCGAGGAGGACCCATAACAGAAAGTTATAAAAGGGTAGTGCCGTTAAAGTCGGTCTGCTTTTAATTATGGGCACACATGGATGATTGGCCTCCCATAGCGCCCCTCTGACATTTTGGGGAATATGTTGCATTGTCCTTCCAGGGTGTCCAAGATAGTGAATCAGTTAGACCAGTGACACCTGCAAAACGGGTAAGCCTTAATCATTTATTATTTTCAAGTAAATGGCCATCATGACTGAATTTAAACAAATGCGCCACTTGCCATTTATTTGATGCCATCAGGACGGCGCCGAGGTCCGATGAGACAATCTGACAGGTGTCCTCTCGGATCCGCTTTTCTGTGTCCACATGGACCGTCACCATCCCCAGAAACCTCACCTGCACGCCCCGAGGATCCGACCGAGGCGCGCACCAGTCATCGCGCTTGGACCGCGGGCTGAGAGTGACAGGCAGAGCTCGGGCGCTGGCGTCTGTCGCGTTTGGAGACAACTTCAGCACCCTGGAGAGCTACTTACATCCCGCAGTCAGCGCCTCTGAAGGCTGCCGTGCGTCTCCACTAAACAGCTCTGCTCACAGGCAGCATCTCTGACGAGGGAGGGGAAAATCAGCCCTTCCTTCCTTTTCCTTTATGTCACTCGCGTGTTTGGAAAGACAAAAGAAGACGCATTATTCCAGATGGAGCTCAAAAGCAAGCTCAAAACGAGCGATCAGCCTCAAAAAAACCTAATTAAATAACTCCAGTGGAAGAGTTTTATCAACATAGGGAGGCCAGTGTCAGCTCCAGGCCCATTCAATCAAATCCCTCCAAAGTGACCCGGGGCCAAAACGTAGGTGTTACTCACTAATCCATTTTCAGTGAGGCACAATATAAGAGGATTGGCAACAGGCCACTTTAAAAGCCTTGTTATCGTGCAGGCTGGAGAGGCAACAAGGCCTTTCCCCATCAGCTGACAAGCTCCTCTGGAGGTATACCACAAAGCATTTTTTCCTCACTGAAGACAACAATCATTCAGTCAGTGTAATAAGCCAACATTTTCTGATATGCAGAGTGGGGGTCATTTCTCTCTCCATGGAGACACCTCAGCCACACCGCACGAAGACACCTGAACCGTGCTTTAATTGGTCTAACATGCCCGCAGTACAGCAGGTTCCACAGATTAAATGAATTTGAACCCTGGTGGAGGGCTGGTAATTAAAGATAACGAAGGGCTCTTCCCGTGGGTCCCCTGAGCTCTGCTGCCTTTTGCCTGCGTCAGTTTTTTTAGCCTGCCTGGCAAATGAGTCCAGGAACAGCTGGTTGCCACAACATCAGCGGTGCCTGAAGGTGAAATATGGGCTGGATGGATGACTTAACAGAAATAACAGTGGTAGTGATTACACTGTGGGTCATGTCAGTGATAGCTATAGATCAAAAATCAGTTCTTTATCATAAGAAAGCAAAATATCAAAGACTTTCATAGGATTCAACAGGTCCTTAACATGCCATTGTTATGCTGTACCCTAGAAATAACACAGAACAACACCATCCAAATAAGTTTATGTGCCCTCACTTCCTGACATCATGGTCAGATATGAGCATAGAGTTCTACATTTTAGCCTAAACAAGTAATGCTATGTGGTAATTGCACAGCAAATTTCTAGAGTGAAAAAATCAGGAGTTGGACAAAAAGCAGTGAAGGAGTAAAATTTTTGGAGTTTATTCACACATTGAAACTCCAGCTCGTGTTAACTGTTACTCTTAAGCAGTGTGGAAAAAAGTAGTACATTCACTGGGTGTTCAGGGCAGTCAATCACCTCCACCTGAGAGTTCATTCACAACGTTTCTCTCGCTCCTACTTATACAGAGACAGGTACGTGACCAGTTTTACTTCTTAAACCGTTGTTAATGTTGATATGTTTCGGTTTATGTAATATAAAACTGAATACTGGCCAGGACTAACTGACTTGTAAGTAAGAATGTCAATTTTCCAACTCTTGCAGAACGTGTTTGAACGTTGCTATCAGTGAGACAACTGGGTAAGCTAGCTTCTTCCAGTCGCGCTCATATTTCATGTATTAAATGAACACTGGCTCTTCTCATTACGTCTGGTGTCGTTAAAAAGTAGTTTTGCTAGCTTCGCGTTAGGTTGTTTCTATGTTTTACTGTGTATTTACTGCGCGTGTCGTTTTTAGACTAACTTCTGTAACAACATCGGACTGGACACGCCGCGGCTTAAGGCTGCATGACAGGACACCGGGGCCTTCACGAGAGGAACACTGACAGGTAACAGTAATGCTTCACATTTACCACGAAAAACTTTGACAAGCAACGCGACCGTGACTACTGTAATTGTGAATCAAATGGTGGAAACACGGTCGGCTAGTAGTGCTAAATAATGTGATTAAATGCAGACTAAGCTAATAGAGAACACCAGTGATAACAGTTCATTGTTTAGAGTGCTGTTGTGTGCAGACATTAGATTGCAAGCTCTGTAAATTGGCTATGCTGAGCATAAGCATATTTTTTACACAAACTGTTGCTGTTTTTCAGTCTGCCAGTAACTTTTTTCTACTGGCAAATGGTTTTAAATGGGAAAAGATAGCCCACCCAATTTTTTCTCAAAATATAATTTTTGCCTACACCACACTGGGCCTCCTTTACTTTAAAAATGGTTAAAAATAATGCATTATATACTGTAACAGCCCCAACACAGACAGATTGTTACAGTTACAATCCATTCTTTGCTATTCATGTTTATATTAAATCTCCTTTTTCCCTTAAGTGCTCAAGATGCTGATAAAGGTGAAATACAAAGGGACAAGGAAATATGTTAAACTGGATGAAATCAGCTTCTCCGATTTTATCGGTTTGGGTAAGTTACATTAATTTTGAATTAAGTAATTCATGGGGCTGTAATGATAATGTGTTAATGGAGTATTGCTTGTCATGCTTCAGTTCATCAGAAATTTCTGATACCAGAAGATACAATGCTGAAAATCACAGATGACCAGGGAATAGAGGTGGATGAGGATGTCTTTCCGGAGCTTGCGACAGTTAAAGATGTCTGTTTTGTCATCTACACTGATGGTGGTAAAGTGGTGTCAGTTTGTTTTATTATTATTAAGTGATGATATTCTTGAGAAAAATGTTCCCTTTGAAAGAAATGTGTCAGTGTTTAATTTTTTTTTAATCAAAATAATTTAATATTTTTAAAAAAAGTACAACCAAATGTCTGCTTTTCAGACCTCCAACCACCAGACCTTTCCAAGGACAACGCTGACAGTGCAGACCTGGCCGAGTATATAACACTCACACCATGTGGTAGGGAATGTTATTGTGTTCAGAATGAAAATACTAAGTAACTATTCTCTGTTGATAGCAAGTAGTAATGTTGATTTTGGTGGTCAGGGTTATGCCTTATACACTGATGTTTTTTTTTATCCTCAGATTTCGCACTTCTGCAGCCAGGTGAAGGATCCTCCTCCTCAAGTCTAACAGATACACTGTCCATCTCGAGCTTAAGCAGCCCAAGAAGTGAAACAAGTGATGCCGGATATCAACTTGCTCAACCTGATATGGACAGCACCCGTGCAAGAAGTGTAAGTGTAATAATTTACATTCTTGACAGTTTGCCAGTTGGTTAGCGTAATTTAGGATGCAGATTAAACTCAGGGACTACAGATATTGAAAGCCTAATCCTAATTGATATTTTTTTGTGACAGATTGATGTTTCCTTAAATAATCAGTACTTTTGGCTGCTATGATCTTTTTAAAAATCTATTCCAATTAGGTGGTGGAGCAGATTCTGACCTCAAAGCCAGCAGGGATGACCGTGATCAAGGAGTATGAAGACACAGGGAGTTTGAAAGATTCAACTCGGCGATTAATGGTGAACATCATTGTGGCTCACATGCGTGAAAAGGAAGGGTAAGAAGCTTGATGCTAGTACCTAAATTTTCTTTTTTTTCAGTGAAGGAAAGAATCTTTTCACAAACAGTTTTTATATATTTTAGGAGAGCAGTAGCCAAAACAACCAAGGAGTTTCATGCTCTTGGGATTGTGTCACTCTTCCCATCTTTGAAGGATCCATACTCAAAAAAGGGATATGTGAGTTTGCATTGTAAATACAGTGTGAAATACTGATCTTTTTCAGAATTTTACTATTTGCTTTCCTTTGAAACTTTAAAGTGTCAGAACTCTAACCACAGATATTATTATTTCCAGGAACATTTCTATGACATCCAGAGCAACAAAGGTTTTCTTGAGTGGAGGGTGAAGACAGTTCAACGTCAGTCTAAAACTGCATCAACTTCCCACAACAAAGTGGTGCGTAAAGGAGGTCCCACATCTTCAAGGACAGTTGGCCCCACCAATGACCAGCAATCAGGAGATGGCTGCATGGAAGCAATGTCTCTTCTTCACCACACAACCGACCATGACTTAGTCTTGCAGAAGATGAGAGAAACATTCCTCTATCGCCAACAGATGATCCATGATCCACAGCAGTCAGCAGACATTCTCCAAATGTTCCCTCGTTTCTTGGACACTAAAGGACTGGTAGGAAACATTTGAATAATATTTCTTAAAATAAATTTTATTCAATTGATATGATTGTAATGGTAGTTCCTTCCACTTTACATTAGATTTTGCAGGATTTCTTGCTGATGTTTGGATCAGAGACTTCATCCAGGTTCCTGGAAAAGTGGACCACCTGCTTTAAAGACAAGATCATCCGAGAGGCCAGGAGCCTGAGAGAGACACCTCTTCTGAAAAAACACCTCAACTCTGCCCTAAATGAAGAGTCTGACACTGCTGATGAGGAGCCAGGTATTATATTGTTAAGGATTTGTTTGCGATATCATAAGTTGCCATAACTTTTTAAGCAAATGGGAGTATATCTGATTATTACTGCCTCCTGTTTATCTTTTAAATAACAAGCAATTAGGAGAGGCTACTATGTTGTGTACAGGGTAAAAATGTAGAGAAAGATATTCTTAGGTAAAATATGTTGATTTTTGTCTGCAGAGTGGGACAGCGACATGGCCTCCCTTCTTGTCTTGATGCATCTGCTTACACCTCAACCAGCTGGACGTAAGCGGCCAAAAAAGATCAGTGTTGCAGAGGCTGCAGATCATTTAGTGCTATTTCGGAAGGTTTGTAAAAGCCACATGATCTTTTCCAGTATTTTGTAACATTTTTTTGTAGTTAACTGCTTATGTGACAATGCTTCTTTGTGTTTCAGGCGTGCCAGAGCTTGGAGGATCACCTTACCGCAGAGCGAAACCCCCAGCCATATCTTTTGGCCACAGGAACCTCACGAGCACAGGTTTTCAGCTTCTACATAGTCTTGGATGGGAAGCTTCTTCCATGTCAGTCAAGTACATCTTTGGGTGCATTTGATGAGCTGTTCAAGTCTCATTTTGTTTTCAGTCTGAAATATGATGATGCTCTCTCCAGCCTGTACACATTTTTACAGACTACACTGTACAACATTGACATTGACACCACAGAAGAAACTCCAAGAGTCAAAGAGTTAAGAGCAAAGTTGTTGAACAAGCAGTAGTGCGTTCAGCTAGCTAAAATGCTGAGATGTTTCCTCTGTGCGTCATCCTTTGGTACAGCTCTGCTGTTGTTCAGGCACCTCAAACTAATTCATGGACTGTATCCAGGGAAAAATTTAAGATTAAAATGTGGTCAATGCTTAATGATGAGTTGAACTGTTTACATTATGTCTGTAATCCTGCATTACAAGTAAGTCACATTTGTTAAATGTGTTCAATATGTCAAAGGTTTTTGACAAAGTTTGCACTGGATGTATTTTCTCCAAAGAATTCGTAGAAATCTAGTTGAGATTATTTGTTGAAACAATGAAAAATGCTTTTGTATAACCTTTTTTTTTTTTTGTTTGACTTACATTTTATAACATTGTTTTGCAACCTTTAAGCTGCCATTATAACAGTGTCTTTTGATTTGAGGTTTTACCTTATTTTCTACTTGAAGAACAATGTTATTTAACAAAGCTTATTGTTAGATAAATGATTTTACCAAAGTATAACTTGGTTCACAAGTATGTATTCATGCAGCGAAGTGTTGCTAACCTAATGTCTCAATGTTTTAAATAAAGAGAAGAATTAAAGTAATTTATTTGGTGTATTTCATATTTATTTTACCTAAAAAAAGCATTTTAGTGTCTTGAAATATTAACTCCATTAGTGTAAAATACAACACATATTAATAGTTGACTGTTAACACTGAAAAAGAGTTAACATAAATTTAACTAAATATAAGAGTTAATTGTACTCTGAATGGGAGTCATATTTTAACTCCTGTACATGTTCAGTTTTAACTCCTGATAGGAGTCAATAGATCAACTCTCAGAAAAGAGTTACTTTAACACAGCCCAAGAGTTTATTCGATGGTCTCACATGTACACTCAGATTGAGTTGATTTTAACTCACAGAGAGTTTATTCCCGGATCCTAAATTTGCTGTGTGGCTGTTAATAAAAATTAGATGCAACAAAGATGGACCTATTATGTTTAAATCAGTAGGATCAGTGATAGTTTCTAAATAACTAAGGTGGATACCTCAACCAACATCAAGCTAAAGCTGCTTGCAGTTTCTGTGCATGAGTGTGTGCTTGTGTGTGTGTGTGAGAGAGAGAGAGAGACACAGGGAGGAACTCATCCACCTTATCTGTCTCCTTCCGCCCTTTCTCTTCAGCGGCCTCTTTCTCTCCCTGTATGTGTGTGTTTGAAGATCAAACTCCCTCCTGACCAAAGGCACAAGTCAGTAAAGAAGCATTATACTGTATAGATGCTGCAGGAATATTACAGTTCACAGTGACGGGAATATCGCATTGCAATGTGTGCACATGGAGCTGGAAAGTGATGCCACCTTTGTTGACCCATATCCCCATTCATAAGCTGATGAGCCTCTTAAACGTACCACCTTGACAATGTTGTCCTGCATCCAGGAATAGAGGACAGAAGTGACGACTCAGCGCTATGTCCACCCAGCGAGCAGCGAACACAGCGCATTCAGCGCTGCGCCTGAGACCAGCTCTGTGCTTTGTGTTGGACACCGTGAAACATAACACAAGAAAAAAACATCAACATTCAGTGAGATATAAAACTAAATGAATAAAAAGTCAAAAAGAAGAAAAGGTAGGTAAATAAAACCACTTAAAATGTATCAGGCTCAAACTAGCCAAGTCACAGCTCTCTCCTATCATTATACAGTGTTGAACAAGAAGGGAAATGGGAAATGCAGTGTGAGCAAAAAGGATATAAACATGTCCTTGGACTGATAATACAGAATAAACGAGGAGGTGAGTGGAGAAAGTGATCCAGTGAAAGGTAACTAGAGACACCAGGGAACAAAATTGCAGTATATTCATAATTTGAATGTTATCATAAAGTCACTCACACTAACGCTGCCCTTAATAGGCCTGCCTCAAATATTGCTTTTTGACTGAGTAACCAGTAATTATGAGTTACGTGGGATCTGTCCTCTAAACTCTCAAAATAAGATACAAGTCACTCCAATCAACGCATTTATGAAAGAGTGGGCCTATATCAAAGCACCTATATGAGAGGTTCAGGTAGACTGTTAATGGCATTAGTCACTTTTGAGACTACATATTTGGCACAATTCATACAGAATCAATATGAGTCTCAGGCCCATCTTGAACATAATTTGCACAGAGGTTTCTGAAGAGCTACCCAGAATACAAAAGCCCAACTGGTGTTCACTGTTACAGCTGTATGTGTTCGCTGTGCTGTTTGTCCCTTTTCCTCTCCGGTCCCCTCTCTGGCCAGGTGTGCTACACCTGGTTGCTCAGTGACATGCTCCCGTCCTGGGCATGAAGTGCCTGAAAGCAGCATCAGAAGGAAGGCTGCTGGCATGGGGAATGCTGGTCTTGATGTCTATCAGCCTGGGACTTTTATGTGACTTTGTGTCTTTTGGTTGCCTTAATTTAGTGTCTTGGTTGCAAGAATGTCCCTATTTTAAAAAATCTGATTTTGTTTCTACAAAGGTGTTTTTCTGTGAAGTTCTCAACGTAGAGTTGCCTAAGGGTGGAGCGTAACAGCCACAACTAAGGTAGAAGAAATGAATTCACACTGAATGTTGTGATGTTATCAACTATTGTAATGTGCCACGTGCACTGACCTCTTGTAGCTGCCATCTTTTTTCCCCTTAATTTTCTGTTAACATTCATGAAACTTTGTTTAAAAGTGAGTTGGTGTCTGTGGACACTGTCACTGTGCATCTTGAGACAGCAAATTTATTCGTGGATATCTTTAGCTCTGGCGCCATCTAGTGGAAAAAAACTGCAGTGACGCTTACTGCACTGACATAAAGGGAGTAAACTTTATGCATCAGGGATCAAGATTAAGATTTGCTAAATGCTAAATGTCATGATGCTATTTCTTAACAAGGGACGAAAAATCTTTCTGAATCAGCAAAGATCCACTATATGGTAATTGAAATGTTCTATATAAGGATGCATGTCCACTTTGGTCATTACTGCTTTAGGTGTTTCTTTCACAGGGCCTGAGGTTTTTGTCTCTTTTCACACTGATACTACACCCTGCATTCTGTCTGCCTCCCCCCGTCTTATCTTTACAGCCTTGAAGATTCCCAGACACCAAGGCATGCAAGAAGTGTATGTGTATGTGTGTACATAGCCTATACGCGTATCTACAAGCGCAACACCAAATGACATGGCAAAATAGCTTCCTCTTTCCATCACAGCTTACTGCATGACACGTTTTTTTTTTTTATCTGAGAGAACACACTCGTTGTGCTTTTTTAAATATATACTTTTTTTTCCTTTACAAAAGCTATAGATGTACAGTTAAGAGTGCAAGTGTGAGCGAACTTGTATGTAGCGCTGCATGGGTGTGTGCTGTGATGCTGTCATGCTCTCATGTGGAAAACAATGGCTGAGGGCAACAGATGAAGAGTGGAGGCCCCTCGGCATTGTCTGAGCAGCAACAGATGTTGACCATATATTTCATCACACTTGACCTGTGTGTTTCTGGCCCTGGTCCCTTTAGAGAACTTGTTACAGTGCCTCATTGTGCTCGATGTAGCCTGATGTCTCCACAGATTTGCTACGGCCTGTGGCAATAAATGCATGGCTGTCCTGCTCTTAGGATCTTCCTGTCTAGAAGTGTGTTTGGAAAAGACTGATTTCCTGAATCTCACACATTTTCCTCATTACACATTGTAACGATCTGTTACTGAAACTACATAAAAAATATTTCATCAAGTTAAATAATCTGCATGCATGATCCGTCTGTGCAAATGTTGCTTTCCACACTAACAGCTCTTTTTTTGTAAAGAACTATAGATATGCTGCGTAGGAAGAAACAGGAAACGTCTGGGTTTCCTGTTCACATTATTTCTTTTAATCAGTTTGATCAAAATGTGAACTTCAGGCCAAATGAAACAAACCGCCGCCTTGTTGCGTAACACTGTTTTCAGCTTTTCTTTGCAAGTGGGTTTGTTTGCGGCGTCTCCACTAGAGCGCGCGCTGACAAACAGCGTCAAAGCTACCTGGGGCAGTAAACCGAGACCGGAAGTTACCAAAAATAAAAGTGCAACATTGGTGGAGGGATTCCGTAGTCTCAGAAATATAGCCGTTATAGGATAATATTTGTTGCTACAGTTCAAATTAATATTCTTAATATATATCTTAATATTATGATCTTATAAGCGCAGTAGCAACAGCAGCCAAGGCAACACACCTGAAAAATCTAAATGGCATGAACTGAATTTATATCCATTTATATCCAGGTGCAATATTTATCTCCATTATTTGCCAAAACAACGAGTGAAACCATAAACAAACCCAGAAGTTACGTTTCAGAACATTTTCTTTTGGAAAGTACCGACAGGAAGTGCTTTTATTTTGTACGCTGGCGGGCTTGACGGTGGCGAAGCGAGGCGACGGACTTTGTGGGATGGGAACAGACGAGTGTCTCCCAGTGTTTCCAGCTCCTGACAGTTTATTGTGGCGGGCCGGACACACGGGGGGACCCGCAGAGCTCATGTGGACCGGCGGACACACAAACCAGCGGGACACGGGAGCGCCAGGGGGGTCTGGAAAATGGGAGCGGTGAAGTGAAAAACGGCCGAAAAGCGGACTGTCTGGATGAAAGGCACCGAAGTAAGTTACTCTGAACGCAGGCTAACCAGAAAAGTCATGAAAGTAGGCCAGTTTTTGTGTATCCGTCCTCTTCCACCACTTCTGCGCTTGTCAGAAAGCGTTAAATGCTGGTCTTTCAGCCGTGTGGTTTCGGACACAGAAGCGCAGCAGACCAGCGGACCTCTGTGGTCAGATCAGGTTTCACGTTTGCCTCCGCGCTGAAGAAACCGCCCCTGGAGTCCCGACGGAACTGACCGGCCTCAAGTGTGCCGTTACCGCAGATTATTCAGCCGGACGCACAAACTTCACGCAGTCCACAAACGCGCCGTGAATGATACGCGCAGAGGTGACATGTGGAGCTGTGATTGACAGCTGGAAGGGGCGTGGCGGACTTGGATCGGAGGTATTGTTAACGGTACTTGCAGATACACGTGACAATTGTTTTGGATGATTTGTGTGGAAAGGTTGCGGTTGCAGGAGGTGCCCGCGGCGTGCAGCGAGTGTCTGGCCGCCCCCTGCGAGGACTTCCCGGGCATGGCATGGTGCATGGTGTTAATGCAGAGCGGGCAGTGACAGATTCAGCTGCTCAGACTTTAGTGATGTGGAGGAAGAAAGTCAGCTGTAAACAGATTGCAAGAACGATCTAACAGGAAAAAAGGAGAGCTCAGTAAGTGTTTGTTGGCATAGGTGCTGGTTGTGTGACAGAAACCGTGGTGGAAGAAGTTTTTTTTTTTTTTACTGAAGTAAAGAAGTACTGCAACGTCATTTATTAAATATTATTGAACAAGATATTAGTTAATTGATGAAGTATAGAGGCTACTCTTGGACCTGTTTGTGTGATAATGTTATATTTTACATGACTGGATTATTATTACTGATGGGTCTAAGCAGCATTTTCATGATGTTGCTAATGGAAGTGAGGCTGCTGTTAACTGCTGGGTAGTATAGTCTGTAACAATGCACTGTATTCAATGAATGGATCATAGTTTTTTTTTTTTATAAAATCCACTAAAGCTATCAGATAAATATAGTGCAGGAAAAAGAGCAATATTTCCCTCTGACATGTGCTGGAGTAGAGGTATAAAGGGGCATGAAGTGGAAACACTGAAGTAAAGTGCAAGTACCTTGAAACTGGACTAAAGTACAGCGCATGAGTAAACATCCACCACTGCTGCTTTTATAGGACATATAAGACATTTAGACTGAAAGGTTTTGGCCTGTTTCTCTGCCTCTGGTAAGTTAGACTAATATTAATATTAACTCCAGCTTTTGTTGTGTCAAATAAGATGAACATATATGTCGTGATAACTGCTATTGGCTGAAATCAGCTTGTGGGAAATCGTATAATCTCTTTTGCCGGAGATCAGCCTACAGTGAAGTTAACATACTACATCAGACCGTCTCACTGACAGAAGTGGTCGTTATATCCAGGCGGTGCGGTTCGTTACATGTCTCTTCTAGCTTTGCTAAAATGAACTTTGATGAATTTGATCAGTCCCCTTGCTTGTGAATGCATTTATTCGCCGTAACCGTGGGCGTCCCATTGCTGCCTAATTGTTTTAAAACACTTGAGTACCATCAGTTTGAATTAAACTCACTGCCTCCTCCCCAGTGTCATGCATTAATTTGGCTAAAAAGGATTAGTGTGGCATCCATCTTCTAATTACACAGTTTTCAGCCTTCAACTTGAAGATTAAATTGGGTCTTAATGACAAGAAGAATACACCAGGACGCTGCAGGATACTGAACAAATCAAGGGCTGGATGATGTTTGACACAGATGCAAGTAAATGAGTTAAATGGGAGAACAGAGGAGATTTAATGTTTGCTACGTTCACTGTCCTCTGCTTTAAATGTGCAGTTTCTTATTTTTGGAATAAATTTAGATAAAGAAAAGCCAGCCGGGACAAGAAATCTTTTGTTTGACTTTAGATAAGTAAATTGCTTGTGGGCAATAAAAGTGGTGCTTTAATATTGGCTTTTGACATCATTGTGTTTACACTGATAGCACACCGCGGTAATTAGATTATCACAGTAACAGTTTGGCCTGCATATATTTACGAGGTGATAAGTTGTAGTTATGTAATCGTGCCGTGAAAAGTAATCACTGCTGTATGGGTTTGCTGTATGAAGGTAAAAAGTAATAAAGTAAACACCTAATGGCTGATGATCCTCAGAGGACAGCAGGGGTTGTTGCGCTGCTTTCCCAGGACAAAGAGATGTGAAAAGGCCTCTGAAAGTGAGAAGGTGTTGGGGCGTGATTTCACAGGGCTTTGCCAATTGTCCACTCAGGGGGGTGCGCAGCACTAACCGCCGTTGCCTTTGGGTAATTGCAGTAGTCAGAATGTGTCTGATTTGAGGGCAGCACCAGCAGCAGTTTGCTGGTAGCTAAGATTTATTGGCGGGATGTTGAGCAGAACAGCTGGAGCAGAAAGTTTACAGTCCTCGCAGAAGCAACAGATGGAGCAAAGGATGCAGGAAAGGAAGGAGGGGCGGATGAATGTGGCTGCGAAACCACACAGAGGTGACGAGCTGGAGACGGCCGGCGTGGTAGACATAAAAAACGGATGACCACTTGGTTTTACTGGCAGTTTCCCATGTTTAGTCTGCATGTGGCTTCTCTGTGGTGTCCCAGCGAGGCACATCTCTTTGAGGCCTGCAGCTCGCTTGAGGTGAAGCAAAACTTGTAATTGCAGGGAGGTTGAGACGGACCTTACACTATGCATGAAGTCTGGTCACACCATGAATGAAGTTCCCCTCTGGCCTTTATGAGTGATTCATTTCATGGGTGGACTGTCATTTAGCTTCTGAAGAGCTCAACCAGAAAGCGTCTTGTTAAAATTTGCTCAGTGAGTGAAAGATTTGTGTACTCGGCTTCATTTGTCATGAAACTCGCCCATTCCTGTTTGGCACACACGCACACACACACACACACACACACACACACACAATACCATTATTGATATTAGTTATTTTTAGTTGCAACCTTTATGTAGCAGAAGACAATAACCCTAATTCTGTTTTCATCAAGATTAAAAAAATAGGTGGCAGTGAATGGCAATGGCTATGTACTGAGTGAGTGAAACACTAGAATCTTTCAGGTGATTACCTTTATGCAATCAGATATTCTCAGTATTACAAGCAGCCAGCAGCACTTAGTGAGTTCATGGGTCAAAAGAAAAGAAACTGTGCACATAGGTGAGCAGAGTTACACTTTGAGCCGTCGTAATTAGCCTGCATATGTTGCCCCACAAGTGTTTTGCAGGCTCTTACATAAGACAAGATAAAAAAAAACATTAACCTTGTCAAATAAACCTGCCAACAGCCCTAACCTGAGTCAGTTAGTGTGCCTTTACTGTCTATCCTAAACGACATTTGGAATTTAAAGCTAGTGTCAGTCTGAGGGTCAGAGACCATTTTTGTTTTAAAGCTTTTTGTGAGAACATACGAGCAAGTTTCTTTGAAGGACAGCATTTGCTCATGAAAGAAACAGACAGTGTAATGTCCACCGCCATCACTGTGATGTCCTGTTTATTCCATCATCAGTCAGGAACAAATGCCTTCAAGAATTTGAGGAAAAACAAGTGAGACCACTACAATCCTGTATAAAGTTGTGCCAAGCGACAGCCTGATCAATAATTGCAGTCTGCTCAACTCACCTCAATTTAAGAGATTGACTTAAGCTTTAACTGCATTTCTTAAGGCTTGATTTAATTTAATCCCGTGCTGTAAAACTGCAGGGTTTGTCTTTAACACACGCTCTGCTGTGTCATGTCAGAGCCATCTGACCATGACTGTTCATTTCTACCTGTTACACAACTCCTAACCTCTGTCCACATTTCATACTTAATCAACTGTGTGTGTGTGTGTGTGTGTGTGTGTGTGTGTGTGTGTGTGTATGCTTTGCATCGCTCAAGTTGAACTGGGTGAGCTCTGTTCATTTAAACATAAAGGGATAACGGCAACAGCTGCACAACAGCTGCATGAAAGGTATGACAGGTTCTTCTCTGGTTTTAGTGTGGATATTGATATATTCACTGTCATTTTCATATACTCATTATTATTTGTATGTACTGTATTGTACTTCAATTTAATATGATTTCAATGTGCATGCTTTGTTTCCTTTTTTTGTGTTTTTTTTTACTTCGGAGCTTTCACATGCAGTGCTATTATAGTAACAGACCATATGGCAGTATAAATATAAGTTGTCTCTGAATTAGTTTTATCTTGTCTCAATGCACCGAGGCACTGAGGTGTGCTCAGGGAGTGGGGATATCTCATTTTATCATATCTAATTTTAAGATGGAACAGGGATATGCACCCAAATTTACATTTTTACAGTCATGCGTGCAGAGTAAACTAAGAAAGTGCAAACGAACTCTTTGATCAAAAGAAATTAGGTCACATCCGTTGGGAGGCCAAAAGGGAGGGAAATTAGGGCTACTCAAGTTGCACCAATAAAAGCTTTAAGTCCTTTCACAAAGCCTAATAAATACGTAGAAGATGACATTTGAACAGGGACGGCTCCTCGAATTCCTAAAACCACAAAGTGTTCTTTGAATGAGTTTGGACAAGGTGTACTGATCTGATCTGGTAACTGAGATTGTCCATTTTTCTCAGGCAGTGATTGTTGTTTGAAAGCTGATTTGAACGTGATAAAGAATGTTTTTCATGAGAGAACACTTCTCTTGTCAATGAGAGTGGCAGGTTAAAAAGATTTGAAATGTAAATATTGGATTTGTTCTCTCTCTAGAACATAATGGCACTCCTCCTGTGGCTTGGCTTATCGCTGCTGGCCTCGGTTCAGTCCAGTGGTGTCAAGAACTGCCACCCTGGTTGCCGCTGTGAGGTGGAAAGCTACGGCCTGTTCGACAGCTTCAGTCTGACCAGGGTGGACTGCCGTGGGCTGGGACCCGGCACCACCATGCCTATCCCCATCCCGCTGGACACTTCTTCCTTAGACCTGTCCTCTAACGCCATGGGCCCGCTCAGTGACACCATGTTAGCTGGTCCAGGCTACACCACCCTCGTCAGCTTGGACCTAAGCAACAACCATATAACAAAGGTCAGTGGTTGGAGGAGCCTGAGTCTGGAATCTTTGGTCTGAAATGAGGCTACGTAACCTTTGAAAACTTACTTATACAAATGAAAACTTAAACTTATAATCAATAAAATGCATCCACAGGGTTATGTATTTGTGCGCAACTTATGGCTAAAGTTAGCCACTGTTAGGTAACTTTACGTAGATGCTGTAAAACCAGCATGCTGTAAAAAGTGTGTTAATTGTTTTGGTTCACTCTCACTGCTAGGGCTGGGCTATTTGGCCTAATAATATCACAATATTTCAGTATTTCTGCGATTTTGATATTCATGATGGTATGACAAAATACTGAAAAATGTTTGTGGTTTAGAACTCAAAATAGCTGTTGAGCCCTTGCAGGATTTTTGGCTCGCCTCATACTGAACCGGGTGCTTCTGCTTGAGGTTGTGACATATGTTTTGCTGTTACAATCTTATCGTCTTCTTACAATTGAATGATGTGATATGGCGCTCTACTACTCGCCTCTCTCACTTACAGCATTTTTACTTGTAAAAAGCAGCTGCTTTCATGAAAAAAAGCTGTAAAACCCCACCTAGTATAACCCCCCAGCACCAAAAGGCAAAGAGACAAAGGTAGCAGCTCCACAGTGGAAGATATGCAGCTAAAGAGCCAGACATTTCCCTCTGGAGTTGGTGGAGACCAAAACAGAGCTAATAGAGTAAATATTGGACTTAACAACACAACTCCAAATGAAAGCTGATGTTGCTCCTTTACTGCTAGATGTGTAAATAAGAAGCTGTTTGCTAACAAGTCACCATATCAATGTTTTTGTTGTCCACCAGTGTGTAAAAAAAAAATCTGTTATTGTAGATAAGAGACCAGAGTATTTTCTCCTTATTGCTACGACTGTTTTGCTACGTTTTAGTATTTTACAGGTAAAAATTTCAGTGGTTTTGTTATGAAAAATGAATAAATTAGACTATAACCAAAGTCATAACCACAGTAAATGTAAACAAAGTTTTTGCTTACTTATATTTAAACACACACACATGTACACCTCAGGCCTATGATGTTGCTCTATGAGGCACTACAAGCTAATGGTCAAAATGCCTTTTTCTCAACAATATAAAAGTTAAGCTGGTCACCCCAAAAGCTGTTTGCTTGGATGGTTATTTTTATAAATAAATACTCAAACATATATGTTTTAAACATATATTTGACTTAAACAAAGAGTTGCTGTATATGTCAAATCTCATGGTATACCTTTATTTCACTGCCATCTGAAAATACTAGCTCTTAAAATGTCTTTTTCTTTGTGTTCCCTCTCCCCTACCTTTGCATTTTCAGGTAAGCCCCAATGCTTTGTCCAAACTGCGTTACCTGGAGACTCTGGATCTGAGCCACAACAACTTGGAGAGCCTCTCCCCGAGCTGTTTCTCTGGCCTCCCTCTGGCTGATGTTGACCTCAGCTACAACAGCTTCCAAGAGTTCGACATGGACGTTTTCACTACTAAAGTTAATGGGGAACCTGTCAGCGTGGATCTATCTCATAACAAGCTCGTGTCAGTCTCTATGACTTTGCGTGGAAGAGTACTACACATTCAAAGTTTAAATTTGTCAGCAAATCGGCTGTTGAGCGTACCGAGACTGGCAGGACTTCCGCTGAGGTACCTCAATCTAGATAGCAACCCCATCGCCCGAATCAAGGAGGGAGCTTTCACTCAGTTGAGTGATCTGGTGTCTTTATCCATCAGTGGCCTCCATGAGCTTCAGGAAATCGAGCCACACAGCTTCAAGGGCCTCCAGAGTCTGCAAGTCCTGGATCTCTCAAACAACCCCAAGCTCAAGAGCCTGAGCCCTGTGGTTTTCAGCGGACTAGACTCCTTGCAAGAGCTGAATTTGTCTGGCTCTGGTGTGGCGTCCTTGCCAAATAACATGCTGACTCACCTGCCCAGTATTAAGAGTATTACACTGGGAGAACACATCCACTGCTGGAGGACCCAGAAGCAGGGACAGTTCCACCGGCAGCTGGGTCAGGTCCAACACAACGAGGTGCTGAGCTGTAATGTGGAGGGCATCGTGTTGTGAGACTGTGGAAGTGGACCACTCTTTAAGGGGCCAGTATACTCCGTCAGAAGTGCTTGTCAGATGGTCGAGTAGTTTCAGAAACCCACTCCTCCCACATCTTTCCCATGTCGGAGTTGAGGTTCTGGGCCCGGCCATTTCTGTCACTTTCCGAAACTGATGTTCTGGTGTTCACACCCTCGTCACGCTGCTTTTCTTTCCTGACACAACTATTTCTGGTACTTTTCATATGAGCGACTGAGTGCAACAATATCGCAACCCCCCTCTCTGTGACGGGGTCCGCCTTCTAGTGTAGCCAACTGTAAACACTTTGATTTCCAATGTGCTCGGACAACACGTCGTAGGAGAATATCCCCCAGCCCTTATAGTCCCAATGCCAGAGCTGTGCCTTATCTGCCTTTTTTGTGTTACTCTCACTTAAGTACCTCTGTTCCAAGGTGAAACTGGAATCTGTCTTAACGGTTTAACGTAGCCTTCACAAACTCCTGACACAAACATCATGAATTCTGTACCTTTTTGAAACACAATGACAAAATGTCCAGCATTTTACACGGCACAGAAAATGTCTTTTTCATCTTCATCTTACCCAGTAGTCTAAACTGGTAGGAAACCTTTCTTCAATCCAAAACTTTAAGCAATGTTTTTACGTCATGTTCTTCATTTAAAGTGGGACCATTGAGAGTTATTTGCACTTGTTCCAGTTACGGTATTTTTATAATGATGCACTTACACATGGCTAAATGTCACCCAGTCTTAATAGAAAACTCTCTTTACATTTCTCATTATATCCACACTGAACAATATTGTTGACCACTAGGATTTTTTCATTTGACTTTGAATGTGATGTTCTGCTGAAATGATTAAAGGGATGGTTTGACATTTTGGGAAATGCACATATTTGCTTTCAGGTGAGGAGTTAGATCAGAAGATTGATAGCTAACTGGCTTCAGGATAGCTTAGCTTAGCACAAAGACTGGAAATTGTGGCAAAAGGCTAGCCTGGTTCTCTCCAAATTCACCCACCAGCACTGCAGGATCACTAACTAACATATTATGTCTTCGTTTGTTAAGACAAAAAACAAAACATAAAAAGTGTGGTTGTAAGGGGAAGTGCTGTTTCCTGGCTGGTTTAGTGACTCCCTGGAGTCTTGTCATGAGGTTTCAAGGCAACCAGCAGAGATCCCCTGAACAACCACAACCAGCTGTTTAACTTTATGTACATTAAAGAAATGAGATATTGCCTGTTAATTAGGTGATTTCTTTCCCTTTGGACAGAGCTAGCTGTTTCCACCATTTTCCCGCCGTCATCCCAGCTAAGCTAGCTAGCTTAGCTTGGCCGCTTGCTGTAGCTCTATATGTACAGTGGAGACATAAGAGTGGTTTGAGTCTTCTTATCTGACTCTCAGCTAGAAAGCAAATAAATGAACTTCCCAAAAATCTGAAACTGTACAATCTGAGGACTAGAGACTAGTGTTATTATAACACTGTAACAAACTTTGTATTTTCTTTTTTACACCCACACAATGACCATTTAATTTTTTTTTATTTGTTTCCATGAATACTAGCCCAACCTTACAACTTGTCCATGTGTTTGAACTGTTTATCTTCATAATGACACTAAGTTTGGCCTTTGCAAATTAGGTGCATGCAGCCTTGGATGTGGATCTGTGTTTTGTTTGTTTTTATGACATAACACGACAGGAGTGAACAAGCCGTGAACATGTTGGTTGGGACTGAACCTGCTGCCACATCAGTCTCTAATGGAGAAAGACTGATGTTTCACAACAAATTTGATGAATGAAGTACGACAGTTTTTACCGGTAACCAAGTGATGCAAGTACAGTATGTGTCAACTTTGATGTGTAAACACCAAGCTGTGCGGTGCTGTATTGTGTAACCTTACCTTGGCATTCCCGTGGTATTTCTGTGGACCTGAAAGGGTGATCAGCCTCAAGACTGCATGTTAGGGTTTTGAATGTCAGCAATCTGTAAAGGCTTCGGGCCTTTTGTGTTTTAATTCTGCAATTTTAAAGGAAATCCACCTTTCCATTTGGGTAATTGAAAGTCAGCTGAGCCCAGTCTTGGTGTAGAAGTTTGTATTTATGTAACTATATTGTATATAGCTTTATATATATTTGAATCATATGTGTAATAAATTGACTATTCTCACACTCAGTGGTACGAAAGACTGCTGGAAGTTCTGTTTGACGTAAAAATGGCAACAATTGTTAGGTGTGTCAGCGAAGGAGCATAAACACGCATTAAAATGAGACCACAAACAAGGAAAGAACGTGTCAGTGTCGACACTGTATTTAACATTTTGCTCGAGATCCTGTTTTTCAAAGCAGTGCGTGATGTGTCTCTATGCACAGGACTGACTCATCGCAGGGTGTGCCTCTCTACAGGACAAGAGAAAAGCTTTAGATCTCACAGCTTTACTTACAGCAGTTTCTTCACTTTTTTTAACAACTCAGTAACATGCTTTGTGTAGAGTTTTTTTTTTTCTTTATGCTGTGTTTACTTGAAAGTGTCTGGATACGTAGACAAATGCACACACTTCTGGTCTTGAATGGTCTCTAAAAACCAGTAAAGTGGGCAGAAACGCCAGGGTTTGGCAGAATACCACGCTACAGCGGGCTGGCAGCCTGCCAAGGAGGTGGCTGGGAGGGAGACGAGTAGAGAAAGGAGGAAAAGGGAAAAGAAAGCCGGGTTTCCGTCATGGCACCTCACACACCTCCTGTGCGGTGTCTGGCGATGAGTGTTTGTCCCTTGAGACAGAGAAAGCCCTCACATTATGCCTTCTTTTCTGTGACACATCTTTGAAACTCCAAGACACCCAGAAATGGCCAAAATAAGGCAGACTAAACCAAAAAGGGGTTGTCACAGATTACATCATTGTTGTACGTGCTTGAGAACACAGAGGACCTTTTGCTAGGTCTTGAAAGGAACCAAAGTCCCTGCAGTTGTCGTGTACTAGAGTCCCATTTATGCCTGTGTGTGTGTGTGTGAATGCAACTGTTCCCCTCATGCTGGTAGGAGGCTCTCCGAGAGCCCTCGGTAGATTGACCCCATTGCAGAAATCACTTCCAGATGCGTGGCTTTCTTTTTTGCTCACCTCCTGAAGTGATGGCCTGTTGAGACCGTAGGAGCTGACCATCCATCAGAAACTGGCATTCAGTAGCGGCGAGATAAACACCCGCTACGTCTCTGTGAAATCGCAGAGACATGTGGGGAATGCAACAGAACAACAAGTCAGGTTGCAGATCAAAAGCGGGGGATTTTTTCTCCTCACGTTGGTCCCACTACTGTGGCTCTTCATGTCTGGGCATAATCTCCAGTTTGAATTATGATGATTTGATGTGAAGTAATGTGTTTAAGAACGTCACATGTGACTGAAATTTCATTGGACAAGAGAAAGCTGAACTGAACGAAAGTGAGGTCACGTCTAGTTACATTCCAGTTTGCTCCTAACAACGTCCCTCTGTCCAGTCTGGGACATGCACAGATGTGTTGAAAAGCGGCACAAATGTCTCGACATGTGATCTCTGTGACACATTACAGACTAGCTGGCTGACAACAGCTATGTTCTGCGCGTCTGTTTGCCGCTCTGCTCGGAGAAAACACGAGATGAAGCTTGTAAGAGCACCTTTAACAGTGTTTTACAGCAAATAGTTCCTGTCTGAGCTGGAATCAGTAGAGACCTTGACCGAAAAGCTGACATTGAAAAACAAACCCCGCTGAGCTCACAAAGGAGTGCACTGACATTTAATTGGAACATGGTTGCCTCACTGTTCCACAGAAAGTTCATTTCCCATGAAAGTAAAGAGACAGACGTGTTCTAATATGTCCAGAGAACAAAGACGGTGTAGGTGCCCTCCTTAATTGACTGTCAGGCGTAGGAAGAAGGGCTGTAATCAGGACAACAAGAGGCCTTTTCTGTTCACTCTCTCTCTGGATAAACTCCCTGCTGGGTCAAAGGAGGCCTGGAGTGAGTGAGGTGTGTTTACAGTCAACTCATGTCTGAAAAAAAAAAACAGTATTTGCAGGCATTTCCTATGTTCCTACATTTGTGGTGTAATCGCTAGAAGATTCACATTAATGCAAGTTTGAACAAGATTTTCTCTCCTCTTACTGAATTAAAAAAAAGCTTCATCTTCCTGCTTTTCTTGTTTCGTTTTCAAAGCACACCAGAGCTTTTTAATACAATTTTAATGTTAGATGTGAAAACAACTCAATTTAGGTGTGTTGTTTGCTTTACGGTGGTGTGAGACATGCGAGCGGAGAAATCAGATGGGAATCACTCGCCGCTCTGCAGTGGTCTGGCTCTGAGATGCAATTACTTCAAAGGAGAGGGAGGCTTTGAACTGTGTATAATTAATTCAGGCAAGCAGAACCAGGGTGTCTTTATTAAGTGCTCTGCTCTTGCTTGAACAACTATCAAACAAATGTAATTTGACCTTCCCTGATAGATCCTCCAGAGGATCAAGCTATCCAAGCAGCTAATTCACTTTGCTTCAACAATGGGCCCGGACTCTCCGAACACTGCGCGGTTTTGCTTTCCCCTCCCGCGGGACGCTGTGAGACCCAGGAATGTCATCCTGAGAAGCTCGTTTCCAAAGCTTTTATTTAGAACACCAAAGTTAATAATTGTTCGAAAGCAACCTGTTTTTGTATTTCCAGGAGGGTTGAAGCAGATTTGAAGCTTTCATTCGACAACAGTGATACTGACCTATTGATGCTCTGAATGCCCTTTGGCTCGTCGTGCTGCCGTGACAATAGACACCAAGGCACTGTGTCAGCGTGCTGCAGCTCAGCACAGAGGTTTTGTTTTTCAGACAAACAAAAGATCAGCTCAACTTGTCACACAACACAAAGATTTGCTTGTTTTTCCAAGAGCCACTAAAACTGTGCAAGTTTGCACCAATGTATGGCATTATTATGCGTTTGGTAAACCCTACAGACAATTACATTTTGTTTGATCCTCGACATTTGCAAGGGTCCATGTGTGTCCATACAAAAGACATGACGCCACATTGTAGTTATAGGCATCGTCGTGCGACCTCCAACTCTTTAAATTGACCCATCATTTATAAAACTCTACCAGGACTCGGCATGTGGAGGGCCAGAGGTCAGAGCTGCACAGTAGCAGTTTCATTGATTGTTGTATTTCGCCAAAAGAGGCCCTTCCACTGAATTTCGGACGCTTCCATCAGCTGTTCACCGGTGTGCGTTCGACATCTGTTCCCTCGCTGGAAAATTGAGGTCGTGTTTTGTAAAGCAGAGAAAGAACAATTGTCTGCTGGTGTATTCACGTTACAGTCGTATCTCAGCTTGTTTAAATGACGCTTCCATCTTGAGCCAAAGTCAAGATCAGATGCTTTTTTAATATATGTATTGTGTTGAACTTAAAATATGGTGGCAAAGTCAGCAAGATCAAGCAGTTGAATAACGTGGCAGATTTAGATCTCACTCAGTCAGACGTCTCTCTTAAATATCAGGGCCAGTGTGACATGTCAGCAGTTCATGTTGCAATGATCTTCTACCACCTGATACTAACTACACTTTGTTCCTTATAGGAGGACTTGAATCAGTTTCAGGTTGTATCTGTTATCTGTTTTGTATTTTCAGTGGGACAAGAGGTATGTGAGAGAAAAGCATGACTTTGCTTGTCTAGGAACAAATCCTGGATCACGTTACTCTCGTTGACGACTGGCTTATTTCCATGTTGGCTCACACTGTGTTTCCTTACACCGAGTGAAAAAAGAAGCACATTCACACAAAATGATGGTTAGAAGTGGGAGCATGCTGTGGGATACTGATCATGTTGTTAGTTTATTTGTCTTCACGGATAAAACTGAGCAGCATTTTTTTATTTAGGCATTCCTGTCGGCATTTTTAGGAGCGACTGTACTGTACAGAGTGTGTTTCACACTGAAAGTCTGTCTCAATCCTTTAGGGTGTGCAAAAGTTTAGATTTTTACACTATGCAAATCTGTAAGTATTTAACCAGCTAACTCTATTCCAAATGTGCGCACAGTTTTATAACTTTAGATACATTATTCAGTGTTCTAAGCAAAGGCCTTGCCTGTGCACAAAATACCATTAGTGGCTTTAATCTTCAGTTGCAGCTTTAAAAAAACAAACATTATAGCAGCTAATCCTAAAAGCCTGCTGCAAGGTCTGCTGTCGCATCAAAGAGATGAACTCCTTCACTCAGTTTGCAGGTCACTTTTACGACACGGCTGTGTCCGCCCCTGGGTCATATCTGGTCAGATTTACCTGTTTATGGGTCAACACAGAGCACAGCCGGACTTTCTCCGCATTCCAGCATCCACGCAGGAGGACGAAACACAGACTGGCTGCTTTACAAACACGACGACTTCAGGTTGTTTTTCTATTCTATTCAGGGAAAGGGAAGAATAACAACAGGAAGACAAGACAAGAAGGCCAACAGTACACAGAAGGCGGCAGAAAATAAACATCGACGAAAGCAAGATGAGCAGATACACCCAGAAGGGTAACGTTTACCACTATCAACACTAAGCTCGCTATAAAAAACACATTCACCAGCAACGCTTCATTTATTTGAACAATGCACAACCTGCCCTCAGGACTTTGCACCCAGCTGACCTGCACTCTGACATGCATGTTATGAAATGTGTACGGCTCATGAGTGTGACCTGAGCATTAGCTTCCACGTCCACCGCTCACACGTGTTAAAAGATAGAAATAAAAGCTGTCCCAATAAAAGAGGAAGATAAAAGAAGACTCTCTTAATGATGTGACCCAAGCCCCCCCCCCCCCAAAAAAAAACAACAAAAAAAACACGTTGCTTGCTCACGCTCAGAATAATCATGTCAGTGTTGGAGTAGCAGCAGTCTTGCATCACCCGTCACATACTGGTGGTCTTAGGAGGGACTTTCCCAGAGGAAAGGGGATATATCCTGAGAGTGCTGCCCTCGCTGCCATCCCCCTCCATCTGGTTTCCATCAGGGGCTGCTGGGCTGGACTGTGTAAAGATTTTCTCAAGGGATACCACCTTTTTTTTTTAACCTCCGTTGCCATTTTTCATTGACCTATTTCATCCCCCTCTACCTTTGCTCTACATTTTTATTAACTCCTAAGTGCTATAGTGTATAAGCAGAGGCAAATAAATATTTGTAAGTTAAAAACAGACAAATTAATCTTACGAAGTAGTTAAAATAACATCAGAACACTCAAATGGAAAAATAAGAGGTGGATGAGAACATTATGGCTACTTTTTTTAGCTTTAGGGAGCTCATTCCAGTAGGAGCACTGATGGCCGGACCGCACCCTCTTTGTCGTGAGTCTCGGCAGCGGGATAATCAGAGAGGTTTTAAAACTTCTGCTCTCGGGCCAGTGAGTGCTCAGTAATGTAGCTAAACATCCACCTGGCTGTTCTTGAAACATCAGGAAGCCCAGCATCACTTCTCAGCCTTTACGTGTAACCAGTGGAAAAACATTTAAATTCATGGTTGAGTGAGTTGAAAGACCTGGATATGGTAATGGCTTCTGACTGGGGCAGGAACAGGGAGAGGTTCCTGACTGTGACTGGAATGAGATAAAAAAAACGTGACGTCTAAATCCCCGGGGGCTAAAAGTGACTTAATTTCTGATGCTTCTCGGTTGCACTGCTCTACAAAAGTTAAGTCAATAACAAAAGTTGCTCAATTTCTGCAAACCACCAAGGAGTGAGACCATGTCGGTTGTAAATATTAGAGTCTTGTTAGCTCTCCCCAAGGACCTCTCACTGAAATAAACATTGAAATCTTTGAATGTTACACCCACTGCTGTTAACCGTGAGTGCGTCTTCTATCTTTGCATAGCAGGACTGGATGCACTTTCTCTCAGGCCACAAATGTGCATCTCTAAACATTATACGAGGTAAAGTTACAGGAAAAAGTGAGGATTTTGAAGCATTTTCAGCACAGGCCTGGAGTCAGCTGTAACAGTATCAGTGGTTACACAGTGCGCCCTCTTGTTAAGATGCCTCCTTTGTCATTGTTTTGCTGCAAAATTGGGACTCCTGTTCAAAACATGTGAACTCTGAAGTGGCAATCTAAAGGGGTAATGTCATTTCTGACACATGCAAATGACATTACGATCTGAATTCCATTTGAAAGAGGCTCGTTTCAAAGACACATGACTTTCAGACAAACCATCTGTGTTTCTGTAAACTGGAGCTCAGACCTTCAAAGCCAACATCAGTGATGAACACACAGGATTTGTGAACCGGTGGTGCAGCCTACGCCGCGCAATACCTCGGAAATGAACAAATGAGGTGACTGCTTCACTGCACTGTAATTACATCCACATGATTGGGCCTGTGGATTAGGCTGCTTGGCTCAAGCTTCGCTGTTTCTGAAACTTAGAGATAGAGATACTTTACTGACCTTTCAAAACTACTTACACAACAAAAAAGTCTTAATTTTCATGAAACATCTCAAATACAACAAAGGGAATTGGCTAAAGTTTGTTACAGTATGCTGGAGGATGGAGATACTGTGTGTAATTACTCATTATTAATATGATTAGTGATGATGTTGCATATATCTTGTGTATTGCTCAGATTTCTCTGTGTCTCACTTCATCTGTCCCAGAACTGTCAGGGTAAGACCTTTAAGCCCTCAAACTGTTGATAAGAGTGCACTCTAGTGGAAATGTGAGAGAACTACACGTGCATGACCCAGAGTCTAGCCCTGCAAGGTTGCATCATCTGATAGATTGCACGAGGTTTTCAGGAAACATTACACATGCTTAAACAAGTAACACACGAACAAGTAACACAGTGTAAGGAGTTCAAATATGATGGAAGGGGCACAGACAACTTCACTGTTCTGAGGAAAGACCACACTGATCGTCTTGGTTTACTTTCAGTTTATTTAAGGACAAGAACATTCACATATGTCACATGTCTCAAAAACATGTCGGTGCTAAAATGACATTTGGTAAAAGCATTATGTTCAGAAAACTGGTTTGAATAACTGGATCTATCAGACACAGTCCCATCCAGGTGTTACCCGGGGCATATTCAATATGCAAAGGTTTGGCCTGAGTAAGGTCTGCAGTGTTGAATAAGATACTTCAAATGTAATCTCATGTGATGGAAGTGGAGCAACATGACTTTACGCTCAGCTCAACACAAGATCATTAATCCAGTTTTGATTTCTCTGCTTTTACAGTAATTCACAAAACGTACAAAAAGCTAAGGACAAACACAGCATTGTTGAACGCAGCCCAACAACAAGTAATGTAGTTATTTGGCTGTTGTTTCTGACTGTTGCTGTTACTGACAAGACACTTAACCAGCTAAGGATCTTGCTGTCTATAGTGAAACTTGTAGAGATATAAAATAAATAGCAAATAATCTAAGGAAATATATTTCTTAGGAATTTTCCAGCATTCTCTATGTGACAAGTTGTCTGACCTACAGGTGTCCAGCACTAGTAAAAATAAACTTTTTTTGAACCTGTTTAACTGTAACAGGTCATCTCTACCCTACATGTCTCCATTCCTCTGCTCGTCCAATGAGCTGCATCCTCCCGTGTCTCATTTGTAACGTGTGTTTGTGTATATTGTTAGCCACTGCTGACGGTTGCGGACCACCTCATCAGCAGTTGAGAATGGAGTTGGTCCTCTGGATGCGAATGACCTTCCTTGCGTTGTAACTGTACTCGTACTGCATGTGCTCATGGAAGAAATACAAATACCCTGAAAGAAAACAGTGGGATAACAGTTAGGGAAGACAGTATAGAAAAAAAAAATCCTGCTTTCCTCTACTTTATACTGAAAACGTGATACTTGGGACTTCATAATACCATAGTGATAAGCAGCAGCATCAATCTCGTCATCCATCCCAGGAAAGTCTTCCTCAAAGGATCGTGGGTAGCCAGTGTCCATTGTGCCTGTAGCTTCATCGTAGCTGTGTGAATAAAAGCAAACTCAGTCTGCTTTGATCCCCAGTAGTGCTGTTTTTTTAAGATTTAAAGGGTTAATTTTAAACTTGAGTGTAATACTCATCACCACATACCTCCAGTAGTCTTCATCAGTGAAGAGCAGTGTTTTCCCGGTATCTCTGATGTACACAGCTGCATCTATTTTTCTTATTGTCTTGGGAAGTCCAAGTTTGTGTATGTACTTTGGGTAACCGTCCACAAGGTTATATCCATTCAAAGCCCACATTCGGATCCCTGTTGAAACACAGAGCAGAGTTTGTATCTAGTGTCTAAGAAATAACGAAAATAAAAATACACCAGTGAATCAGTGTATATAACCCACCACTGAATATGATGACCACATCCTTCTCTGGGTTCTCGTATGCTGCGTCCACCTTGTTGGGGATGCTGGGCCACGTGGACTTGATGAGTGTCTGCTCGGGCTCAGGCATCTGAGGATGGAGACGCCAGTAGAATCTGCAACAAGGTGCAGCATGTTAAAGAAGCACCCATAAGATGCAATACACACAACCACTCTGGTGGTTATAGGTTATCAGCCTTGTGTGTGTGGAGTTCATGTATCACCATCTTATTCTTACTGCACCTGTCTTTGAAGATGATGGTTTCCCCTCTGAGCTCTGTGACAGCATCAAATGTTAACATAGGGTCACATTTGTTCGGCGCATCAGGCTTTGGCTTCACTTTCCTTGGGTTTGGGTTTGGGCCTGTGATCGAACAGCTGGCATTAATGCACCGCTCACACGATAACACCAGTCTCATGCTATAAAAAACGCATGTGTTTTCCCACCGTAGAGCGCTTGAATGCCCTCGATGTCGTCTTCAGAGAGCGGGTAGCCTGTGGCGTATGAGTAGACGGGGTACATCAGGGCGCCCGCGTCAGAGGAGTGGGACATGCCGAGGGCGTGGCCCAGCTCATGGGCTGCCACTATGAACAGGTTGTACGCTGCAGAGAGAAGATGCTCAGTCAGAATACTGTTCAGACAGTAGTTTCTAAGTGTTAATCAGTTCAGTGACTTATGTTGAACATTTGTGCACGACTGTCACCTGATGAATCTTTGGTCCATTGCTCGTCCTCATCAAAGTGAGTGTCTCCTCCGATGCCTTGGCCGGGTGGATAGGCATGAGCCAGTAGTCCATTAGGCCCGTCAAAAGGGTTATAGTCTCCATGCTCTACAGAGAAAGGGAGAGACTTTTCTTAAATGTGTCGAGCTGAATGTGCACTATTATAATACTTGTTCTTTAAATGGTAGCAGCTGCAGTGTAGAAAAAGCCATGTCATGGATGTTTGTGTATTCAGAGGTTATAAAAGGCACCAGAATGAACGCTTGTTGCACCTTTTGCTCCAAAACTGATCATAATGTCAGCGATGCCCTTGTGCAGCTTCTTAAAGGTCAGCGGAGTGACATCAGCCCAGACGTTCAGCGCATTGCGGACGGCTCGGTCTACATCAGACTTCTTCAGATCTGGTGTATAATTCAATATCCTGAAACATCAGGGGGCAGGAAACAAGGCAGTGAATACGCGAGTGAATAAGTGATGCTGGTGCTCACTTTCCGAGGCATTCATCTCCACCGTTTAAGTCATTTTGATGCGTACCTGAATGTGACGTTGTTATTTTGCCATTTGAGGTGTCGAGGGAAGTGGTTGTACTCTCCAACGTCTGGGACACCACATCTGGCCTGCTTCATCAGCTCCAGAGTGTTGTCATCCAGATTCCCTGTCACCTTCAGACGCAAAGACATGGAATGAAAATATGTTAGACGTCAATAAGGCGACGCATTTGCAGATTAAGTCCAGACATTTTCTCCTCTGAGTGATTCAGAAGAAGCACATTCTCAGAGGCTATTCAACTCCTGAACTGTAAAATGATGTATTTATGGTTCAGTTGTTAAGCGTCGGCCTGTCCATCCTGCAATCACCAAAGTTCCTAACAAAGGTTGTTGTAATGGCAATAAAGGTAACTCAACTCAACCCAAATCAGCTTCTTTCCAACAAAAAAAGCAAAAAGATCACATTTAAAGATCTTGAACATGTATCAAGGCTCACCACCAGTGACACTGCAATACCCTGCTCATTTACAGGTCCAGCAGAATTAACAACTACTCTGCAGATTCGGTCACCTTGAGTTTGAAGAATTTCTGCATCTCGCTGATCTTCTTCTCAAAGACACCACCTGTCCTCTGTCTTCCTTGGAGACCAGCTGGGAGGTCGTAGAAGCGACGCAGGTACTTCTGTTTGTTGAGAGAAGAAAAGCTGAACGACATTCAGAACGGTGTGAAAGAGTGTCCTCAGGTTGCTCCATTTAAACACTGTGCAGTCTTTTTTCATTGATTAGGGGAAAAAAAGCCACTTGAAGCCAGCTTACAAGGCGAAAACATGTCCTAATTAGAGCCCTCAGGTCTTACCTCTGCTAAACGCCAGTTGTCTGTCTCTCCTGACGGCACAGGCAGAGCGAAGGAGTGAGCGACCAGCACCAGCAGCAGCAGAGCTATCATTGTTGTTGTCTCCGTGTTGTCCAACCCAGTCATTGGGGTCAAGAAGCTCAGCGGGGTATTTATAGTGTTTTGGGTCCACGTTTTTTCAAAGGGTCCCAGTGATTCATGTAAAAGCACCTCGCCACTTCCTTCTTTGTCTGTTGAGAATGTGCTTGTACAGTGACTGTGGTTTGAGTGTACTCCTTTGAACCCACCTCAAATGCTTTGATAAAACATTTCCCATTTCCCAAATTGCCATGACTTAGGGAGCTTGCCAATAGATTTACTGAAAATGCCTACGGGGCAAGATTATGCACTCTTTTCTGTCTTTCTTCTTTTAAAAACAAGAATAACATGTCAGTCTTGTCCTTTCCAGGCTGCCAAGTTTAGAAGGCATGGCCCTTTTTTTTTTTTTGGCAGAAAATACTCTGGCTTTTCCTTTAATAAAGATCACATCATCAGTTATTATCTATACATCTTTAGTTGAAAAAAAAAAAAAAAAACATGTGCCCAACTATAAAAAAGAGGGAATTTTGGGAATCTCTTTCATGCTGCTGCTGGTCTCATGATTGTCATCCTATGTCTCGTTATTTTAGGTGAAGACGTTTTATGACTAACAAACACACGTCAAAATAAAGAAAGAGGTGATGAAAACATGTATAGAACATGTGATTGACATGTCCCTTGATGTAACTTTGTGTATCACTCTATTTGTACACAATGTGAGCCCTCCCGCACTGAGAAACGCTGAGTTGATCCGATACAAACAAATTCCCCGCGTGGGCCTTGTCTGGTAACAATTGAATGCAGATCTTTCTGATTTAGGTGCTTTCCGACGTTGCCCTTTGCAGTAGTATGTGATTCACAGTCAGCAGGATTACGCAGAGCATAAATGACAAATTGTATACGTAAATGAACCCAGTGTCCTCAATTATGAAGAGCTGTGGTCTGCAAGAGGTTTGATCACAGCGTAGAAACCCTGGTGAGCTACAACAAACACAATGCACTTTAAAACTCTGAACAATGGCTTGTTACAGGAAACTAGGAAACATCGCTACATCGACTCGATAGATCAGCACAGTGTTTTGTATACACATCCATGGTGCCGATGATGAATCCTAGTGACTGAGGTGATGAGTTAACTTTTCATTTAGTGTCACACAGGTCACACAGAAAAAATATTGTACTTAAATTATACCTAGAATGTACTAAATACACTTTTCACTATTTTTGTCACCTTCAAGTATACTTGAGTGTACTCATGCAGTCCTTGAGTACCACATGAGTAATGCTTGAGTGTACCTGAAGTGTAAATCGTTGCTAAATTGACACAACTTTTTACAAACTTGTACTGTACTGAACCGTATTGTAATGAATTGTACTGAAGTCCACCAGTGAAAATCATGATTCATGTGCATTCAAAACACATTTGCAGTACAATTGTAGTAAATCATCAATGTGTTGGAAATACTTAATACTTGAAATGAAGTGAAATTAAAGTACTCTTTAATTAAGCTTGCTAATAGTGTATTACATAAGTATAAGTACACTTTTCATAAGTACACTTGATTACTATTAAAATTATTTGTAATTTAGTATGATTTTCTTTTAAAGTACACTTTAGTTCAATTTATAATGCAGTTACAATAAGGTGTACTTTTTTTAGTACTTTGAAATACCAATTGAAGTACTGCAGAATTAGTATTCATTTTGAATCAATCTAAGTAGAACTTAATGACATCTAGTTAGAAGTACACTTTTTAAAAGTATACATCAAACACACTTTGAATTAAGCACAAAAAGTAAAAAAGTGATTACTTTTCACCACTTAAATTATACTTCTAATACACTAAAGTATCCTGTTTTTGATCTGGAGACTGTTGGATCAAAATTTTCATTTGTCCAATACTTTGCTTTACAAATTTAAGGACATTTCCATCAGCCTCAGCTGTACTTTGTGTTTTGTGCTAATTAGCAAATATAAGCACGCTAACAAGCACAACTAAGCTGGTGAACATGGAGAACAATACCTGCTGAACATCAGCATGTTAGCGTTGCCACGTGAGCATGTTAACCTGTTGTTATTAACATTTATCTCAAAGGAGTGCTGTAAGTAAAGATGAGAGAAATTATATTCCCTAATTTTTAAAGAAAAAGTTCTGACATTGAGTTTAAGACACTCTTCTGTTTAGAACAACATGTAGTAATGATGTTTAAAACGATATTTGGCTATGGAAAAACCTTGAGAGTATTGTTCCAGACCAGGATCCAGGAAATTACTGTGAAAAATATAACTGTCCAGGTACCTGCAGGCCCCTAAGGTCAGGCAGGTAAAGACATGCTACCCATTAGCATCTGTGTGAGACAACAGAGGTATATAATTATTTGCTCCTGCCACAACAATGGAATTCCTAAAATTCCACACTGCGGAAAAAAATGGAAAATGTACCACAAAAATCGTACATTTAGAAATAGTTCAAACTTTCCTGAATGAATTCATTCACGAGCATCGTTTACTATGAGATCGAGACATGTTTGGATACAAAAGCACTTTTTGGATGAGTAAGCTTCCAAAGAATTCTGTCCAACTTCAATCCTGGCACCAACAGCATTTAGGAAAGTCAAACAATGATTTGACCGTGCAGCAATCCCAGTCATTATCAACATACTTCTGGAAGACGTCTTGTAATGACAGTGTTTTGCTAAGTGTGAGACTGTATGTCAAGTGTTGCCATCAACGCAGGCATGATGCTGCTGTGCTGGCAGAGAATCTCACACACTGCCTTAAAAAACAGAGATTACAAACAGCTGGTGTCGCCTAAATTCTAATCAATACTAATTTTTTCCTAAAAAAAGAACAAAAACATGGTGATTATTGCATTATAATAATGATAGAAATCACAGAAAAAGGTGATCTGCATCCCATCAGTGAGCTCATGTGTGATGTGTAACAAACATTGTGCCCACAAGCTTCAGCATCCTGTGGAGACAAATATTTTTGGACTAACATCATTGTTTAGACGGTGGCTAGCGGAGTGCTCCTGACTCATGCCACGGGGAAGTTGCAGCCAGGGGGGATTTTTGCTGCTATTTTAAAATGTTACCGACACACATACGCAGACAAAAATATGGAAACATATACACTTCTGATCTGGGTTATGACCCACTGGTTACATTTAAAGATAGTTACCAGTGCTGGGTTCTGAAAAAAAATGGTGTTGTATGATCTATACTGTGGTGGCAGGTCTGAGGACTGTGAGCTGTGAATTACACGAATGGCGCACTGTATGGTAGAATGAATGACATCCCTGATACAGACATAAGAAGATGATTTTATGTTGCTGAAGTGAGCAACTTGTCTCAGATGGACAGTCTATAAGTGTACAGCCATGCTGGTCTCATTGCACAGCAGCAGAAACCAAAATACTCAGATGTTGCATGAAAAGTGGAATTGTTAGCACAAGGAGGGCCAAAAAAGTTTAATTATTGCTGGCGGGGGCCAGAGGAAAACCCATGCTGTTTATTTGTGCTGAGCATTTTTGGACACTTTTATGTTAGCAACCTCAGCTGTGCTTTCTCAGCATCCATTAGATTGAAAGCTAACACCTGGATGGATGTGTTAAAATATCTGCTGTTGAATATCATGTCATATTTGGTTGTGTATTGCTCACTCATACTCAAATATCCACTGTTATGGTGGCTACAGACAGCTAGTTTTACACTGGATTTGCCACAACCCAGATTCCCAAAAAGTTGGGACGCTGTGCAAAACATCATTAAAACTGAATGTAATCATTTGTTGATCGTTTCTTACATTCACTCAATTGAAAACAGTACAAGGAGAAGATTTTTAGGGTTTGTGTCATCAAAGGCATTGATTTTTGCAAATATCTGCATATTCTGAATTTGATGCAGCAACATGTTTCAAACAAGCCGGCACAGGAGCAACTAAAGACTGGGAAAGCTGTGGAACGCTCCAAAAACACCTGTTTGGATCATTCCACAGGTAAACAGGTTGATTGGTAACAGGTGATAGTATCATCATGATGATCATCATGTAGATGTTTGTAGAAAACAGTAAATCTCTGCCTTTGTTAGCAGATATTACAGCATGTCGTTCTCAGCGTGTAAGCTCTTCTGTCGTATCAAGAGAAAGATCCAGAGAAGGATATTATAAGCTGCTCTTCAATGGCAAGATGACAGAGAATTATGAGAAATGGGAAAAGAAGGAAAGTTGCTGCTGGAAATATAAAGTTCATCTACTGTCATCTGGTCCCGAGTCACCGTGCATCCACAGGGAATCATGTTACTCGGTGGTTTGTTGCCTTCATTCCTTTTTGAGACCCTCTCTGCTCCCTCATCCTTCTTGGGATGGATCAGCAGATTGGTAAGATCTGACCTAAAGCCTTTTAGGTGTCACTGTGGGTTTTTGTTATTTCAGTGGTTGGACTCGCTGTGATGGACTAGCCCATTGGCATTGCGTCTCCGCAGGAATGACACTCACCGTGTCACTGAAATTCGCCTCTTAAATGTCACTGTTGCGCCGCTTGTTCATAATATTTTGGCACGGATCATGCAACAGTGACGTTAGGGGATGACGTGAGGTGTGTTGAAATCAACCACTTCCCTGCTGTGTCAGAGGGAAGCTGATGCAGAACATGCAGAGAACAGACCAGCTGTGATCAACAGTTCCACGAAATGATGCGTCCTCGTGTGGAACCACTACCTTTCACATAAGACGCTGGTTCAGTTTCCTCCACTGTTTTATCATGCAAATCAGTTATTAAATGTTTTGAATTCTAATGTTGATCTTAATAAACCGTTTTCACAGCACGTCCATGCCCATGTAAGGGTTACTGAATCAGCTGCCTGGACTGTTCTGTGGTCAGAACGTTTGGACGTGAATGTAAAGGCTGCTTCTTTTGTAACAATGTGCCTACTCTGAATGTTAGCTATTAACTTAGGATGTAAACTCGAAGACTCTGTACAATGCGGCTTTATGTTTAATCAAAAACATGATTTGCTATTGCACAACGGTTGCATATGAGCATATTTTGTGAGATAGACGTCCAGGATAGGCTGAGCTTTGTCTGCTGGTGTCATTTGTGCTGTCAGGTGAAGGTCTGCAGACCTTTAACCTGTCCAACACAGCTTGACATACTGCATCAACACAGTTTTCGGCAGCAGGCTGAGGAAATATGGTTTCTGTTTACTTTACAGGGCCTGTCACTTGAATGTACTACAGCATTGCACAACCATGAAAGCATTGTGGCTAGAAACAATATGGAACATTTATTGCATGTCTTTTTGGACAAAAGCAACTGCCAAATAAATGTTATGTAATATAATGACAGTGGACATGGTTAGTGAGCCACAATATGAAGCAGCTGCAGCCTATAGAGGATGTAGATTGCACAGATGCCAGCAGAATCAGAAATGACACAGTGCACGAGTAAAGCTCTCATTTAATCTTCACACATCGCAAGTCCAAGCGCAATAGCCGAGCAGCCGCTGAGATTCAAACCGCAGTGGCTGCTGCGGTGGAAGGTCAGGCCCTCTAAGTAAACTATAGAGACTACATGCACAGAGGAGACACCACAGGGGGGCAGCAGACGCTGTTGCAGCAGAGTGCTTGGGAGTGGGGGCACTCAGACTCTGGTCCCTCTGGTTCCCTGCACGGCTCTTATCATGCCCCATTGTCACCTACGACGCTTGCCAAAGTGTTACAAATCAGCAGAGGTGAAATTTAAATACTTGTAGTAAAATGACATAATCTCATTTAAGATTAGTGCAGTAGTGTTAGTGTTGATTTTCACCCACTCATGTCAGGCAGGAGAGTTGCAGTGATGTTCTTGATGCCGCCACTAGGGGGAACCAAAGTTAGATACAAATTCCACACACTCTTTCTCTGAAGGCACCGTCCTTTGTTTCTTTCTTTCACATTGTGCATATGCCATCTTAAAATAAAGCTGCATTTATTTGCAAAACAGACATCAGTAAGACCACAACAGAAATCAGAGGCAGGCAAGAAAATTGCTAAACATTTGACGCAAATTCAGAGCTTGGTGTGATTCTGTGGGAACATGACGCTACATGAACCAATGACACCTTTTTCTGAGGTAAAGTGAATATACTGCTGATGTGAACTAGTTTGATCTGCATGATTAATGAACTCATCTTAAGGCTCTGTCATGTGATTCTGATTCTCTGCCCCCCCACCCGGTCCCCTCCTTTAGGCCTTTGATCATATACAGTGTCTGGGTTATTGACCACAGATAAAGCTTTTCAGTAGTCATCATTACAGACAAAAAGAAAGCCTTTCCAAGACAAATATTGCTCACCTCAGCTATTTGATCTGATATGAAACATCTGTAGAACCTTGTCAGTGTGAAAGTGTATGTTTGGGGCAAAACAGAGATGTTTCTACCGGCTTAATTACCATGGCGGTCTCTCCCAGCTTGTAACTTTGCAGCTCCAAACTACACTCTCAATCATCACTCCTGCTTAAAATGACTTCATTACCTCGTCTGCACTCAGACCATAAAACCAGAGCCACACAAATTCTGCAAGTCTTTCTGCAAGAGAGCGCGGCGTCCCCTGGAAAACTTAGCTCATGTTGCCCCCGCAGAGGAATGCCGTTGGTCCTGTAAAGCTCCACAATGACCAATCAACTGTAATTGTACCCTGAATTTACCACGGAACCACCCATGCCAGTCTAGGCGGCCTTGCTTTTTCTTTTTCGAAGGCCTTAAATCCACCCCTGCAATTTCAGCGAACTCTCTCATTGAAAGGTCTCACATGCATTTGCTGCTAAAACGGGACAAGAATTGACTTTGATGTCGTTATTTCAGGAGCACTTGCAGAATGCGTGGGACTGAGTGCTGCCACCCAGCTCATTTGTGTTGCCTCAGTCTGGAGGTTCCTTTACAGGAGCTCTGCTGAGGAAACCATTTACAGTTTTTTGATGGTGGGAATATCAACATGTTTATGACAAACATGCACAGTTGCAGCACATCTTGCAGAAAATGTTTTTTTTTTTTGTGCTCTATATTGCCTCATATTGCAGTTTCAACACTTGTTTGGGATTATCTGTTTGTCATTGCACTCTACAACTCCCAGCGTGAATTTTGTGTCCTTGTTATATTTACATCACTTTACTCATAACTGAAACAATGGATTTCAGCCCTGAAATTGCACTTAATTTAAAGAGATGCTGAAATTGAAACCATACACTGAATCCATTTAAACTGTCATTGGAGCAAACATGTCACGTGACAAAAAAATGTTCAAATGTCATTTCTTTCTTTTCTCTTATTGCTGTCCTTGGCTCTCTGCAAACCCCTCCCTAATTCCATAGTACTGTCTGAGGCTTCCTTTGGCTTTGCTAGTGGTATGAGTCACAATAACCATTTAAAAGGCTTTCTCATTAACCAGAACTTCCATCTCCATGTGTTAAACTGGGCCACTACAATTCATGTAGTGTTAAGTCTGTGAAATGCATGTCATGCTGGTCTCTTGCTGTGTCCTGGTCTTGCTTATGCCCGCTCCGTGTGTTACGGCGCCCACATTTATGCCGGAGGGAGAGAGCTCTCCTTCCACAGAACCACAGGTTGACTTGAAGCTGGCCACTGTAAGTGCATAATTGCATGAGCTGCATTACAAATGTTTGAGATTGGACTGCATGTGACTTTATCTCTTGTACAATGCCAAAAACATTGCAGTTTGAAAGTGTTTTTGATTGAGAGTTATTGCCAGGATCTGTTCTCGCCTGTGTGAGGGATTTTATGATTATGTTTTAATTTCGTTTGTTTTTGTGTGGGTGGGGGGCGGAGGTAAGTAACTGCACTGCCCTCGGAGCAGCGCAGTCCTTGTAGCTGTTGCATGCTTTCGGAGATTCTGTCAGCATCCTCATTTTTCTCTCTCCCTAATTTCTTTTTCGTGAACGCATTCTTGTTTTGATTTGGAGGGAATTGTTTGGAAAGACGAGCTGCATGGGAATTGTTTGTTTGGAAAGTCTCCATTCAGTTTCTTCTTGTGAAGGATTTTAGCTGTAATTAGAGAAGGTGTAATTGACAGTTGACGTTGTAAATGTGATCACTCTAGGGTGTGGATTAGTACGTTTATGTAGATGCTCTTAATAACTATAATGCACAATTTGATGGATGCTACTAAGCATGATGCAAATGTGTAACATGTTGTAATGCATGCTGCAAAAAAAGGAGCTTGTCCACAAGGGGAATACAACTTTCTACCTTGGCATTAGTTCAACTGTGCAGGACCAGTTAACATATCTGGCTCTTCAGCACAACATGATGATTGATGTGGATCTCGAATGTGCTCATAGGAATACCTTCAGCAGTTCTACAACCTGCAAGAAGAGCCCATGGGGCGCATGAAGCGGAGCGGGCCCTCCTTCACCTCCAAGGTGAAAGACATGCAGATGTTCTTTGGGCTCAATGCAACAGGTGCGCTGGACGCAGACACCCTGGAGGTGATGAGCAGCCCTCGATGTGGCGTTCCAGATGTGGAGGAGTACAGCCACATCCAGGGGACACGCTGGAGCAAGAACGTCATCACCTACAGGTATCTATGTGGTCTTTCATGGTGTCAAATGATCAAGATGCGGTCACTCTTTTTACTTTCAAAGCGGAGCAGGACTGCAGTCTGCCGATGAAAGATTAGGGCACGTCTGACCGAGACTGAACTCGCAAAAAATAGAACAGTCTGGTTGTTCCTAAACTGCAAACCCCACCAATACGTGGGAAACATTTTGAGGCTGCAGGCAATAAAACCTTTGGCAGAAACAGGGAATAGCAACTGTCACAAATCATTATGGTTAACAGATTTTTGGGTTTGGGACTCCCGCCTCTGAGAGTTATTGTGGGCTTGAGAAAGTGCCAAGTGCACTATACATGCTTGAACTTATGTAACACTGTCTGAAACGTCCTAATCCAGTTCTCTGGGAGTTCACCTTGAGGCACGTCTACAGGATTAGCTGCGGAACGAATGCATAATTAAAGAGAAAGAAAGAAAGGAAGCTATTGTTGTTTTTTTAAATGTAAGGTTGAATTTACAAAAGGCTGCATAACTATATAGCACATGCTTTGTTACATAAGGACTTTGGGTAGCTACGATTCTTCGATAAGTATCGCAAGTTCCTGTGTTATAAACAATTTCTGTCAGATTGATGAGATTTATATTTATATTTAGGGCATCCTGTGTCTTTATGTTCACCAAAAGCATGACATGTCCTCACTGCTGTTGCAGCATTGGCAGGTACACCAGAGATTTGCCTCGCAACACCGTGGACTCGCTGGTTGAGTCAGCTTTCAGTGTTTGGGCCAGAGCCAGCAGCCTGACGTTTGTCAGGTCGCACACCCGCAGCGCTGACATCATGGTGGAGTTTGTGACCAGTGGTGGGTTTGTCTTTTTGTTTCACTCAGGACAGAGACAGACGATATTTGGAAGCAGACCGAACAATATAATTCTCAGTGATATGTTGTCTATTATGTCAAACACAATGTCATAGATATACGCTTGGGGAGCTTCAGTAGTAATTTAACTGCTAACCCAGGCAGTGGCATCATACACTGGCTGCTGAACTGGACAGACTCATTTAGATGAGGTGAACAGAGGCCTGTAATTTTCTTTTGGCTTGAAAGAAAATGGTTTTCTCTGTGGTTTCTATTTCATGTTTGGCCTGGATGATATTATGAAGAACATGGTGACCTGTATCCATTCGACGGGCCCAGAGGCACACTGGCTCATGCTTTTGGTCCAGGGTTGGGCATCGGAGGGGACACGCACTTCGACGATGATGAGCACTGGACAGCAGGAGAAACAGGTGCTGGTCTGGCTCACACAGGCGCTCCACACACTCATGATCCAGCAGGATTTCGACAGATATCTACAAAAAGATGATGTCATTGATTTGGATGCATTTTCCTCGTCCTCTTGCAGGGTTTAACCTGTTGGTTGTAGCTGCACATGAATTTGGCCATGCTTTGGGGCTGAAGCACTCCGGAAACCCAGAGTCACTCATGTATCCGAACTACAGATCGTCCCGTCCAGCCAACCTATTATCCAGAGAAGATGTAGCAAATATCAACGCACTTTACAGTAAACGTCTATCTATTTCAAATGAATTTACTGTACTGTGGTATTGCTGCATTTTGAAGTGGAATCTGATCCTTAAATGTGCTCTGATGTGTGTTAGGTCCAGTCAGAGGTCGTCCAAATCACTTTTCGAGGCACAGCTGGAACTCTCAGTATAACCCCTGGGCATCAGGACCGCTGTTCCCTCGACCGATGCAGAACAAATGTGATCCAGACCTGACCTTTGATGCAGTGTCCACTCTCGGGGATGCCACCTTCTTTTTCAGAGAACAGTATGTGGATCATTTTGTTCTTGCTATAATTTGCAAATTTTATGAATTAGATGATTCAGTCTTGTAAGGTCATGGGATCCGATGGTTTACCATGTAAAAGTGTTTCCATTTACCATTCAATGCAAACTGAATATCATCCGCTTTGTTGTCATTTAATGGTATCTATAAACTGAAAATGTATGAATGTGTTATTTTTAATCATATCTGAATTTCATAATTAGCATAGTCTCTTGCACTCCAGGTTGCATTAAGAGATCTTGATTATAATTCTCATTCTACAATAATTGGTGCTTAATGTTTTGACCTAATTGAAAATGTTTTTTCCCACAAGATATCTCTGGATTAAACATAATGAGCAATATGGCATCAAGGAAGGTCCTATCACCAACTTTATGCCTAAGATCGAAACCAGCATCGATGCTGCCTTCTGGGTGCCTCGCAGATCCACTGCTTATCTCATTCATGGTAACTGTTTTTAATAATTCAATGTTGCAAATAAACATGCATCATGTTTCCCTTATCTCTCTGCATTCTTATAATTAGATCTTTTCCTATGTTTTAACAGAGTCCATGTTCTGGACGATGAAAGGCTCTCTTGTGAAGGGAAAGCCACGAGCACTCAGTCACTTTGGGTTTCCAGCCTGGGTCCAGGACGTTGATGCGGCAGTGCACATAGTGAAAACAGGACGTACACTCTTCTTTATGCATGATATTTACTGGAGGTAAGGCAACATTAATCCCATCAATCAGTCAATCAATATCCCCGCTGTTGTTGTGTATCACTTATGGTAATCTTCCAGTCTTTTATGAACTAGTGATTCAAATCGGAGTGTGCTCACTTAAAAGACCATTCCTGATTTTGATTGTTTGAGGCTTTTTCAGCAGAACTTAACGTAAACATATTCACAGTAACTAGTTGCTTATTAGCATGCATATTAGGCAAATATTAGTTTTACAATGGCTTGCTTACTTATCAATACGCAGTAATTAGGAAGTTATTGAGGGAAAACTGTTGGTTAATGGCTAAGTATAGAATATGGTCAAGGCATTAATAAGTGCTTCATAATGATTAATAAAGGGGAAATATGCTGCTAATATTCCTGCCAACAAGCAAACAGTAAATGGGGAGTATGAGTCCCTCAATATAGAGTGCTACCAATCTTTTTTTTTATGAGGAAAGCAAAAGCAACAACAGATTTCTGCATGCGTGCACTACAGACTGAATTAAATAAAATTATACCGTACTGTTTTTAGCCTAAATGAGCCACCTTTTTTAAATTAAATGAAAGTGTAGAGCCATTCCAGAGACAAATCACAAAGCACTGGCAGATAGGGACTTTCACATTAAAAACATTGACTCAGACCTGACTGGAGGATATCGTTTTTCATTCGGACCTCACACAGAGAGCAAAGGCCTCCGTTTGGACTCTGAGGTTTGATGACGTGACCGTACTAGTAGAAACCGTGTACAAATGTTTTGTCTCAGCTTCGAAAGAGGAGCCGGTGATCATGAGTCATGACGAACCTTGTTTGTATCATGCCTTTCTCAGTTACAATGAAAACCGAAGGGTTATGGATTTCGGTTACCCAAAGTACATCAGCGAGGACTTTCCTGGGGTCAACACAACAATAAACGCTGCTGTTCATAAAGACGGTGAGCCAGTGTAATTATTATTACTCAGTGAGATCATTTGCAATGTCAGTTAAGCTCCATTTCAGCAGCAGGCAAACTGGAAAGTGCAGCATCCTTGTCTAGATTTAGCAGGAAATATACTTCTGTTTGTAGCTTAAGGCAGCTTTTGCAAGTCATATTGTTATTAGTAGCACAGGAATGCTAATTCACATGCAACGTCAGCTGAGTGGGATGTTTTTACAGAGCATGTGGTTCCTTCTATGATTTAAACCGCATAATCTACCCACTTTACCACTTAAACACTTTCGTGTGAGATTCTGTTTTTTCAAAAAGTGGATGTGCAAGTTCAGAGAGATGCACAACATCAGCAGCAGCAGCAGCAGCGGCAGCAAAAACAGAAAAACATTCTTGCCAACACAAGATAAAGGTTAAATATGTGAATCACCTTACTGATTTTTTCTCATCCCAGGTTTCATCTACTTCTTCGTCGGACCACAAGTCTACAAATACGACTACACCCAGAAACATGTTGTCGGAGTTGAGAAAGCAAACTCTTGGCTCGGATGTTGAAACACTGTAAATCCATGAACGTGCATCAAGGAAATTACCTGTAAACCTTGATTAAATGCAACCATGAGAAGAAGAAAAAAAACGAAACACTGTGCTTGTTCACTTTTAAGTGGAGTCTTATTTATCATATTTTGTCGAAATAAAGAATGACTTAAAGCTAATAATATGTGTGGTTTGTTTATATGTATCTCTTCTTTTTGCAGTGGAGACTGATATACAGATAGAATGGCCGATGAGATTAAATTAGGTTTGCCTCACTGATGGCTGCAGGTTTCGACTTGGCTGAACAGAATCTGCAGTATTTACAAACAACACTGGTTTCTACGCAACAAAACACGCTGCTCACGCACACGTTTCGCCATTACAGACAGAGAGCCCAGACATATTTGCAGACGTTTCATTGGGAGGTTTTAGCCACAAAACCTCCAGAAAATTGTGGCAGGTAGACCCAGCTGTAACCACCAGGATCGTGCGCTTTTGGGCCATGTGATTGCCCAACAATCCCGAGAATACCCCCATATAAAACATGTGAAGCCTGGTGGATATGTGAATGTAAAACATGGAGTTGTTCTGGCTGCCGATACCCGCTTCAGGCTCTGTGATGTTAGGTGAAAGATGTGAAATGTTGTAGAGTCTATCCATCGCACACACATCAACAGATCAGTAACATAGTTACAAGGGTCGTCTCAACATTACTGAATAGAGGGAGAAAAACTAAATAAAAAACATCCTTGCAGCTCCTTTTGCTGATCAACTTCTCATTTGTACTCTGCATTTAATAAGGAGGCTCATTGAGGGATAATCCTGCTCTCACAAGGAATCACCTCATCTGTGTCCCTCACGAATGATCTAGTAGAGAGAAATCTGCCCCTGTGGCCACACACACTTTTGGTGTTTTTTGGTAATTCAGGGGAATTGCATGAAGTTACATCATGTCATAAAAACCTAGACCTGAGCCTCCTGCCGTGCTGATCCACCACACCATCACATAAACTACATGTGAGATGATTTGTTAAATGACCGTTTTCTTGTGGATTTCATTTTGCTAATAGAGGACATGTTGCCGCAGCTGGTCGCTCCCACCGTCTCATGCTTGTGCAGGATTGCCGAATACACCCCAGACATGAACAGAGAGGGTGTGGAAAAGTCCTTTGGCTCAGCCCTGAAGATGTGGAGTGATGCAGCATCACTGAGGTTCATCAAAGTCAACCATGGCAAAGCTGATAAAATCTTCTCCTCCACCCGCAGAAGTAAATCTGAAAACCACTTCTGTGCAGCTGGTTAAGATTTAGACAGCAAGTTAAGCACAGTGTCAAATCGTTTTTATGCTGCTTGTTGAGGTTAATCAATATTTTCTTACAAAAGAAAGAAAGAAAGAAAAAACTCTAGTTATTAAATCCAACTTAAAGATATTTAGACATTCACGTTAACACATTTTAGAGGGAGATGCTGTACTGCACTCCATTTATTTCAGTTTTAGTGACTTTCTTTATTAAGATTATACACTGAAACATCAACTTCATATCAGTTTAAACGTAGAATTTGGTGGATAGTTTTAATACCAAACTACTAAACAGTATATAAAGTAGTTAAAGTAACCTCAATCCCAAATACAACAACAATGAAAAGCAACTTACATGTTAACGGATACAAAGTAATTAACCAATATATATATAATAATATAACTCTCATGGGGCAATTTCTCACATAATGAGTACTTTTACTTACTTTGCTTGTTGCGGACAATACTTATACTTCAGGACAATTATGACTGCAGGATTGTTACCTGTAACATAGGTTTTTTTGGGTTTTTTAGTCTCGTTCGCCGACTTCCTTCCTCACTCACACTTTAACCCAGATGTGTTCGATATTATGAGTCTAAATAACGGATCAGAATACTTCTGTGGACAATGTCAATTCTGAACTGCAACTGGCAGCAAGCAGGTGTTGCACTGCGCTTTTTAAGTCGAAACTTTAAACATGTTACGCTTCAGGTGACACCCCAATCAGTGTCACAGGTGCAGGTGCCACACCTGAAGCCTGTAACCTATAACACCAACAGAGAGATTCTTTGTCAATTTACCTGTCAAATGGTCTGTTGCTGCGTTTCCGGTTACAGGCTGTCTGCTGTGGCAGCTCATGAGCTCTGATACTCACTGGGTTTGACTCACTCAACAGTGCGTCTGCTCTCGTGTATCCCAATTACAGGTATCAGAGCAGTACAGAGTGCTGGCTAACCACAGGTGATGCACTTTGGATGCAAACACTGTGCGGTGGGAAGCAAATCAAAGCAGACGCTTTGCACAAAATGGAAATAAAGTGATCAGAGAGTAGTGCACCATAACGCACACTGAATGCATTTTGTTCCAGTGTTTCTTAGGAAAATCTACAAGACATGTGGTAACACAACACAACCAGACTCCCCAAAAATGTGACCCCCAACGATGCAGTGGTTGAAAGTGCGACTGTTTTCTTGAAAAACATCTTTGAGCTGCAACCGAGTCTCCTTATTGTGTCAATCCAGACACATGTGGACGAGAACAATGCAGACAACTTATTGGAGTCGCCTGAGAGAGAGCCACAGCGGCACATACTTGACGAGTGTCAGTTCTCATGCTGATGCCGCTTGTGACATCCCTGCCAAAGGCGTGGCGTACATATTCACTGGTGGAGTAATGGGCAGTTTGCAAAGCATCACTTAGGCCTTGTCAGCATGACAAGGCTTGATTTCCAGTCGGAGAACACAATGTTGCACCCAAATTACAGCCTTGTGCAACTTAAGTGTTGCAGTTCATGCAAGAGGCTCATTGAGATTGGCAGAGCTTGTGGTATGTTTCTGTTTTTCATAGTGTCCTGAAATGCAGTGACACGGCTGTGTTTTTCCAGGTCGTAAGTACTAGGTGGTTCAACAGCTTAAGATGAAAAGTCATGCTCTGTCCACCTTCAGGGTCAGGCAGGTCGACGCTGCCTGCTGTGCACGTCAGTGAATCTTCAAATTAGAGGTTTATTGCAGGTAAAAAAATAACTTTTTTTGGTGCCAACTTGCTTCATATTTAAAATGATTCTCCGTTTGGATCGTATATTTTTGCATGAAAAAAAGACACAAACATCAACAGGAAAACATGCCCATGAAAATTATTGATTGATACATTATTAATTTCTACACATAACACTGTCAGCACCCAGAGAGCAAATTCATTCTTTAAAAATATAACTGGATGACCAACATTATTCATAAAGATGTCTGTTTTCTGGCACTAATGATCCAGTCTCGGGCATGATGAGTGCAGGGGAAGGATGGACCCCGGCTTCCCCAGACTCATCCAAACAGACTGGCCTGGAATCCTGAGGTGACTCGACGCCGCCTGTAAGTCACATGGTTAAAATGTTTATGGTCGTGAACTTTGCACAATATGGACCTGAGCAGCGGGACACAAATAGAGTTCAACTGAAATAGAAGTTGTAATTTCTTGTTTTTACCGTGTTTAGGTGGCAGACGGGTTGGGTTAACCGCAATGGACACACTTTTATACTGAAAACAACATTTGCCCCAGTTTAAGAACAATATGCTACTCAAGCAGAAGTTTTCTGTTTACAGCTAAACTTTGCCGTTCACATTTCATCTCTTTATTTTTGAAACGACATGAGGAGATAACACACTTTCTATCTGATGGTCTGTTGACATTAAGCAACTTCCTCTTCAGTGGGGCAAATGCGAATGCATCCCTTAAACAATGACGATTGATGAGAGAAGAAAGGTAATAGTTGTTAAACTGAGATCATAACCATGCCATATTGTCTATGAACTATTATATTGTGGATTTTATTAAAATTTTATATTTAGATGTACATTCAAAATGTTCATGTTAGAATGATGTTCGACTCAACATATCTTTGACAATGTTGTACATTTACATGTGTAAAAACAGGACTCGTCTTACTCGACTGAACTGAACTGAATAAAATGTGATTTTTGTTCATAAATCTCAGATGCTTTTGTACAACACAGTTTCATTTTATACAGTTTTATCAACAAAATGTAAAAAGTAAAAAGTAAACATACTCAGTTTGCAGGCATGTGGCCGCTGTCAGTGTCACATCACTACATATTAAATCAGCAGAGTGTTGTTAAAGATGCATTAACATGTCAGCAGCATTGGAAAATTGTTGCTGGTTGCAGGGGACCTCATTTTATCTGATTTACATGCTACTGGGTCCTTTAAGTTACTGTATAACAATGCATTGTAGATTAGATGCTCATCATAGCTTTTGAAAATCTTTATCTGTAAAGTCACCGATAACAACAGCCCTCAAACAAATGCAGGGGAATGAAAGTTCAACATTGCACTTAAATATAATGAAGTAGCATGTCAAATATAATGAAAATACTGTGACAACTTCAGAATTGTGTTAAAGTAAGTACAGAACTTTATTATGAGGGGTTATTAGACCAACATATATATAAGCAGACAGGTAGACGCAGATAATCACTTTCTGTCCACCTATTCATTTCTAACATGAATTTATGAGCCCATCTGTGGTTGAAAATCTGTGCAAGGCAACATCGGTGTCCCCAAAAGGCACTGAGGGGTAGTTCCAGCCTGACACACAAATAAGTGTGTCATATATTGACTGACGCACACTGTGCTCATGTTTACCCACCAAACTGGACTGTGGCCACTGTATATATAGTGTTATCTATAAGTACAAGATAGCCCTGAAAACAACAAAATGTAAGCAAGCATGTCATTTTCTTGACAGAGCAGTTGTTTTGTTGCTGTTCAGGTGGCAGTTTTGTATTTTCTTCTTCTTGTCTAAATTTCTCACCTGGGATGAGTGTTTGAGTTTGTAGGCATGTGTTCCTCTTGTTTTTCCACCAAACACCAGAATTCAATTTAGATTTTGACTGATAAAATGCATCTATATTTGACTCAATACACCACTTTACCACACTGTACATATGTGACAAATGATACAAACATCGGATGGTAAATCATAAAGGTGGGAAAGCATCTCAGTAACAACACCTAATTGAACTGCTTCACAAATGTTCCATCATTGATCTTAAACTGATCATATCATCTCCTCCCCCTGTGTTGTCAGAGGGGCCACTATTTACTCCCCTTCCCACTCTGGCAGAGGGGCTTGTCTCAACATTTGTTGAGAGGACACTACGTACTCTTAGTTTGTATCAGACTGTCAGGGCTGTCTTCACAAGAGGAGAGTGGATGGGAAGAAGAAAACATTCAAACAAGATGTCTCTCGCTGATTTTTGGATAGCGCTGCTGGCTTGTTCAGCCGTGTGTCATGCAGCACCTACCATTGCTCCAACAGTTTCACCAGAGGAAGAAGACCTGGCTGAGGTAATGCAGTAAATAGTCCGCAGAAATATTAGCAACAGGGAACTGTCCGGGTGACCCGGTGAATGCATCTCACACTTCACTCTAGTGATGAGGGGTGAGACAGGTTGCAAAATGAGTGCTGTCTTTAAATTCAGATTGTGTCGACAGGAAATAAGCTCTGCCATAGTGAGAGTAAATAAAATATGAATCACTGGGAAAAAAATAAAAGAAGTACTATTTCTTCTCCTGGTACCAGGGATACCTGTCTCAGTTCTACGCTGATGTTGGGATGAGAAACTCCTCAGTGCGAAGCATCAACAAGAACGCCTTCAGCCAGGATCTAGAAGCAATGCAGGCTTTCTTTGGCCTGGAGGTAATTACAGTGAATGAAAGATTTGTGCCCTCTCATGATCGCAGGAATTATGACTATGACTAATAACTTTAACACTGATGAAAGATTAGAAAATCACATGACAAACGGCAAAATGTTAACATTATTCAAACCTCATGGAAAAAATCTCTATCTCACATCGTCATGTGACCACCAGGTGACTGGCGTTCTGAATAACGAGACTGTTGAGGTGATGAAGGCACCTAGATGTGGCGTGTCAGACATCAGCCGATACGGACACTTCCCTGGGAAACCCAGATGGGAGAAAAGGCTAATCACATACAGGTAACTGGAAGTTACGTACTATAGGAGCATGTTAATACTGTCAACACCTTGGTCATGTAATTGGATTTGTTGTGGTTGAATATGTAAAACGAAAGCTCACGGCGATGATGATGACAACCTGGTGCGTGATTTGAACAGGATCACTCGCTACACTCCAGATCTGACCCAGAGTCAGGTGGACAGAACCATTGCTCAGGCCTTCCAGCTCTACAGCGATGTCATCCCGCTGAACTTTAAACAGGTCTACAGCGGCACTGCAGACATCATGATCCTCTTCAAGAACGGATGTGAGTCTGGATTAAAGTCTTTCTCTTGAATATATTTACATCAGCGATGGCAGCTGATGTTGACAGGAATCCTTTTCTCTGCATGCAATTAAAGACTTATCTTTTCACCCTGCAGATCATGGGGACTTTTACCCTTTTGATGGGGCGGGGGGAGTCTTGGCCCATGCTAACTCTCCTGGACAGGGCCAGGGAGGGGACACACACTTTGATGATGATGAAACCTGGACTCTTACCCAAAGAGGTAAATATACTCTGGCCAGTCCACTGACGTGCGTAATCTCTGCAGTTCCTGTAGTTAACTGTGTAAAGACAACATAAAGCAAATGTTCAGCACAATTTTAATACATTTTTTTCAAGACATTTTCTTTAAAAAAGGGAAATGAATTTGAATATTGTATATAAAATAAAACATGTGTAACCAGATTCATTGCAATTTTTGCGTTGAGGTGTGAATCTGCTGCTGGTGGCGGCCCATGAGTTTGGCCACGCTCTGGGCCTGGATCACTCCAGGGACAGGCGGGCGCTCATGTTCCCCACTTACCAATATGTCAACACAAACGGATACAGGCTGCCAGATGATGACAAGCGTGGGGTCCAAGCACTTTACGGTGAGCACAAACATCAGATTCCAAAGCCAAGACGAGTTTTGAACCTATGTGAGCTACATGACAGCTGATTCATGAGTGAATTTCTAAACACGCATCCTTAAGCTAAGTTGATGGACATTTACTTTATGATGACTGAAGGTCATTGTTTGGTCACTTTTGATTTTGCTAATCCATCTTTCAGGCAGCCGCACACCAGTGCCCACAACAGCACCAAAACCTAAACCACCTCCTGGACCAGATCCTGGGCCAGAGCCAGAGGAACCAACAGAGGATCCAAACCCAGACCCTCTGCCCAACCCCAGAGATGAGCAGTGCAGCCGTGAGCTGGTGTTTGATGCAGCGACCTCCATCAGGGGAGACCTGTACTTCTTCAAAAACGGGTACATTTTTTATGTGTAATGATCCTCTGTTTTTCTTTTTTTTGGCGGGGGGGGGGGCACAAACATTAATACTTTATTATCATTATACTAGATACTACTGGAGGAAGAGTTCAAGACTGCAAGGAATCCGTTTAATTAAAGTAAACACAAAATGGCCACGAATCCACTACGTCGATGCTGCTTTTGAAGTCCCTTCCAAGGATGTGGTGTATCTTTTTGAAGGTAACGATCAGAGTTTTGTTTGGACGCTGAATGTACTCATTTTATTGAGTACTGTGAAGCTATATGGGTCACCAGGTGATATAATGACCTCCAACTGTTTCTCTACAGGTCGTCAATACTGGGGCATCAGGGCTTCTGCAAAGACAATGATATCAGGCTATCCAAAGTCCATCACCAACCTTGGACTCCCCTCATCAGTCACTAAGGTGGATGCAGCCGTCTACGTGCCATCTACTGGAAAAACACTCATTTTTGTCAATAACCAGTATTGGAGGTGAGTGCTAGTCATAATCAAGCCTTTATTTTGTTATCAACATGGCATTTGCCCATTGGTCTAGTAGGCAAAAATGAAAATTAACATGGATCAATGAGATATTTATTGGCTATAACTATAACAAAGCTTTTGTAATAGCCTGTCTTTTCTTTTTTGCAGCTACGATGTGGGCAGAAACAGAGTGGACTTTGGATACCCACGGGCCATCACTTGGGATTTCCCTGGCATAGGCTCCAGAGTAGATGCAGCCTTTGAGAATTATGGTGAGAAATGTTATTCACTTGACTCATTTAACCCATTTCATAAAAACCCGGAGCTACCTTTCCTTAGAATTACAAAAAAAAAAAAACAAAAAAACAAAACAAAACAAAACAAAAGTATTTAAGCAGAATAGTTTGACAGTTTCGCTTGCCTGCTTTCTTGCTGAGAGTTAATGGAGAAAATTGTTACCACTCTCACGTTTGCTCACTAGATTTGAAGCTACAGCCAGGACACCATTAGCTTAGCTTGGTGTAAAAACTGGAAGCAGGGGGAAACAGCAAGACTAGCTCTTGTCCAAGTCATAAAGAGTTTATGTGGTAGACTATTTCCTAAAACTATTCCTTTAACAATTGCTAAAATGGCTATGTGTAATGTGAGTGGTCTCGTAGTGACAAGCCCACAGAGAATTTCCTCCCTATGAAGTGTTTAAGTGTATTTCCAATCTTTGTTTTATGACCCACCACTTTACTGTTTTAGCTCACCACCACCATTAACCTAGTTTCCAGCAACAGGCAGCTGTTTCCAGTCAGAAGCTCTGAAAAACCCACTGCGCACTGTGATGGGCACCAAACAGCAGACAGACAAAGTTAGTGACTAGCTGGTGAACATAGTGGAGCATTTAACAGCTGAAGAATGTTTTGGGGTGGAGACCAAAAGCAGAGCTAAAAGGAGAGGGAACGTTGGACTTACATCAGTGAGGTGGCCAGAAGCACGACTGCAAATGAATGACAATGTTGATCTCTTAATCTGCTGCATGTGTACAAAGGCAACAATTTGCTGACATGTTCACTGTAAAAACACAACACTGATATATGAAGCAACTTAGATTACAGTCACCTGATAAAAGTTTTTAGCCGTACTTGAATTAAAAGTGAATCTTGCCTCCCACAGGATATATGTATTTCTCATCTGGCCCCAGACAGAGTGAGTACTACCTGCCATACAAGAGAGTGATGCGTGTGCTGCTCAACTACGGCTGGCTCAACTGTTACTGAAGACTCTTGACGCAACGAGTCAACTGTCAATGTCCAAGATGTGACTTCAGTTAGCATGCATATCATGAAAAACAATGACGTGAATAACAGCCATATATATTGTTATGATGTGCGGGACAGTTCTGAGATATAGATATTGTTTTGTTTTGTTATCTGTTCATGTCAAACAAATGACAGTACCACTGAGGCAAAGGTCAGTGAGTGATTATCAGTCAATCAATTCTGTAAATAACCTTCGACCCGTTTTAAAATGTTTGTGTTTAATATCTTTTTTGTTTGGAAAGGACAAATGAATGCAACAATGGTAAATGTCTTTGCTCAGATATGTTTACTCATGGTCGTGGGTTTAAAACCCTATGGACAGATCAAAGGGACAGACCAAAACAAATAAATGTAAAACAGAGTCATGCAAGAGCTCCCCTGCAATTTCTTTCTATCCATATAGGGCCCAGCTTGCAAAATATTCTTATTTGCACACACCAACTTGGGTACCACGGTAAAAAAAAAAGAAAGAAAAAAGCAAACAATATAAGCCATTATTCGTTCTTGGTCATGTCTGAATCATTGCGCTATTAAATGTTCCCGTCTTTTGCCTTGATGCTGCAATTGTAGAATTAAGACCACAGCATGTTAGGTCAACTTTAGCCACATTAAAGGAGATTCAGTAAAGAGAGCTGAGTCACTACATGAACATGGGTAAATTTAGGATTTTATAGTTTAGTGTTGGAGGTGTGAACACAGTATAATCCTGGGTGAGGCACAAAGCAAACCATGGACCAAGTGCAGAAGATGCAACATGAAAGGGGGAGCCTGAAAGAGTTGGTTCACCCATATTACAGCAAAACAGATTTTCTCCTTTACCTGTGATGGAATCTGGTCAGGAAGTCTTTTTTGGTTTTATTTGCTGAGGTTTTCACATCTATCACTGAAACTTCTGCTTACACCTGTATGCAAAGGAGCTGAACTTGACTGCGATTAGTGTCACCTTCACAGCATTACAAAACAGCTGAATCTTTTTCCAGAAACAGTGTGTCTCCGTGCTAAAAATAATCGCCATACAACACGCTATCAATATCTGCTCTTTGACCAAATACCCTAAAGCTGTCCACAGTGAGGTCTGTGGGGACACTTTATCTGGAAAAAAATGTAGTTGCTGAAATTTTCAATTACAATCTTACAATTCTGTGAGCACCACAAAGTAAATTCCCTGCACCACTATTGAATTTGGCAGGAGGCAGAAATCTTCCAAACATTTACGCTATCTCAAAACCTCAGCAGATAAAACCAACACTATCTGCACGGCTATTTACCACAAGGGGTAAATGAAAAATTCTTTTTTGTAATTTGGGTGAACCACCCCTTTAATTAGTAATTTTTGGCTGTCTTAGGACTGATAAGAGCTCAGTTTGACCTAATTTCTGTCAGTCACGCTTGAATTTAAAGGGCTTCTTGTTCCAGCACAGGACAGTCCTTCTCGCTTGTCCATGTAATCCGTGTGTTGTTCTCTGCACTTAAAACAACCACACAAACATTGAGGTTTGCACCACATAGTAGGTCATTTTGCAATGGTGAATGGTGAGGGACGATACCATTTGCAAACACTGCAGGTGCCAGAAAGAGGATAAACAGAAAATCTAATGAAAGAAATATGTTTTTGAGAGTTATCTTGACCATAAAGTGAGTTTTTCAGATAACCAAGTTATTAACAGCTGCTGGAGCGAAAAGCAGTGTCCCTTGATTGATGAAGTGTATAAAGGTCATCATTGGCAGGAACCTCTACTAAACATAAATCATCCATAAGCATCCTCCAGTCTTGCGTTGATGACAGCATCTTGTGCCATTTTTTCCACTGATGCGAACACAGACTTCATGGGTTCACATATTTTTGGTTTCTTACATTAAGATATTAAGTAGACATTGTCACAATTCCTTGACAAAATCATATTTTTCAGAGTCCAAGGTGATTTTATTATCCATGGGCTAAGATAAAGGTCAACATGAACATCTTATCTAATGAAATCATATAAATTATGTAGACTTGAATATCATCATCAAATCTGGGCACAAATTATCTTAACTGTGTAGATAAACCACTGCTTTTGTAAGCTTTGTAATCAGACTAAAAGCAGAAAGTTTACACACTGTATGTGACAAGTAGCCACACATGCAAATATGTGTACACTGTCAAAATATACTGACATATACATTTTAAGTTTAATTTTAAAAGTCTATTAAAAACATTTTCCACATGTACAAAGGGCAACTTGGGCTAATACGCTCTAAGGCTTTGATGTAGTTAAACCATCATTTCACAAGCTCAAAAGTCGTATTGACCTCTACTTGAACCGTGTTTTTACGTCAGAAGTGTCATTCATGTTTACTACATGATCTCCATCCGCAAATGTGTCTGTAATTCCTAAAATGAAATTAGTATTTTTTTCCTAATTGTACATAAATCACATCATTTCGCCTATTTCACACTTTCAAACGAAGTAAACCGGATATCCGGTAAAAGTGTTCCTAGTAATATTGTCCGATGCAAGCCACGTCCTCTATCATCTCCTTTATTGATATACTTAGGCTGTTTGTCCCGTTTATACTCGCGTTTTTAACCATATTACTGCAGTATTGCTTTATCACTCCTGAGTCTGCTGCTAGGTGGCTAACGTTAGCATTTAGCCACTGTGTCTGTATGTAAACATTGCGATGAAGACGACTGAAGGTTCCGGTTCACACACGGAAACAGTGCAGAGCACGAACTGAAAGAAGTGGGCTTGCTGGTTTGCTGCAGTTATATTAAGGTGTGTGCGTGTGTGTTTGCATGTAGCTAAATGTTGCTCTTGTATATTATGTAATTAGCAGTTGTGCGCAATTAGCAAGTGTTAGCTAACTACAGTATGCATCTACTACAGCATGCCGATATCTGTGTGTGTGTGTTCCTTGCTTGCAGTCTCAATATTGCTGATGTTATTGTAGCTCAGTGTTTGAGATACCTGAAGACATGACGACTGTTTTGCTAATGTCTCTCTCTTAAGGACCTCGTCTCCTATGGAGTCACTTAACACGTTTGAGTCTGAGATGGAGGCTGATGGACAGGGGAACTACTCTCTTTTTCCTGCTCTGGACAGCATTGCAAGTCTGTCTGGGACCGCTGAAACTCTGGAGAGGTTGTTGAAAATAATGTAATTTTACAACATGTCATTACTGTGTCTTACTTTAGACAGTGTACACTCACTGCTTATATATATTTATAATATATATATAAAACTGTCTAAGATTAATACGTCCATTTAGATAACAGAGTGTGACAGAAAAGAGCATCCATCCATGTAGATATGGCCAGATGAAAAGCTGTTGTCAGTGGGTGTAGTTCTGCTCTCACACGGGAATCAAATCTGAATGCAGCTCAAATTTAATACTATGATTTGATACCACTCCTAAGCACCAGTGGAGAATTGCTTTGTGATTCTGGACTCTGTCATTTAAGCTTTTCTTTTTTTGGCTGAGTCACATCATCTGGTATTAAATGACACACAATACCTCCCACATTGCATTCGCAGTTGCCAGCATTCTTAGTTAGCTGGTGCGGTTTGACTACTCACTAAAACATGGATGAATTTGTGCTCCAAAAGTTTGATATTTAATATATTTAATAAATAAGCATTTTAGTATCAGTAAATGAAATAATAATGTTAAACTGGATGATGCTGACATATCTATTTGCAGCGAACCACCTAGTGAAATTGCAGAGAAGCCAAACCTCACATGGCTCGATGCTGCACAGGTATCTGCCATATCTTCTTCCTATTTGTCTGTGCTTAATAACATTTACCATTTATCAGAGAACAAGTTTTGTTGTATGGTAATTGCGTCTCCTTTTTCTTGTGTAGATTGTGTTGGAAGAAGCTGGACGTCCCATGCACATAAAGGAGATTAAACAGAGAATCATCGACAGGGGACTTGTTCAATCCAAGTACAGCAAACCTCTCTGTTGACTACACATCTTATTGGTCATGTGCTCACATTTTAAGCCAGTTTCAAGAACAGTGCAAATGGCTTTTATATATATATATATATCTCCACTGAAACCTAATGTTTATCTCAATTTCTAAAGTAGATCGCAAACCTGTTCCTGAATTGCCGTTTAGACTCTTCTTATCTTATTCTCTCCTTGGCAGTGCCAAGTCAAGCCTGGAGGCCGTCATGTACCGTGAGGTAAGGAGGATGTTTAACACTCAGTCTGACAGCAGCCTCTGCTGTTGAGCATTGTGACCTGCACCTCAATTTAGCATTTGTGTGAGTTGATTCGGGACATGCAGTCATCTGTATTTCTGTTGCTATTTTTGCTTTCTCCATGTTTTTCCATCTTGCTTCTTTGACCTTATTTCACAATTTTTAAAAGAGGCGGACACTTCTGCGCTGTAATCAGAACAAGGGATGCTCTGTGTTCAGAAGCCTTGAACCTGCTGTATCTAATAATGGTGGAATTTGTCTAAATTGACACCCCCATTTTTTGGCAAACAAATTTGGCTTTTCCAGCCCCGCACATTGGCCTCAGTCTCACATTATGTTTCAGACACAAAAAGGCAGCAGGAGATTCAAGAGGATTGAGAACAGAAACGGAGTCTTTGCACTGCTGGTGAGTTATATGGGACACTGATGTCAATTTCACACAAAACCTGAATATGTTACAGAAAACTGAAAATGCATCTGAGCCGACTATGATCGAGGATATTAAGGGGATGCTGTCCACACAACATTTGGGTCCAGAACTACAGTTCGATACACATTATTGCCTGGTGTAATGCTATCATATAGGAACAACAACATCATTAAAGTGGTCAGTCTTTTGTGGAGATTCGTTGCAAACTGACAGTCTGGTTTAATGTCATAGGATATCTTATTTCTTAAAAATTGATGCAAAGATCCAGAAGAGCAGAATTTTAAAGTGGGGCTATAGGCTGTAAGTAGGGCTACTCGGTTCTGCCTTTGGGAGCATCATGTATTTATTGAACTTTAAAAAAACTGGTCTTTTGAACTGTGGATTTGCTTGAACTTTATGCAACTTCAGTTCTTCAACTGAAAAACAGGTAAAACATAAATCTTATAATAATAATAGATAAAAAGGCTTATGTAATATATGATGTGTGTTATGGTGGTGAAATGCTACTCACTCGTTCTTTTGGTACGGTACTGTAAAAGCATGCATAGACACATACAAATTTGGCTCACCTGCAGCCATTGTGTGAAAGCAGCATGATCTTGGAGCAATGTTGGACAGCTCGTTTTGACTAATGCATCGTAATGGCACTGACAGATGTATTTCCTAAACCTGTGTTTCAGTGTGACAAGATAATGAGACGGGAATCTTCCCAGGGATATCTTCAGAGCACAAATCATTTCTTTAGTTTTGAAGATGTGTGCACATTTTGCTTTCAGTAACTTTCATCGTTTGTCATACAGCAGTTGAAGTGCAAGCTCCATCAGCGTTATTCTGTCGTCTACATTTTACTTTGTGCTCTCATCCATCATCCTGAAGGCAGCACAAGCATTAGCCTCGGGTACTCCTGGTGCGTTTGAACACATCTCTGTCTCTCTCTCCCCCTGTTTCCTCACAGACTGATGAGGAGCGACAGCAGGCCCTGCAGGCCTTCACTGCCCAGTCCTTCCTGGGCTCTCCACAGCAGAATACCATCTCCAGTTCTGGCTCAGGTGCCTCGGCGCCCGCCTTCCCATCCCCCACCAGTTCCTCAGAGCATAAGACTAAAATGAAGAGAGGTTCACGAAAAAACCAGAACGAGAAGTACCGACTCAAGTACCTCAGACTGCGCAAGACTGCCCGTGCCATGATATTTGTGAGCAAACTTTCAATTCTTGAAAAGCCATGAAAGCTTACTGTAGCTTTTCTTTCACATGATGCTTGTGTGGTATGATATTGTAAAGAGTGATTGTCACCCTCAGGAGAATGCCGCCCTCTGTGATGAAGTGGCCCACTTAGAAGAAAAGTTTCTGAGAGCAAAGGAGGAGCGGAGGTGAGTGGACATGTTTCAGCTATCCTTAGAATTCCCATACTGTTAAAAAAAACTGCTACAGGCAAGCTGGTGTGATTCATGATTCATTCTCATTTTACTTTTCATTTCCAGGTTTTTACTGAAGTCGCTGTTGCAGTACCAGTCCTTGACAGAGGGGGAGATACTGCCCACACCCAGCTCAAGCTCTCATCCACCTGTGCCGCCAGTGCCGTTAACTTCAGGTCCTGCGGGGGCCTCGGGTCTGTCTGGAGGGCACAGCCTGGCATCAGTGGTGTCAACAGGGGAAGACGGACCCCTTAAAAAACCAAAGAAAGAAAGGAAAGAGCGAGGCAGGGAGAATGGAAAGGAGGAATGTGAGTGCTGTGTGTTAATGCAGGTGCATATTGAAAATGACAGAAAATCAGTTCACATTCGCCTTTCAAGGCATTTAGCTCATTTTTGCACCCCCCCCCCCCCCTGTTTTTTCAGTTCCAAAGAAGATGTCTAAGAAGAGAAAGCTGGCAGACGGGTCTCGGAAGCTGGTGCAGCCCATCCCTCTGGATTCGTCCGGTCGTCCCGTCTTTCCCATCGTCCTGGGAGGTTTAACGGTCTACAGTCTGGGAGAGGTCAGTGTCCGGCTTCATTCCTGTGTCACACCTTCATATTACCACAGTCACTTATATTGCGAATCGCACATGCTCATGCCATTGTCACCAAATGGTGGTTGAATAAGTAAATATTAGGTCTGAACAGAATGTGACAGAATGAAAGCCTCTCTCAAAGCCGTTCACCTCTTTCTGCCCTCCAGATCATCACAGACAGGATGTTGTTCCATGATGAGTGTGCCATCTACCCAGTGGGCTTCTGCAGCACCAGAGTCTTTGCCAGCATGAAAAACCCCGACCAGCAGTGCCTCTACACCTGCCAAATCAAGGATGGGGGAACAGGTCCACAGGTACACAAACAGAGTTGTTGCTGAAGGCAGGTTTGCCAAACTGATGTGAAGATGTAAAAAGTATTAGAAATTTAATTAAAGATTAATAACTGTGAGCACAGCAGCTTTGGTGATTAAGATTGTTCAGTTTGAAATGCCTCAAGGGAAATTAAATGGTTTTGAATACACTTATTATTGACACATGCAATCCACTGTTGTTCCTCCAGTTTGAGATTGTGCCTGAAGAAGATCCTCAGAACGCCATCGTGGCCTCCTCTGCCCTGACGTGCCACTCCAATCTACTGAAGGCCATCGCATCTGTCAGGTACCAAAGTCCACCACTAGACATGCGTTGGCTGTGTTTGATTGGGGTATTTGGCATAAATTAACAAACAACACAAAGGTTTTTGTGCCACGGGGTTTTGTTTGACTCTAGAAAAAGTCCACCATATGTCCAGAACAAATTCAGATTCAAAAAGCTGAGTCATCTTAATGTGATCACTTTGTAGCTACGCAGAAATCAACATGCACTTCTTTCAACATGTCCTCCTGTAGTTCCAAGTCTGTGGTGCCCATCGTGCCGTCAGGAGCTGACTTCTTCGGCTTCTCCCACCCCACCATCCAGAATCTCATCCAGAGTTGTCCCGGAGCACGCAAATGTAGCAAGTAAATTCACCGTCCACACTGAATATGGATCATCGACAGCAACACGCAACATGCACGTCACATCTTCTCTGACATGCAGATTGTCTTCTAAGAATGAGTGCTTCCCAGACTATAAGGGCATTTCACAGACGGTGATCAGACTGTAACATATTTTCCAAGCTGTTTTCCCAGATGGAAGAAACACGAATATGATCAGTAAGATTGTGTTGTTTCTAGTTGATGTTGAATCTGCAATATTAACTTAAAAACAGACAGACAAACCTTTCCTTACAAGGAAAACATTAACAAGTAAAAATAAGACATGTAAGTAATGGAAATGTGCTTACTTGGTTAAGCACTGTGAATTTCTGTTCTGTTGGATCCTCATCTATCTAGTGTTCATGTCTGTGCAGTAAACTGAAGCTGAAGCTATAAGAGAGACAAGTTTGCAGTTGATTGAATTTCCTTTTTGAGCTATGCATTAAATTATGGGACTTTTTTTTATTTTATTTAGCTACCGATGGATACGTTTTGAGGTGTGTCGCCCTGGTGATGGCCAGATTCCTCATAGCCTATCAGAAGACGATGCCTCGGTCAACTTTGAGGCCTACCAGAGACACCAAGGCTTTGATGAGAACATCAAGTCGGAGCACATTACAGGTTGCTTAAATATCACTTTTCCATACCGGCAATGTCTTTAGCTTTGCCGTCATGTTTATTACCTCCATCGTGTTTTGTTACGCCTGTTTAATTTGCAGGACCTTGAGTATTGCACGTACTGTACAAGCAAACACCTCACACGTAACGTAGGTGCATCAGAGCTGATGTGTGAGACATATGAAGCAGGACAGCCTTTAGGTTTAACAGCCGGGTAAGAATTCGTTGGTGGGGAAACAAGTAAAAACTGTGTCTTCTTCCTCGACCACTGCTGTCAAAATGAGCGAGCAAAGCAGTGAGGCTGCTCCAGCGGAGCTGCTCAGTTAGACTTTTCTCTGCTGGAGTGTGTCAGTAAACCTCCTCACCCCAGCAGCTGCTCCTCCAGGCCTCTGCTGTAAGTAACAGAAACGTAGGTGGCTTGTAAAAGCGCACTCCCGTACAGAAGTCATAGTATAGAAGTACAGCCAGCATTTCGCAGTGTACTGTACTGTTATCTCTTGCATTTTCTAATGCTGGAATGATGATCACTCAGCCCTGACAGTGACTCTTCTTCTTCTTCTCCTCAGGACAGACACCGTCTCCCAGCTCCTCCCATCAGCACCACCTGACCTCCCCAACCATGAAGCCCTCTACCTCGTATTACAGCTCCTGATTCCGAAAGCGCCACTGAAATCAATCAAACCAGTGCCCGTGAACTTTCAATGTTTAATACAAGGCTTGTTTTTTTTTTCCTGGTTCAGTAATTCAGGAAACAGAAGAAACTCAAGGCAATGTTATTTATTGTGTGTCATCTTCTGCATTAGAGGGGATGTGTGCAAAGGTTATTCTGCTTTCCCCTTATACAAGTTTTGGTACATAGTGCACTATTGCTGGTACTTAAAGTTGCAGTTACAAGACATTGCAGTGAACAATTCTTTCCAGGTGAAACAATAGTATATCATGTTTGACTTATCAAAAATGTCACAGCATTTCCATCTGGTTAACTTTGAAGTGAAAGAACTGCCTTGGAATATAACACACCGTCATAAACTATGTTGCTGATTTGTCATTTATTTGTCAAAAAGACTTATTTCTGTTGTAAACTTCAAAATCCTGAGTTTTGTTAAAATAAAAACACATTTGTCAAGATTTTCTACATTCATACAGTCCAGCAATTATTGGCCGTGGAGGTAACAGCATAGATTGAATGCAGCATAAACAATCTAAAAATAATGTTAACCAGAACAGTGCAGAAGTCAAAACAAAGGGACATTCAGATACATGTCAAAAACATCCTTTACCCTAACATTTTATGGTGAAGTACGTCATCATTGCCTTTATATCTGCTAAAAACTGATAAACATTAGCTACATTTAGCTCATCATTTTTACAGTGTCATCATCTATGTTGTTGAACTTCCACCCAGGTCGCTCAGTTTGACCTGAGGAACAGAAAGCACACGCTTTTTTATCACTTAGTCCTCTGACAGTTACTTTGTCAGTAGCTTTTCCAAATGTTTCCTGTTGCTGGGTGGCGGTTGATGATAAAAGGAGGTGCAGGTAAAATTCTGCTCGCGCTGTAGATAGGACAGGCTTTAAAGCCGCACGGCCAGTCTTTCCACGCGTACCGCAGGGCAGCTACTTCAGCGGCAGACGGACACAGGTTGGCGGCTAACTGGACAGTGGTCGGACCCCACTGCATGATGGGAACTGCCACCCAGTGAGATGTGGGCCCACATGGAGCCTGAACCGTGGAACAACAGATCTTGATCAAAGGGAAAAGAAGAAAATCACAGGTTTTTAGCATTAAAAAAAATTTTTTTGTTAGTATTGTTAACAAAGCAAGCGGGAGAATATGGGATGTAACTCACATGGACTACGCTGCTGCCAGGCTTACCTCAAAGATGTCTTTAGATGGCGTGACAGAGACGGTCTGGTCGTAGGTGATGTTGACATACATCGGAGTGGACAGGATTTGGTTGGGGAAAGGACCGAGGAAGGGCACGTCCTTCTCATTGTAAGCCACTGCCCTCGCTCCCAGTGTCAGTCTGTTCGCCACATCCTGCTTGTCTCTGGGATGGATCCTGATACAAAAAAAGAAAATCACACACCATTTGAACAAACATCACGGATGAGCAGTCGGTAAGAACAGACAGGGAGGCTGAAAGTCAATACAGTAAAAAAAAAAAGAAAGGAGCTCATCGCTTTGAGATACAAAAGCAGGATACATAATCACATTTAATGAAGACAAAAAATATCTGAAAGCTGTTTCCCTGCTGGTCTTTCACTTCCCGGTACATTAAGAAATTCTGTGGCTGTGAGAATTATGCCAGGGAATTATTGTGTCTTGGCAGCATACAGAAAGCAAGTCAATGAAAAGTTTTATAAATATTTATAAGGATCTTAAAATCCATCCAAGGACTAACTGGGTGCCAAAGCAGAAACATTTGAACAGGTGTGACATGAGCTCTGTGCTCCAATCAAAACTCTTGCAGCAGCATTTTCTCTAAATATACTAAACAGTGAAATCAGGTTGAAGCTGTCATGGTCGTTAAAGTTAAGTTTTACAAGGAGTCCTGACACGTGTAAGAGTTGTTGATCACACCTGCATGAAGCGGCTGCGCAGCACTGATTTGAACGTACACAGCGTTTCTGTCTAATTTATGTCCACACAGTATATCTGGATGTTTACGAGGTGTACTGCAGAATGAGATGAGCTCTCGCAGATGCACGCCTGGAAAAACATGCTTACTGATTTACACACGACACATTAACATTGACGGACACAGTTACAGTCAGCAGGGTAACTCATGGGTCAAGTGATGCAGACTTTCTTAATAATCCCTGCATGTCCTGATGTGGCACCGTTTGTTAATCTCACATATGTATTGCATAGGCAAAGGGATTTCACTTGCTGTGAATACATATCAACACAGTCCTTACGTGCCATAGGGCGAGGTTTCATCTGGTAAATCCACAGCCACAGCCATGAAGGTTTTCTGCATGCGGGCGTTCGGGACAAAGCCAGTGTCTGCTGTCTGGTGCCAGCGGATGTTTGGAAAGGCGTCATCTGTAGAGCCCTTTTTGTAGGTGGACAGCTGCAAGTGCAAAGAAGCCATGGATGCTGCAAGTAATATTTCTACAGTTCATTTTATACACATGCTGGCAAAGTAGCTGCACGAATTGCTGGTTGCAAGCATCTCTTCTATGATGGCACCACCAGGGGGCGATATAGGTAGACTTTTTGTTAGAATTCTACTCTTAGTGTTTTTTAAAAAAATCCCCTCTAATACCTGCATTACTCCTAAATTAAAACTATCACACCGACATACCTGGACAAATCCAAAGGGGAAGTCGTGAGCTGTCTGCCCCCCTGAACCCTGGTGAAACGCCATCCTCCAGTCATCAATCATAGCAGGGAAGGAGCAGTTGTACTTCTCTTGATGATAATCTGTGTTTGCCTCACCTGAAAGCAAGACAAGCCTGATAGATGCATGACACACACGCGGCTTTACCGAACATCTGATACCCGTGCAGGTGGCCTTACCTTGGTACCAGATGGCTCCTTTGATGGTCATGTTGAGCAGCGGGTGGATCATCGCATTCCACAAGACTGAATTTCTGTCTTTAGGGCTGGTGTGATGTAGCAACAGTGCAGTTAGTGCAAGCTAACTCGTCTCGTTTTTCGCACAGGACTGCTGAGGGCGTATCTTTACCTGTCTTCTCTTAGCTCTAGTCCACACTGCTCCAGGGCTCTTGAAGATGACCAGGCTTCGACAGGTGTGCCTCCCCAACAGGACTCCACCAGTCCTATAGGGTACTTCAGGTTCTCGTATATGTAGCGTCCAAAGAGCCAGCACACTGCAGAGAACTCAGCCACATCTCCTGAAAACACATCTGCCTGTTAGTCGGTCATAATGGTTGATATTTGCTTTTTTATTTTATCATGTGTGATTCTATTGCTCAGCACTATACTGTAATGTGCTGTAACCATACCGAAACAGTAGCCTGGACACAGGAACATATGCACGTTTTTATTACACATCACTTATAACTGGCTCAGTCGCAGTTCAACACCCCAAACCAAAACCTTTAGCTGCAAACAAGTCTTTAAATAATTCTATGAATAAATAAATACATCCTTGACTTACTTGCTGTGGGCACGGACCAGGGAAGTTCCACTTGAATTAAATCAATCAGCTCAGTTTCACTCAGGTTCAAGGCGGCCATAAAAGTCCTCACGTGAGGATACTTTGCGACGAGGGCCAGCTCCTGTGATGCATTGAAAATCTATTGGAGGACGAATAAATGAATGCATAAAAGAGAGTTCATTTCACGATTAATACGAATAACACATAAATACCAAATAAAAATGTCTTTCAGACTAGAATGCTTCATGCTATGAATTGATTTGTGCAACCTTTCTGATCATCACAGCCAAAGTCTCAGGTTTTGCTTCATTTTAAAACCAACCCTGCTGCACCAAAGCGGAAATAAACTCAGTTTAACTGATACATAAATTAGAAAATTGACCGGTGTTCACCTGGCTTGGCCTACCTGAGATGTTTTGAAGTACATGTTGCTCTGCCCTCCACACAGCCACACATCTCCAAACAGCACATCCGTGAGGGTGGCTCTGCCGCCCAGAGTGGCCGCCGTCACATTGTAGGGGCCACCGGCTTCAACAGGGTCGAGCATCACACGCCAGACACCTGTAAAAAGTCAAAAAACAGTCATTGATAATGGACTGTAAGCAAAATAGTGTGATCAGATGAAGAGAAAGCCATCACCTTTTGAACTAAGGACAGGGGGATATACAGATTGAGGCAAATTTGTGAGACTGGGCTATAAATGAAAATGACCTGACCTGACTTTCAGCTCATGTTAACTTTACTTTCGGACATCCTATATTCTAGACACAGTAATAGAATTAAAGCGGTCACATATACTGTGCTGTCACTGAAACAAGACTCCATAACTATGATCCATATAAAAAAGGTTGAGAGACTAACTCTGAAGCTTCCTCTTTGTCCCGGCCAGTCCTCTCTGTTCACGCTGTGGTTACACAACAACAGCTCTGATGCAGAAACGGGGTCTGTGCCATATCTGCCCCTGTCAGGATCACTCAGTTTGGCCTCTGTCTCCATTCAGCACCCTGCGGATGTCAGCACAAACTTCCCGGCTGACAACAACCCGCGGTACTCACCTTTTGTCACGGTGACTGCCGCTGAGGTTTTCTGTTTTACTGGTCCTGACAAGGTGACGTTGACCTGAGCGCCGTCAGGGCCGTAGCCCCACAGCAGGGCCCTCTCTGGAGACCTCTGCAGCACCATGTGGTCTCCATAGTAGGAGGCGAAGCGCAGGCTCCCATCTACACACACACACACACACACAAACAATGTTACTACTTCCTTAGTGATTCTAAAAATGCAATAATTATTGTGAAATTTGTTTAATATAACACATATAATGAGATTAGTTAGGACATGTCGATGGAAGAGTGGGCAGAAACAGAACCGGATTGATTTCTGTTTTAAAACATCAAGTCAAAGCAGGATGATCAACTATCTTTTCCAGCAGAGCACATTGCAGATTAATGCTGACACGACTCTCGGCAGACTGTAGCTACTCACCGGAGCTGCGGATGGAAGCTAAGAGTGTGAAAACCACACACAGTGTCGCTGCCATGACTGGAAGGTGAGCTCTGTCAGGCGCTTTCAGGAGAGGGAGAGGCAGTGGGACCAGACAGGAAGGTCAAGAACAGCTGAGAGGTTCGCGGTTTGTTTCATCATCAGGCAGACGTCATCCAGAAGCTCAAATGACTGCGACCTTCAAAATAAAAGCACAGAATCTAACCGAGGGGTCGGCAACGTTTACCACTCAAAGAGCCATTTGGACCCGTTTCTCACAGTAAAGAAAACACTGCATGTTTTGTTTTGTTTTTGGTGTATAAACAAATTATAATGTCTTGCATTTATGAAATCAATGAACGACTGCAGAGAAAACGAAATTACATTTCTGCATGCAACGAAAACATTTTGAACTCTGAAAAAAGATGTTGGGTTGAAGGTTCTTTCAAGTAAAATACTCAGTGTCCATTTGAGTACTTCTTGTATTTATGAAAAAAACGCCGAACTTAAATCATCCACCGTCGTCCTTTTACTGGCGCGTGCAGTCAGCTGTCAACCAAAAGGACTATTTCACTGAACAATGAAAAAAACCTGAACATATGGAAAATAATGGGCAATAAAAATATTTATCAAACTTGGTTAATGTGATTTTTGCTCCTGAATCTCATTGCACAGCGTCTGCACATCAGGGCTGTGCGCTGTCACCTGCATCTGCACACAGGACCATAAGCTGTCATCGCTGAGGCGCGCGCGATGTTTTAAAAACGAAGGAACTAAAAGTAAATGCATTTTAATTAAATACTGACTAAATACTATTCAATTTGAAGCATTTGAATTAGAGTGATTATTATATACATTAAGTATTTTTTAGTCTGTGTTGAAACAATGCTCACATGAGCATATACTTCAGTTATTAGCACTTGGTGCATCTGCTTTTACTACTTCAGGTACTGGAGCCCAGTATATTTCACTCTTGTCTCATTACTGTCTGCAGATACTATGGCTGCCGGAGCTGGCAAAGCAGCAACTGTTGTTAATTAGGCTGCATATTGGTAACACTTCAATTTTATCCAATCATTTCTCATTCTGTCATGATAAAAGACAGACAATTGCTGGTGGATGTTGATTTACCGGTATACGAATAATCATAAATTTTAAAAAATACAGAAGTGGAATAAACAAAATCACAGATGTTACAAAACAAATTACTACATAACATAACATGCATAACAAATAGCCAACAAATGCTAGTAGTCAGGAAACGAAACATAGTGCGCCACATAATTTACAATTATTGGTGTGTCTGCTGCCCTCTAGTGGACTACGCATTACACAACACATAATAAAGGACAAGACTTTAAAGATCCAAAAAACATGAAATCTGGAGATTTGTGCTGAACTGGAATCAGTGCAAAAGATGTTGATGGCCCACAAACCAAGAGTATAGTTCCCAATGCTTGTAAAGCTGTGTGATGTTTCAGGCCTGTCCAGTACCAGCTGAAATGTTTCTACGGCTATTCAAGAGTTAACATCCTTTATTGTAAACAAGTGTGGGCTTTTTTCTTTTGTTTTTCCTAATTTGACTGAGTCATCTCCTCAAACAGAGACAACTTCAGATGTTTACACTTTCTCTGAGATGCTTTTGAATGAATAAAACTCACACTGAACAAACTTTCCAAATATAGAAACCAGATCTCTTCTCAGCCTGCACAATGCTGTCAGTCACACAATGAATCAAACTTGGAGAACGCCAACAATAAGTTAAACAAAATAGCTTGGACAATTTTATTTATAAAATCCAAAATCACAATTTGCCATCACAGGCTTTACAATCTGTACAACATCCCATGACACCCTCTATCCTCGCACCCTCATTTACTAAACAACTGCAGTAAGTGCTTGTGAAAGTTTATAAGTCGCTACCATAATTGCATAGTTTCTCAAATCTGTCCAAAGCTGCAAACTACTGTGAGGTGAAGCCTTAGAAAGCCCGAAGTAATTAACATCTATAGACTAAAACAACAGCATGAAAAATGAAATCAGGTGTAACATTAATTATCCAATTTCCCGCCAGGTGTTTATTTACCATTTATTTATTTTACGCGCTTGCACGTAGTAAAGACAAATGAACATGCTGTGTTCTGCTGGCATGCTATTTAACACAAACCTTCAACGCTTACATGGAGATAAGTGATGAATATGGGCGGGAGAATGGGGAAGCTGTTGGAGCATAAAGTAATGAGCGAGCTGCAAAGTGAGGAATAGAAATGTGGTCGTGGAGGGTATTTGTAGTGAGATGTAGGGTAACTACATAACGACATTAAAAGGCTTACATCGAATCACTTCCCCAAGCCCTGCAGCGTTCAGAGTGCACCTCCCATGTCAATTACACACCCATTCAGAGGCCAGTGATGTGCAAACCTGTGTACCTCACACCGTGGATGTAGGTAAGATGTATGCTGCGTGGTAAATGCTTTGTTCTTATTTTGCTTTCAACACAGAGGAAGTTGAGCACATGCCAGTTTAGACGTAATGTGGACGAATCAGAATGGGCACTAACTATCTGACCTGACTGTTTGACAGAGATGTGTCTAGAAGACTCAAGGCTGTAAAATAGGGAATGCGGTCGTTTTTATTTCCATTATCAATTACATTTTAGTATCCACACACCTTATCTGCTTAAATCATAAACACTCATATGGAAATAAAGTCTTGTTCAAGTTTTCTTTGCTTCATTTTGTTTCAGACTGCGGACTAGAGGTGCAAAAATACAGACCATAACTAAAATATAAATTATATTATGTAAATTTTAGACTTCGAATTGATTGTTTCCTTGTGAAAGTACATGCTCAAGTTCCCCCAAAGCATATCTGATCCCTAAAATCCAATTTTGAATATGCAAGGGGATTAGGGTCTTAAACTTTGGCATGCAGGTCAAAAAATAGTCCCTCCCTGTGGCTGTTTGAGCCAAAGGACAATGCAAACGATGTTGTTCCTGTTGGCCACATCAAGTCAAGCTCTGCTGACCCTGAAACCTGCTGTCAGTTATCAAAGTCAGTCACTGAAATCAGCAAGAATATTTTCTGTAGCAGCGCTGGCACTGTGCATTTGGCTTGAATGGTTTCAGAATGTCCATCCTGTGGAGGGAAGCCAAGAAAGTGAGACTTTGGACAAGTAATACTAACCATGTTGAACCAGTCTGTAAATGCACAAAGGCATCATGAATTAAATCTTTCACGGTTGTGGAGAAGTAAAAGGAGAATAGATGTTTCAGACCTTTTTCCAGATTCCTATAAAAACAATAACAACAACAACAAAATCTCATTTCACAATAATAAATAACTTGCAGCTACTATATTAACATCGGCAGGGAACAACACCTGCACCATAGTGTGGTTGCTAAGTAATATGTATCACACATCCAGAAGACAAATGGCATTAGGGAGCAGAAAACAGTGTTTTCTCCATATATAGAGAAAGCTACCTGTATTTACTGTCAGAGAGAGAACAATACCTCGCCAAGCACTTCAGCAATTACAGCAGCCTGCACACTTTTCCCAGACTGCTTGTGGGCTAATTGCACACACACACATGCATGTGCACCCCCGACAGAGTTCAATAAAGACACACATTTCTGAATTTCTCTCTAAAATGAAGAAAAAGAAGTATTTGTCATCTTCAGCGCCTCCAGATCTGTAATTTACTTATCTTGTTTATGTACATGCAGACCAAGACAGCATCAACCTGATGGACAGGACGCTTCCGTGTGAGCAGTGCTTCAGCATTACTGCTCCACTTCAGAGTCCAAGCCACTGCTCAAATTAGATTGCAGAAATTGGGTTGAAAATGGCTATCCCTCTGCTAGTGATCCGTGGAATGGGCTCTGGTCTGTTCCATCACATTTTACAGCTAATTTCATGTGGCGAGATGAGAGATGCAAATATGTTTGTGGTTTCATGCATGAACCAAGATTTATGACCGCTGTCTCCGGCCCTCGTAGGTCTCTTAACACATCAGCCCCCATCCATCATGTGATAAATTCCTTGAATTAGCGCCCCCCCCAACCCCCCCCCTTCACGTCACTCAGCAGTTATTAGGTGAGAGGAGCCTGAGCGCCGTCGCCTGTAGCTTACGTTGCATCATGCTTTCACACTCACTGCCACCTTAATCAGTTTACACATGAGACCGCCTTGCCCCATTTATGCCAAAACAACCTGCTGAAGAATAGGCCGCTGTGAATTCCCTTTCAGCACAGTTGACTCAAGAAACAAACTCTATTTTGCTTTAAAATCTATTGAAAACCAGGTTTTTTTTCATCAAAGAAACTGTCCTCATGTTCAATATGTAAACAAATCATTTGAAATTAAGGTCGTATTAAAATTGCATAAGGAACAGTTTGTCATTTGGGAAATAAGATCATTTGTTTTCCTGCAGAGAGTAAGATTAGAAGATCGATACCACTCTGTACACAATCATGAATCTACCACCAGCAGCTGCTTAGCTTAGTTTAGCTTAGCACCAAGACTGGAAACAGCAAACAGCCAGCCAGGCTCTGTCCAAAGATAACAACAGCACCTGCAAGCAGCAAACTCACCAATCACATTGTATCTTGTTTGTTTAATCTGTGCAAAGAACAGACTGGAGTACAATGATGATGATGGTGACGTAAACAACACAACTGAGAAACAGTCAGAGAGGAGAGCGGGCAGTCACGGCGTTTTGGGATTGATTAGCCCTTACCTGGCTGGTTAGCCTCCAAAAGGACGCTATGTCAACAAGCTTCTGGAATTAGTGCGTTGTTGATTTATCGGTCAACAATTAGAATGAACAGAAACCAATTATTTTGAGGGTCTAAGATGTTCCAGCCATGCACCGACCTGTACGGCTCGTCCAGATGTCACAGAAGTGAATTATCGCCATGTGAGCTGTGCTTTCATATGAAACTGAAAAGTCACAAGATAAATATTCCCAGTCACTTCCAGCCTGCTCCAGCACTCAGCCTCCGGCGCGGATCTAAATTGGCTCCCAGCTTCATGCTGGACTCCGGTGTTGTAGCATTACTTTGTAATGCTCTTGTTGCTGGAGGAAATATTGCCACTTACTGATCAGTCGGCGAAAGCATCCGATGGAGCTAGATGGTGATGGCAAATTGACATAGATGAGCTGATTCTCTCACTGATGACATACAATGGAAAGAGGGCACTTCACTCTTCTTGTCATAATCTCTAACCATTTTGCAAACAGGAATATCTACACAAAGAAGTGGACTCCTTAGTGCCATAAACAGAGTGAATAACCAGAGGGGCAATGTGAAAATGACAGCAAAGCAAAATGCAAATGCTATAACATTATTAATGGCCTTTCCTATTTCAGTGGCAAGCCATTAGATCATAAACCAAAGCCCACATTGATACCAGCCTGGGAGGAACAATCCTGGCTGAGTGTCACATTAATAAATGGGAATATCTGGCACATCAGCTATTGTGATTTTTGCTTTGAAGCAAATAGCATTAGTCAATATACCATACTCATTTTTCAAGCAGCAGCGAAAGTTGCAGTTTGACAGCATTGTCGTATTCACATGTTTACTGCTGTCAAAGGTGGTGGAATTCCTGGTGAGAATCATGCACACACATTTCCCAATGGCATATCCCCCCGATGTATGTTTGATTCTCTGGCAGGAAAAAATCACTTTATTTGATTGAAAGAATGATGAAAAAGTTTATTATTATTATTATTATTATTATTATTGGTACTAGGCATGCTGTGTTGCCAAGCAACCAGCCCTCCTCTTGCTATGAAAAGAAAAGACTATAGCTATTTTATGTTACCGGCAGGATAAGACAATAGCATGCACACGGTCAGACAGTACACACAAGCATGTAATATACAAATTATGTAATCATACCGCGTGCAACTAGCTGCATATGGGTATTGACTGTAAATCATTATTTATCTTAAATACCTGCTGTTCCACCCTCTGTAGTGGAGAATATGAGGATGGGTATTGAGAGATATATTTAAAGAGGGGCACTATAAAAATGCACATAAAAGTGTCTGGGTGTGTTTCTTGAGGAGGATGCAGGCTTTGAGAAAGTTGTTTTATGTGCATCAGGATTAACAAGATTATCAAGGCCTGCTTGTGTGTGAAACATGTTCAGTATTTGCACACAAAGAAACGTCTCTGCCAATGGCAATATCCTTTGGCAGTCCTTTAAAAAACAACTGTGTGTTTGTGTGTGTGTGTGTGTGCCATTTTCTCCCAGAGTTTTCTCCTCCAGGTATCTCTCCTGAGTTTATCATGGCTCCTGCTAGCCCTACTTTCATGTCTCCTGCACCACACTTCCTCATAGAAATGGAACATCTCCTCAGCTTCTTCATCATTAACAGGCTGCAGGAAAGACAGTGGCAATTACACACTTGGTAAATTTAGTCCTTTTTGCCTCTAATACTACAGTTTCCATTCCCCTGGTGATTAAGGAGCTTTAAAAAGTGAGCATTAGCATGATAAAAAGATGCAAAACCAGCTGAAGCTGCTGTTTACCTATAAAAGGTTGGCTGTGTTTTCATCCTGACACATCGGGGCCATCATAGCAGAGACGTCAGTTGGATGCTGGACATGCCTCAGATCAGCAGGTGGCACTCTCATGTCAGTAAAGTAGGCCTGGCCTGTACATTTTGACAGGAACGATGGAGGAAGTGTGTTACACTGAGGGAGCTGATGTGTTTGCCTTTTAGTTTATCTTAAGCCTTTCGGAGAGAACAACCTCAGTCATCTGGATTATAACAACCAGGTTTCAAAGATAAGCCACACCAGACCAGCACAGTTAGATTTATTTATTTTTTTTTTATTATTTCATGGATAATATTGTTTGATAGTCGAGTGCTTTGTTTAAGAGTGGGAACATGTAAATGCTATATCCTAATGGTCTGGATAAGCTCTCAGGCCCAACAGTGTGAAATCACTTCAACATGACTGTTGCATTTGCAGCAGGAGCTGTGATACTGATGCACTGTGCAATAAACATGGTATCCTTTAATCTTGTCTTTTCTTTCTGCTTGCCCTCTCATATAGTTCTATTAATAAACAATACCATTCAAATGAGGCCTTTCTTTTTCATAACATAATGTGCTACATAAGGAGGAGATCTATACTGGTGAGATGCAGGCACATAACATAGTGGTGCATCACAGTGGCATACATTAAAGGACCAGTGTGTAGGTTTTAGGGGTATATATTTGCAATAATGAAACATAATATTCATAGGAGTGTATTCATGAGTGAATAATCACCTGAAACTAAGAATTGTTGTGTTTTCGTTCCGTACAATGAGCTCTTCATATCTACAGAGAGAGCATGTTTTGCAGCCACCATTAGTTCTTCTGCACGCCTGGAGGGTGAGGCAAGGGGTATTCTGTTGGTTGCAGTCTGCAGCCTCACTGTGAGGTGCCACTAAATCCACACTGGACTTTTAATGCATGTTTATCAATGGATAGACAACCATTCCCGCAATTTAAACCTGTATTCTTTGCACATAAACACGCTCACTGTTCATTTTTTACCACGACGTGACACGCTATCAATTAGTTGAGTCGCTGAATATCTGGAGTTATGAGATTGCTTTGTAATTAACTCAATGTTTATTACCAAATTATAGCTGCAGTCTTGAGAGTTACTTTTCTATGTGTTTCCATGAATATTAAGGATGACAGGTTCAGTCTCAGCACACCTGCATGCACGGCCGGCTCAGAGCGGAATGACAATTGCAAAATCTATTTCGCAAATTGTCATCTCTCTGCGTAGCACAGGTGAAGTAGGGACGCTGTTGCAGTTTATCAGCACTAATGATGCGACTATCAGGGATTATTGACCCGTCAGGTGAGCCGAGTTTGCAGGTTACAGTGAAAATAAAATTATGCTACAAGTCCCAACAGTCTGCGGTACACCAGCAAGGAACTGAGAACAGCAGGAATAACTCAAACCCTTGATGAATTAAAGGCAATAAAGTCCCAGAGGGCAGAGGTCGTGCACTGGATGAAATTAGCTGAGCATTTCCAATTTTACCTCGGATCTAAACTCTCTCTATTGAGAGTCGGGGTCATATATACTCCTGCCCTCTTTATAGTTTCCTCTTGGTTGAATGCTCAAGAGGCTTGTGGAGCAATTTCCTTCTTATTCAATCAAACGTGAGTAAGGTGTTAACAGTGTAACAGGAATAGAAAACACACTCTGACTGTCCTGCCCAGACACCTCTGCAGATTAATAAAGTGTGTGAAGGTGTACTTTTTCTTAAGAACAAAACGTACGTCTTAAAACCTGGTCAAATTCTGTCAACCTTGCATGTTATCAGTATGACAAAGTGCAAAAATACATCTAGGGACAAATGCTTTCTAAAGTCATTCAACTTTAATACCATGCAGCATGGAGAGATGCACATTTTTAAAGCAGTGAAGTGAAAGCCTGTCTGCTCTAATTTACAAAGTGAAAGATTCCCCACGCACGCACAAATTTCTTACTGCACACCCATTTCTGGTGAGATGAGATGGGAGTATGTGCCGAGCAAGAGAGGAAGCAGAGATGCTAATAGCTTTATCTGAGAGACTGACTTTGAACTGTGTCTCCTGCGAAAAGACATCTGAACACTCACATACTGTAATGTTTGTGTCTTTTAATCAGCTCCCCGCAAGCTTCAACATCTAGTTTTCATTTCCAAATGGTATTGTCAGAAAGGAGCATCGCTCACACTCATAGATGAAACTGGAGATTTATGAATGGATGGGCACCACGGCTGGTTACACAAGGGCTAATTGTCTATTTGGCTGATGAAACGTGCAGCTTGTAGTAATTAGTTGATTAGTGTATATTTAGGCTTCCTGTACAACAGCTAAACCACACAGGAGAACAACTGGGAAATAAATATTGAAAAGAAATAGCAGAAAAGTGTGTTAGTTAAATTAAATTCAGATTCCTATCGGTCTTCACAGCATGATTGTTCATTTTAATAAGGCAGCTAAACATTGCGATGCACCACACACTATGTTTGAACCACGGACTCGACCATCATTTCTGCATCTTTTCCTCTCTGTAGACTCAGTATGAGGCAGGGCAGCAGAGAAAATGAATCTGTTTCTGCTTTAATTGAGGTTGGTTTTGTGAAACCCTGCCGTGCACCTCCTGAGACATATGGATCACTGTTGTTTAACATTATTAGGTCTTAAAGGCTTCAGTCCTCGTTGATTTGGCGACACCTGTGGTCACTGGTGGCAACAGCAAATGGTGTTTAATAGCACAAGTCACAGATTTCTGGGGACAGCAAGACAAACTATTGTGGTTTTAATAAACAAGTCAGGTAATAATTGGCCCTTTCTGATCAACCATGATCTGATTTTATGCTGCATTCGTCATGAGTCTGTGAACAGCAGAGCGCTGTGAAGGCGGCTGGTGACCTCGCTGAGAAGTCACAGAATGACGAAAACGACTGTTTTTTTGTAGATAAGTTAAATGTTTTTAATTTGAAGCTGCAGCAGTAGGAAATGTTTGGTTTCTTATAGCAGCATTTTTTCTGGGAAAGTCGCCACAGACTCCCGGTTTATAATTCTGCAAATATATAAATATTGCAATACTTTAGGTCATAGGCTCCACTGCCATTATGTTAACTCATCACTCATCGATAGTGACTTAACTAACATTTATTTAAATGAAAATCTTATGTGAATTTGAAGTGTGTGTCATTGTATTTTTTTTTGACAGGCCGGCACATTTTCATTCCAGTTTTCTGTTACGTGCTGTCATTCATGCGATCTTAGCCGCAGAACTCCTCAGTAACAAAGAGCAGCTGATAAAGGACTGAACAGCACGATATTTCAAGGGACGCATTTGCAATTTGAAAGGGATTCAAAATGATGAACTGAACTGCAAGAACGCCTTTTTAGTGCTCAAACTTGCATCGAACAAGTTATCACCATGTGATATTATTACATATAAGAAGCCATAAATTACCATTTGCCCCTTTAAATGAATTACAAGCAGGTTACTTGTAAATGCACTCAGCATAGCATGAAAACCAGGACGAAAAAGCACAGTAACAAGCCTTCATCTACAGAAACAAGACAATGTGAAAGTTGAGTGAGAGCTCATCAGCTGGGTGTGTGTGTGTGTGAGAGAGAGAGCTCACGCCTGACACACACACATACGCCCATCAGATGCCAAAATACTGATGTGACACTGCATTTAAGACGGCCTCCTGTTACTCTAATGAAAGTGTCACTCTTGCTGTTAATTCTGTTTGCTGCCGGTAAACACATCACTGCTTCAGTCTTCTTCAGGATTCGCTTCTTTTTCCACTTCAGCTAATAGTTAATTCAGTTAAATCTGGACTACTGATATTGCTTATGATAAAATCAAAAAAACTTGTATGAAAAAGAATTAACACACACGACATGAGACGTTAACTGGTCCAGTCTCCCCAAGATATCCTGTTTCCATCCGATGTCAATGTGCATGTTAGGGCAGGAAGTGCTGTGATGTTGATATGAATGCAAGATAATAAAATAATAAAATGATGTATTAAACATGGATGGATTGACAAGTAACATTTTCACCTCTGACATTTCAGGCCCAAGCTCGTGTCCCATGTCAAAACTTTGACAGACTTGGCTTTTTTAAAACATTTAAACATGACAACAATCTTGACACCGAGTAGTCAGCCCCATGCTAATGTGTGAGCAGTAGCTCTGTCTTGAGTTTCAACAGTATGAACATTGAAAATAAATAGCAGAGGAGTGTTTCATTTTATATCGAGCCTCGCAGTGCACCGCTCACTACATTGTATTCACAATCAGACAAACACCAAACCCAAATCTGTGGAAACCATGATATTTACCGCTGACAGGCAGCAGTTAGAGGATGGTCCATCTCCTGGCTTCCCTTTCTTTCTCTGCCAGTTCAGGAACAAACCACTTCCATACGAGCAAGAAGCTTTTGTGACACATTCAAGTGCACTCCTCCTCATGAAGTGGGAATTTGAAAGAGTTAAGTCATTTTAACCCAAACCACAATGTTTCCCAACCTAGCCAAGTCCTTTTTGTGCCCAAACCGATAACCAAACCTTAACCATAGTGTTGTCAGACACACAATTTATTTTTTTAAACAGTGTTAACAGTTTTGGAGGCCACGGACAAATGATGGCGTCCAAATAGAGGCGTCAGATTAGAAAATGCTTCCATGTGTCACGCAAGACAAACAGTGTATTTTGTTTTCCAACTTAAGAGGAATACAGTGATTGATATATTTAGATATTCTGCCATGCTTTTAAATGCCTCACAATAGTAAATGATAAAAACAGAGTTGACAGAGGAATTAAAGTCACCCTGGACTTGAATAAATGATTCATGTGTTTTAGCTTTTCTCTCATTAGTCCGTTATCCAATCAGAATACTGTTATGTACCCAGAGAGAGGAGATAAAGGGTGATAAAAGCAAAGGCTGGGCTATGAGGAAACAAGATTCAGCCATAATCACACGGAGGATGCTTGTAGATACGCCTGACACAGTGCCAACACTTTATCTTGCTTATATCTGACAGCGCTATCATGTAGGCAAATTCCACAAACAGAGATCGGCCATTGTAAATCAAATGAAGGGGAATAAGCTGGTTGATCCGATCTAATGAGTCGCATCCAACTCAGGAGCCAAACTGTGACACCTGAGGAATTTATCGTACACCAGCCAAAAATAAGACCGGCTCTGCTTTAGTGATAACTTCTCATGCATCCCTTCCATTTATGAGTGCATCACGGTGACATATTTCACCAGACGCCACACAAGAAAATGAACTATTTTAACAATTCATACATATATATCAGATAATACAGCCTACCAGTGTGTCTGTGAATTTCATGGCTTTCTTACTTACCCATAAATGTGTTCATTATAGTTGACTTGACTAATGACTAATAATGTTATAAGCAGTACCTCAAAGGTTATAAGCTGTTTTCTCTGTACGATCAATCTTTGTGATGGTTGACATTCATCCACGTTCATTTATTTTGGACACTAGTACTCCTTAATATATAAGGCTGGAAATATTCTGTATTTTGTTAACGTCAAGAAATCCAACGAAAATACCAATATCAACAATGTCCAAGTCCATCTCTAAATACTGTCTGACTTCTGCAGCGTTTTGGTGCCACCAAGCCCATTCTTTTCTCATAAATCTTTAAAAACAGATCACAAATATATAGTTTTATTATTTTTTCGTTTTTTAAAGGCTCAGTAATTTCCCCGAAACAGCTGGGCAGTGTGGGTTTAAACAAACAAACAGGAATAAACAGTGTATCTATGGGCACTATCTGAAATGGTTTTGGACAACAATGGAGCTCTATGACAGAAGGAAATAATCTATCAGACTTAAAAAGAATATTCATGCACATCTGTGGCAATGGCTGCACCTCCAGTGGTCTACAGATCATGCTGTGTCTGTAGCATTTATATTTCAGGACACTATAAATCCTCAGAACAGATAGACTGTCTGTGTGGTTAGAACTTGTGTGGCTCTTGGCTTATAATTGGCTTCCTGGCAGTCTTGCTTGCCATATGGTGCACTGTGCTTCGATGGAAGCGTTTATTGTTTGCTCACTTTCAACTAGAGAGATGACACTGGGCGTTTACTACCAGACATATGTAGCTACCAAGAAAGATATGTGAAAAAAAATAGAAAAATGGCAGCACTTTTTCTTTGTCAACCAAAAGTCCCATTTATCAGTTTCTACTAATATAGGTAGAACTCATCAGACCTTCCACTTCCTCCTGAACGAGCCATCAGAGATGATCAAATCACCAAGCTGTCACAGTGTTCTTGTACTACAGTGTGTCTAATCTGATTTTTCTAAGAGTTAGTACAGTGAGAGAGATCTATTTTGAGCTGTGATGTTCAAGCAATATCCCTGGCTGCAGGTTCAGTATCAATAAGGAGCACAGTAACACAAGGAAGAGTGACAACCCATATATTGATGTTTGCCAATCTCTGCTTTTGCCTCCCGCTGATCAAATAAAATACACTGTGCACCGAATAAAGTAAAAGGCCAAGGGCGAATAAAAGGCCAAGGTTTATTACACTGGCCCAATCCTGACAACGCTGACTGCATGTTCTATCACACATTCACATTAATTCAAGGTCCCACATAACAATGAATGAAATTAATTCATCATTTGCAGGGGTTATTTTTATCAGAATCTTTAAAGCAACTTAGAAGAGTTTTTAATACAGTTTAATACTGGTGCCTCTATATGACCCACATAAGCAAACAAGACTATCAGCAAGAAGATTAGCTATTTCTATATTCTTAACGGCTGTCCCCAGGTCTGTTTCCCTGTGAAACAACAATTAAATGACTGACAGCACGCCGACCAGAAGAGCCTATTTTACAGTTTTACAGTGAGTAAAAGTTTTACAGTGAGTATCATATTATAAAGTAAAAAGAAGCAAGAGGACATTTTTCTTTACTGCTTACACTGGGGCAGGATCGGCAAAGAGAAAAAGAGAATAACTGAGCTAAGAACAAGAAACAAGAAAAAAAGGAGGGAGATGGTGAGGGCATGGGCGACAATACGAGTCAACCTCGGTTGGACGTTCATGGATGGATCTGAAATTCATCATCTGAATTCCAGAGTATGTAATACTTACCAATGAAATATATTGCGAGATGTGGTTTTACGTCAATATATGAATTACTGTTGGTGGCTACGACAAAGCTAATTAGCACTTCATGGCCACCAACATCAACCGACAATGAAAGTGCCTTGTGGTTGCTTTAAGGCAGGTGCATATACTGTACATGCTCCACTCAGTGCAACATACTGCAAAGTGTTAATGCTCAGAAAAGACCATTATTTGAGTAGCTGCCATTAGTGGAGCCCATTCAACCTCATGCTATCAGTGGCTGATAAGCAGATTAACGGCGGGGTGGGGGAGATGTTAAGAGTGGGTACTTGCTTAGATAATGTGCCAGCGTCTCTCAGCAGTGCGAACTGCCGAGGCTGATAATGAAAAGCAGCTAACCAAAAGGTTCCAAATCAATTTACAGATTTGGGCACTTTTAGGAGAGAGCAGTGAAAAGGCAAATGGGAGGATTACTGTGGCTGTCTGAGTGGAGAGTGGATGGGAATGGGAGGTGAGCGTTTTATATATAAATATATATATACACACACACATGGCCCATTTGACTTCATCCAAACATAAATGATAGAGTATATGAAAACCAAATAAATACCTGTTTGGGCATCCTCTGTATGACATGAAGGGCCATAGATTGTCTGCACTGAATGTAATAATTTCATTCGATTTATTTCCCTCACAGCTCTTTGGCATAATTTCTCAGAACCAAATGGAAATGAATCCATAATTCTGCTCTCTCCAGCTTCATTTTGTTATTTCCCTTGCAATGTTGTCTTAAATTTGTGGGGTATGAAAGGTTGCCTCAGCTGCTGTGCTGTACACAAAATCTACAAAGTCAGACATTTATATGTTATGACACATGAATAAGAAGTATGATAAATAAATTTAACCTTCTTTTTCTAAAGTAATTCTGACAGGGAGAAATCGTCTGGGTGCATTTACATCTCCCGCTGTGCCATCTAAGTCTCTAAGAAAAGCCTTTCCTCCAAAAGCTTAAGACAACATCACAGACGGGCTACCATCAGACGAGACTATTTTGTCAGCTGCAGTTTGTCTTCAGCTTTATGAACTCCCAGATTGCAAAGATGAAGAATAAGCATTGTTGCATGATGCAGAGACCAAAGAAACCATTCGAAACTACACTAAAATCATGCATCACATTCCATGCTTCAGTTTGGCCACATCCAGTTAATTGTGTGACTTATAGCGCTGCAACATACTGCCGCTCACTGCCAGTCTGCATATTTAGGCACAACCTAGCACTGAAAAAAGCACAAATGCAGTATGTCTTTTGTCATCTCCCCATGTTAACAACAGAACAGTTTTCTCTTGGGAACAGAAATCCTTGTTTCTACAGACCTCTGTCGTATCGTCTGTATCAGCTCCGCCACACAGAACGTGACCAGGCAAAGGGTCACCTGGAGCACCTGGTTTAACATCTTATCTGCGTAGTTTGTGTTGTTTAGCAGCTTTGACAGTGATCTTTTTACATTTCGCCAGCCTCAGGGTGTACAGCTTCTCACGGACACGTTGTTTAGTCTCCCTCCCGTTCTTTACCAAACGATGTTTTTCCATCACAAATGAAAGCCATCACGCAGCTAAGCTTTGAACTAATGGCCGATGATGACACACTTGAGTGTACTGTAATCTCTCCCACCCCCCAGATCTCTCCCTTCCTGTTGTGTTTGACATTTTGACGTATGTGGCTGTCTACGATGTTGACAATTTAAATTACACCGTGCAAAGGGAAGGGTGCATGGCTCATTTAATCACTTTGAAAATAAAAGTCAGAAAAATGATTTGCTTGTCCATCGGGTGAAATGTGGCACAAACGCATTTCCAGCTCTGAGCCTGTTTTGTATGGAAATGAATCACTGTGGATTTCAGAAAACCAGGCCTCCAGGAGAAATTCCTGCTGTTGTTAATACAAGGTGATAAATGATTGTGGAGGTAATTTGACCACATTTTAATCATTTGCCCATAATGACAAATCACTGGAAGCTGGTAAGCCTTATTGAGAGATCAGTTTTGCTGGTGGGTGGAACCTCTCTTATGTTGTCATTAATGCATTAAAGCAGTGCTTGTTGTTGTGTTGACGGCGAAAGCAAATTTCATACCTAACTGGTAAGGGATCTTCCTTCAGAACTGTGCCAAACATAATAAAACTAGTGTTTGTTTTAAAATAATTGCAGTGCCCCATGAGGGTGTGCTTTTCTGTTAAAACGTTAAAATGTAAAAAAACAAACAGAAGAATACCTGAAAATGACTTAAGCATATGTACCTGTGCTACCTGTGGTTCACAGCTGATCAGACACTACGTGATTTGTCCTGACGCAGTAAACCCCGCGGCGCTGAGATTTATTTGACTCATATCTTCAGAATATTGCATTCTCCCTGAGAAAAATGAAGAATGTCAGCCACACAAAATGCCACTGTTTTGTTCTAGGACATGTTTCAAATGAGAAAAAAAAAAGCAAAAAAGAATTGAAATAAATAAATGTGGCTCCAGACCACTGAGGCTTCAGCTGGAGCCTGATGAAGCCTAAAGAGGCGAGCTAGCTCTCCTCCTCTCCCCGTAATAACCAGCTGTTGTTGATTGAACCTCGGTGCCTGGAGGAGCGTGCAGGCAGATGCGCTGGTGACATGGAGAATGACGAACGCCGTCTGCCAGCATCTGCATCGCCACAAATGTATGCGCTGACACGGCTTCTCGCGCACACACAGAGCTCTCGGCTGGGACAGTAATTGTCCACGAGATCAAATGAATGTGGACAATTGCTACAGAGGCTTATCAAGAGCACCTCTAGTCTTCCACAATGGAGGACAAAGACCAGGTTGTCGTGCACTGAATGACACAGTAATGAGTAATTGATCTGGAGAGGTTTGTTTGATTTTGATTGGGAGCTGCTTAATGTGATTCAGTGGAACAGCTGCATTTTGGGACATTTAAATGTTTTTAAACCTACCTATAAAACCAAATTTAAAGTTTGCTGAGTAATAGTGTTGAGGACCCCTTAAATTAACTTTTAGCATAATGCTGATGCCCAAATGAGGGTTAACTCCTCCCAAGCTTTGATCACGAGTGAATCACACAGGTCAGACGACGATCAGATGAAGCCCAGAGCCTCGCAGTGGGGGGCTCTGAGCCGGGCTGCATGCCAAATATCAAATGTTATCTTTGTAACAAAACAGTTGCTGGGTTAGAATTTGGGATCGCTAGCCGAGGACTCAAATTACTCTGTAAAAAGTCTCTTTGATATTGTGGTAATCCTTCTGGACTGAAAGATCAAAGATCAGTACACAGAGACAGCATCGTAATTGCTGCCACACACTTCAATTAAACCAGCGGGTTACATCAATGATGGAAAAATTAGACCGTCTTGCAACAATGATGTAACAGTGTGACTTTTTAACATATTTAGTTCCCACAATGTAGCTGTTAATTACTGCTGGATTGTGCACTTATATCTGCATACATTTTGACCAAACAAAGGAGAAAGACTGTTACAAAATCAAAGCAACAAGCTATTACGACTGCATTCTCTTATCATGCTTTTAAACAAATGCACATACACATTAGAGACACTGAGCATCCCATACGAACAAGACAGGGATCCAATCATCTACGACTGGTGGTCAGAAACTCCACACGGTGGTTTAACGGAAAGAGCACCCACTGGTTTGCTGGCATTAGCTACAAACAATGAGCTGACAGCTGCACAGAGCTGAAGACTTGGGCGTGGAATCTCAGTGGGACTGACATCGCAATAACAAGCCTTTCACATTAAAGGAGGTCGTTGGATTTAATATTAATATCAAATGCATCATTTAATGGAGCTTTGAGAGACAGCTCACAGCCGCAGGTTGTCACTGACAAACACGTTTGTGTTCAAGCCACTAAAGAAATGATGGTGTTGTGTTAAAATAATGTCCTGCACCTGATATTATACAACACAATGGATAAAGACACAGCAATATCATCAGGCCACAAATGATGCGTCTTGTAGAAAAGACGGCATGAATGAGACTGCGAGTCGATGCCACATTTAGCTTCAATAAAGCAGAGATCCAAGCCTTAACTGACTGCACAGTGGCTGGTTCACCATCGTCATGTTCAGAGCTTGTCAATAATAATGCATAATTTGTTCATCAATATGTTAAATCCTGTACAGTTTAGCAGAAAATACTCAGATATCAATCCACTGATCATTGGACTGTCTAATTAAAAGTATCTGACTTAATGAGATTAATGTGGGCTATCTGGCTGCCTGATGATGAGAGATCTGCACTTTATGTATATAATTTCTTCCTGTCTCAATCACACAACTCCCCATCTTAACCTCAGTGTGACGAGGAGCCTTGAACAGTCCGAACAGTCAAGCATCCTCGATCTGCACAATAGCTTAAAGGCTGGAAAGTCTTGAAATGCTGGTTGTTCAAACCCAGAAAGACGTGCCAGCACATTGCATTCCCTGTTTACTGGCCCTGTGCCTGCTCGACCAAAACACTGAAGTGGATTCTGGGATTTAAATCATATCATAAGACAGACAATACTGAAAGTGCACAGCTGTAAAAGCACTGACGATGAAGAAGAAATTGACAGAAGTGAGGGTTGGTTCTTATATTTCATATACTTGGTGATAAGTGGAACACTATAAAATATGACAAATAACAAAACAAATTAGTTTCCAATCATAACTGCTGTAGCCTTCTGCTAGTAGATCATTGCCAATTCATTTGTGTTCAAATACGTCTAATCAACTGAAAAAAATTTGCTAATGATTTATAAATCCTGGCCTAATTATTACTAACTACTGTAATTGTAACTGAATTATAAATGAATGTTAAAATCAAGACTGGACTGCACTCTTGCTTCACTCATGTATGATGAATTACTTGTTAGTACATTTGCTAAACATCTGTTAAATAGTTGTACAGGTTTTCTCAGCTTTTCATCACAGTACTGAATCGCTCTCTTATATATGAAACGTGCACTTTTTACATTTTGCAGGACTGAACGGTTGAAAACATATGACCTCGATGGATGAAGTATTAATGTGTTCATAGTTTTTAGCAGCTGTTGTTTTATTTTGCAGATCATTACCCAGCATTTCAATGAAAGGGGTAATAAAAAGTAACCAAAACTTCAATTTGAGTGTTTGTTCAGTTTGTTTTGTTTTGTTTTTTACTTCATTATGGCGTCACTACAGTGTTAATAGGTGTAGTTGATTCATTCATCAAATCCTCACATGTGTTCCATAAATCTAACATATTACACGACCTCTGAGCCTGCCTTGCTGCCCTTGGCTTAAACCCGTTATCCTTTCATTCTGGCAGGTTCAGAGTATCAGATGCTGCCATCTAACAGTTTTTAAGCCCTGCCAGGAGACATCCCAAAATTAAATTTCCTATTTGATTTATTTATTCGCTCACAGTAAGCACTGTGGCAGTATTTTGACACTGGCTGGATGAGTATTTCAGAGAGAGCTTGAGTCATTTTCTCTTCAGCGAATAGATTCAATCTAAATTATGTTTATTATCAAAAGCTACGCATTACAGATCCCCACATAGCTGGCTGGAGTCTTTTTGCCATCTATGCAATACTGTAATGGTAATGTTACATGTATTTGACCCCGCATCACATCTCATTACTTGGAATGTGTTAGAGAGTGTATATCATATCTCACAAGGTTCTGATGAAGGTGGAGGAAATTGAAATTATTATGAGATCCAGTATCAGACACAGAGCGCACATTAATGCCATCCCTTTCTGTCGAGGCAGAGACGTAATTGCTTTTAGCTTGAGCATTCCGACGCTTTTTATGACAACCTGCAGAACGCACGTTCTTGAGAATAAAGACAGCGGAGTTCATCTAACTATGTATCTAGTGCTGTCTCTCTGGAAAAAAACCTCTGCCAAATCCAGGACAGTTTGGCCTGAAGCAGCAGTCACAGCAGTATGTTAAGCCATAGGTTCTTTACCAGCAGTACTGGGAATATGATGCAGCAGATTCTATTTTCAGCCTCGGCACATGAGCTGTGATTGCTGGGCGGGGTGAGGAAACACAAAGCTGGCTGAAGGTAGATCAGCTTGGTTAAACACACTCGGCCAGTATCCATCGACTCAGTTTAACTAATCATTATGAGGACTGATGACACTGCTATCCCATAACACAACATTACAATTTAAATCCTTTTACCTGACTGTAACGGAGGGAAAAAAACAAGTATAGCAGACAGCTATGCGAGGTTGTGTCAGCAAACTGAGGAAGTGAGTAACTGCAGGAACAGGAGCAATCTGGAAAGAGGAGAGGGGTGGTCAAGGGATGACAGAACAGTCTAAGAATAGGAGTCGACAGGACAAGGTGATAAAGGACAGGACGGTGGAAGGAGAGACAGGAGAGGTGGGGGCATGAGAGCGGAGAACTGAGACAGGATTGGACGGGACGGGGTGGTAGAGAACAGGACTGACTCATCATTATGGTAATAGAGAACGGTAGCGAGCGCGGAGCGGCCGAATGGCGCTGACTCACTCAAATGCACTTTCAGTGAAACATGGAATGTCATCGCGCACCCCAGGGAGCGCATTATCAGTCCAAGGTTAGAAAATACACATGGCACTTCATTTGTCTGTGGATCAGCTTCAGGCCGCCCCCCTTGTTGGACTCCAGGAAGAGATCCGGTCCACAGTCACATGATGAAACTCCAGTGCTGATCTTCTATGGCCTCTTCCTTTTGCTACCCCTGCCAGGCTTTCCATTCTCACACAGCACATACGCAGCTTTTGAAGAAAATTAGAGCCACTCCAAATTCATAGCAGTTCTTGAAACAGTGGGTTCTTGATTTCAGAAAGAACAAGGCAGTTTTCTCATTTCTAGCTCGGCCACAGTCAGTTTTGCTGGCTGAAATGACAACTGTCGCTGGCAATTTTTATTAGCTGGCTAATTAAGCTGATGTTAGCTCAGTGTCCCTCTAAATTTTTAATGTTCCCAGCTGATTTGTCTTAAAACGAGAGCTATGGAAATGAGTCTTAAATATGCACTGAACAGCCACAGAAATAACACTGTGCTCATAGACTGACGCTATAGTTAACACAGAAGATGGAAATAAAAGAAGCAGCACATGTATTGCAGGGTAGAGATAATAAGTCTTATTTCAAGTATGATACGAGCCTGACATCACAACCTGTCTGATTTCGTCATCCACATCATCCTGTAATTTAATGTTGGTCTGCTCTGTACACAAGACATCTCTTCATGTCTGTCCATCCTGGGAGAGGGATCTCTCCTCTTTCATTTTTCCCCCACATTTCCCATCCCATTTTCGTGGGGGAGGAACTTGTTCCTGGCCCAAATCAAGGGTCTAAGCCAGTGGTTTTCAAATATTTTATGCCCAAGGCACATCGAAGAGCAAGCCCCAAAATCTCAAGGCACACCTGCATTCATTTCCATGCAAATAGCCTCAGGAACATGTTATCACTCTTGTGTGGGTCTGTGTGTGAGTCCAGTTTACAATCACAGCAACCACCAGAGGTTCCAGACCATACAGTCATTACTGTGCAGAAAAAAATAGGCCAACAGGATCAGTAGTACGCAAGATTAGCTGCAGATAGTCCAGTTCACATCCACACAAAAAAAGGTTTGCTCCGGGTTTTAATGTGAATCATCACAAAGCTCCTCCAGCAGAATTCTCCTCGGCATAACAAGGTTATTACTGCAGCTAGTTAGCCCTGCGTGCTAATCCATTCCTCACTTGTGTTTTTAGTTTTGGAAAGGCTAAAGGAAGAATGAGGATGAATCCAAAAAAATGACAGGCTGCTGTTTGGCTATGATTGGACCATTGCTGCTTGTGGGACAGGTTTTCGGAAAATGCCAATTGAGCAGCTGTTCACCGCAGAAAGAAAAACAATTGGACACAAGTCAGGTTGTTATTTGAGACATAAAACAGGTGTCACACCTCAAGAACATCTGATGCCTCTAAAAACATTTATGGACATTTATGAAAATTTAGTGTTCCGTCTAAATCTGCTATAATAGCCTACTCATTGTCGTTAAAAAAGCTGTGGAGCTCCGAGGTTTCATTTGTGTAAAAGCTGTTAAATCTCACTTTTAGCAATAAATAAATAGATAGATAAAAAGCAGCCAGATTGGCGAGGGATCTTAAAGCTTTGATATAGACAAATCATCTGTATGCAGCAATCTCAAGGATATTTTCATAATATTTCTGCAAGCTCAGTTGAACCATCACCACTCCCCTAATGAGTTGCTAATGAGTGTGAACCAGAGTGTGGAGTGCCAGATGTAGTGCCCTTTTAACCTAATAACTCATAATTGTGGCTCACGCCGTAAATTACTGCATCACATAAACGGATGATAAGCATCAATAAGATACCTTGAGGACTTTTATATCCGACTCTGTCAATGAGCCTACCTGCTTTTCCAACTGGATTTTCTTTGACGTAATCAATTTGGTATCTGTTTTGTGGGGAATAATATAAAATGAGAGACACCAGAGAGATCCTGTACGCTGTTTGTTAGGCCGATTGGAAATTCAGTGTCCATGCTGTTTCCACGTGTGATTAAATAAAAGCACTTACAACATTAATTTGACACTTTGGGACATATAACCCGTTCAAATCGTAGTTTATTTTAATCAAATATCAATAACCATTAAGCCGTGTTCATTGAGGGAGTACTTGCCTCAAGACATGCAAGGCTGTGGCTGCGTTGCTATAGACACCAACATAATGGCTCCACTGGAATAAATAAGAAATGGCTTGCTGACAAAGCTATTGTTTCTTTGAATGCAACCTGTCAATCACAACACGTTACAGCCCTCCATTTAATTGCTGATACGGGTTATGTAAACAGGTTACACAAGCTGTATGTGTGAACGCAAAAGTCCAAATCAGCTCACTGTGACGTCACTGTTGATAAAGAGCACATTCCCAACCACATCCAGCAGTGATACCGGCTGTGATCAGAGGAGAAACAGAGTTGAATCTTTGAACTTTGACCCAGATAGAGCCATGAAACGGCGCTTTTTGTATATGTGGTTTATTCCTCACGTTGAATACCCCCGTTTGATCCCTCCCCTACAGCAGGATAAAACACAATGGATTACTTCCAGGTCCAATGTCACCAAGGTCCTGTTGATAGTCATTACTGCCGACCTTTTTCTTAACTCCTATCAAACCCATCTGTGTGAGTCATTTCAGGGCATTTAACAGGATTTAACTCGGCTGGTGCTGTCATTTGCAAACTGAGCCCTCTTCGGCGAGAGTGTTAAGCTGCTGCGATGGGAGCATCTGCGCAAACAGAGGCGAGTGGGCACGGAGGCTGCTTACACGTATGTGTTGCAAGCATTTAATGGGGGTCATGTCCTCACCTTATTGTCTCAGACCTGGGGGCTTATCTAGAATCAGTGGTGATGCGGGGTCACCATGGTGATGTCATCTTGATGCTGACACTGGTGGGAAGGCTGCCTCTCCTGGTTTCATTCAACTGGTTTTCACATCACAGCAGTAAAGAGCACATTTATTTTTAGGCTCACCTCCCATTATCCTGGGGAAGAGGCGGGCACTCAGTTAGCCATTTAAGCAGATGTTGTTAATGCCACAAAAAATATATTCATCTGTTTTTGAGCGGCTCTGGCCAAGCCGCTGCAAACCTCTGATAAACCTTTAATGGCCTTTGCATTGGTGTGTCTGAAATCGCTGGGGAGCACCCGCAAATGCATCCGCATTAAAGGCCATTTTATGAGCGTTTAAGTTGGCCGATAACCCTCATGCTGCCTGTTCACTTGATGCCTTACAGACATTCTCAAAACCCTCTCTCTCTGCTGCCCTCTCTCACTGCCCCCCGCCATTCCTCGCTTATTGTGCCTCCGATTTTGAAATGACTTATAATACTTTAGGCTATTAATGACTCAACTTAATAACCGGGAGGAGATTTAGATTCAAGGTGAGGAGAAAAATGAGGATGCACCCATGGCACAAAAGATTTCACTTTGCATGCCTGGCCTCTTTTCAAAGCACATACACACAGTCTGAATTATGCTACAGTATATTACACAGTCAATGAAAAGAATATTGATTTTATTTAAGGTGCAAGATACACAATACTTACATGCTGCTTCATAGACGTTATACCAGTGGTTACCTGTCTTTGTTATCTTGCTCTGAATTTGTCTGACAGATGGTGGTTCTGTCGTTGACATGAGCAGCGTTTCCTCCACATCTCAACCTGACACATTTTTCATTTCTCTCTCTGTTTTACAGCTGCACAGCCAGTCAAAACAACTCAACTGAGGCAGTCATGTTTTCTAATCAGGTGATTGCTTGCATTGTCGAGTTTTCTCCCGCGGACACAACTTACGCTTTTTGGTATTGTTATCTTTAGACCAGAGACAATAAGAGCTTCTCCACTTATTAAAGCTGTCAGCTCAAAGTGCCAATTGTACCTTATTTACTCCCCTCCCGAATTCATGTCAGTGGGAGGTGCTGTGAGACGATGCAGAATATCTTCTCTTTGGAAGAATGGGAAGGTAGCAGGCTCATTAGTCCGATGCATCAGTTTCCCTGTTCTTTCTGTGATGTCTGCCTGCGAGCTAGCACCGCACTAGAATAGACACTGCCTTTTGCTCCAGTTCTTCAAAATATCTTTTCTTTACAGATACGGTACAGACTGGAATTTAATGCGTCATAGCATAGAAGCATCATTGCATTGAGCAAGTGTGTAATGGTTATTTTATGGATTACAACCCCACAGTTTTCTATACATCACTTGATGATGCCGCATAACTGTGCAATCAATGCTTTTACACGCACTTAAGTAGCTGGGTCACAGTTAGCTCAAGAAACCTGATTTCCCTGCTAGATTTCTTCAGGAGAAAGCCAATTGTTTTAGCCCATGTATCGACACAATCAAGTTTTTAATTGACTTTTCACATGTCAGCACGTGCATGGGAAAGACTCCTGAGGGGGAAATTATAACTGTGACAGCAGTGCATTGCAGTGCAGAGGGATTAAAGGAGAGATTAAAAGACATTCATGGATATAGAACAGTTATCTGCATAACCATTTCTCTGAGTAACCTGGATCCTGAGTGCACGTAAAGGCACCGTTTAATAGACTCATAGTTAATCTCATTATTTTTAGTGAACCTGATGTGTGGGTTCAGTAACATTTATTGGATCATGATTTCAACTGCAACATCACATCAGACTCTCTTGGTGAACTTAAGAATCCATTTTTAAACATACGGACACCTTGTCAGCTCTCATGCCCTAAAAGAGCTCTGAACAAGAAAGCCCCATTCAGCATGAAGGAAAAGAGAAAGCGGCCATTGAGAAAGGCAGCCGTGACAAGAGGTGATCAATACAAGATGAACGGCATTGGGGCAGGGCCCTCCGATCACGCGCTTTCTGACAAATGAGCCCGGCTTTGTGAAACAGACAGTGAAAACAAATACTCCACCTTCTGCCTCAGGCAGCGCAATTTTGGAGGTAAGTGACGTTCCTCGGAATGAGCAGAGACAAAACAAAGGAACAAAAGATAAATGTGTTACTGCATGGAAGAGAGAGCATGGCACGCTCGCAGCTAAATGCAGCTCCACACAGGGGGGTGGTAACGGAAAAGTGAAGTGGAGAAGCTTTTTTAGATGCAATATCTAAGGTATGAAATTAGTCCACACTGGGCAGAAAAACAAAACAATCATCTCCTCATCATCTGTTTGTTTTTCATTATAACTTCAGTTCATTTGAATATCCTGCAGACAAGGTAAAGTGTGATGTGCTTCTTCACTGTTTCAGCCGAGTAGATCTTTGAGGTATATCCTGCGGCATGTTGGCCACTGTCCTCCCTGCCTTCTGCTCTTCAACATAATCATGAAAAATAAACCAAAAGAGCTGGTCAGTGGCATGGCATTACTATAAGTTGCCTGATTTCTTTCCTCCAATCCAACAGTTTTGGTATATGGTGGCAATTCCTCATCCATCCATCCACCTTTCACTCGGAGAGCAATATAATCTGTGCCGTCACTCGAGGGAGCGCCACAGTCAGCTGTTTGACTCAGAGCAAACTGCATTACTGGGGGACTAAACAGTGTGTTGACAAACGGTGCATGCTTCCAGGTGGCGGAGACACGGACATAAACCTAATCTCATCATCAGCCGGTCCCTTAGCTTGTCCATGATAAAATTAGTACAGGGAAGTTGAATGTAATGTGTTGATAGGCTTATTTGTCACTTTAATGAGGTTGGACGCAGGAAATTTGTGAGCAGCTTTTGTTGCCCGCAAGCTCTCTTGTTGACACGTGTGTCCTTTGTTCTTTCCCTCTTGCACCTCTTTGCAGATTTCAAAGATTTTCATGTGCGGTGCTGTTGTTTCAATCCATATCTATTTTTAAAGAAGTTAAAGACAAGGGCTTAGTCATGCTCAGTCATGCTCCTGGCCAACGTAACCTCTTCATCCCGAGCGACAGATTGGCCATCTCAAGCAATAAATGAATAAATCACTTGCTAATTTGATTTATACCGGATAACAGCTATTTAACATGTTAAAGTCCCCTAATTGTGTGCCTCTTAAGCATCTGTGACTGATACCCAGAGGGCCAGCAAATACCTCCTATCTTCCAACAACACCCTCTCATAATGGACTTTTAATGGTAGTATAATAGGTTTTATGGAGTAATGAATTTACTGTAATTGTTGCCTTGGGTGGCAAGAAAACAGCAGCATAGTACAGGAAATCATTTCAGCTGGTCCCTGATCACCGTCACATTCATATTCTGATTTTTGCAAAACACATTCAGCAGTTTATACAGAAAACATTCTGTTTGGATACTGCATGCACTGTTCAGTATATAAAAGGACCTTCCTATACACCAAAAAGTATTCTAGTAACGTATGTAGTAAGTAATTTGTCATCTTTTGCAAACAACATCCATGATCAATATCAAACAATTAAATGGTGAAATGCTGCTCTGGAATATAAGATTATGTTAATTCTTTCCTTTAATAGTAGCCTAACAGTCCCACTGAGTTATATTCGTGGCAAATGATTTGTTGATTTATTTTATTTTTTTTTTACATTTTCTGTAAATTATAAATGAGTTTATCCCATCATTTTAATCAGACACACTCTAGATGCTCTAATGAAAGTAACTTTTAATTTGTTTTCACATTCAATATGTAATGTGAATGGTATCAGGTACACATGAATGAGCACACCCACACACACACACCCACACACACACACACACCCACACACACACCCACACACACACACACACACACACACAGCCAGCAAAGCAATAAGCAGCAGATCAAGCTGTGATTATTTTTCAAATTATGTGTTTTGGATCCAAGAGCGGCAGCAGTTCACAATCCGTGCTGTTAATCAAACTAATTCGAGCGTGTCACCCATTGTTTGTTCTAATATGTTACTTGTAATATAACTTATGTTACCTTACTGTCAACTAAACTGGAGAACTCAGCTCAAGCCGATGTGTTTTTGCAGGATCTGCAGTGCACCGTGGTGCCACATGATGAGTGTCTCCTACCAGGCTGGCTGGTCCTGATTGTTGCTGGTTTTCACACAGCGACCCATGTGGCGAGACAGATGCTGTGAGAGCTGATTATGTACCCCCAGTGGCAACATAATACAGTCAGCTGAGCCTAAAGGGGTTGAAGTGGTCACCTACTTTGGCTTCAGTAGCAGGATTTGGCCACAGATCATTTCAGTGGAGATTAAACCCATTTTTGGATTAGCCCTTTATAATTCACGAACTGTTCTTTTCAGAAAGTGCTGCTGATGTATTTTTGTTGGTGTGTTGCATCACTTGAGATGAGGAAGCAACACTAGAAATAAGTTGGTTAAAGTATTTTTTTTTTAATTTCTGCAAATAAAGCAGAAATCTCAAAAAGTGCAATTAAATGCTAAAAAGGTTCTGCTATTTTACTGCGGCTTTATGTGGCCATTCATAACTCACAGCCCAGGGTATAAAGTTTGGGTCTCTCTGAAACAATCCTGCAGCGTACAGTAATTGTTTCCCTCAATGAGAACATACTGCAGTGATCAGGACATAATGCAGCGTATACAGCAAACAGGAGAGTAGCTCTACTGGGAGAGTTATGAGTATACGGCGTGACAAGGCTGTGCTGCTGTTTTATAAATTAAAAACAAGGTAAGGTGAGGTGAGACACAACTGAACATTTTGTGGTTAATTCAGAGATCCTGTGAGCGACTGTGCACCCATCTGGTTAATAGGGAAAAGGATTTTATTTTCTAGCTGGCTGCTTTAACATATAAAGGCAAGCAGGAAGTCTTATCAGGTGAAGTAGTCAGTTGCAGGATACCACTGGACTCCATACTGCATGTGTACATACCAGAGTAAGAGTACAGTATATGAGGGTTAGCAGCAACACCGGCTGCAACTGGCCTTTTGGGTATCCGCCAGTCAGTGATGTGCATACATATTCATAGATTTTAGTTGAATGAATAATTAATATATGTTACACGGTCTAGCAGTATCCCTTACATTAAATAGATTCAGACGTGATGTTCTGATGGGAAATTCTCAAGAGTGTGCAACAGTGTTCTCAGATGTTTTTGCGTAAATGTCAGATAGCTCTAAAACAATTATCCAAAGCAGAATTAATGGCATCCAGTATAATCTGTGGCCACTGGCAGGTGAAATATCAGCCACAGTAATAATTCAGCTCATCAACACTCTGTATTCATGAACGACCAACAGATGAGACTATGTATTGTGAGTGGGGTGAGTTGTGCAACAGTGAATGATCTAGAATTCTCATGTTTGTATTGAAATAAGATGTAAATCAGAAAGTTGTTAATTCATTTATTTATTAAAAACAAGAGAGAGAAACAGCTCTTCAATGGAATTTTATAAGATAATATTCAATTACTGCTTGATTGCATTAGCATTGCAACAACAATGCCAACAACAATTAGATAAATGAATGTTTATATGTGATCACTTAGTTTAAGGAACCTTGTTTTCTATCTGAACCATTTCCATTCAAGACTTTTGCTTCACTTCCACGACTGTGAGAGAGAAAACTGTAAGCACGAACTGTCACACAATAAAGCCAGAGCATGACAACAGCCTCTAATTTAAAACTCATCTCACTGATTTCACTGAAGCGGTGCCGTGCAGGTGTACACGAGGTGAGCAGTGCATATTTTTAGGACCAGCGCTTTTCTTCCTGAACCAAAATCTTTGGTGGATTCCTTCTCTGACATTTTTAATAAAGATTGGCACAACCAGCAAGCAGCTTTTTAAGAAATTGCTGCTCTGGAGTAGAGCTTGTTGATATTGATTTGATTGGATATTGACCGGCTCACCAATTTCCTGTGGTCCGTCATATAAAAACTTGATTACTACACAGGCAATCATCATCTGGTCTGATTGGATTGGCTTCCTCCACCCACACAGTCTCTCTCTATCTGCTCCTTCTCAGGCCAATTGATTTCTTTGTCTCCACATCCTCTGGACCCCTCCATGTGCCTCAGACCAGAAAGCAATGTATTAAGTGCTTGTTTGGATCAATCTAATGTGCAGTGATAGCACATTTACAAACTGCTGACTGGTCGGCAAAACTCATTAATTTACGATAGAGTGTTTCCCAAAGATTCTGGTGCTTCATTATGCACACGCAACATCCACAAACTGGACACCTGCAAAGTCTTCAGACGCAATTTCAGTGCTGCTAGAAAATATGATGTGTTTAAATAAACAACCAAGCATGGGAAGTTATCTTTTGAATCACCTCAGACACAGCAAGTACCACTGCCAGGGGGTAAAAAAAAATGTTTCTGTAACTTTCCAAACAAGATAATCCAACAATCACATCCACTTTACACGGCGAAGTGCTCGGAGGTGTTATAGTAAAGCAGGGTTTGAACATCTCTCTCCAGCAGCTCACATGCTGAAGACATAATTCTTGGAGAGAGAAAGCAGCGAGCTGCAGCCAGGAGGAAGATTTGGAGTGAGGCCATTCAGAGCGGGTATCAGCACACTGTGTATTTAGATGCGTTTGGACAACATGTCATACAACCTAGTTTGTTTCAAGAGTGCTTTTAACATGTGGGAGGTTCACTCTACTATCCGGTCTCCACCATCTATTGTGCAATTGCCATAGTACAGTGACAAGATCTTCTGCTGGCTTCCAGCCTGTTCACTGGTGCCAGCTACTGGAACTCAGTATGGAATTAACACTTGTGGAGCTCGTCCTCATCAGAAAAACAGCCATACAGGCCATTGCAAGTAGGTTATTATAACCCATTTTTATGTTAATTGTTAGGCGGTGACCTCTAGTGGCTGTAATTCTGACAGGAGCAAAGGAGGAAGTCAGGTGACGTAGAATAAAGAGCAAGAAAGTCCCCATATAGAGGAAGGGTGGATGGATGGGCCACACTAACACAGGACTTTGACCCAGGAGACTGCCGTTCGAGTCCCATGTGGGACTGAAAGTCAACGTTGAGCCATTTAGAGTTACAGTACAGTAACGTACATATTTCAACCCAAGATCTTTAAGCCGAAGAAAAAAGTTTTGATGTCTATACTTAAGGAAACTGTGACTGTTTCATAATCTTAACTGCATGAGGATGAATGTCTGGTGGACCTTGAAGGTGGACCTTTGTCATACCAACCTGTTGCTGGTCCTCTCCAATTGTCATATATGTCATTTAGGGAGTTGCTGGCAATCGACCTATTCATTTGTTTAGGTATGAGGATGTGTTGCACCTGTGTGCTGGGGTGTGACAGGCCGACTGGTGGAAGGGGACGTAACTTTGTTGGTCCTCTTCCCCAGTCGCTGAATAATATAATCAGTAATATTGTTTGTAACTACACTAAATAAAATGCCAAAAGTATGTCTACTGAATCATAAATGATAAGAACTCTAGTCTATCAGTATTACAGTTGATCATTTAATTGTATGATGCTATTATAATAGTCCTGTAATATTTCTGTTCTGACACGGAACACGTGGTACAGTTTAATAACTTAAAATGGGCTGAAAATACAGTATTACTTAGAATACCACATTCAAGCATGTAATTTCGAATATCACTTTTAAAATATTCATGTAATCATGGTTTGGCTCTGTTGTATTTGTACAATACTATAGTAACTCTCAGTCTGTGCGTCCTCCTTTTGTGTGCAAGTCACATGTAAAAGCTGAACATGTTTAGGCAGATTGTGCATTATTCATTATTAATTAACACCCTCAACAGGACCACCAGACCCAGTGCCGCTTTACCACCGAGAAACAACAGGCCATGCAAGCCGGTAATCTGCCAGACTTCGACATCAACATCAGTTCAGTACCAAGGACAGCGCACGCCACGGGTCTACGTTTGTCAGTTAACAAGATTTTACTACGTAAAACCAACAACAAAAAATCTCATCCTCACTGTCACAATTTGATTACAGCATGAAGAACAACAGCAATATCACCAATTTATCCCTTACACTAACAGTGCACAGCCACAAATCCACCACGCCACTTCTACATTACTGTTATTCTTGGAAACAGAGACAAAACACACACACCAATTTCTATTTTACTTACCTTCCTCTGTGTGTTTTTCAATATTGCCTTGTTCAGCTCCAAGACAATGAATTATTCAGTAAACTCCAAACTACAAGTTAATGCCTAGTTTTAGATGTCCGTTCTTCTCTTTTTCGTACTGACAAACCTGCCAATAACTCTTCTCTGTGTGTGGCAGATTTCTGTTTCTTGTTTTCATTCTGCAGTAATTTAGACTGCAGCACAGTTGAAGCATCTACCCCTGAATCAAATCAAATCAAATCAAATCCCACTGGGGCTAAATCAAAATGGGACACAGGGGGCGCTAACACACAGACTGACAACACTGTAGACACACAATGTCACCAGAACATACAGAGGTTCCTCTATGTGGGGTCCCTAACCTACAGCCATAAAGCCCATAAACCTTCTATACTTCAAGTAAAGTTTAAAAAGCAGAAATTTTGACCACACTGAACTTGATGATGTGACCATAAAAGAATAAACTTGAACTGGAGACCTATTCTGGGCGACCACTGACATCTACTGACACCAGTCTTGCTGCTTCCATTTGGTTTTTCAAGGTGAAGCCGGAGGTGTGATTCTGGGTGGGCCCCGGTCAATATCTGTCCATAAAGCATGTTACCTTGGACCCACTGATCGGGCTGTGAAAAAAAAACTCTGGGCAGTGCTGCATCACTGTTGGGAATAACAATGACTGGACTAAGAGGGTCATTACAGAATTGGTTACATTCCTGCACTTATCATACGATGTCCCCGACTCCGCTGATTGGCTGTTCTGAAAACCCAATAGAACGATAAATTATCACTCCCTCCTTGGGGACAATGCATATATAGCTGATTTGTTCTTTAATGAACTGATGGATTACATGGGCTGTAAAAATTAAGTGCTTTTCATCACCTTCAAAAGCCAGTTGGACAGTATGAAAAAAGGTGCGAGCTTCAATGAAAAACTTCTTTCTTCATTCCCTGAAAAAATATTCGGTTTCAGTGTTTCTTTTTTGTCCAAGATCACAGCCTTTTGTCATGTAATTCTTAAAGCGACCACACGACAGACAGCAGCTATTTTACAGGTGGCTTCAGGAAAGCTGCAACATAATTTGCTTCAGGTTGTGTTTCAGAGTTCCTGCCAGCTGTGCAAGCATCTGCCATAATGTGACATAATATCTAAAAAATTCACCAGTGTTGTGAAAAAACCTGACAAACATCACTGTTTGAAGGTTAAGCAGGCTTTTCTGATCTTGTGTCAGAAAAGCAAATGCAAAATAATACGATTTTAAAAAGTTAAATCTATCAAATACATTGCACAGTTCTGAGAAATGTTTTATCAATGCTTGCAGAACCTCCCGAACATAATTCATTTAAGATTCTTTATAAGCTTATCATGGTTTTCAAAAGCGTTTTAGCGTCTGCATGTGATGATGTGAACATATTATGTGCCGTGGCAGCGGTGACCTCTGTGCTCTTCTATCAGCTGAAAGCATGCTGTCCTATTATACTGTATATTCACGCTAAAAGCTGACAGATGGTGCCCTTTACGCTGGGCTCAGTGCTTAATAAAACATTTTCTGTGACCTAGTATTGCTTTTAAACGTTCAATTAAATACTTTGGTGGGGTGTACAAGGAAATGATTCTTTTTTTTTTTTTTACCATGGTAACCAAAGCAGCGAAAACAGTATTACCCGAAGGACCTTCCGTTAATAGCTGGCCCTAAACAGATAATATATTCGCCTGTAAAAATAGCATCGTACATGTGCACAATTATCGTCTTTCCTGTTTGTCATCTCTCCTGAAGCAGGGGCTCTTTGTCCTCAGGATAAGAAGACCTTATGTTGAAGGTGAAAGCGCTTGTTGAAAGCCCTGTCATTCAAAGCTTGCTGGTGGTGAAATAAAATTTTTCATTCATTTTGGTCATCAGATATGAAATACTGCGTCAAAGGCGACCCCCCCCCCCCCCCCCCCCCCCCCCTTGATACTGTTGCTATGCCTGTCAAGCATTCCCAAGTGGCATATTTGCAGTTTACAGTGATAATGTGGGCAGATTTACGACAGATTTTAAGATTCTGAAGCAAACCAGAAGTAGAGAAAAAGCACATCTCGTTCCTGATCTCCACAGACACATTAACATCTGGGCATAATCTCTGGAAACAAGTTTAGATTGATGGAGCATCCTCCGCCATATCAAAGAAAGGGCAGCACTGCCACTGTAGCCAACCTGCACTGTGATGACGATGATACACGAGGGTTTGGTGTGATTAAACCTGGGAGGGGACGTCAGAGTGACCCTGTAAGTAGCTGATAAGTGGTCTTATTGTCCTTCTCCTCTGCTCAGTGACGGTTGCACCAGTTTGACAAAGATGACCTCCATTATTCTGTCCCTGTTGTCTTTTGTCCTTTCGGTGAAGGCAGATTGCTATTGCTCTTCTGTGTGGTCTATGTTACTGTGCATTTCTTTGGCTCAAGGCTCTCTTTTCCAAGTGCTCCGTGTAGGGGTTGACTACAATGGGATATACTGGTGGGAGAGTCTCTGTTTGTGGAAACCATCATTCTGCTTGAGTGGTGTTAAGGCAAAGGTCAAGTTGGACAGATACCTAATCTGAGCTCAGGTTTCTTCTTCCCAGGGTTTTATACTGATGAAGATGCACAAGAGCCTTAGTTCATTTGAAGTTTAGGGGCTTGTTGGACTCAGGAATTACAGGATGCATTTTCCATGTTAAGCTGTCTTTTTTGTGATTTAGCAAATTCACCTGAACAAACACCACATCAACATCAATAGAAATATGCTCATGCGTAGATTTAAATCAGGATGAGGAAAAAAAAAACATTTGCATGATCTGCAGAATCTTGCAGTATTCATTTTGTGGAATTCTCCACCGTCTTAATCGCCACACCAGGAGAGATTTCATCCACTTCACAGTCTGCCGTGAGATTTTTCTGATACGACACAGATGGCTCTGCTTTGAATCTGATACTGGTTCTGAAGTGATACTTTTAAAGTTGGATGGAAGCGTACTGTCTGCCATTATCCAGCGGTATAAATGGACACAACAACATCAGCAGTTGTTATTACTGAACAATTTCATGCAGCTACCCTGTAATAAGTGTTATTTATATAAAGCTTATAATGCTAGACTTATGCCGACTTTGTCAAAGGGGTGTTATTTCAGCCCCTGTAGGTTCTACTTTCCAGTGTTGTTGTGTGGGATTGTGTTATATGACTGTGTCTGTTATTTTGTCCACAGGGTATTTATTGCATGGTTCTTGCATTGCATTGTATTTAATTCTAGAACAAAGTGTTCTAGAATGTCCTTTCTATACCTTTTTGAAGTCTAAAATTTGGTGCATTTGGTCCTTGTGTTATTATCCAGCCTTAAATCCTTCCCCTGGTCAATGCCCTGCATTTCAGCCACAACAGAGGCACTCTGTAGTAAATCCACAGTTTCTGATCTGATGAAAATGGGGTCATGGCTTTACTTGCTTTTATGTCCTTGAGGCTGTTTTAATGCTGGCTATAAGTGATGATTGCATAAAAAGCGAATGCAGATGACCTGTCTAGACAGAAAGCAAAAGCAAAAAACATGGCTCTGAGTATTACATAGAATTATAATACAGATGCAACTAACAGGGAAAGGGTCAATCACTGATTATAAATCACTTATATGGTTATTTTAGCATTGTTTCAGTAGAAAGAGCAACTTCTGCACAGTCTGATCCAATGCAATATAATAGTGTTTCTCTGAAGAGTTTCTAATGTTTGGTTGAGAGAGGCGTCGATTCAGCTTTGTTGTAATATCTGAGGCCTTGGTTGCATTGTTGTATCGGATGCCATTAAGTGGTCATACAGTGACTCTTTGAGGTGTCAAGATGTGATTCATCTGACTCATCAGATGCTCCAGATAGCATCGCCCGCATAGGAATTTTTGCAAGATCGTCTTTCAGCTCGGTCCAACACAAACTATCGGCTTTTGGCGGCTATAAAAGACAGAAAATGATCATCTGAGGAGGCACAGTGTGTTACATTCTGTGCAGAGAGACTCGTGCCCATCAGTATAACAGCGCATGTAATTCCAGCCAGTCACATCTTGTCCAAACACAAAATGACTTTCAGAGGTCACTGAAGTCATCTGGCTAATTATGTTCATGCTGATGCAGACTGGCCGTCCCTCTCTGATGAGGGGAAAATAGCCTGCACCCTTCGCCTTCTCCGACTCGTGCCAATCAAAAGAAATTACAGACGAGGTACGCCTGCAAGAGTGGAAATTGAATAGAAGTGTGTTTTGATTGAAAATGCCCATGCCAATTACGTTGTACCTATCTGAGTTGTCATTATTTCACCTTCCCATCAGAGTGTGTTTCTTCATCAAGGGAAGCAAGTGGAGTGTTGCAGTGAACCCTTGAATTTCATTAGGAGGCTTGTTTATTTTATTTATTTATTTATTTTTTGCTCATCCAATTTTCAAGCCTGTTGTGTAGTTTCCAAATTGGAAACGTAGTAGTCAGGTAGAGGGAGGTTTCCTTTACCAGGCTCATTGATCCTTTTCAGTTTGCTCCTTCCTGTGAATCCAGTCATGCAAATTCAGCTTGTTCCAGCGTGTTCCTAATATGGGAGAGAAGTATTGAACAGCAAATTCTGAGGGACTGCATGGAGCGTGTGATTTTTTTAGCACATGTGCTGCATCTGAAGTCCTGTTGTGTTTGAAAATGTAGCAAAGCCATCCATCATTTCTAAATTGTTAATGCGTCTATTCTAAAATGAAGTGAAAAAGTAATGGATTCTTTTGCTGCGTCACAGAGACTGATTTGTTGATGGTCCCATAGAAAAGGTCAGGGGAGTGGCTTTGCGTTGCTCTTTAACATTAGGTTTACCAGACTTACATTTTCCAAACCACTTCTTCGAGCCGTTTCTCTTGTAAAACTGTAACTATAAATACTTCTGATAAAGCAAAAATCTTGAATGTGCTCATTGTTTCCCCTTGTGGCCACTGGGAGAATAACACCCACTACAACTGCAGTTTTCACCTACCGTCATGCACCAGTGGGTGTTTTCTGCTCTCCAGCTTCAGGGGGAAGTAATGAGCCCATTGTGGCTTGATGCACCACTGTGAAGTTAGACCAGAAAATGGACTTGGACAAGCAGCACAAAGATCAGATTTATTCATAAGTGTTTTCAAACAGTGTTTTCTTGGGTTTTCCCAAGAAAAAAGACTAAAAGGATGAAGACTTACTGGTTGTATATATCTGATTGACCGCCCCTCATCCACTAAAAAAACAGCCGCTTCCTTGAACTTTTCTATGAACCAACCAGGACTGTCTCACAGATGAAATGTAGCCTCTTGAATACAGTTTGTGTTCACGGTGTTTGCAAGTTATCCGAGTTTTTCTGCATAAAAAAGAATTTGTGATCAACAGCAAACATGCAAGTAATATTTTCACAAAGCTGGTGAGGTCAGTCAGACATGTCAGGTTACAGTGTTTCAACAAGCAAAGGAACACAGGCTCACTGGAACAGGACCTGTAGCGCCTAAGGTTGTGAGTCCCTCACATAATAAGGAGAGCAAATCATTCAGACCTCTCTGCCCTTCATTCAGAACACTTTTTGCAAATGCTGCATCTGTGAAGTCTCTTGCATTATCAAGGACCTCCCTCACTCTTCCCACCGCCTCTTTCTTTCACAGCCATCTGGTCGGAGGATTTGCAGCCAGGATGAGCAACGGTTTCTTTTGCCAGGCTGTCAAAGTCCTGGAACCCCAACAATCTATGCTATGTGTTCCCTCAAGCACCATTTGAATATTTGTTATTCTGTTTTAAATGTATATACAGAAGCAACATTTCTTTTGTTTCACTGCATGAGTCTATGTATGTATAATTGAATGTGTGCAGATTTGTAACAATAAACATGTTTTAACATTGTTAGTTAACATATCTGGCAAGTTGGAAAATACTTATATTGAGCACTTTTGCAAATGTTGTGACAAATGTATTTTCTTTGGTTTTTGTGCTTATTCAATGTTATAATAAAATACCCTCTTGTAGTTTTAGGCAACTCAAAGCACCGAAGGTGAGGGCAAGAGGACTTGGTTAAATATTAAAATAGTCAAAAGTGATTTGCAGCGTGAAGCCCAAACTTTAATAACATTTAACTGAAATCACAACTTTTGCCCAACTTTAATCAAAGTGCTTTTGTAGTTTAAAAGCAACCATACAAAACAGCAACAACAACAACAACAGGAAAAACACATTCCCACCAAAAGGCGGCTATTACATTGTCCCTATTATTTTATTTTATTTATAGGCCAAATAAACTAGGCTACCACAAGGACGCCGGTGAGTCATTTCACTTTAATGACCTCCAACCAATTGGAAGAGGATGCACAAAGAATGCACAAAGCAGGAAAGCAACCTTCACAGCTCTTACATGACAGTGTGCTTTCATTTGGGTTCAGGACTTTGTATTCCTGCAGTGATGACAAGAAAAAGAGCCCTCAAGCAGAACAACAGCCCATCCAGCACAATGGAGACGTAATACAGAACAAGAAGTTAGACAGGAATATTATCTTGTTTTGGGAATAAAACCCTTTAAATGGTTATTTTTATGTTATTAGAATTGAATTAGTAAACAAATAGAGTTACAAATTCACATGCTGTAGTGATTTGCTCTACTTCTGCTAATGGAAAAGGCCGTTGAACAGCCAGCTGTCGAGGGCACTGGCTTCATGCGCGAAGCTGATGACAATGCTTCTCTAATTGTGTTTCACATTAAAGTACACAAACGCGTGAAATGACACCGACAGTGATGCAATTATACATTGCGGGTTGATGCAAGGAAGGGTTTTCCAGTATGGCGGGTAGAACTAATGGAATGGAACCAGCAAATGGAGGACAGCTTCTGCTTACTGGCCAAATCGGTCCTGTGGAGTTTCACATTTGTACATGTTGTGCGATTACAGCTGACATGCTACTTGGGGAGCGTATAAATAAAACACAAGCGCACACACATTCGCATGCACAGTTTTCAGCGTGTGAAGGGCATGGGCATAAAACTATCAGACGGTGTGTTCAAACAAGCCGGTTTGTCCTTTCTGTTTTTAATGACACACGCTAGCAGGATTGTTTTAAAGGCCCGTGCAACCTTGAAATGCATGCTTTGAATGATGCCGTCCTGGCAGATCAGGAAACACTTTCAAACACGGACAAACAATGTATTTTGCTGTTTCGTTTGTGTTGTTGCCATCTATTTGAGTAGAAAAGAAATGTTGTTATTAACCATAACATCCTTTCACTGACATTTGTCATACTGCTGTTGCCATATGCAGATACTGTAAGAAGTAAAATATGTTAAAAAAAACTTTTCCAACGAGAATCATGCAGTGTTTGCAGAATCATCGTGTATCAAAGCTCCTGTCTGCTAATAGGGTTAAATACACAGGAGCCTCTGAAAACAACATTTTTAGTCAATGTCACAGTGACCCAAATAATAATTTTCAGGAATAAATATGAAAGATATGACATGTAACAATGTTTTTTGGTTTATTTACCCACTGTTTGAAGAGAGCAACTGAATATATCATATCGATGTTGTTTCACAGGGACATCAAGAATAGTGCAAAAGTGGTGGTGATATTTCGTTTTGCCTTCTTTTTTTACATTTATTGGTTTTGTTTAGTGTCTATTGTAACATCCAGGGGCAAACCATCAAATCAACATCCTTAGATCCACTGATTCTGGTGACGGGCTGCTCGACTGCATGTGCTCAAACGACTGCTCATCGAAGCATAGACGAAGACAAAAGGTCATTTTGCTTGGATCCTATGAGATTGCCTCTTACCTTTCTGAAAATGAACAGCGAGCAGCCAGCCATTTTGCAATAGTAACGCAAGCCAATTCAATTACTGTACGTTTGCTAATGAAACGACGACGTCCAGAGGGGTAGACAGGCAGATGGATGACCCGGGCCCTGAGGGTGAGAATGACTGATGCCTCACAGAGAGACGAACAGTAAACATGACGGGGTTTGCTTTATTTCACTTTTGTCATGTGGGTTCGCGGGCAGTCAGCAGTATTGTATGAATTCATTTACCAAAGGAAAAATGCTCAGATATTTTTTCCACAAGTAAATGCATGCTTATAATAAATGTACAAGTATATTTCAGGCTCGCTTTAAAGGTTCATTACTGTCTGGCTCAAGACATTCGTGTGTGTAATCTGCTAAATCACCTTGATAGCAACAGGCCTGTATTGTGCACATTAGAGATTATGTTTCACTTGTAATTAGGCCAGATTGTCCATACTGTGATAAATGTTTTAAAGGAGACATTATTTTTAGGTTTGATTTATGCCCTGTACCATAAACAATGAATGTAGTTGGGGGGGGGGGGGGGTTAATACTTTCAATTTACTTCCAGCAATGGTCAGAAACACAGCCTGCAGCGAGGACAAATAGCTTTTTTGAGACGTTTTATTCATGACAAACTTCAGCGCAAGTGAACTGTCTGTGTGCTGCATCTTTTAGCCAGTGAGGACAACAATGAAGCCTGATGTCAAATGGTTTATTGACTCATACCATGGGGAGGGAGCGGGGGGCAAGGTTGATTCACAAGATTTGCAAGGTTGAAGTCTCATTTACATCAGGAAAACCCTATAGTACCTTCCTCCCATCACAGGACAGCATATTAGCATGGATGTTAGTCTCTCGTGGTCAAAGCCAAACAAGAGTGGCGCTGTCGGATGTATATTACTAGGGTCTGCACAAAGTTGCGGTTTCATGATACCAAATTAATGGAGTGAGTGAACCACCTTGGTCTCCCATTGATTCCAATAAGACAAAGCAGTCAAGTGAGAAAAACAGCACAGCTGGCTTCATAAACAGGCTGAGGAAGGAGTTTCAGCCTTCTGACCGGAGGGATGTTCACTGTTTACCAAGCACAGCAATCCAGTACTGTGCATGTGCAGTAATGGATGATTCATTCATTCATTTACAAGGAAATTATTGTAAAACTGTTGAGCGTTATATTTAAAATCAGCAGTGATTAATGGTAAGGGATTTTTAACAAGACACAAAATACTTTATTATGGTGGTTAATAAATATTTGTGTTAGTATATAACAGATGTCTACCCATAAATATCATTTAAATGCAGACAGGGTTAGGGTTAGAATTAGTATCAGTGAAGACCACCAGATTCCATGTGTTACTTCATAATATCAAGAAAGCAATAAAAGTCTGCTCACTACATCTGACATTAACTTCGGATATAAATGTGGCAATTTTGGAGATTGATAGGTTTAGTCAATGTAAAGGCTATTACTGAAATAGCTGATGCCAACTGGCTCCGGGTGCATGCACACTTGTAGTGATATAATTATGCGATGCCCTGCCAGAATCCTCCTGTAAGCTATGATGGAAGCCAAAACCTCTTTGTGTGGTGTTCTGGGAACATGCGAGCTGACAGCTAATGTCTCATTTTGTTGTCTTTTAATGTGGAAAATGTTTTATCCACCAGGGGTTGTCGTCATCTTTTTTTTCCCCATCCCAAATAATGTCAAAATAAATAAGTGGAGCAGAGTTTGGCCCAACACTGCTGCAGAGATGACCTGATCGGCACTGTGAACCTCCTGGTACACTGATTGACACAGACTGACTCAGCTGGATCCAAGCCAGGATTGTAACCTTTGTTCCTGTGTCTGTGAACTCATAAAACAAATGTATATAACAAAAACATGCTTCCACCTCGGATGACAAAGCACTAAAGAAGTAGCCAGTGATTCAGCCCACGGGGCCGTACTTCAGCATAAGATGAAATGCACAGTACAGCGTGACGTGAGGATCTGACCTCTAAATGACGTTCGTCACATTATTTCAATGTTTCTTCTGTCAGACGGAGCTTCTGACATTTCATTTGCTCACATCGGACATGGGAAGAGGCAGTCGCGTGATTAGCATGACTTCATGGAAAACATCCCGTGGCCTTGTTTCCATCTTTTGCCTAATTCGATCTGCTAAAAATAATAAGACATACTCAAGGCTTGAATAATAATACTTGTAGACAGATTTTGCTTTTAGCTGAGAGTTTGAACGTCGAAAAGCTCCTTTACGAGCAGCGAGAACAATGATGCACAAGCGATTCTAACACTGACTCTGGAGCTTTGTAAGAAGTTTCAGAAAGCCTGTTAGTTTGTTAAATGATGAGGCACACTATGTCATTTTCTTCAGAACAAAAGTGTGACTTTTGAATCCTGCGAGCCTTACAAGGCAATGATAGGTATGAGACAGCCTTCCACCTGTGCAGCCAAAAGGGCTATGGGAGGTAAAATCACAACGGTTCAGTGGCTCAGCATATAGGAGAGCTAAAAGACACACACTTTTGCTCTCGAGCAATCACGTTTTTTTTCTCTAATTATGCACTTATCATTCTATATCTCCTGTTCAGTCACAGCAAGCCAATCATCGCCACAAGGCTTGACTGAGTGGCTGGAGTCCTTGAGTATGAGGCAAGAATATTTTTATACTTGAAAACTGACTGCTAGAGGCCTGGGATTGATTAAAAAACTGTCTGTCCGTCTCTCTGTCTGTCTGCCTCCTTACACAAGCTCCTCGGTACTTAAGAGTCAGTAGTTCAGCCGTCTTACAACTATGCATCAAATAACTCTCAGCTAATATAATAAAATCAATTTCCGACCATGCAGTCAACAAGGCAAGATGCTGCGCCAAGAGTGTAGAGTCAGCAGTGTGCCGGCTCTCACATGAATGGATCATCAAAAACAAGCTCAAGTGACTCTTCCAGGACAATTGTTGGTTCTTTATGTTGGATTTTCTTTCTTTTAAAGATATCGAGGCGTTCAGCTATCTACAGATTATTATACTGGTGTTCATTATTCGCACTCTGCTTCTCAACTTGACAAAGATGTTTCTCACAAACATAATGTGCTTTTTGGATTACAAGAATTAGGCTAATCAAGCACATGATCCTCTTGTGCCACGCACAGCCCTTAGAACATCAGCAAATTGATTGTTTTGTTAGCAGGATGAAGAGCAGTGAAGTGTGCATTGATGGTCTGCCAACACAGAGCTGTGAGGTCAACAGTCACCAACTATGTCACCGCTGCTCGTCAAGTTGCTCAATCAGCAGCCAATGTGGCCGTGAGGTGCGGGCGCACTTGCCTGTTTTCACTGAGTGTGAGGACCATCAACTTAAAACACGTAACAATCCTAAATGACTTAAGAAATGCAGCAGTCGATCATGACAGAGTGTGCTCTAGGTAAATGCGGCACACCCCTGCTTTTCTATCCTATTCTAAATGAAGTGAAAACTTTCCTTTTAGTGATGTTCACCGGTGCGTAACGAAAACCATCTTCACCACATGGAACAAGAAGTTCAGTGGACTGAATATACAGCTTGTACAGCCGGCACACGAGTGCAGCATATTAAATATGAATCAAGGAAGGACACATGTACATGTGTTTTGTCTTAAAAAATGTCTACTTTGATAGATTTGAGTACTCATAAATACTTAGGCAGCTTGTACGGGCTTTTACCTCCTCTGCCTCGCCCATTGTTGTGTCTTAATAAATTAAAATAATCTTGTTGAAGTAGGAGAAAGCCTCAGACTTTCCAGCAGAACACTGAATATTTCATTAAGGTTTCCAGTGTTAGCATGCAGCAGCTAATGATGAACCAACCTCTAAGCCTCTTCCATTCCCCCAAAAAATACTTTCACTTCGGCTTCTGTGGGCGCCGAGGAAATAATAGACTTGCATCATTACCGCCCAGTAAGTCACAGCACTGCAGAGCTTAGTGATATGGCCCCACCATCTGATGAATGCAATGCATGTGAGCCGGATGTTGGTGCATCAATTTATCATCAATTTACAATCATTATTTAACATTAGAGTGATTAAATAAATTGATGAAACCATCACTAAGAAGCTCGCAGCTTTAAACTGCCTGTAGATAGGCAGGTGGCCCAAGGATGGAAACCTAGAGATGAATGCAGATGAAGACAGAGAACTTAATGCTGACTCTGTGTTAAAGTCAGCTGGAGAGTACCATAAAAATTTGAATTTCTCAAGAAGAAGAGGTCATAAAATTCATTTGTTTTGGGCGAATAAAAACTCACACACTCCACGTGTTTTCTCAGCACCATGACAAGGTTGGAGATACAGACGAAAGAAATAAAAGAGAATAATATACAAATAACAGCCACCATCTGTCAAGTTACCCAGCCTTGGGCCTTTTTCCAACAAGAAGTGATGGGACCATCTTTGTCCTCGGATACTTGCTCTTGTCTCGTGTGACTGTTTTTGTCCCAAGGCTCTTGAGCATTCACGTCCTCCTGGTCGCCAGTTTCTCATTTGTCCCTCTGCTCTTTTTCCCTCTGCCACCCTCGGGACTGCAATAATATTCAGGCCCTCGTGCTCCTTGTCGGGAACTATCCCTCTTCAAACTCCACTCTTCGGTCCTGCCACAGAGTTTCTACACTTTCTCCAGCAGTCACATGAGAAGGGGCCTGGTGCCACACTGACAGATCTTGACCCCTCGCCTGCATGCTGCGGCTGCGGGGCCTGAGCAGCGCAGGCGGTTCAGCGCAAGGCCACGTGCACTGAATTTCCATTTGGTCTCAGAAAGATTAGTATCATTGAAGATGATGTTGGCACAAAATCGCTTTGTGGCAGACTTAGCATATAAATGGAAAAAAGATTAAATCGCCGACAAGTTCATTGTAACTGCCTGATAGATAATGCTACACAGCATGCACAAGAGGAAGGAAAGGCTTTTGTTAGTAAAACTGAAGATATTATGCTGTTAGGTAATTAAAACAGAATCCTTATGAAGTCTCTTGATGGTAAATTTTTCACTTTTCTCTGAGAGGCTGTTGCTGCTTTTACCTTGTCTGTTGCAAGTTGCCTTTCTTCGAATGCAGAGTGCCTTACAGTCAAGTGTGAAATTTAAAAAGATGAGGAACCTAGGAAGCACTCAGAGAGCACATACCTCCAACGAGGCAGCGCAATCCTCTGGATTTATTTTAGCAAGAGGAAATGTTTGAAAGTTTTAAATCTGCATCTGAATCAGGACGTGCATTAAATAAGCTTAGCGAAAGAAAATCCTGCTTATTTCTGTCCTGGGAACATCACAGCTTTGTGCAAAGGTGTAAAATGTCAAGCGAGTGTGAGTCATGACCACTGAGTTTCAGCTGAGTTAAATGTATAAAATGCATCATAGTCTGCAGGATCACTGAGGAAACATCTGTAAATGGCATCTAGATAAGTTGCAAATACACAATGCATATGTCAATTTCTGTCACATAGGCACACATAGCAGAGTTGGGCAATGCATTGGTGCTAAACGGTGGCACATAAAAATATAAACAAAAATTTTCCGGCTCCTTGAGATATTTATGTACCAAATTAAATGAAATTGGATGGAATTTGCTGCAAGAGGCTGGGCAAATGTAAAAACAATAAAAGAATAATAAAAATCTTGAGCCAGGATGGATGGATGGAGGATTTATGAGCCGTTCAGCGTAATCATATTTCAGGCGACATTTACTCTTTTCTGATGCAAATTCTTTGGATATAAACATCATTTTTTTGAGACAGAATTTTGTGGAACAAATGAAGAAAAACCGTGGTCTAAAAAGTCCATGACAGAAGGCTGCAAGGTTGACAGAGTGAACTGGAAAAGAGTTATCCCTGTGGACCTTTGAATGTAAAGCACAACAATGAGTTGTAAATGCCAGGCGAGTCATCTCAGGAAGCTGCCACCTGACAGCGCTTTTCACGAATGCCATTATAGTCATTCATTGTGTGTTGCTGTGGCCAGAAAATGGCAATATTGTTGGCCTCAGATGTTTTCACCTTTTGTTGTTTTGAGATGGCATTTGAAGTCACTCCCTCTGTCCCCCCCACTCACACATACGCACACGCCCACACACGCACACACACACACACACGTAGACAGAGATCAGTGGGAAATTTATTGGTGCTTTAAAACAGCAGTAGGCAGGTCAGTGTGTCTCTCTTTGATGTGCAGATATTTCACCTGTTCATGCTCTGTGTGTGTGTTTGTGTGTGTGCGCTCATGTGTGTGTGTGCAAGGACTGGCTAGAGGCTGTGCCTGAGACGTGGTTGCCATGGTAACACATTCTCCAATTTGATGACAGGCATGAAAGTCATGTTAAGAGATTGAACGCTTCTGTAAGGGCAGAGACACACTTACAAGTTTCACCCCAGAGAGAGCGAGCAAGAGAGAGATTTGTGCTTGAGTGTGTTTGTATGTGTGTGTGTGTGTGTGTGTGTGTGTGTGTGTGTGTGTGTTTCCAAACATGAATGGCAGGGTTTTTTATTTTTCACTTCATATTTATAAGGCAGCCTATACAGCAGTAATGCTATTTAGCCACATTTATTTTCAAGCTCCCTTGGGATTCTGAGTTAATGATGCTCACCAGTAAGCTATATCATATATAATATGATATATAATACACCAGAGGTTTTCAAATTGTGGGGCGAGTCTCCCCCTCAGAGGGCCACAGATAAGGCAAAGACATAGCATGTGGTGAAAGGCAAACACTTAGCATTTCCTAATCGTGCTACTTCTCTGAGTCATAGCTTAAATTCAGTGTGACTTACACTTTCTTCTGTCCATGAATCAAGTGTTCTTCGCTACCAAAGTGATCCAGTGAAAGTTCATCCATGAGTACAATGCAATCAATAATAGCTATTTTAGCACACTGATAATGGTGCCAATTTGCCAAAATGTAAACAAAAATAGGCGAAAAACAACAAAAAAATGACTCAGGTGAGAGCCCACAGCCAACTAACTGACATGGAAACAACGCATTATGGGAACTGTAGTTCCAAAACTTGGTGTAGGATTATCTCCCAAATATGTAAGATGTAAGACTAAGAATACTAATTGAAGTAACAAAACCCAGTAACTTTTTCCATGTTTCACTATTTCTTTTTACAATAGAGTAGTTGGGGAGTTCTGGAGATCTCCTGTAATACACTATCCGTTCACAGTGTGCAGCATATGTGTAATGAGTGTCTATAATAGTAAAGAAAATATATAATAAAGCTATATGTAAAACATGCATCACTTCTCAGCTAAAAAATGTTGGCATATCCACGCTGAGTTTAGATCAATACATCTTGACAGGCCATGCATAATTATTCACTTTGATTAAAGCTGAGTCGTTGTGCATTTGCATTTCAGAGTGCCTTTGTGTGGCTCACCGAACTGAACCGACGGCATTTTCACAACAACGGAAGATTAAAAACTGAAAGCAGAAAAAGATGATGATGAGTGATGTCTCCGCCAGATGGAATGTATTCTTTATGTTCCTGTTTTCTTGCCGTCTAAATGAGGAAAAAAAGACTCAACAAGACAGATGACAGAACATCATAAAAGGCCAGAAGACTGTTCACTCTGCATAAAAGTTAACAACTTATCAGAACGCCTTGCTTTGAATTTTTTCTGCTCTTACACCCGTGACTTCATATTTCACCCATGTCTGCTCTTAGATCATCGTATTTATTTCCAAAATTTGACCCTGATAAGGAAAAATCCCCCTTCATTTCCTGCGATCTTAAGAGAAAGACTTCAGTGGATTGAATAAGAGGGCTCCAGCCCCTCAGCGCTCATCTAAATTCACATTTAAGGAAGCAGAAGAGTTGCTCTGAAAAAAAAAAAAAACTAATGAAATGTAAAAAGTCAGCACCTACAGGATACCATCTGAAATTGGTAATAGCCTGAAAAGAAGAAGCGAGGAAGCTGGAGCTTATTGTCATCTCAGGTGAGCTGCATGACTGGCACGGGAATTTAAATCGCTTTTGATATGAACATGAATATGCAAGCAGATATGTAAATGTGGGGGATGCTAATTTGAGATCTATGAAGGTGCCGTCTGTACTTTGGAGGCAGCTGAGGTTCGACTGGGTTTGAAACCTCAGCTTAGCCTTCACTGATTTTCATAGGGAGCAGGCAAATCACAGACACATACACACAAACTGTACACACAGTGCACATACGGAGGGCTGAGCTGGTGAACTGACATTCTGACAAGAGCGCTGCAGAAACTAAGACGGCCTCTGAGACAGCCTTATTTCCGTATCGGGATAAATTCATGGCCTTGTAAGTGTAGTGTTGAATAAAGCTGCATGCAAATCAAAAGCAGCGTGTTGAAATGAGTGTTCTTCAGAGGCACTCAACTACGGCCCATGTCAAACTTAACTAAATGGAGGTCATTCTCATGCTATAATTACTTCACTCCGCTCAGAGCTCAGAGCCTCTGTATAGCGAACACGGAACAACAAGGACCTTCAGTCTGCATCAGCGTTTATGGAAAATGTACATTTTTAAGGGAAATTACAGCCTTGAAAGTCATTGTTATCATTAGACCTCTCAAGGGCATTTACCTCTACATATTAACGGGAGAAATACCTGACATGACATATCAGGCAGTGCATTAAAGGATCACACAGTAAGGAGGAAATACAATAAAAGTGTTGTTCAGAGGTTTTGCGTCAGCAGTGGGAGCTGAAGCCTTCTTGGAGGAAACACATGCTTGCTGCTTTTAGACTTTTCAAGGGCATTAATGGAGATAGAGATTATGATCACTGTGCATCCATTAAGGAATGTGCTTATAATTAGGTCTGAACTAAGCTTATTGACCTGTTCTATGCCTCATTAGCAAACTGTTGAAAACTGTTTGTACCTGACAGCTCTGCAAATATGTCATAGACAAATAAGAATTCCAGAAGAGTGTAAGACTGTTTGGTCGACAGAATTTCCAGAATTTATGAGACAATATTACTCAGAAACTATATTACCTGTCACTGTCATCAGAATCCTATGTGGGCCACTATTTATACTTTTCTGGGAAGATCTGCCATTAATCATGTCCTCAAGAGGCATCACTGCTGGGAAGTGATTTTACGCTTACCTACATGAACTGCAGCCAAGAAAAATGACTGTTTGCTATGTTATAGTATACATTTACATTACCAAGCAGGGGTATTACACACTGAACATGCACCATACCTTTATTTTATCATATCAAAGTGGGACAATAAAAGTAGGATGGATCAGGGATAGAGGAAATATTCAGTGCTCCATCTATCACGCATGTGATGTCTCCTCAAGGGCTCCGTTCCCCAAAGGACGTCATGTGGATGGCGCCTATGTTTGCTTTGTATGTAGAGCTTCGCTACTGTTTCCATCGGAGTGCAGTTCCTCTACGCTGTACGACGGATTGTTAGAGCCACAGTTAGGAAGGTTTTTCCTCAAAGTAAGCTACTTTATTTCAATTTATTCTAATACTGTTTTCTTTTATGACTGTTTCTTCAATCTACTTCCTCAAAATAATGGGACTTTTTTGGTCCAAATATTCTTTTTTCCCCAAGACATTTACAGCTTCACAAATATATATATCACATTTTTATTTGCCCTAGCAGTGTATTCACTCTTAACATATTTGGTTGGAAACGTGATCACCACATATCATTTTTGCAGCTAAATGAAATACATAGTGACATTATTCACAAATTAATTTAAAGAAGATGCTAAAAATTGTCCACGGCACTCCAGGATACTGTTTCTGGGTAGACATGAGCACTGAGATCAGTTCGAATTGTTTTAATTGTTTGTACCATACAACAAATTTCCATTTACCCCATTATCACATATCCATTTCTGCTGGAGCCACTCGTAATCTTAGCTGCTGCAGCGCAGTATTTCATTTCTTTGCTCTGCATGGTTTGTATTCTGATATACTGACCTGAAACTGTGGGTTTTGAAACAGTGAATCATTCATCAGTGTCTGACCTCAGTGCGTTGGGACACATTCAGACACAGTGATGTATGGAGCGCGTCTGATGTTCCTCCTCCTTTAGATCTAAAAGTTTAAAGCATTTAGCTGTGTTGTATCTCACTTTCCCCTTTTATATGTGTCTGTTTTGTTGCCGTCATAGGTCACGACTGCCGGCTTTCTCTAAAGTTTTTTTTTTCAGCCTTTAATGCCTAATGTAGTTCCAGCAAATGTGGCATCTAATTAACTGTCAGGACTTTGCCAGAGAGAAATGATGGATAATGTGGAAGGGTTGCATTAATAAAACCCAGCCAAGCAGAGTAAAGCGTAGACTTGGGAATAGGGACGCCTGGGCTCTGGGGTGCTATTGCTTCCACTGAGGCTTTGCAGATGGAGGCGTGTGTGTTTCAAGTTTAAATCGAGTCGGTCGTCGTGTGAAAGGATACTCACTCACTCCTGGGGTGCGGCGGCTGGGGAAGAGTTTAACAGCGGTGTGCAGCCACTGTCATGCCGCAGAGTCATCCGTGATTTACAGTGTAATTGGTGCATAATTTGCCAGCTGGTACAAATTTAATTTGATAAATTGTGTTTCCAGCACAAGAAATGAGATTTGAATAAAAATTTCCTTTGTCATCAATACAATTTGCATCTAACTGTCGGCCTCTATTTTGGGTGAAATCTGAGTTAGACATTACAGCATCCATATCAAATGGGGGGTAGCTCTGATAGCAATACGCACTTTCGACACACACCTTCGAGTTTTATATTGCGCTCTTTTCAAGAACATTGCACCTCTTGTTGGAACAGGAACCCTGTGCTTGTAAGGAGTCCACACAGGCCACTGATAACAGCTGATTAATAAATCAGTTTTAAATGTGGTGATTCATCTGTACTGTAAATGGCACCGAAAAATGCCAAAACAACAGAACGAGTGTGCTGTGCCACTGTAAGGTTACCTCCCGAGCTCGGCTGTAAACACGGAAGCACAAAGTCAAATCACGAATGCAGAAGCAAAACATTTCACCGCCTGAGCCGCAGACAAAGTTTACAGCCACAAACAGGAAAAAAAAATCTTTGTCAACAAGCTAACAACTTTTGAAAAGGAGCAGAGCGGGGATGTACTGCTGGCTCATACATGGATGTGTGCCTGTGTGTGTGTGTGTGTGTGTGTGTGTGCACGGTGCCTTTGAGGAGAAATGGGTGCAGCTGGGTTTGATAAGAGTGCAATCCATGCCCCCGGAGCTCTCACAGACCCAGCTTTCATTTAACATGCCCTTTCTCGCATGAATCAGTCTGTCTCATGTCACCGAGCTTGACGCCCACACATCTTCCTCTCACCTTCTTCCATTCCTCACGTCTCCCCTTTCTTCTCCTCCGCATCCCCTCTGTGTCCCTCTGTGCGATGCTGCACCCACCCACCCTCCTCCTCCTCCTCCTCCTCCTCCTCCTCTTCTCCACCACCACCATCGTGAGTGCCGCCACCAAGTCTGATTCAGTGTCAGGTCCATCTGCCGCTGCCTCACCAACCTTTCCGAGAAATCCAGCTCACAGCATCTTTTCACATACCGACACATTTGAGGGTTAGAGATGTTTTAAGCTGCTGCAGAGGCTGAAGAGAGGGAATGGTGCCTCCTGGAACGAATTGCTAGAAAGATCCACAGCTGACGAATGTAACCGACTGAAACTGAGAAAATCATAATGCAAACTCATTTGCTGATTATTTTTTTTCAGGCTGATTTTTGTGGCATTGCTTTGCTCGGGTTAATGTTGCTGTCTAATAAGTTATCACACCCTTAATGTGTCCACTAAGTATGACAAAGCTGCTGCAATGCAAGACGTCTCGTTGCCGCGCAGTATTGAGAGGCAGGATGGATAGGATAAGTCATGGAACAATGATTCAGCATTAAAAGTCATGTCATCAGTCTTTGAGGTAATGAATAGTGAAATCCATTTCCATGATAGAGCTATAAATGTCCTCTCATTCTAGCTCTGGAGCCTCCTCCCTATAATTCATCTCTCATCTGGGGATGTTTGCTGGTGAGTACCATGCTTCTGTATGATTGTCAACATTGACATTGACATGTTCCTCTGAGCAGCTTTTCATCATTGATTATTTTTTTCCCATTTGCTTCTCCTTTGTGTTTTTTGTAACCACCATTGTGCTTTTGGCCAAGACAAACAAACAAAAACTTGTAGCATGTATTTCAAATTAAAAGCCTACCAGGGAAGAGAGGGTTGAAAGCAACTGGAAGGCTTTTAATTTGCAGCATCTCACAGGAAGTGTTTAGTTTCATTTGTCATTAACCACAATCAAAAAAGCAGAAAGTAGATGAGGTTGGAACTAATTAGTTAATGAAAACAGCATTTCTGAGAAGGGAAACTCAGGCAGCAAAGTGGTGTGACAAGGCTCCATTGTTGTAGAGCTGATGGAATAAGTGTTGTGTCCTGAACCTAACAAAACCACAGATAGGAAATTTTGAGCTCCCATTGACAGTAAATGAAAAATCAGGAAATACGATGTAATCAAGAAACAAGGAGGCTTTTAAAATCTAATTGAATCTACTTGCCTGTTCCTCAACTCTCAACATGCTCTCGAATTAAAACCCTTTTGTGAAGCCAAGGAGCCTGTATGGGAGTTGTAGGCACAGTGCACAGTATAAAGCCATATGCTCAGCATGAACACACAACACCCAAAAAGGTTTTTTTTGTTGTTGTTTTTTATGCAACCTGATTTAACTTGATCTTACGTCTGTAACAGCATGTGTAAATAATAAATAAAGCTATAAGACCAGTATTTCCGCTGAATGTGCTTCATACCTCAATATTCAAGTTGCTTTTAAGAGCCCATTATCCCACAAAATTTTTCTCAAGGACGGTGAGCCAGAAAGTGTGTTTGTGCTCTTTGGCACAAAAACGTGTGTGTTGATGTGGCACTTTGAAGAGTCGCAGAGTGAATGTGCTTCGAGCTACAGGTTAGAAATGACCTCAAATCATTCTGTGAACTCTGGATTTAAACCAAATGAAAACTTTTGATCACCAGTTTTCACACTGGTTACTATATTGCTGCACCCCTTACAGTATGATGTTGCTTGTAGGTTTTACATTTAGTGTTACTCACCAGAACATATTGTGTGTATCCTTCAGGTTGAACAAATGTCTTTAATGCATTTTCTCATAAATCATTTGCAAAGGTGATTTTTTTGAAGGATTTTAAATCTTTACATCCAGGTTTGCAAGCTTGCAGTCTTCTTCTTCGCTGCCTTTCACACTGATGCACCGGAATCGTGTGAAACCACTGGCAGAAATGTGTATTATGTCACCCATGTTTACATGCACATGAAAAAACGGAACAGTGACTGGCTCATAAAAAACTCCTCCTCACCGCTACTAGATGCAACAAGAAGAACAAAAAAAAAACTTTGGAAACCTTTGTGCAAGTAGCCATACATCGTAGCTAGATATGGAGATACATACTGTGAGTGATCAGCTCGGGCTGCTTTCTTTCGCTCCTGCGTGTTTCTGATGCTGATGGGGATTGTTAAGAGTGAAGACAGCACGAGAAAGTTGAAGAAAGCGTCAGAAAACTGCTCATTTTCAAAGCCATTTTCTACTGCAAACCTTCTGCTCACCGTGACCCTCGTTCTCTATCAGTGAATGAAACAACATGATTACCGCAGTTGCACAGAATAGTCTCCTATTCAGTATTGAAACAAGACAAATCTTCCTGCTGTCTCTTAATATCACACATTGAATATAACAGCCTGTGGGGACTATACTTAAAGGATGGTACAGCCCATTCATGCATAATACGTGCATGTAGTGCTGCAGCGGTGTTTGGATCCAACACGGAACTATCTGAAAACATACACTGCTTAGATTATTATTATTATTATTATTATTATTATTATTATTATTATTATTATTATTATTAAGTGTAGGAGTGGTAATATTAAAGTTACCTAACTTGTCACATGACATCTGTTCAGCCGCTGTTCACCCCCTCCCCCCAGATGTTGAGCCATATGTGTGTCATCATCAGAGCAGGGATAAAACCTCAGGATTTTGCAGTATTAAACTTGTTCTATCTCAGCTTTGCTGGGAGATTATGCTTCACAGAAGAAACCCGCCATCTGTTTGCTGGGCCAGGAAATAGAGGACGTTTCCCTACCGCTTTGTGGACGAAAAGGATATGTGTTGTGCAACAACTGCAGACCTTTATGTGCTGGGGCAATGTAGACCTACTGAAGCTATAGGCTGCTATTCAGAGTCATAGCTGGTTTAAACGGAGGTGAGTCTCATGCTTGAGGCAACAAATTTACAAACAGCAAAATAGTCAAAACAAGCCATGTGTAGCAGCTGTCGTCTTAAATTTCTCTCTACATTTTCTTTCATGTTGCTGTTCATTTCCTTTTTCACTTCACTCAGATTCTATACGTTCTGCACAAAACCCCAAATGACGAGTAATATTCAATAAAATCCACACGAACTACTCAACTTTTATTCTGCTGTGCTTGTAGGAATAAAAGACCTTGCAACTTTGCAAAAAGATGGCATAGCGGATGCCAACAAGGTAGCGCTGATTAAATATTCATCCTGATCCCTCAGATCCCCTGTCTGGTCTTATTCCAGCAGAAACAATGCTTGTGAGATCCCCCCTACAAAAAAAAAAAAAAAAAAATCCTTGATATGTCCTGAACAAGGCTGTGACGTTTTGATTTCCCTGCTTATTTTCAGGCAGCATTTATTATATTACTTTGTTTTTTTTGTTTCCACTTCTTGCTCGAAACTGAACCGTAGCGTTGTATGTGGTCCTGATTTTGGATCGCATCATTGTGCGATCCAAGATGATATATGATGCCAGAAAATAGAATTTATTTCAATAGGACATGGCTCCCAGGCTCACAGAAGCGTTGCTTTCATTCACTGAAGGTTTTTTTTTTTCCATTCATCACAAACCAGTGATACAACTGTCAACAGCAGCCACATTTGCAAAGGCTGTTCCATCATTTGAGCTCCTGAATGATGAGTCTCTTCTTTATTTGGTGATCTTTGGTGGAAGACTGCAGCTTCTCCAGCATTCGGCCCTTCCATAGAGTAATAGATTGGAAAATGGTCATTCTACAGGGATACAAGGGTGAAGAGGCGAGCGAGCAGCAAATGAGTTGCATTTTTCTTTTCTTTTTCTTTTTTTTTTGTTTATCCTTTCAACACACTGTAGTCTCGGCTATCGCTAGCCATTACCTGGTGAGAGTGCAGAGAGCGGGAAAGTCATGGACAGGACAGAGTGAAGGGCCAGATATATGAGTGTGTTAGTGGACGGGTGAATGAGAGGCAAATTGCAAAGCGCTTTCTCAGTTAAGGCTGGAAAGCACTATACGGGCCTAAGTGCAGTCCATTTGCCATGTGAAGACTTTCATACCAAAAAGGAGCTCGGCAGTTCAAAGTTTATGCTTCTTCTTACTTCTAAAACATTTCAAAAGGCACATGCCTAGATTTATATAAAAGTCTAAAATGCTGATTCTCTCTAAATTGTTGTCCGTTTTGAGTTAAAAACACTTTTGTATATATATACATGTATATGTATAGGACATCAAGTGTGCAAAAAAAAAAAAAAAAAAAAAAATCATCTTAGAGGCTGAAACTATCCCATAATCTGATTGCAGATGTTTGTATTACCTAGCATGGATTTGACAGCCATAACAACTGAAAGACATGTTCCATGCTGCCCAGGGCATGAATTCTACCGCCCCCTGACTTTTTCTGTAGTGTCACCATAAGGTGACCTTTACTGAAACATGTCAGCAGCTTTTGGGTGGACTGCCATCAAATGGTATGGGCACTCTGATTTTTTTTATCCAGCATGAACGCATCACCATCAAAATACCTGCAACACTTACGACATTCACCTGGCCTCAGCGGCACTTGTGTTATAGCTCATTAGTAAATTTTAGCAAGATATCATGCTAAACTGAGATTATTATACATGCTGAACATTAGCATGTTAGCATTGTCGTTGTGAGCATGCTTGCATGCTGATGTTCAGCACAGCCTGACAGAGCCACTGGCATGATGCAGGCAAATTGTTGCCTTGTATCATTCAAGTGAATCTGGACTGTTTGTGTTCATTCAAACAGCCGATATACCATCTGTAAAGACACTAGCTGTAAGGCAGCAAGCAGTGGACGCACATGACAGTGTGTCTGTTCAGTTCAGCCGCTCTCTGAACTCAGAACTCTCCAGAAACGTTCGGTTATTTCCCTCCAGCCTCGCTCCTTGCTCCTCTCGCCATCTGTGTGCTCATCAGGCAGATTCATGCAGCGTTGGGATTTGCGTGAAACTTTTTGCTCAAGTTGACACATTTTAAACTCGTGCGGGCGCATCTTTAAGTCGGTTTGCGCCGCCCCGGGGCGGATTCACATCTAAGCACGTCGTTCCTTTGACCTTTCATGTAGTCGCATCACGTTTCTGAACACAAGTGTTATTTCTGCTGCTATCTTGTCATGATGTTTGTCCTCCTTATTTTAATCAGCTGAAGGTGTCCAGTCTGTAACAGCAGCCATCTGGGATCCACACAGTGCTCAGACAGAAGTGATTCACTCCATCTTTAAGAGCAGACGGCAGCGCTTCAAGCAAAGATCCCCGAACATCAAACTCCTGTGACAGTTTCCTCTTTATCAAATTACTTGACCACGGTGTACCCAAGGGGAAAAAAACAAAATAAAAAACATTACAAAACAATGGGTTGAACATGGCACCGAGGCGCCAAACAGGATGCAGCGCTTCACTTTCTATTGATCACATCTTTGTCAGATGCTGAGATGACCTCTGCTGTAACTAGGGAAAATACTGGAGAGGGGAGGCAAAGAGATGATAAATAAGCAGGTAAGAGGAGTCACACTCACCTTGGTTTGTTGGTGGGCGCGACGGATATAAACAACAGAAACTTTCAGCTCTTGCACATTATGGTCCTGTTTGTGTGGACATCCTGTATATCTGAGCAACTGGATGAGCCAGACTGACAAAATACATTTTTTACAATTATATCTCTTTTATGATTATGCAGTTATTTTCTTTTCCATCAACATGCTCTGCTTAAGTAGACAAAAAGCCCTCAAGCTTATTTCTACTGTTTTCTTTTGCAGAATACAGATGAGCTGTTGAGGAAGAGGAGGGAGCAGAGCTGAGCTCTGTTAGTGCTATCTAGATGTCTTTCTGTGAGATGTGTGTAAATCTCATTTGCACTCGGTGCATATCTGATGGGATGCAGAAAATTAAACATCTTGAACTCGGGCTCTTTTGAATGGGATGCTCTGAGAGCTCAAAGACAAAATCGAGTCTGTGCCTGCTCCTTCCTGCTTTCAAATGCGAGCACTGAAGTCATGATGCTAGCCCCTCAGAAACATGCAAATCAGACTGCACAGGCTCATATAATCTGATAAACACCCTCTATTGAATACCAAGTGCCTAAATGCAATTTCTGCAGGAAATTATGGTGCTGATGAGCAGAAGATGTGTCGCTATAAATGGGGGTATAAAAGCCCATCAGGGATCTACAGTCACAGTCTTATTGTCTTTGAAAAATACGCTCAGTGTAGCACATTCCCCTGTTGCGGAATTACGAAAAACTATTTCACCCTCTAATTAGCTAAATATTCTGACCCAGATATGATTGACTGGACTTGGAAATAGAAGACAATACTCTCGCAGGCAGCATGTCTCTGAGGGCTATCTTATCTATGAAAGCAGAATCCCAATAGAGACGACCCACAATCAGCTCTCTGTCCTCCCCAGACAGATCATAACCAAACTGTGCTGTCTGCTGAAATACAACCACCAAAGTCCTTGAAAGCACAGCGAGAACCAGGAAAGGGAATTAAAATTAGCTTCAGTGAGTCGCGACACTTGATATAGTTGTAAATTAAAGAAGGAGAAAGTTGCAAGTCAATAATGCCGCAAGTGAATTTCTTTCGTTTTCAGCCCGTTTTCATGCACTCCGCTGTAATGCCATATTTTAAGCTTCATTTAGATTTAAATATGAGCTACAGCAACCGTCGGCATTTGTAATTGGAGTAACAAATTCTACTTTTTATCTCTGTTTCACCTTGAAAGTGATGATGAGGATTTGTTCTGGCGGTATCGATCCGGTCAGAGATGCAGATCACATTTTGAAGGAGTGGCTGTTTGGATAAGGGCTCCGGGGCTGATAAGTGTGACTGTCGGCTGACATTGGCTATGTGGACGGTAGCTGGACTCATTAGACTAATGAATGTGGGGAGGTAGTGAACGATGCTTCAAGAGGGGAGCAGAGGGCAGGACAGACTGACCTCTTTGAAGATTGAGGAAAGTGAGATATGAGGGGCCCAGGTTGGCTGTGTCAGCGCTTCTGCAGCACTTTCTGCAAAGCTGGAGTGTTGGGCCTGAGGGCAGATGCGTATGAATTATCAAGCAGTTAGACACTTTAAAGTACTTTTTAGGATGGGATTTCGAAACGAGATGTGCATTAATGATGGGCAGCTGTGTGCGTATATACTTTTTTAAGGATTCCACATTCCAACTTTTTAATAGAGGCTTGCTTTGGATGAGGATTTTGTTTGTAGTTGTGAAACTGATGAAAACCAAAGGTATACGCAGATGAAAGACAATACCTTGTTTGCATGTTTAGTGCGGCAGACAAGGCCCATTAAAAACCACTGATGAACACCTGCACCTGTTTTTATAATGAACAAGTCTGTTATTCTGTCCGCTCCTTCTGTTTCTGGAGAGGGTTCGATGCAACTCACTTGAGTTTCTGACTGAAGCTCTATAAAAGCTGACAGCTCATCAGAATGAGTAGCAAGTGTTGTGATGAGAGGTGGACCAACCGATGTGCAGACGTGTGAGACTAATATTCTGCCTAAAAGTTCTAAAAGTTCAAAATTGCAGGAACAGTTCAACATTATGTGTATTTGCTGTCTATAGGCGTATAGTATATAAACAGCAGAATTTACTGCATGGCAAAGGGACAGACTCTCTTTTCAATCTGACACATCCGCTGCATGCACATTATGATATTCCCACAGTCCAGCTCACGAATGCATGTACACATATTGTATATTCTCACACCCTGCATAAAGGCACTTTGAGGCTTTGAACAAAGGTGAGGTAAAGGGGTCCAGGGAGGTTTAACTTGCTGTCCTGCCAAGGGCCTGCATGGGAAATTGCTTCCACAGGGGGAAAATGACAGTGAGTTTCCTGCTGAAAAGGCACACACTGCTGGGGAGAAATGTAGCAGAGACCAAAGGAGAAATGAGGGTCAATGAAAACATCCCATGGGCTGATATTTTCTGGTTCAGCAGCAAAACTGCACTTCACCAGTAATTTCACTAAAAGAGCTGATAGCAAAAGTAGTCCTCATCTTTGTGTCCTTTTTACACACATAACCTTTCACTTTTTGGTTATAATGAAAAACCGCTTGGATTGCAGGAGGGATGACAAGCACATCTACAAGGACTGCACAGAGCACACAAGCATTTGCTCAGATTAACACCTACAGTTTAGTCATTCCAACACATCCTCATGCATAAACGACTGGATAGGCCAATATCTCCCACAATCACCGTTGGTGAGGGAGAAGCCAGTACGACAAAGGCAGACCATCGTTGTGAAATAGTTTGCTTAGGTTTCGATACCAAAACTATTTGGTTAGGTTTAGGAAAAGATCATGACTTAAATTCGCAAAGTCGACTTATATGGCCGTTTTTCTGGTGTGGACGTTCTGTCTCATTCCCAGATCGTCAAATACCAACGTTTTGTCACCCCCTTCATTGTCTCATACAGACACACAAGGTACCCTGAGATGCAGCGTGCCTTCAGCTAACTCCAGTGCAAACCCTCCCATGGAAATATGAGATGCTCAGAGTCAGTCGTAAGTGACTTTGTATAAAGAGCAACAAAGTCCGAGTAGGGAGGAGGTCGGCTGGATCAGTCACACAAGCACAGGACCCTCACCCCAGAGACCGTTAGTGTTGCGTGTGAAACTGAAAGTCAGCATTGACTTATTATTTTAACCCAAAGCATGGTCTCTTTCTAAACACAACTAAGTATTTTTGGTGCCAAAACCTGACCAGACTGTGACTGTGGTGTGCAGGATAAAGGATGGATGCCAGAGGGTGCCTGTGGGTCTGTATGAGACGCTGAGGGACGTGACAAAATGGTCAGTATTTGACGACGTAGGAATGACAACGGTCTGCAATAAACTAGGAATTGGTTTGAGTGATGGCTCATCTTGCAGATGTACTTCTCGCTCTTCTTGAATGAGAGTGGGCTGAATGGTGCTAAACCTGGCCATTCGTTGGTATCTTCCAATTCTTCCATAAAATACAAATACATAAAATACTTTTTTTCTTTGCATGTTAAGCAGCACACTCTCCTGTGTACAAATCATTTGGCAATAGATGCAGGAAAAAAAAAGGCCCATAAACAATTCATAGACTGGGATTTAAAGGTAAATGCTAAAGTAAACAAAAGTGAGGAGCATAAAAAACAGCAGTATTCCCTGTTTAAAAATACATAGCAGAGCAGGGTTTTATAAAGAGCAAATTCTGTCTTAAAGCACAACTCGTGACCTCTGTGTGTGTGAGGGACAACACACTGAAACTGAAATCATTTGATCAGCAAATCTCACACTCTCTCTGTCTTCTCTGTCAGTCCAGCAATGTCCCTCAAGCCCTGCAAAGATGCATATCCTGCAGCATTTGCAGTATTTTCTACACAACAACATACCGTTTTCCTCAGCAGCTTGGTAGAATATACAGAGTATACGGTGGTCCTTGTGAGAGAAAGTTAGTAACTTTGTATGTTAAATGTATATGTTTTTTTTTACTCTGTTCTACAATTGCAGAACAAACATGGTATATCAATCAGGAAAGACTAATTGAAAGCATCAGTTGGACCCTGATATGACAGCTGACAGCAGCAGAGAAAGGGATTGAGCTATAGTCCACAGATGTCGGTCCCCAGAGTTTGAACAGAATGAGGCAAAAAAAAAGCTTTTAAACCCTTCTTCCTGGAATATGTCACATAGAAAGGACACCAAAATGTCAGAGCTCATTACTATGGGGGGAATTTAAGTAGGTTTTAAAGGGTTGAGCTTTGGTATCAGTTCTATAGATATGAAAATAAGAGAACATATAGCATTCCCTTGCTGTAAATACCTGATGTCGCTGGTCCACTCTGCTCGAGTGGCAATTTATTTCATGTTTAGAGCGACATCAGTGCAGGGACAGACAGACGAAGAGAGCACCACATTCAGGAAGTCTACAGAAAAGATGAGCACGTTAAAAATTAGTGATAATGATCTCTCGTATTGAGGCTGTCTGGTGACGTGTGCCAGACATTCAGATGTTTTATTTTCTTCTATACTTTCTTTGGGATACATCATCCTGTAATGTTTTCTTACAGTGCTTGGCCAGTGTCTAAATTAAGAAGCAGCTTGCCCCAATCAGCAATTAACCAGTGGTTAACGTGTGTTGAGAAATTAACTTTGCTTGAACTAATGTTGCACACATCATTGCTTTTGATGTCGAAAAGTGCTGCCATATTACTTTTGCTTAACCTTTCCGTGGACTCAGTTTTAAAAGTGTAGTGATCAGTTGATGAAGCATGCCTCAGCACAACAGATTCATCAGTGTTGTTCCCCATATAGGCGGAAAAGCCCCTGCATTTGTCACTGGCCACTTGAGAAATAAAGCTGCTGAAACAGTCTGAACAGCCACTAAATAAGCACCAAACTAGCTAAGTCTCCAACAACAGTGTTGCAAAGTAATCGCTGGGAAGTGCAGCAAAACTCAAAGCACTGAGCAGTTGTTAAAACAGCAAGAAATAAGAGAAAAATAAGAATATATCTATTACAATAACTACTACTACCACAGTAATAAGTGGCAATTTTCAGTCTCCATGGATATCTAAGGCACATAACCAGACCACGATTCTGTCGTGACAGAATTATACCGTTAAAGTCAGAGACTATTACCATCCAAAAACTGTGACAACTACAGCCTCAAACAGAGAGGAGACCCCAGGCCGGATACAGAGCATGCTGGAGGGATTATATATCCCATCTGACCCTGGATCACCCAAGAGGACGCGGAGGAAGTGGCTGGGAAGAAGGACGTCTGGATTAGTTTCTCAGCCTGCTACCACCATGACCTGAGCTGATAAGGGCTGAAAGATGGATGAATGGATAAGTGGAATTATTTAGCGTTGTGTCCTTAGCTGTACCTAGTAGCGCATATTTCAGGTGACTGTAAAAGCTTTGACACTTTGCACCTGGATGGAAAAGCTTGTGCATACAGGACCTGAGCAGTGGCGAAGAAAGGAGCAGAGAAATCAATGCAGCAATAAAACCCGTTTCACTCTTTGACCGAATCGGTGTTGGTCTGAGACAGTTTTTCTTTCCACAATTTATTGAAGCAATTCACCCCCGTACAAGTGAGGAAATGCCCCTGCAGGCCCTCTTCATTGCTCCTCCAGGTCCCCACTACACTCATTTATTGCAGATTTTTTGTTTAGCCTTTATTTATCAAGAGTATGATGAGCTCGCCCCGGCGGACCAGCCGCAGCCTTAATACCTTCACAGCATCGCTGAGGCATGGGAGAGCGATGCTCAGTATTTTTCGGGATTTTGTAAAACAATTTGAACTCGATCGCTTCATCAGAAGACAGTTATAATCTGTAGACTGAAGCATATACTGCACCACATGCTGGGAGAAACTGTTCGCTGTTGTCTTCTCATTCCTCCTACCTCTGTCACTGAACCCTTGTGTATTATAGTGTGGACACAAAATTTGCTGTAGACATCTGTGTAGTATGAATAAATAAAAAGTTGGGTACAGCTGTATGCTGATTTGTTTTCCTGTGCAGCACAGAATTTCATTGCTGACTTGGCACCACTGAGGTTTTGGATATAAGCTCAACGCACACACATACACGCACACACACGTGCACACACACACACACATATATAAGCATATTTTGCTTCAGTGACAGAACCACATCCGTCATAATCCAAATCAGGACACAGTCATACAGTAAATACATGGTCAAAGTCTATGACAGCAACAATATATATGGATGTGGAACAGCTGAACCTGCCTTGTTTTCTGCCACAAATAACATACATTATTGAGTGTGTGACAGACAGTGCAAAGGCTGCCTCCTACACTGCTCTCAGCTTATTTCTAAACTCAATAAAATGATACATGACACCATGTGAAGACACTTTTAACAGACATCTCTGTCATTCAGCGGTGGAAGAAGTGCTCAGATCTTTTACTTAAGTTAAAGTACCAATACGTCAATGTAAAAATATTGCATTGCGAGTAAAAGTCCTGCATTCAAAATCTTACTTAAGTAAAAGTATTATCAGCAAAATGCACTAAAAGCCAGTAAAGTAAAAGTATAGTATAGTACAAATATATTTTTAGATGGTTAATACTGATTCATCAATGTGTCAGTAGCATTTCATGTTGTAGCTTGATGAAGTGGAGCTAGTTTAGTAGTAAAAGCATCTTAAAATATTGTGTTCTGTGTCTTTTAAAAGGTACAACGTGTAAGACAGGATTTTAGTTTATAACCTTCAAAATTGTATCATCAGAATGTGAAGAAGTTCTGACAGTATGTCAAAGAATTGCATTATGCACAGAACCTCTCAGGTTAGCATGCTAACCTGAGTTTGCGACACTTCACAAGCTGTCTTAACTTTGAGTCTAATACATCAACAAAATAAACTCATGAAATGTCAAAAAAGAAAATATTCTTCACATATTTTCCCTATTAAACAGAAAAATGAGCACCCTCTGAATTCATGCTTCTTTGACTAAACTGCAACGAGCTTAACTCTTAAAACTTAAACTTCAAACACATTTCATTCAAACTCAACAGAAGCAAAATAAAACTCACCAAAACTGTTTCGTCATTCCTGTGTTACAACCACAGACTCTAGTTTGGTTCTCTGAGCTACATGTGAAAACACTCTTCCACGCTGATGATGACCGACCTTCCTCTCGCTGCTCTCCTGTCCTGGCCTGCCGTGTCTTCGTCGTCCATTGTACCATTTTCCCTGTTATCAAACTGGCCTGTGTTCAGTCCTGATCCGGCCGTGTTCACTGGCCACAACAACAATTCCCCTGTCAAATCCCTATGTTGACATTCAAAGTGCGTGTATCACCTGCAATATCTATAATATTCTGGCTCTTCCGTGAACATATGCTGTGCTTGACCAATGAATGGCTTGCAGTTCAACACTGTATTAATACGAAAAAAGTGTAAGAAACTTTGTGTACATTTTAGCCTCTCAGGGGCTTAACCTTAACTGTTAATGCCCCATGGACCGCTAACTGCATGAGTCATGCACTGTTGATTGGTGCTGTAAAATCTAAAAGCAGGATGATAGTCAGACACTGCATTATGCTCAGAGGCTTCAATGTAAAACTGGGCTTGTTATCAGACAGTAAGAGATTTAAATTCTTGGACCACCTGACCACTTGGGTGCAACGACAATCATCTGAAGCTCAGTATCAGCTAAACCAATGAGCTTGTGATGGACTACAATGCTTCAAATATGGACGTTTCCAGTTTCATGGTTTCACCAATTCAGTGTCTGACCCAAATGTGAAATATGGTCACATATGGTCTTCTGCTCCTGAGTTTTGGTGTTGACTAATGGCCAGAAAAGTGCTTTTACAGAACGTTATGATGCCACAGTGAAGTTTTGGATATGAAATGTCAAGACTTCATTATTTCATCCTATAAGACATTTGTGTGAAATTTTGTCAGAATTAGTGTAGGACTTGTTGAGTTATGGTCAGAAATTTGTTTTTTTTTTTGTTTTTTTTTTTTGAGTTAACAGTGACCTTTGGCGACTTGAGTACAAATGGACGTTTGTGCCAAATTTGAGGAAATTCATATTCACGAGAACGGGAGGGAAACCCCCAAAACACAATGCCTTCAGCCACGCAGCAGGCATGGAGCAGAGGCATAAAAATGAACAGAGCCTCCCCTCCCTCATGTACTACTGAGGTGCCCTTGATCAAGACATGAATCAGGCCTCAGCTCCAGTGGAGCCGCTGAGTGGCCGACTGCGGAAGACTTCGGTTGCACCGGGCAACCCCCGGGCATGTCGTCGCCTTGAATACATGTAGTGCTGTGAATGTGAAGCAGGGGATTGCAGGAGAAGAGCGTGCATGATCACGTGACTTGGATAAAGGTCAAACAGGAGGTGAACAAAGAATTGATTTATTCATGACTGTGTCCTGCGTGTGATATGAAATGATGTCACAGGCGTTTTCAAATGTGCCTTGATGTGGAATTTCTTTGAGCGTGCTCCACATTGTAGACTTAGACAAACTGGTTCTTGTCTAGAGCCATTTATAGGTCCACCCAGCAGACTACTTTGTGTGAAACTGGGCTTGATGTCAATAATGTATCGTGTTTAATTTACAGTCAGATGCATCATTTATTTAAGTGCTGAAACATGAATATCTCCCTTTGAACAATTGATCCTTACATCAATAAACTGGATTGAATTACCTACTTAACCTTGGAAACCTTGCCATAAGTAACAATACAGAAAAGGGAGCTCAGCAACACACTGATACACATTTTCAGCTACCTCGCACTCACATCTATCAGCTGCGTCCAATCAGAGTCCTACAGTGCTGCCACTCAGCAGAAGCTGGGGGTTAAAGTCCTCGTTTCAGTGCCTGGTAATGCTGAGGAAGTGCTCGTCAGTATAATGTTCCCAGTTTGTCAAGGAATTCAATCTAAAAGTGCTCAGATAAAGTAGGGCTGATCCTGGACATATTGAAAACCCCACAAACACTTCGGCTGTTTTGGAAATACGTCTGACTTCTGAGGTCATTATGCAGTATTACTGCATAAATCCCAAACTATTCAGGGACAGCGGTGGATTAGTGTCGAGTTTTTGGATGGGAGTATATAACATATGTCGCATAGAATCCTTTAATCAGACACCGGCGTTGCACATAATTCCTCATCTGTCCACAGCATTTCCATCAACTGCATTTATTAAGGATCTGAAGTGAGATCAGCTTTGGTCTCTTGATGAAACAAAAATGCTGGCCGAACTCAATATTTCAAATTTTGTTTTGCTGCCTATTTGTGTGTTTATATGAAAGGCTGGCGGACAGAGAGAAGGCTAAAAAAAAAGGTCTTCGCCTTCGTTTGTTTGAAGCCAGAGCTTCATTGATTAGCTCGCCGGTTTTCAGGTAGCTGAGGACTTTCCTTTTTCTTGCTCTTTCTCACAGCACTTTCTTCGGGTCTCTGAGTGCACTCCAGTAACTTCATCCATAAATTTGAAACAAACCTGCCTTGCAAGCAAATCGTGGGCTAGCAAAGCAAAACTGCAAACTCCATTCAAATGCAGAGTGTTTTTATGCTGCTGTTGCTCTCAGCCGTACATAAAATAATAAACATTCACAGTAAGACGTTGTGTGCTGTACATACAATTTGCTTGTTGGAGACTGAAACATTCAAAAAGATCAATCTATTGCATAAAGGGGCTCAGTTATGCAACTAAATATAAACACCTTAAATAGATAAAGATTTATTTTAATCACTACATTGATGACAATCCTACTATATTGTTATTTCTAAGGCAAAAGGCACTAAAAACGCTATTTAAAAAAAGGTAATTATTAAATAAAGATAATGGTTTTGAATAGGCATTAATCCCCCAACGCACATATGTATAAAGACACAACAAGAAAATATTATTTCTTAATCAAATCAAATGAGTAATGATTTACAAAATCAGGCTAAAATGATGTCTGTAATCAGATCAGCTGTCAGAAGCACTAACACAAAGGCACAACAGTTAATATGCTTTCATCAACTTTCATCATTTGTTTGGATGGATTGAGAGGATTAATTCCACCCCATCTGTTTTCTCTACACCTACAAAAACCCTAAAGCTCTCTGCAGGAGGCGGGTGTATCACATTTATGTATGAAAAAAAAAATCGAAGCATGGCTTTGCTGACAGATTCAGATGGGAAAGTGCTGCCTTTGGATTACATCTATTGGGGAGGGAGGTTATTGCGCCGTAAAAAATCAACACTAAAGAGATATCGTTTTCCCAAAACAGAGCGATCTGTGTTGGATTTTTTTAGATATGGAAAGCAGGCCTGGGGTCGCTGAATGGATGTCGTAATACCGTATAAGCAGCAAATGTGTCGGCGAGTTCAGTTCTGAGTCATTTTGCCTGTTTACAGCTGCGCTTCCGAACTGTCAGCCGCAGATGATCATATTTTTCTTGGACTCTAAACGTTTGCCAATGCATACTGATGGAACAGCATGATCATCTCTTATATCACAACCCAAAATCACACCTTTCACCACATCTGAACTGTCACAAATGACCCAATATTTTCCTTAAAAAGATGGACACAGAGCGAGACGCATCACCAGATGAGCCCAGCTGTAAGCAATCACCTGCTTGTGTAGTGATGCATGATTCCAGGTAGTGTGTGAATCTGAGATGAGATCTATATGTGTTTCTGAGCTCACTAAGGACAGCGTGCAAAATGGTCGACTTGCAGTAAAATGAGTGAAAAACAGTTATATATATATAATCAGTGCAAAGTTAAGGGAACATTAAACATATTATATTATTATTGTATTTGAATAGCTATATTGACCCACCACCGCTCACTCCAGGTAGCTTTTCCAGCGAGGCCTCCCATAGACAGAGTTGGACTATAGCAAGCAGTAAATAGGTAACTAAAAATCCTTGGGCTGAGAAATGCTGTACTTCCACATCACATTTTCCCATGGTGTGTTGAGCTTTGGGTCACTGAACCCCCAGTTTCGGGAGAAATCTAAAAAATGCATCTGCAAATTCTACGTCCTGTGTTTTCTTTTACAATAATTACATCTACTAGTCATCTGTAGCAAGGAGGTCCTGATCGATCACTGTGCTGAATCACGTTCCACCTCAAGCTTCACCTCTGTGACTAATGGGGAAGTAAATATTTTGCTCAAACAATGAAAGTTCAACGCTTCACCAAAAGCAGCAATCCGGCCGGCGGTGGTGAGTCAACACGACCGTTTAAAAAGGCCAGAGCAAAAAGAACATCCTCATTACTGAGGTAGAGTTGTCTGCTACAGCAAATCCACTCTTGTGTAAGGGCAAGGGGCTACACACATACAGTGAATGATTCATAGGGTCTGATATATCAAAGGTAACGTGCGAGCACCTGCACAGAAACCAGTCAAAGAGAGGGGAAGGGTTAAGTAAGTTATCAATGTAAGATGTCAGCCGGGTTGGAGATGCGATAATCCCTGTCACACTCTCTCACGGTTTGTTGTGATTTTAGCTGATCAGACGTCCAGTCACTAGAGAAATCTACTCTTCTGTTATCCGCCAATGAATTGAAAACTAACCTTGACCATGACTCCAGTGACAACAACAGGGTCAACTTCTTTTAAGATAAGATAAGATAAGATTAAACTTTATTTATCCCCAGATGATGAAATTTGGGCATTACAGCAGCATGTGATAGCAGTGGGAAGAAAAATAGCAACAGAGATAGAGAACTTCAATAAAAATGAAATACAAAATAAAAAAGTCGACTATATATATGTACATATTATACAAGCAAAAAGACTTTTGACTATATAAAGAAAAAAATATGTAGAAAAATATATAAGAAATATCTAATAAAATACGTATTGCCCCAATAGCTGTGGAAAAAACAATGTATTCTGCCTTCAGATTAAAAATAATAATAAATAGTGTTAATACAATTGCACAGAATTGAATATACAAAACAAATGCAACTGCAACACATCCTCATACCAAAACGACTGCTACCTGTCTTCCTTCTTTGCTCCTATCATAATTACTACGCCCAACAATAAATATAACAATGGCTCGTAATAACCTACCTGCAAAGTCCACCTATATGGAGATTTTCCTGGTGAGGACGCTCACACAAATGAGAATAAAAACTATTTTATGGCAAACTGTTAACAAGTCTTTCAATTTATGGAAAGAAATCTCCATTCTCTCCATCCATGTTCACAGCTGAACTTGCCATCAACTGTCAAGAGCTGAGATTTGCTGTCTTCTTCTCGACTGCATTCGATGCACTTGTCCGGTTGAAAATTGCTCTGCGTAAGAGGTGGCTTTGAATCATTCAAAGGCTTGCAGCTCCTCAAGGATCAAATTATTTTCCTGATGTGATCAGCTGAAATTTACAGACACAACTGTCCGTATGCTGAAACTTTTATTTTGTTTGGATGGACCGAAGGTTTTGCATTCGGAACAAAAGGAGCGTCCTCATTACAGAGCCGGAGCTGTTAGCCGCATCAAAATACATTTCCATTTTTTATGAGAGCCGCATCAGATAAAACACTCATTGAGTGTTAAATGATTAATTCTGATTCATCAAAGTTAATATCACACCAGTGAGAACACTTGCTTGGAAACCTGTCAGACAAACAGGGTAAGGTAGGAGACTGTGGGAAGTAAATGTTCTTGGGCTGAGAAATGTTGTGTTGGGCTTTGGGTCACTGAACCTCCGGTTTCTAGAAAAACCTGAAAATGCATCTGCAGATTCTGCATTCTGTGTTTTCTCTTCTCTTCACCTATTATCCAAGTCAAATTTATTGGATTCCCACAGAGCTGAAAAATCTGTTGATTCAGAAAATTTGGCCACACCTTGTTAACGTGTCATCAGCCATCACGAGCTGAGGTTCCCCAGCCTCCTCGTCTTCTACTGGTGTCGTTTTGTACAAAAGAAAAGCAGTTATTGACATCTGATGTTATGTTTTGGAGACTGCCTGCCTCTGTTGCTGGGCTGAAACCCTGCGGTATTTAGAGACTCTCATTACACCAGCCAGAATGACTCAAGTTATTTGCGGCGTAAAAAAATGCAGCTGCAGCTACGACATGATAGCAAATTGCCGCCATAACCAATGTTTTGGTAGCAGGTGAGTAAGGGTGTATCTGCTGTCGGCTGCAGAAGTAAGAAAACAGACACACGCTGTGCTTTTATCTGTACTACTGTGTCAGGAGCTCAGCCCTCTTACAGATGCAGGAGTGTCAATCCGTGATTTGTAGCTGTCTAAGGATTTACCCTTGAATCACGCGGCTGTTTGTTGATCTGTCTGAGTCGCTTGTATGCCGAGGACCCTGTCCAACTGATGGCCTAATTCAATGTAAATACAGTCCCCCCTCGGCCTCCCTGCTGCTGCCAAAGACAGCTGTTCTTCGGGCAGACTTGGCCTCCCGCCACTCCCCTCTGAGCTTTTGAAAACACTGTAAACTGCATTTCTCCCATGAAGGAAACCATTAAAGGATGATTCAGGTTATTTTCAACGTCTCTTTTTTTCCCCTTTTTTTCTCTTTTGCTTCATGAACCACCACTTTGACACTTACATCGCAAGAACTACTATGGCTTATCATCTGCACTGTGATATGAACTGGACAATATTCATAACTAATTGCCCTGAAGGATGTGTTTTAGATAATAATGATGGCAAGCATCGGGAAAAGAGAGAGTCAGACAAAAGCTGCTCGCTGCGTTCTCTCGGCTGGAGTGGCAGCTGTCACGAGCAGGTGTTGTCAGTTAGCTAGCTAATTAAGCTAACACTAGCTCCGTGGTTGGGTCCCGGATAATGAGTTTGGCTGGAGTTGCTGGAGTGTAAACTTCCCCAAATCCCATGAAGAACATGTGACGTTAGCCTCTACTCCGATATAGGAGCATTCAGGAGCGGCTCCAACGCTTCACACACCTGCTGGGCCTCGTTACCTTTGCTGAACCTGCTGGACGGAGGCGTTCAATGATCAGTTGGACTGTGGGATTATAGAATTAATTTCCGCTTTTAAATAGATACAAAAAAATATGTCTAATTTTTATCCGTCTTCCTTATGTCCTTATTTCCCTGCTGTCTATTTCTACCACTGATGCTGTATTTGTTGCTTCCAGTGATTCAGGTAATTATTAGCTTGTCTTCAAATTATAGTAAGTCATTCATCTGGACAGAAGCAGGTGACAAAAGCCTGACATTTTTACTGGTGAGGTGTAAAATGTATTTCTGTTAAAACAAATCAAATACAACATGTCAGTGATTAACTTGACTTCAACCTGAATTCAAATTTCAACAAGACACCATAAAATTTCTGTAATAATTACAAAAACATGTTGTTTTAGTGACATAGTGCGTTTGGGGAATTTGTGTAAACACAAATCATCATGTGTGCACCCAAAGCTAATGCTGCCAAGGGACAGTCTCATAACCACACGCCCATGTGACATCATTTCCTAAATAATGGTGAAGTACATATGACGACAGCCATCCAGCTTCCCACACATGCGCTACACCCATCTGAAAAAAATACTGTCCCCACCCATGACAAAAGTACTGCACATTGCTTTACAATATAGAGGTCAGAGCAACAATAAGTCAGATGATATGGTTTATTCTCATTTGCACAGCTGTTCTTTAATGTTGGCATAGTAACTCATTTGTTATCAGGAAACGGGGCCAGTGCACCTTCACTATCCATCAGTCTTGGGGACTACCCATGGGGGTCACCTGGCAACACACTCACCTCCAAATAATGATACAGCCCAAGGCCGTGGACACAGGGAAGCTATAACCCGGGCTGTTATTGGGCCGGCCACCTGCCCATGCATCAGTTTAATGTTCTTTATAACCATCACATACAAGCTAGTGTCATTCATCCACACCAGGGAGTAGTTCATTGTAGCGGTATGTAGTTCAGAGACACATTTAGGAAAACAGTGACAAGCTGCCACACTCTGTGTACACTCGCTGTTTCATTGGTCACAAACATGCATATCTGCACTCTCTCTCAGAGAAACAGCATAAGTGTGTCTGACACAGCCCTGACACTACAGTTTTCCATTCTCACTCTGTCGCTCCTCTTCCCTGGTAAGTGTGTGCCTCTGGGCCATCCTGCAAGACATGAAAAACGCAGTTGTGCGAAAGTGTTGAGCACCGCGGACTGAATTCAGAAAGCGTTTGACGCCAAAAGTCTGTACCGAAAAAGGAACTGTAAGATGATGATCACTGTTTAGACACAGCCGGGCACTTTAAGGATGTTTCCCTCCAAACTGACATGCATGTTAACAGCTGATGTCGTTTGCTTTGCACCTGTTAAGCAGAAGTAAAGGGGAAAAGTCATTTTTTGCATCTCTGTACTATCATACTGGTATATGGAAAAAAAAAACTAAATCTTTGTGGTAGGATTGGTTTGGTCAAGGCAAAAAAAAAACAAAGGAAATGGACTAAAGGAAGACTGTATATACAGATAATAGCACCGTGGCAGAAAAGTGACAAATAAATTGCCAAAACAGTAACATCAGTCTGTGTCTGGCACACTGATAACACTTTTTAAATGAAGCGTAACCTATTCCAGTGATACTGACTGATGAATACTTTTATTTCCAAATTGATTTTTAGTGGTTTGGAATAGATGATAGCTTCACTTTTCGTATACCAAAGAAATGCATTTGTGTAACAATTCCCAAAGCGAGCCTCGTTTGCCAGGCAAAGTCGAACTACATTCTCTGGATGCAACTCTCCTCTTCAAAGTCTGTCAGAACATTAGATATCAATGGACCCCCAGTGATGCCAGTGGGGCCTGCCCACCGGGCCTGGCTCCAGCACCGGCAGCATATCGGGGCCCCTTCCATCTGTTGCCCTTGTCCTGTGTGTGTGTGTGTGTGTGTTGGCCTCCTCATCTCCCATCTTTATCATCTGCTGACTCCAGTGCCTCTCTGTTTCCCTCTTATTAGGCCTGAAAAGACTCACCAGATGGCTTGTGGGAAAAAATCATACTTCTCCAAAAGGAATAGAGGCACCACCCGCAGCAGTGGTAGAGCTCTAAAAGATTTAAGACACACATGGCATACTGTAAACATCTACACACACACAGTGCATAAAGACGTCGGTCGGTTCACGCTTGAATCGTACGTATAGAGCTACATCCCCAGAAAGGATTGACAGTGGTCGATAAATCAGACGATCAAGTCTGAGGGAGGATTCTTGATATATTGTCTCAGCACACATGACCTTGACTCTGAGCCTACACAGTGTGTCAGAATAAGCAGTGTGTGTGTAATCATGTCCTGTTTGCAAACTGAATGGTCAAGTCAGGTTTATTTATAGTTCTTTACACTAGCTTGTTCAAAGGATTCATATATCAAACACACTGGAGCTCACACTGATGGGATGCCAGGAGATCAGAGCTGCGATCGAAATCCCGCATGTTTTTTTATTATGTGGCAAAGTCTTCCAGGGATAGTTTGACATTTTGGAAAAAATGCTCATTCCCAATATGGCAGAGAGTTAGATAAAAAGATCACTACCACTCTCACGTCTGTCTGTGCAGTAAATATGGATATATATTTAAGTTTTTATATAAACATTTGCTGGTTAGCTTAGTTTAACAAAAAAACGAAAACAGAAACAGCTGGCCTGGCTCTGTTCAAAGGTTAAGAAAAAAAACATCAACCACCAGAATATGTTTCTTTTAGCAGTTATGAAGTGTTATATAAAGCCTTACTAATAGGATGTCAGTAATATTATTGCATTTACTTTATCATGTAATGTGCTACCACCCAATTTTAAGTGCTCAGCAGCTCTAAATGATGCAAACCAGCACAAAAATGTGATTTACCAACAGAAAGCACCATTCTCTGAACAGACACATTACAAACACTAACATTTGCATTTTGGAACATAAAACAGCCAATTTGTCAAACTACTCAGTCTAACATGGCATGATGGGAAATGTGGACGGCCACTATAGATCTAGTTTTCAGTATATTTGATGTAAAAGAGGTGCGTGTGCGTGTGTGTGTGCCTCTGTCCAGAAACAAGCACACCCTGCTTTGCCTAGTTTGCAAAACCTAGATAAATGTTTGTGTAGTGCCTTTTCATTGGCCGTCAGCCTTGAGTTTACGTGCGTACTGTCAAAAAAAATAAACCTGAAGTGGAAATAAATTATTAAATAATTTCGGGTTACGGCTGAGTCTCAGCTGAGGTGCTAGCCTGCACGGAGCCGTTGCAGAACGCCACACAGATTACAATGAGAGCCTTGCTGTCATGTGAGACGTGCAGGTAGGAAAAACACGTCTGATAAAGCTTGTCAGCAAATTCCTGTCAAAACTGATCATAAGGTAAGTTAGCGTTGCCATAGAGACCCAGTTATGCTGAGGCTGTAGAAGCAATAGTACAAACCATAATATAACCATAATATATAGCAAATATAACATGAGTCGTACTTCTGCAGTAAGGCATTGCTCTACACAAACAGTAATAATGTAAAGTAATTTATTACTTTCAAATGAAAGTAACTAGTAATATGTAATAAATTACATTTTTTCAGACAGTTGCTGAACACTGTCTACCAGAACTTCTAATGCTGTTTGCATGTTAGTCTCCCTGGACCCTCAAACGACCCCTTTCCCTCCGTCCCACGCGTGATGAAGCCACCCTGGCACACTCATCCTCTCCAGCAAGTCGCTCTGCCTAACACCCGAGTCACACTCTCCTGCTTTTTGATTCAGCAGCTCAAGTCGTGAGAGTTCAAGCCGACAGACGGGCTGAAGCTCAAAATACCTCATGACACTTTGCAGCAAAATGTAGCGCGCCGTCGCTAGATCATCTGATGGCTTGTCTTCAGGTTATCCAGGTTTACAGACACGCACACATCGTCACATTAGCGACTGTGCTCTTCAAAGCAATTTAGTGATTTCAGCTCCCTCTTGGCTGTTGCCTGCCTTTTTTCATCATACTGTGAGGGCAAAATGAAAAATAGTCTGTGAGGTTTCATATACCAGACGTAATTAAAAACACAAGCGTGTAGAGATGTCTGTGTGTGAGTTTGTTCTTTTCATGCATTTGATGCACTCTGTCTTTCTTCTCTGTCTCTCCCCATGCTCTTGTTTTTCACAGCACAATGCCCAGCACTGTGGCCGTCCCTCGAGCCGGGGCCCTCCTCTTCCCGTCTCTCTGGCGTGGCTGAGCTCCTGGGAGAGCCAGGTCTGGTCTCCAGGCTCAGAGGAGGTGAGCTTGGCCGAGGCGATGGCTTTTGATCCTCACACCAGACGCTGTCTCACCTCCACTGCAGACAGGCTCTTTATTCAGTGACGCCTGAAATTAGATGGTGCACTTTTTAGGCGGATGGAAATGTTGTGGTGGAATTGGCATCGGGGTAGTCCCTGCCAGCCGCTGGAGCTTCAGTTGCATCTGGAGCTATATGCTGGGGACTTTCAAATAAAGACCAAAACGACCTTTGCCTGGGCACGCAAAATTTTGCTCGTCCACCCAATTTCCACGATTCTTTTTCTGCATGTGTGCTGTTGTGCAGTCAGTCATGCGTGAGGGAATGCTTTATCTGTGACACAGTTGCAGCTCTTCCAGAACTAATTCACCGCTGCCAAAAACAACATATGCTCTTGTCTTATACAGTGATTCTGCATAATGCCTGAGCTGTTGTCTTTAAACACCTCCATCAGGGATGAGGACCTGTGCAGTGAGGTCACGTGTGCATCTGCACACCCCAAAGAAAACACACAGAAGGGTAGAACATGTACAGTTTGTCACTTTGGCACAGTTAAGTGGCTGCGCAGTTATTACGCAATGAAACTGGACTCCGCTTTCTTTTTTGCCTTTGACCACATCTTCTTCTTCAACACCTCTTCTCCGTCCCCCTCCTTTCTCTCTTTCCATCCCCCCTCTCCGAGGACCACCCCCTTCCCTTTCCTCTCTCTCCCCCTCTCTCCTTTCAGTGCTGCAGCCCACCCTGCTCTGAGCTTTAATGGTACATGCCATTAGAAAGCCCATCTCTGGAAGGGAGGAGGGGAGGGTGGTCTCAATCTCAGCTAAGAGGCTACTTTAGTCCCCCAACATAAGCACATTCACAGATGTCTCTGCACGCGTAGAGCCGTCTCACCCGTCACGACAGAGCAGCCTGCTTCTGTGTGAGGCAGCGAGCCGCGGACAGAGAGACGAGCAGAGAGGGACACAGGCTGACACAAGGAGGAAAGGAGGGAGGCAGAGCAAGAGAAAGAAGAGGTGAAGAGCGCGTGCATCGCTGCCACTCTGACGTCTCCCCTCATGCGCCTGTTTCGGCTGGTCTGAGCGCAAGAAGAGGAGAGAAGAGAAGGGAGGAGAATAAATCCTGGGAGCCTGTGTTCTCTCTTTGCTTTATATTCCCATCTTCTTCTTCTTTTTCTTTTTTTTTTTAATCTCCATCAATCCAAGGCATGAAGGCGGGTGTCAGCTGGCACGGCAGAATAAAAGAAAGGGATGCTTTGAATGCCGCCTCTCTTTCAACAAGGGACAAGGAAGAGGAAGTGGGGGACAACACACAGCAGGGACAAAAACGGGATTTCTAGAATGAATGGGAGTCCTTCTGCCGCATGCGCTGGGAATAGCAGTCTCAAACTGAAATCTCTGAATGAGGTAAAAGAAATAATGATTCCACTTTCTCTTGCTTTTTATTTTTTCCTCTGAGCCTGATTGGTCGGCAGGGTCAGATATACATCTAAGAGGCACTTGAAAGCATGCACATAAGCTTGACAGAGATGAACCAATTTCCATGCTGATCAGGTTTGGAGCAGCAGTGGGGGAGATTGCCATCTTTATCCCTGGGTCGCTGTGTACAGCAGCACGGGGGAAGTGTGAGGGGAAATCTACGCATGTTGCATGCTGCAGAGAGCCAGCGCGAGCCGGGGGTAGAGAGAAGAGTCGGTGTCCGCGTGCCTGATGAAAAGAATTGCTGATAATCCTCGCGCTTAGAATTTGGGTGCTGCGATAGCAGAGTGGGCTCGGAGAAATTTCCTCTTAACTGACCGGCCAAGCTGCCGTCGCACAAGGACCAATTAAAATTTAGATCCAGTGAGTTCAGCCGATAAATGCATATTAAATTCACTTTTTCATGAAATATGAATTTGCTCTCCTGTAGAGGAACATTAAAATACCCTGTGAAAGAAATCAAATATATGAGGACTCAAAAAAAGAGGGGACTGCGGGGATGGTGGAAGGGGGGGCTCGTTGAGGGATGAAACAAAATGCAGTGTGTGTTTTTTTAAAGCAAAGTCTGATAGAACACTTTCACTGGCGACCCTGGGGAGCCATACACAAGAAAATAACAACTTGTCCACAGAACAGAAGCGAACAAAAAAAAAAAAAAAGAAAGAAAATGGGGGCACTGGGCTTAGAAAAGGAAAGCTTGAGTCGAAGTTAAGTGGGCTGTACGCTCTCATTTCTGACACCTACCTAGGGAAGCCTGGCGCTAGCTGAAAAGATGCAGTGGTGGTGGTTGTTTTCTTGAGCGGCACAGGTGCACCAGCAACTCTGGAAAGAAGAAACAGCAGTCCTTTGTGTCAGCCCACTAATGAGACGCTGATGGCTCACTTTGGCTGCTATGATCACTTGGGTGTGAGCAGAGCTGTGAAACGTGCACTGGCTGTATCAAAACTGCGGGATTCGGTTCATTCAGTAGTCTCCCTGGAAAATCTTGCACAGTGCGGCGACGGCGCCAAAGGTGTGGGCTCCGGTCCGAAGTCCTTACTCATGTGTCAACACACATCAACCTGACTCTCCCTGGAAGTTCTGACTGGTCCGGTCACAGCATGCTGACACCCACCATGACATCAGGCATGTTGGGCAAATGTTCTCTAAAGCTCATATTTTCACAGTGTCTGAGGAAAATACTGACTAATAGGTATGTGATAGATATATTCAGTTAGTCTTATAGTGCTGTGGGTATGCGTATTTTAGACATTATAGTCCTGTGGGAAAATAAATGCAGACCTCCAGTCACAGGGTATATATTAAAACACATAAAGGTATAGATGCCTCCATAGACTACTGAGTTAACTATCCGTGCTCCACCCTTTCTAAACTCCTCGTCTGTTCCACGGTCGACATACACGATGGCAGCAACACCTGGTGCTCGTTCCTCAGCCCATACAGTACGTTCACACGCAATGAAGCCGCGTGTCCCCAGCTGTTTCTCGCACGGGTCTGCAGCGCTGCATTCTCTGACCGTGTATATATTTAGTTTCTGCCCGGTCTGGCGATGTCAGCAAATAGCATCCAGATCTCATTTATGGAGGCTTGTCATTTCACTCTGTGTTCATGGTTGCCCCTTCGCCTTGACCGTACAATACACAGACTGCTGAGGGACAGAAATACACGCGCATGATGTGGCTGCACTTCTGCCACTGTGGCTCATGACTTACAGCATGTTACAGAGTAGAATAAAATCGAGTAGAATAAATCTATTGGCACCCCTTTATACAAGGCATCCTTACAGTATAACATATAAATGCATGAATGTTTTACTGTAACCATTATAATTCATAATTGCAATAACTTTTGGTTGACCAGGTTGTGAATCCACTATTCTGATTAGTTTATATGCTTACCTAGCATATCTTGCTGTTTTATAGAGCTATTAAAGCATTTTATTGCTTCAATCAATTATCTAACGCTCTACTTTTGGAGGAAGATCAAAGAACATTGTGAATGGAGCATGTGAAGTGAAACAATTCTAATGGAGCTTTTCACTTTACGATAAGCATTGAAATTTGAAGCATCAGACGCACAAAGACGCAGCAAGCTGCATCGCCACTCATTTCCACACAAACATATGAATTTATTATTAAAATGCTTAATAGCAGCATATCATGGAGTCTGAATAAACATTTTATTCATGTTTAGAAACACTATTAAGATGGATGAGGATGCTTTAGAATTTGAAATAGGAAACAATATACAATAAATGTCATCACAACACACATTATACATGACAGGAATATGGGTATAGCTGATGTTGTGGAGGTGCTGGCGTTGCATGTTCACATGTGGAGTTTGCATGTTCATCACTGATAACGAAGCACTATTTTACACATCACTGCACAGTGTAATAATGCGTTTGGAGCCCGGCAAGATGGAGGGATTAGACTTTGGACAAGTGTTTTGAAAGCTATTGACAAGGCTGCGGAGGTTTAGAAACAGAGGGCAGCGTGTGGGTGCCTGTAAAGCATGTCTACCTACACCGAGAGCTCAGAGATACAGATTTTTGAACCCCACTCTACTGGGCAAAATTCATTTATGTTTGAAGTCTGTGCAATGCGTGCTGTAGGTTTTTCTTTGAAGGTAACTGAGCCTCTCTGCAGGATTCATCCATGGAGCGGTGCAGCCTTAGGCAACAGAGGGGCGAAGCAGCAGACGTGAGAATAAAGCCTTTACATTATATACACATGTATTGTATATATTTATATGAACAAACCACCCTATTAAGTGTAGGCATATACGTACATATTACTATATAACTGGAGTAGTTCATACGTTCACATGCACAGTTAATAAGCACACTCAAACCCAACAATCACTTTCTCCTCTTATAATCAAAGTGTGTATCAGAAAGCCAGAGTGATTATGGGAATTCAGTAGCAGTCTATGCAGGGAAATCAAGTGCAGTGCTTTCTGGCAGGAACATTTTCCTTGGCAAATCTTCATGATTATGAATACTAACTGCTGTGACGGCCTTAAAGTACGTCGAATTTGTGAAGTTGATTATTCGGTTATCCACCACCTCTGCCTGCAAAATGATAAACTACCATTTTTCATGTTTTCTGACTGCGTTCAAATGGTACACATGAAAATTAGAGGGCTGCACTATCTAGTAATGGCTGCTTGTAACAATGGTGTTTGTGTTTTAGCAATAATATAAGTCGCTGGGCCTTGCAGCAGTGCTGTTGTACCTCTGTGGATTACACTCCACGGGGCACTTAAAATCTGTCTGGCTGCCCATTAAGACAGCCACTATCCTGGCTCATTAATGTCCTGCAGAGGAATTAGAATAAACTGTGCTCCACGGACTCGTGCTGGCAGAGGCTCTCTGCCTACTCTCCAGCAGCTTTCCTCCCTCCAGGGACAGCAGTTGTTTGCCCGAGGTACATCAGAGCAGCTTGAAGTGACCAGCAACACAGAATAATTAGATGTTCAATTCCTCCAGACTGCCGTGGCCGTTGAATTCATCCTGACTTGTTTCAGCAATTTCAGCAAAGGTTGCCAAATATAATCACTGTGTAGGACATCACCAGCCACTTAAATGGGAAATCGGGTTTGAAAACCGAGGATTATAAGAGGAGGATGAGACGCTATCCTGGAAGAAGTGAAGCAGTACGAGTTGAGTGTGATGAAAGCTGGATTTTAATACAATTTCTGTTTGCCTTTTTTTCCCACGTGATGCCGCATTTAAGAAGGCACTTGTAAAGTGAATTTTGTGCTTTTTTTGGTTATTCCTCTTTCTTTTCTGAGAGATTTGAGAACATGAGGGGCTGTCAGCATCTTGTGACACTGACCAATGTGCCTTCTATAATCCTACTCAAATTGAAGGAGGTACTTGTGAGACATAAACTCTTGTGTTGAAAATCAAATATGCTCCAGCATTTCATTTTTTGCTAATGCACTCATGCTTCAATGCTGGTTTCAATGCTGTTTTTTGCTGATGCTGTCATGCTCCTTTTGGCTATAAATACATTCCCTTTTTTTATCATCATCATCAAATGAAAGCTAATATGTTTATTATTCAGCAAACTAAGAGAGGCAATTTTAGTTTTTCTTATTTCAGTTCTAGAGGAGGAATTTTATTGCAGTCAGAAACCAAACATGACAGCAAATGACGGCTTTTGCTAATAACTTGCATCTGCTGAACAGGTTGGTGTGAGTTCCAACGAAATGAACAGCATCATTTCTGTTTCAGAGGGATTTGCTGCTGAGGCTTGTAATGCTGTTTACTGGTTCAATCAGTAATGCTGCACAATTCAAATAAGTTTCCCCGTTTTCTTAATGAATTTTTTTGGTATAATCTCATTATGTGTATTTGTGGTTGCCCATGGTCCCTGGGGCAGTACCGCTGTGCTAGAAAAAAGAAGGTATTAGGGACAGCTGGCAGTGTGGTATCAGTTGTGTTCACATTCATCAGGCCTGCTGGAGATTAGGAGACGGAGCAGAGATGCGACTGGAGGCGTATAGTATGTGCAGTCACATAAAGCACTGTATATACAGACACACAGGCACTGGTAGGAACATTTTCCCTGGTCACACACACACACAGGCTACAATATCCACAGGCACAAACCCACTGTCAAACCATATTCCACCACACACAGTGAAGAATAGAAGAAGAATGGAGTGGAAAACACTTCTTTTCTCCCTCCTATCTTCAGCTGTATTTTCTTTGACTGTTACAATTACATAAGAGAGTGAATAGGAAGGGCTCCACTCTGTCCTTCATGGCAAAATGAGCTTAATCTATAATCAGCATGGTGGTGATGGCAGCTTGTGTCGGCAGCGGAGCATTCAGCCCGGTGGGAGGAGGAGTGGCATGAAGTGCGAGGCTATAGTGTTATACAGTAGGTGTCTGAGGTCAGGAGGCTGAGATTATCATCCCACATTATGAGAGATGTCGTCCCTTCTCGTCACCCTGTCCACACTACGATGATGATGTGACCTGACAGTGGTGGTGAACACGGTGGTGGGTGAGGTCTGTGTTAGTTAAACAGGGTGACGCACTGTGCTAAACGCATATATGATGTCGTTAATCTAAGACGGCATCAAAAATCAAGCGTGACCACATAATTCTTCGCATTAAATGTGGTCATTCCGTCATCCTGTAATCAGAAGTTATTCTCAAATTCATTACTGATGCACCAACAAAAATAGAGTCTATTCGCAGCTATGACTACGGTATATGAGTGGTTTTAGTAGCGAGTCTCCCATGTGAGCTTTTACTATTTTGCCTGTGTGATAAACATCCAGCTCCTTCCAGGGATAGCTGCTGTAATTACTCACAGATTAGGCAACGGCGATGGCAAACACACGGCACAACGAAAAGTCCTGGTTTTGAGGCACAAACAAGCTCACTCAATTACCCTCTTGAGAAAATCCCAGAGGCTTTGTTGTAAATCCTTCAGCTTTAACGAGAACTATGAGTCCGTCCATCTAGAGGGACGGACACGCAGGGAGATTATTTCAGTAAACTCTGGAACACAAAAGACATCACCATTACCCAGTGTTGCTCATTGTACAGATTTATAAGCAACACCCAGCTGCAGCAGCAGTTGAAGTCAGCGTACTTACTGTGAAATCTGATAAATGAATCAATAACTGGACAAAATCCCACCTGCAATAGCAAGAAAATTGTCAAATTACAGCAGAAAACCTCCCTCTGAATAGAGATCACATCCTAAAGAGGGCATCCAGGAGGTAATGCACATCTCTCCAGCACCCAATAAACCATATACGGATACTGACAACATGTATTAGTAAAAGAAGTACTAGAAGTTGAGTGGACAGTAGAGAGACTTTGGACATGTTGACATAGATTCCCCTCTAGGAAGGGATTATTTGAGGATTATTTGAGGAATATTTAGGAGACTCTTTACAGAGCCGGACAGACTTGCCGTTGCTGTAGAGCTCCATCTTTGTTTTCACGGTTTATTACGTGAATGTAGATGCAATCTGCAAAAGACACCTTACTCATTATAAGCAGGGCCTGATGTGTATTGGGAATCCATTCTCAGTGCTAATGATACTACCACGGTTTGAGAATTCATCAGTGGACTCAATCTCATTTCTGCTGATCTTGATAGAGGACAGAGGAACTGTTCTGGTGTTACTAACAAACAGGACCTTGGTCGGTCTGACATGAATTATGTCTCCAGACTGGATGGGAATGCTTAGATTACGGTACTACTGATTATTTTGGGATGGGTTCACTTGGATGTTGAAATGGGATCTGTCTCACCTCACAAGGGAGGTAATGGATACGTGTATATGATAATATATACATGATAGCACATCCTTGACACCCATTGCACAGTGGGAGGAAGTTGGAGAGGCTGTTTATCATATTGCATTTCATATAAATGCACCTAATCAATGAAATGCATGTTAACATAACATCTGGTGCAAACTCGAGGTGCAAGCAAACATGGGCGTGGCAAAATAAGTAGAAATTAGCTTTTCCATCTGCATTCTTTTCCATGCTCTGTCATGAGTTTTAGATCTAATAAAATGATTGAGTGCCGAGATAAGGATACTAATGAGGTGCAAATAAGCCTACGAGAGAGTAACAGCTCCAAATCCAACCGCACACCTTCCGGCCCTGCATCTCAGTGCAGCAGTGTTGCGGAGGCTGCTGCTCTGGACCTCTGCAAACAGCTGATCAGTGCAAAAGAAGAAGAAATGCCGGGGTTAGTGCATTATGGCTTCCATTTTCTAAATGATTTTCTAGATCTGAGACCAATCTGATTTGCTAATCTACCTCACAAAAAACACTATTAAAACCGTGACAGTTTTTTTTTTTTTTTCATGCCTCGATGCTGAATGTGCTGAACTCATTTTCTGCCATGGTGCAATCATCCTTGTTACACAGTATGAAATAGGATTGGCACAGAGAGGGCTGTCTGGTTTCTCTATTCAGAGTTACGAGAGGTAATGTAGGCAGCAGTTGTGACTGTTTTGACTGAGTGAGATGGATAAGCAGTCATTTGCAGCAGGGAATTATTCTACATTAAATATTAATAAATGTTTTTTTCTTTGTGTGGTATATTTTCATTTCCACAGCAACAATACCAACACAGCGAGAAAAAAACGGAAAGAAATGTGTCAGTGCAGGCAGAGGAATTTAGTTTCATTCCACTTCACTGTTAAATCTTTTGGTGAATATTTCCAAACATGCAGCCGCTGTCAAGGCCAGAAATCAATTATGTGGAAGTTTAAACACTTTAAGGTGTGTGACTGACAGGAGTGAGAGGCAGAAGAACTTAATGTGCAAAAGAAGCCTCGGCAACGCTGCAGTTCAGAGCTGCCAAATGGTGTAATGCTCCGTGCTGAGGAGTGAGAGATGACTGGCCTTAGCTAGGCTGCTGCTGTTGTTCTCGTCGTCGCTCGCACGTCATTTCATGTGCAGTAAGTGCCACTTACGTCTCACTCGCAGTGTTGCATCTCTGAATCACTCCGGCACACTGTTCATGAAGGCAGCGTGTCCTCAGTTCCCTCATGACCGCTGAGAGGTTGTTGCTAATGTATCATTAAAATGTGTGTTTAAGCCGGTCCGGTGTATTCCAATTATCTTGGACTTTTATTTACATGAGATATTTTCTCTGGCAGACCCTCTTGATCCCTCCAGTACCTGAGGAGGGGGAGCCACTTTGATGCGGCCTGTTGTGCGTGGCTGCCAGATATCCAACTAATTTCCAAAATTGATTTAGTGTCAAAAGTTTTAAAGAACAAGGTGATCTGTCGGAGCATCTGCCCATTTATCGCCTTTCTGCTTTGGGCTTTAATTAATAGTCTTATACGAGCAACAAGCAGCAAGTCTGACCTGCATTGCACCAGCATTAATTTGCTGAGCTTCTTGGCTATAAGAATTAATTACTGTGAACAAACTGTAAAACACAGATACAAAGTAAAGAGCTTAAACTGTTCATGCTCATAATCATTTTCATAATCATTTTATATGTGATGTGTCAGTGGGCCAAAGAAGACCGGCTAGCTCTGAATAAAGTGCTAGGGGTTTTTTTAGGTTTATTGATATGCACATTTTGATTGCACAACATGGGGAAACACTGACAGGTGCTCGCCCTCGTTCCACTAGGCTTGATGCTAACCAGCGGGTTTGATATGCAGTTTACATATGCAGTCCTGAGGGCCGCAGCACGATGCCCCTCCAGCAACATCTACTGAGCCTGTCCATACCATCTGACTCCAGATATGCCGGCTCTGAATAATGTGACTCTGAGAATATGTGGGAGTTATTAGAGCAGAAGTTGAGCGATGACTTGTGCATCCATAGAGTGGATGAATCCACTGGGGTTTAGTGACCCCTCATAAGATGCTCTTGTTAAAGAAACGCCCAATGCATAGTTGGAGTCTGACATCTCCTCTTGAAGTGTTGTCATACTAATTATGGATGACCGTTAAAATGGGGCTGGACACAGATGTTGATGCAGTAAAATGTTAAAATGATGATAAAATATACAGAACTTTAAAGACATTAATGTCAGCTCTATATAGGGCTCAAGACAACAAATGAGTTAAATATCATTCACATTCAGTTATATCAAACTAGCAAGATGTTTGTCTTTGTCAGGACTCTGGACGGGGCATCCTCTATTCGTTTGATTTTCTTGTTTTCTTGGGCAGGTGATTTATAAATGGCTTTGTCTAGTTTTTCAACACAGCTTTGCACTGAGGGACCTAAAGGTTATATTGACTCCTCTCAAAACTCTTGCACCTTCTGAGAGGAGTACAGCGACAATGAATCAGTGTTGGAGTCATTGAGGGATTCAAGTAAATGTCTTGTTTATGTCTCCTCTGCTTCGTCTTTATGAAGTAGGGGGGAGTGGAGCGAAAGTATGCCTGAGACACTTGTTGCAAATTACCACTGCCGCCGTGTAGATAAAGCGGTAGCTCCATTAAGTGGCATCTTCTTCAGACATTGTAAGATAATAATTGTTTGTGCTGCCTGGTGACGCGTGTATGCGATGGGGCGGTTTGTCAAAACCACTACGGCGATCAAAGTGGCTCAATGGATTTGGCAAAGGCAGCATTTGCTGTTCGGCCTGAGGCGAAGTCCCCGCTGCAGCCAGCCTCAGTCTGATGGCGTCCAGCGCTCTCACATCCGTAGTCCTGGGATGACTCGTGTTACAACAAGTCCAGTCAAGAACGTTCGACTGTAGCCTGAACCGCAGCGATTCCTTTTCCTGTTCTTACCTCACGAATACTTCTTCTTCTCACTTTCAGTTTTAATTCAGTGATGGAGTTTGGGGTAATATTAGCCCATAAAATGTGAGGAAGTTGATGAAACCTCGAGCTTGTGATTTAATGAAAACAATAAAAGAACATCACTGTAGGAGTGCAAACACAGGCAAAATGAGCACCTAGTTAATTACTCTTCTGAGAAATGAAGTGAGAGCATTTCAGAATTCTTTGTAATCATGAGTGTGCGTGTGTGTGTGTGTGTGTGTGTGTGTGTGTGTGTGTGTGTGCACATGCTTCATGCACATGTGTCTTTTGTCCTCTGCCTGCATGGACACCACATCACTTCGCATTAATGAGACAGGATCATTTGAACGAATGCCAAGAGGCTGTGCTCGGTTACATTCAGCTCAGTGTAGCAGTCATGGCTAAAGATAACTGTAGACAGAACAATGTTCAGACTGAGGATAGGAGTTGAGTTATAATACACAGTGGGTTGGAGGCCCGAAACAAATGCCCTTGTGTGATTGATTACACGCTACAAGCTAATGAGATAAACAGAGCCTGAATCGATTTAGTCGGGGAGGAATCATGCCAGAGGGGCATATGCAGCCGTGTGCAATGGCTGTATTGACACGCTCATATTCAAAGACCCAGTGAAAGAGACCAAGCTGCGCTTTTGGCTGAGAACAAAGCTGTGTCCTCTTCCGCTGCATGGAGCTGCTTCGCCCACCACTACAATCAGGGTCAATGATGCTCAAATCAAATGCTAGCGATGGGATCTGACAAGTTGGGTACTTACTGCTTAACAGTCATTGCTAAGAAAACCTTTGTCTAGTCAAAGGCAAACAAGCAGGCAGCCTCCCATTAACGCTCGATTGCCAGAATAAAATGTTGGCATTGTATGTTCCTGCAGATCATGCATGGTTAAATCTGTATGTTTCATATGTACCATGTTTCTATAATAGGTATCAGAGTGACTTTGAGATTACCAGGACATGAGCTGAGTATCTCTCATCAGGAGGAGGAGGGGGATGGTGGTGGTTGCGTGACAGCCCGGCGAGATGACTGCCAGGCAGCAGACTATTGTCTGAGCCGTGGTTGTGTCTACAAAACCGGATGTTTTTAACGAGAGGTCGGGACAGTTTCCAGCCGTGTTTGTAGCGACAAAACCTGGTGTTTTTAATGAGAGATTTAATGAGAGGCTAAACTGGGCATTTTAGGCCAAAAGATGATCTCTCCCTAACCCTAACAAAGTGGTGTTTGTGCCTAAACCCAACCAGGCCTTAACCACAGTGCTGTCACAACATGAAATTTAAGAATTAAAATGTTAGACATGTTAGGTTTGAAAGTAAAGACTGACTGGAAAACACCTTTAACTGTAGTTAGTGACAAAGCACATTACAGTACACACACAGATGACCGTGAGCCCAGTTTAGGGGCTATGTGCAGAGGCTGCCACAGTCCTTAACTAATTGGCTAATGACAAACTCACTGATATTCCAAGTACAGTGGTTATCCAATTAAAACCTTCATGCTTCACCAAGACGGCTCTCAGAGGACAAACAGAGCTGGACACATATGTGACGGCGAGCATGTCTGAGCGGCGACGTGGAATAAACGGAGGGCAGTGAAAGCACAAGGCTCTCAGCGAGTGAATACCTGGCCTTCTCCTCCCCACCTAACTTTTACCATTACTGCTTTGCTGCCTCATCAGAAGATAAAATGCAGTTTTGTTCTTCTGTTGAGTATCACACAAGAATTTTGTGCTCATGGTCTTCCTAATATTTGTGTTCTTATGTGTTTGGCTGATCTTGCTCTAATCACTTAGCGTTTCCAAAGCAGCTACCGAATAATCAACGAGGTTGTTCAAACACCTTCGCACACTTGAACAAAAGAATACAAATACAGAAAAAGCTGGATTTTGGTCATGTTGTTGCCTCATTTTCACCAGCAGTGACATTTCTTGAACCAGGATTCACCGCTCAGAGTTTTAAGCCTTCTGATGCTCTCTTATGAGCATGACAGCAAGGGAATACGATCAGGCTCCTGGAAGGACATTCAGAGGAGGTGTGTTTAATTGATTGCTTTATGATTGTGTGACTCAACTCATCTCGGCACGCCAAAAGGCACGAGGGGGCGAGTCATCCGTCATGGAAGGGGGAAGGGCGGGATTCAGGAGAATCTGTTTGTTTTTTTTCCACAGAGGACAAGCGGACAAGAGTGTTTGTGTTGTTTATGTGCTTCTGGAGACTTGGAGGGAAAATACTACATTTCATCACCATCCAGTGGCGCAAAAATTCATTTGCTGTAGTGTTTGATCATAAGCCTTTGGGCAGGAAGGCAACAGGGGAGTGGCGGGGTCGTCGCAATTCCTCCACGGACGAGCACATCACAGAGAGAGGCTGGCCTCTTTTTCATGTGATTCCAGATTTGCTCTATGAGGGTGACATTTCTCTTTGCTGCAAAGGACTTAGTGTGCGTGAGTGTGTGTGTGTGTGTGTGTGTGTGTGTGTGTGTGTGTGTGTGTGTGTGTGCCATATGTGCCCATTAGGCTTAATATTTTTGTATGCTTTTTACATCATTTGTAAAATTAACTTGAGAGAAAAAATCTGACTGTAAATGAGGCTTAATAATAGTTAACTATATAAAACAGTTAAATTGGAAAAACACTACAACAATTTACTCGCGCAGTGTTTCATTTCTTGCAGCCCTAAATTTAAAACAGTGCACACATGAAGTCAGGCTATTAACATCTGTAATGAAATCTCTAATCAGTCCCACAGCACTCCTCCGAGTTATTCATTTGCTAATGCAAAAAACCAAATAGTGAGTTTGTAATTTAGTGATAGTGACACAGTTAATGGCATAATCATCGAGTGCTCTCATTATTTAAATTCACACAAGCGATTTTAAAGGAAGGCATACGTCGGTATAAGTGCTTAAGAGAGGAAAACAAAATTTCTTCCATATGAACGTGAAATAAACAGCAATAATACTCTCCTTGCTCATTTTTTAGTCAATTAAAACAACAACCATAAGACAATCAAGCAGCCTTTGGTGACAATTACCTTCAAATGAAATAAAACTTGTTGATTATATGGTTCACTGCAGGCACACTGAGTTCACTGCACTAACAAATTTGGTGATAATCACTTATAATTGATAGGTACTGTCCAAATGTGCTTTCTGACATGCTGAATTCAAAACAGAGAGCGAAAACAAGCTTTTACACCACATACAAAGCAGAGAAAAGGGATGAAAATCAATACGGCTCCAGCCACGCCATACTGCAAATGAAAAGCATGCATGCCACGATAATGGATATGGATTTCTGGGTGTGTGGCTCATGTTTTATTCCCATGCCGTGCTGAAATCTTTCTATATAGTGCTACAAAAGATGATTGATGAGTGCGCGGGACAGGGAGTGTATTTCTACATATTATGACTTTCATTACAAGGCGTTCAATCACTTTGTGTGGTTCAGATATACTTTTTTGAGTGGACTGTCCCTTTAACCTACAACACATACAGCACTGTAAATGTGGTTTTCTTAAGTGTATAAGGCCACAGCCAGAGCTGCTGTCGCTACTCTTGTATCATTAGCAGCTGTTAGAGGTCGGCTTGGGTAAAGACAGAATATAGATGAACCTTCTGTTTAAACGATGGGCGAGACAGTGAGAGAAAGCCAAACACTGCGTGGAAAAGTCAGCGACGAACAAAGACAGAAAACACAACATTGTAATATTTACCATGCTGAGAGAAGCCGGATAGCAGCCTTGAGATGTCTCACATTGTTTGCAATCAGTGAGACACCCGCTCTGCATCAGGCTTCCTGGTGTGCCTTTGTGTGTATGAGCCTTTTAATAGCAGTGTGTGTGTGTGTGTGTGTGTGTGCGAGGGTCGCACCCCCTGATATATCTGTCTGATGAACAGGTTGTGTGAAATGTGTGACTGCCTAGGATGCTGTTACCAGATAGCCTGTGGTTGTCATACACGATGTGGTACAACGAGAGTGAATTCGGTCAGATAAAGAAACGAGGCAGCTATAGTACTATGAGAAATGTTCATTTTTCTTCTATTTTACAGGAGATCTTTAAATAATCTCAATACATTTTGCCATTCATTTTATTGTATTGCCAAAGGCTCAGGGAAGAATTAATTTCATTTTAAATATTTGTAAGGCAGTCTCACATATTGTCCCAGCCCCTTTAGCCCCTTGGCCTTCATCATCATGATTACCCAAGAGTGAGGATGACACATATTATACAGCCAGGATACATATTCACCAGTCTGATCAGAGCTAGTGTCGCATAGCCAGATCTTGTTTGCATTTTTTTAAACCAATCACAATCGTCAAGTGGTGCAAATTACGTATTTGGTCAAGTTTCAGAAAACAAACTTAGCAGCAGAGTGATCGCTCCCAAATGTTGAATGTTGCAAAGGTACAACAGACGGGAAATATGCTCACCTAAGTAGCGCACCACAGAAGCTGACAGAGCTTCTCCCAGCGCGCAACACTGGAATCAGATGTCAGTCAGCTGCTGCCATGGGAAATGCTCACCCAGAGGCCTGAAGACACAAATATGTCAAGAAATTGTTTTGCAACCTTTTGAAAAAGTATGCAGAATTATATATATATATACATATATATATATTCCCTCACACGGAAAGCGAGAAGGATTCAAATTTCAGTTCTGCTGTCGGTTTTGATTCTGAGCCTCTTCCCGTCCCTTTAAACTCTGGGACAAATTGCACAGTTTGGTGTTACTGCACCTGGCTGAATGGCCTGTTCCATCACCCGCTCACTAAATCCTCACCTCAGTGGAGACAGATAACAATGTGGCATCGGTTTTGCTGCACCAGACCAAACAGAGCTGAAACACTGTCCCACAGCTGACTCAAAAGTCAAATCCCCCTCTCTCTGCTTTCCAGAGGGAAATTTAAAACCTTTAATGTCTGGGAGAATGGCTTCACGAAGAAGCGTGAGCATTTTTTCACACCGCATTTCTTCCTTAGTTCTTTGGAAATGTAAGCCTCAGCTGAGAAGTTCCGCCTTCAAAATCTCATCAACTTTCACTTCAGTGCGAGAACATTTCTGAGGATAGCTTCCATGTTGAAAATGAGGTGTCATCCTCACTGTCAGGACACTTCCACAGTCCATCATTGATCACTTCATCAACCCTTTTCATCCATTTTGACTTTGTTCAAACTGGACTGTAGGCTTACTTTCTGTTTTCACTGTATGTCTCTTTAATCCGTGCATTATTTTTATTTTATGTGTTTTGTTTTGTTTTGTTTTATTCATTTATTTGTTATTCATCAGAGCAGCAGGTCAATGCAGCATTAGAAAAACAACAGAAAAGCAAGGTAATGACAAAGTAATAAGGGCCTTGATTTAGTAAAAGCCAAAACCTGCACAGGCAAAACACGAAAGAGAAGAAAAAGAGAACTGAGGAAGCATTTTCAGGAATTTTGTCTGGTCAAGCAAGCATCTATTGGGAAGATTTAACTGTCAATCTCTTCTGTTACATCCCTGAATAGGTTTATCTGATCCAGGCTGCTAAAGACGCTTCCTCAGTCCAAAATATTTACCATTAGCAGTGTATGTGCCAGTGCTGAAACAAGCGAAGGGAAGACATTAGACACAGACTCAGACATCCGTATGAGACAGAGCAGTGCTAACATTCTGGTTGAGTCCTGTGCTTGGGTCTGTCCTGCGTGCTGTGTAATGAGAGGTTAGTGAGGCTGCACCCGGTGACAATGGCACACATGCGTCAGCCGAAGGGCTAAATCCAAGAAGGTTTAAGCCATTTAAATAAAGAGGAAAGGCTATCCTTTAAAATGTGCCTCGTGTTAAGCTCCACACCAATCTGATAAGTGCACTGTGCCCAAAGTAGCTTTGCATAAACCAATCTTGTAGCGGCAGGTGGGCGTGATGTAAAGTGCTCCAATATCTTAAAGGGAGAAGAGAAGAGAGAAGTGCCAGACACTGAAATACAAATCGATCATTAAGTTAGTACAACAGTTAGAGACACCCTGTCATCGCTGGAGACGTGCAACAAAGCATTCCGCTTTGTTGAGCACCCAATCAATAAACTCCCATTCACACTGTCCCTTATTGGCAACAGGCAGAGATAAATTAGTATTTTGGAGACCTCCCTGGGATCCAACTAACAGAATATTTTTCAAGATTGTGGCCGAGGTAAAAATCCTCAAAGGAAAGGTTAGGACTGTCTCCAAAATGTCACATATCTCCAGTGTGTGTTTACAGCTTAAAATATGATGCAAACGTTTTGTTGTATGTCCAAGACAAACAGGGATTCAGTTCTGTTTCTGTATTCATGGAGTTATGTGTCATTGAAACCCTGATAAGATGATATTGCATTTATTTTTTTCTCTGTAAATCCCAGTTTTATATCTAATAAGAGCCAAAAATACTGTATATGCCTTTTTTGCTAATCTACATTGTTCAAAATTAGAAATCACTGACTCATAGATTTGAGCTCATAGGTGTTTGTACTTATTGTGATCAAGTTTGCCTAACCTCTTAATTTCACAATTGTGCAATCATGAGTCACTGACACCTACATGGAAGTGATACAAATAGCTAATAATAAAACTAAAGTAGGTTGTGGAATGTGCACCTACATCATAATCAAGACAGTAAAAACTAATAAACCGTGAAAAGTGGTATTTAATGTGCAAGCAGAGACTGAATCCAGACACACTGTGCAGCATGGCAGGAGAGGATGCCCCTTTTATCAAAAGTCCCTGATGATATGAAGGAAGAAGAAAGCCAGAGACCGAACACTTTCCTCAGATTAGCACACACAGCACGTAGCCTGCAGAGATACGAACGCTGGGTTTTCTCACAGCTGAATTACGACAGGAAACGTTAACTCGAATCTATTTGCTCAAGGTAACGTCTTAAGGTTGAGCGAAGCCGTGCGTGATGTCTTCATTCTGTGACTGAAGACCATGCTTCTTAAGACCACCTAAGCCTTTTCCACCATCCTACATCTCCACCCAGCCTTCCAGTGAAACCAGCAGCCTGAACTCGTCAGTCTGGGCCTGAAGGCACTGAGGCTGATTCAGGGCAAGGTGTCAGCTGTAGAGCCGCGCTCGCAGCGCGACCGGCTGGAGGTCATTGTGAACACGCAGGTGTTTTCTCACATGGTCTCACCTTGACACGGGCGCTCCTGACACCGCTGAGCTGTAATGTAATTGCAACACAGTCTGGTGTGAGGAAGACTGAGGTGAAGCAGGGGAAGGGCTGTCAGGATGAGCGCACAAGAGGCAATATGCCCAGACTCTATTACTGCTAATTGAAGTGGGGGAGAATGGAGGGATGGAGCAGACAGAGAGGAAAGAGGGGGAGATAGCGAGAGATAGGTCAGGGAGAGAGGGGAGGGAACTTGCTCTAATAGTAACCTTATCTACACATGAACCTTTGCTGGTATTTGAGAGGTTAATTCAATGTCATGCCAGGGTCCATTCCACTGTCCGTTCCATAGCCCATTTTAGGAGATGGGAAAGATGCTATCTCTCTCCCTCTGGGAAAAGGGCAATTTGTTTAAGTGTTTATAGCTAATTGGAGATGCATGAAATCCAGAAGAAAAGCTTATGTTTTTCAGCTTGAAATGAAGTACCATCCACGGTAATCCTCTGTTTTCAGAACTTTCAGAATAACAAGCTCACCAAAATTTATTTAATATTTTCCCTTTTTTAAATAAAGGGATTGCCAAACTGCCTATAGATTATGAGGCATTAATCCAAATTACATTTACAGTACAGGCATTCATTTCCCAAAGGTGTGAGACACAAGCAACAAGAGCCGGGATGCTCAGCATCTCCAGCTCTGAAAGACGGGGGGGAGATGAGAGCCTCATTTGTGCTCCCCTGTTCCTGAGAGAATAGACTCCTGATGTGTTCGGATTTCTGCAACTGCTGCAGCCGCAAGCACACATCTGGGCCCCATTTTTTATTGAAAGTGCTCTGTCAAAGCTGTACCCCTGCAAGATGCAGTGTTGACTTATCTGTGATGCTCGGAGAAAGGTTGACTGAGCAGGGCCAGTGTGTCCAAGAGACTCGAACTCTTCACAGGCCTGAAATGCTTGAGCCTGAGTCGTCACACAGCTTCTATCCAAGGACACGTGTCTGACGGATTCTGTAAATGTTTCATCTGAGTGCTTGTCTTGCCTTCGTAGGTATTTTGAGCAACATTTCCCTGAGAAAATCAATTCCACTCAACACAACATACATTTAGAGCTGCTCCAGGCAACGTGAAGACAGAAAATTCAGTGACATGCTCTCAAAAACGTGCTGTACTGTAGGTGAAAAATGACTGCTATCCTTCTGCAGATAGGGCATGATTGTTGTCCATTTTCTTCCCATTATATCAATCGTACTGCCCGGGTTCCAATGGATTCTGATAGTCGGGAGCAACCAAAAATACAAGCCTAGCACTACTCTCGCCAGAGCCCAACCTGAGTATCAAACCTCTCCTAACTCGGGCTCCGTGTCAGAGCTCTGCCCGGGTTGCAGAGCCTTCTCAGCAAGAGTTGTTTGTCTTTAATGCTGTACAGCCACAGAAGTTGATGGATGGCAGAGAAAGGACAGAAGCTCTCCCTCCATTCATCACAAACAGACAACCTCTTGTGGCCTGGTGGCACAGGTGACAAATGAGGACTGAAGCCCCTGCTGAGGGGTGAGAAGGGTAGACGCTTTGGAGGAAGTCCCAGCTCGGTCGAAAAAGGACAGAGACCACTTATATTTGATCCATGTGTGCTCCCCTGGCCACTTATTATGCCCCGAGTTCGTAAAATGCCTCTGAACTTTTTGTCTTGGGCAATGAATTGCATGACAAACTGCTCTTTGCACTTTAAGCTGGATTCAATAAGGCCCCAAATTGGTACTTAAAAGTGTGCTGTGAGACTGAGACAGATGCGGCTGAAGGAGACTGTGGAGACTCGTGTCGACGTAAATCACATCTTGCATTTGGAGCAGCGAGGAGGCAGGCAGCAGGGAGAAGCGATTCTATACGAAGCCCCGCATCAACTGGAGGCTTCAGCGCATATTGTTAGAAGTCTGTTGAAATGGGACCAGAGTGTGCTGGTAGGAGAGGAGAAAAGACACATTAAGTGGAACGTTTAGGCCACGAATGAGGAATAATGCACGATCCTTTCAAAGCCCTGGAAAGTCCTCTGAAAAATGACTGCCGTTCTAAACATCTAATTCATCCATTATGCGTGCGTACGCTGAGCAGTAACAGATTTGAACGGTAGTGGAGCCACTTTAAAACTTTCACTCAAAAATAGTAATTCGCTGCATATTTTTATATCCTCACAAGACAGCTTACTGTATTAAATTAGCTGCTAAGCCTAGTAAAACAGTATATTGTTAACATTTATGTAACAGCTTCACAGAGCCCATAAATTTGGGGGAATCGGATGATCATTCAGGGCACTTTAAGACTTTCTTCACCTCCGGACAAATGTGGCTGTGCAAAGAAATCAGAGCGAGTGTGTAATGTGAAGCGGCGGCAGAGCAGTCGAGGTGTGACACGCCGCATGAGCGCGACGCCGGCCAAACCTGCAGCTCTTTGCAGCACGCCAGTGATGAGACCATGAGGACTGAAATGCATGACATTCGATTCAGTTGTCCTTTACATGGAGAGCTTAGAGAGGCTCGCAGAGACAGTATATCATGTTTAATGAAAGCTACATAGTTTGAATCCTGCTGGTCTGTCAATATTTGGATTATGTACTGGGAGATAGAACGGAACATCAGCATATCTCCTCCAAGGGCACCTTGTCTGTGATTGATGAGTGTGTTTATCATTATTACAGCTACTGTAAGAATGCTCATCAGTCGCGCTTCAGTCCCATTTCCTCTCCTTCTCGCCTTTTACAGTACAACATTTCAACTGAAGGTTTCCATTGCTGAGGCATTTTATAGAATACTTAATGTGCTGTTCATGCCTGTTGCTTGGCAGTCTTCCCTGGAGCCTTAGCCGGCATCTCCTTGATGCTCCTTGACAGCGAGTTGCTTAGTTTATTCTTTTACTTTACAACTCAAGAAGCTATCTATTCATTTCCTGAGTGGCTTTCCTTGATCTCAGCTATTCGCAGTTGTCTTAAAGCTGTGTCAACCAGTGTGTGGCGCCCCTTGGCCATTAGGGGCAGAGAAAAAGGTCAAAACACAACAACAGAAACACAACCAGTATGGCCACATTACGAGCTGTTATGGCTAATGTTTTAGTAAATATTGTTTTTCTCTCTGGTTATGGTCTCCACCAACTCCTGAGAAAATGCCTTGGTAATTAGCTTGCTGGATACTGAATACTAGTTCCTAATGTAATTAATGTGGTCGACGGTAGGTTTACCTGACAACAGGTGTTAGGAGAAATGCTGAGACTCAGCCACACAGTCAGTTTAAAACCTGAACAATGACATAAGCTGCTGTAATTCTCAGTTATTTTGGTGCTATGAGTGACCCTTGCACGTCACGGTCATTTTATGCAGTGTCACTATTAAGACAATTGTTTGATGCAGGTTTAAATTTAAATGCAGGCATTTAAACTGGTCAGTTTCTCCATTTGCACTCAAGAGAGAGAAACTGCATGTACACACACACTATCTCTGTCTCACACACACACACACACACACACACATAGAGAGACGTGCACAACCATCACACACATACACACTTAGTGTTGGCTTAATTATGAATTGACTTTGACTCTGACTTTCATTTTGCAGCTTAAACCATCCATGTCCCAAATGCAAAGGAATCCATGAAAGTCTTCAACTTCCCAGGGTAATTCTTATCATCAGCCGCTCTGTGATGTGTCTCAGTGTAGTTTAGAGGATTTCTCTTAACCCTCTTCATTTGTTTTCTGAAGACTGATTTGCAAATCTTATTTGGTTTGATGTTTACACATGTTATTGATTTTTGCTGAGCGCTCAGGGTGGTAAATAATCACCGCTGATATATTGCCTTCCATGCAAGTTTAGCTTTGTTTACCAAGGCAGGGCTGTTTAATTGCACTTTGTGCTTAGTGCTCAAAGCAGTGCAGCTCCACATGGAAATGTATTGGATTTGAGAAATTTGTTTTGTTTAATTGAATTTATTTCTTCTTTGTTTGAAAAAGATTATTTAGAAACTGCAATATCATTAACAATGCATTGCACCGCATTTACATTATGCAGCCTCTCTGACTGTAATGATGCACTTTAGTTTCTTAGCAAACTGAAACCAATAATGATAATTATTCTGCTGGAATCAACCTGAGGCCCTATACACGCTTCACTTCTACACGAATATGTTTTTGAAACATTACACTTTTGTAATTTTCACAGTTTTTGGGGACTGTGCATATTCTCAAGCTGCAAAAGCACACTCTCTGTAGTGATGTTTAAGTGCAAACATGGAAGGATGATGAATCAAGCTAATAGCAATAGATTGATTTTTGTTTTTTGCTTTTTTAAGTGTGTCCAAACTGAATAGGAAGCAAATTGTGATTCTGTTTATTAGCTTGAATTTATCTGCTGCAGGGCCGCCAATGGATGAGACAATAAGACATTATCTGTAGTTAACCACAGAACATGCACTGACGCTTTGGACTGTGCAGTTTATCTGCCTATATGTGTGCTGCAGCTCAGATTCAGAGGTACTTTTGACTAAAGCTACTAAAACTCCAGGAGCTTTGCTTATTTTACTGCAGACCCTCTCATTTTCCCTCCTGTTGTCTCAAGCCTTTACAAAAACCTTTTTTGCTTTTGTGCTGCCTATAATTTTCACTTGCATTCAGCCCAAAACACTTTACAGACAGGTTTGAAATAGAACTAATATACGTACACTCCCTTGCAACCCCAGCATGTCAGGTTTTTTGCAAAATGACTGGGCAAAATATTCAAAGAAAAAGGTTTTCCCAAAGCCTTGAAAACACAAATTTGATCGAACAGTACTTCTGTTGCAAGAAATGTACATGTGTACATGTGTTTCCCAAGCTTAAATGTATGTATAAGTGCCGTATTATATTTGGAGCATTACATTCTGTAGCTGCTGGTAAATGTTTCCGGTAAATCTAAATGTTCCTGGTAAATCTTTTGATAAAAGTGTGCTGCGGGCACAAAAATGTCGGAAATGCAGGCCATACACTGCAGCTTCCCCTTCGAGACCAGATAAAAGACTAAGCTTTAGACCTCCATGCCCTCCAATTCAATGTCAGTCACTCACACTGAGGCCAGTTTTTCTGTGGTAACACTGTGGAGAATTCTAGGTCTCACACCCACCGCTGCAGCACATCCGATCCGTCACTTCATAAAGCCGTTTTTTTTTTCCCGTTTTCTTTTTCTTTTTCTTTTTTTTTGCCTAGAGCGAGTGTTACGCATGGCTGAGTGTCCACAGGGAGCCTCAGTGAACATGAAGTCTTGGTGTGACAGGTCAGTTCCCAAATAGAGGCTACTCTTACAACACTTAACCACTGAAGACATACCTGAATATACCTACAATAACACAATGGACTTATTAAATATCTGCTATGTGCATTCATAGATGTACTCTGTGCATGCATACTGTGCTCGACGTGCCAACAAAACAGCCATTCAACCCATTCAGACACAGTCAGATGAAGCAAGGAAATGCTGGAGAATGCACGTGAAATGCACAGTAGATAGGTAATTGGATTCAGGGAGATAATCAAAATTTGAATCTCTGCTGCCATTAATCTGCTCAGCGAAATATGCAGATCAGGCGATTTATCTTTTCTAACCTCAACAGTTTGCAAATAGGTGCTATACCTCTGAAATACATCCAACAAGCCCTGTCTTTTTTTTTTTTTAACCCAGTCAGCAGTTGGTGCACACTTCCACCTCCGAGGTTTGCAACGTGATCCGCTATGTCGGCATATCCCTCCCTTCATTAGAGCGGCTGTCTCACAAAATACCTGCAATTAGAATGAGGATCTTCTTAATGGCAGGAAAACCCATCCTGCAATGGAGACAGAGGCAGTTTCTTCCCGTGGACTGAGTTGACATATTGCAGCTCTGTAGCAATTAAGTGGAAGGAACAAAGAAGCTGATACAAAGTCATTTTCCCATGCAGGCACTGCGGGAAACTGGCAAAGGAAAGGCATCTTTAGGCCCAAACGATGGGCTGTCTCCTGAGTTTGATCACTTTGAGCTTGGCGGTAACGGCTTGCGGTCCAGAGATCCCCCATCTGACAAAAACCTTTATGTTAATGCCAAGAGCAAAGGTCTAGACTGGCAGCCTCAGGAGTGCATCAAATCAATTAACAGATCTTTCAACAATCACTACAGGGAGCATTTTTATTTGTTTAAAGATTTTATAAAGTAGAAGCTCATTATGAAATGTTAAAATCAATTTGAGAGCTTTGCAGAAGACTTTTTAAAAGACTTTCAGCAATTAGAGCCTAAGGGGAGCATAGAATGTGCTGGACTCTGCAAGTTTTCAGGTGAAATAGACACTGTGGCCTCTGTCAGTCCTATTGAATCAGCTGTTGGATAAATGCACTCGCACTGTGGCTGCACATCTATCAGCATGGATTCAACATCACCGTTCTGCAGAGTATGATGTTTTCCATGCTCCTCAGTCAACGAAAAGAATATATTTCACTCACCAATTGGCCGCACTACTGTATCAAATCAAGACGAATGTCATGGTAACTCTCAGCCACCTCAGCTCACAACACCCTCTGAAGTCACCAGCGATGGCACCGCGCTGTTGTGACTACGGAGGAGGCATCATGTAATCGGAATGCATGCAGAGGTCAAAATCCCCTGATCGAATGTGAAGCAGTGCCTGAAAGAGCACTGAGCGGACCAGACAGTGCTCCGTCAAGGTGCTGTCGGCAGATGGGGGAGGATGCCTCGTCATTTGTCTCCGTTCTGATCGGACCTGTCAGCAGAGATTCATCTTGTGAGAAATACGCTATCCACGCATACAGTGTATGTCACAAGTGCTTCTTCTGTCTCACAACTTTGAGGTCATTAGATAGATAGATAGATAGATAGATAGATAGATAGATAGATAGATAGATAGATAGATAGATAGATAGATAGATAGATAGATAGCATCTGTAGCTTGTATTTGTAAGTTATGTTGCTGCTGAGCCTTACATAAAGCCCATTGTTATATTTAAACCTGGTGTAGGAGTCATCATGCTGCTCACACCGCTGCGTGTCAGCCGATGCCGTGAGGGAAATGTTAACCAGGTCTTTATCCAAACGTGGCGGGTTGTCCAAGCTATGCAGCAGCACTGATCCAACAAGGACATCCATGTTCTTCTTAATGCCTCCCCTCTCCCTAAGATTACTTAAGCCCTCAGTTTTATGGGTAGCAGAGCCCTTCAATTTCCCCAAGCCCCTGTAATTATGCAGACGAGGAGTATGAACCATGTGATCGTGTTCTACGGCAGAAGGTACATTACCTTTTTAGGGTGGAGTACCTCTGGGAGCAACATTTAATTGCATCTTGCGCAGGATTCAATTGTTGGGGGGATTTTCTTATTGTTTGCTTGACTGCACTGGCGGTCACAGTCGTGTTCAGACTGTCAGTGTGCAGCTATGGAGTGAAACATGTAGGTAATATGATCCATGATTAGGGGCTGGCTCTAATGCAGAGGCATTCACAGCAGTAACAGCAGTAACATACTTCACTCTCCCATCAGTAGCCAACATATTCAAATGCTTACCAAAATGACAGGTATTCATGCACCTCATTACATGTGGAGCATTTGAAAGTGAATATTATTAGTCTTCCAGCGATTAAGTTCAAATTTCTCTGAAGGGTTTTTAGCCACAATAGTGGTAATGTTGGTCTGCTGGTTGGTTGGTCCACCATGTCGGTCCAGACCGACTCTCTCTTCGAAGAGAAAAGAAAATAAACCATCTGAGCAAAAAATGGAGATGAGCAGCACAACGACTGCACGCGCCCTCCATGGTCAGTGCAGCAGCTTCCAACACGTCCTCATCCCTAAATACCTAAATATATATATATATATATATGCATGCATCAGGACCGATGTATGCGTATTTTACTGGACCAGTACTGGCTATTTTTCTGTTATGTCCACTTTAAGGGTACCTTGAGCACCTGTATGAGACGGCAAAGGCTGTGATAAAGAGTCTGTGTTTGACACTCTGGGAACGAGAATGGGTTGGCATTTCACTGCATATGCAAGGTGAAATTGTGCTTCAGAAATCCGGGATGGCAAAGTGCAGATTCACTGAGGTCAGATGGAAATGAATCTGTTAGAAAATAATATACCTCTAATCTCTTAGTAATTAGCAAAGAGCATTTTGCAAAATATTCAAGTAGCAGCTTCTCATCCTAGCCAGCACTGACCCTGACTTCTGCCAGTTACAATGACGAAGGTTACAGCGGGCAAGTCATCAGACATCAGCTGTCTCTAATAAACATTAGCTCTGTGATTTGTCTGAGTTCTAAAAAACAAAATGATAACTAGATACTGAAGTAGAAAATACCTCCACCAAGGAGGCAGTTAGTGCTCAGTACAAAACCCACAATTCAACTGCAGAGTCCTTATCTCAACTAAAAACCCCTCTTTAGGATGCCAGGAAGCAAACAAATACTTAGTCTGATAATCAACACAACAGTTGTGATGCTCCGTGACAACCCATAGAGCAGGTGAACTATGAATTATGGACTTTTTGGCTCGTTACCAGGGGTTGGCAAGCTGATCAACCAGCACTCTCAGGAGGGACGGTACCTCTTCCACTGGTGAGTCACATTAGATGTGCAAATTTTCTGAATTCATTAATATTCTGGGATGGGAATGTGGCGGGCTGGATGTGATCCAGTTGACGATATGGGCTGGGTCCAGATTGATTTGCCGTTTGGCCCGGATGCAGAACACGGTCCGGACTCTTAGAAGCCCAGACATGGAGTATAATACAGTGGAAGGACAAACCAAGTGAGATGACATGAAAAATATCTCCAGCAGCATAGGCTCGATTTCTCTCTACAGCGACAAGCACAGCTGTAATAATATCAGCTAATAAACATTAATCACAGGAAGGCGACTATACTGCTGGCTTGGAGCGTGTCATCACCTCTGTAGTTTCCCTCCAAGCGGCCTGACAGCACTTGTTGCCGCTCACCACTGTAATGCCTCGAACCAGACATGAAAGGCAAAGCTGCCAAGCGCAAACAAGAGCAGTTACCTACCCACTAGCCAAGAGGGAAAATGACCCTTCGCCCCAGCCCCGGCCCCCGGCCCCCTCCCACTTGTGTATCTCTCCGGGATCAACTGAACCCTTGCAGAAGCTGAAAATGACCCTGGTCGATTGAGTGGCAGCTGTGAAGATGAAAGGCTGGTTAAAGGTTGTGGTTGCTTCACTTTGGAAGTGAGTGCACTATTAGTGTAATGGTACTCAAAACATCAACAGCGGCCTGTCATATCGGCCACTCCGGGTGTGAAAGACTGTAGGGATGCACCGAAGTACACAGCAGCAGACTTTGTGAACAGATTTGAGTCACAGAAGTTCAGTGATGTGGTCTGAATATTTTCTTGTCATTAAAAGCAGTGGATATTTCTTTAAAAAATGCAACTACGTGCATAAATGAGCAGGAGGAGCTCTTGTTAGTGGCCATTTGAAACAATATTTGCAGAGTATCATTGCGTCCCGGCAGGACAAATCCAGGAGCTATTATCTATTTATAGATCAAGTGAGATTCTGGCTCTTTCACCCCGCAACACCTTCAGGCTGCCGATGTTATTCCTGTACAGCTCTGCAGCTCTGGCTCGGGCTAGAAATACTTCACAAGGATCAGCGGTGAGTGGTGGTGTGTGTGCGGCAGGTGGAAGAGAGGTAATATTATGGGGGATTGCCTGCAAAGCCACAACCTTCTCCTGTCCTCCGTCTCTGTCAGAAGTTGTCCCTGAGGGGGATCAGCAGGCAGCGTCGAGGGGGGGCCGCTGGAAAGTATTTGCCGAACTCCTGGAGAGTGTGCGTTGTTCTTTACTCCCACTGCAATGCAAAAAAAAAAAAAAAAAAAAAGTCCATCTGGACAAGTCATGTAATCTTTAACTCAATAGTGTAAGAATGAAGCTGCCAGAGGGGTTTCAGGGATTTAAAACATATTTCTCTGCATTTACAGCTGAAATATGTTTCAATCAGACATTAAAGAAGCAAGGTCCAATGTTATGTTAGCATGGCCAAAGTTCAGGGTTGCATTCAACACTATGGTTATATTACAGGCTGGCTCAAGACTCAATATTTAAAATTTAAAAAATCAGTTTTATTTTCACCATTGTCTTATTACTGGTGTTAAGAAAAAGCATTTCAACCATTTTAGGTGAAGAAATACAAAAAATATATTGTCAAATAGTTATTTTGGTGCATCTAATATGACAAACCCAACGATGAAAACATTTTAGAGACTGTATTTATTTAATTTTCTAAAGGTGGGGTGTGTGTTTGGGGGGAGTTGGACCTTAAATCCTGGCCATGGCCCTTCCAAATTTTTTGCAGTATAGTCAGCTTTGGCTGCTATCACTGTGGTCATAGCTGGACAGGTTTAATAGCTGAGGCTCTAAGCCAAAACATGGAGGAGTTTTGGCGTGGTCGAGAGCCACATGAATCGATACAGCTACAATTTCACTGGTCCCAGAGCTGAAACCCTGCAACAAGGCCTGATATTGTCAAAGAAATGGCGGCCAGTGGAGCAATTCATTGACATTTAGTGCATTTATGTGTATTATCAGTGGAACTATCGCTGCTTGGACTGTTGGATTTCAAGTCTATGGGAATCTACACTAGACATTATTGTTATTTTGGTATGCTTTCACACTTTTTATGAAGCTTTTTTTGAGGGACACTCTTCGATTTGTAGAATAGTATGAAGGAGAAAGGGTAACAAAGGAAGACAGGCTGGAAGAATGACAACAAGGAGTAAGAGCTGAAACTATAGCACAAGAGACGTGTAGGACGCTAACAATCTTAGCCAATTTTATGTATGCCACCTCAGTCTTTCAATGCTTTAGTCTGATTGTGTGTATTGAGTGCATTTTCCACAGAGTCAATGAAATGTAATTGGCTCTTTTAAAGCCACTGTGACTGGTCTTTTTATTCTGTTTTTTTTAGGTATGTTTGTCAGCAGGTTCTAAACAGAGTCAGCAGGTCTCTCTTTATATAAGAGCTAACATGAGGTCCAACAGCGGTAAGGATAAAGACAACACTGCACGGTAAATAAATAGTTCTTTTGATTTAACCTGTGCCGAGCTCTTCTAACGTGGCATCGGTCCCAGCTGCCGTGCGTCGCCATGGCAACCGATGGTCAGGCTGAGCTCAGCACAGTACAGTTTTGGTCTTGAGAAAACCATAAACAGGAGGGCAAACAAAGACTGCTCTCCGAAGCTGTGATGAGAAAACGCAGCACGGCGCTGACACCAGCCCGTGCATCGTCACATGTATGCAAATGAACTCGCTCGTGTGAAGTCTCTGCTCCATCCATCATCCGCATCTCACGCTATTTCCTTGTGTCAGCGCACACAGCGCGCAATTAAATTGTATACTTCACAGAATGTATGAGGGCGTCGGGAGATTATTGCTGTAAAATCTTTCAAATAAATCACCTTGCAGATAATTACATCATGTCATTGCTATTAAGCCTCTGACATTTCCTTTATTCTTTAATGTGAGTATAATGGAAGGCTAACATTAAATTCAACGTGCTTCTACCCAGCTGATAATCCACTAAATGGGTAATTATGATTTAACCGGATGGCTGTGAGTTCTGGGGGCTCGAGGGTGACCTGCACGCTTGACGATTGTTCTTATAAAGGACATCCTGTGCTCTGCGGCCTGGCCTTCATTGAGCTGTCAGGAGCTGTGGGGGATGCAGCGCTGTCAGCCTGTCTGCCCACCTCCACCATCCATGGGATCGATCACACCGCCGCCTCCTAGAGAAACCCAACCACCACAGCTCCTCCAATTACTGCTGATGGGCCACATCGTTCTATCAGAATAGGCGTCAGAGCCATACGGCGCCTTTCAGAGAGAAAGGACGGAGCTGCGAGCTCGCGGTGGAAAAGAGAAAGACTGAGAGAGAAAGAAAGAGTAAGAATGTGGTGACAAGCGTGCACAGCTGGTGAAACCTTCCATACTAAACTTTGCCAAGACGGATGCTGAACTTAGACCCGCGTGTGCATTATTAATATTGACCACTTACACGAGAATAAAGAAGCATTTACTCACCAACTGACATGCCTGAATTAATCATAGAGCCATACTCAAAGGCACGATGAATCCTCTTTCATGACAAACCTGGCAATTTTCACTGAAATGACAGATGTCTTCAGAATGAAAAAAGGCCACCAGGTCTGTCATTATCTCTGGCATTATCTGACCCACTATCAAAGATTCAGCAGAGGACAGGCTTTGTTTTTTTTATTTTCTCAGCATGGCATTTTCCACTCACCGAAATTATTCCTCAGCGGTGATGATAATACACACCTTCAAAAGAAAAATATTACTATCACATGCAGAGTAAAAGCGGCGTATGAGAGGAGATCAAGACGTCTGGGGAATTTCTGCTGCCGAGTCCAGCAACGGTCTGACCTCCAAGGATGCAAAGATACATGTATAAAGCAGCTTCTATGGGGATTTGTGCAGAAAAATAAGTATGTGCTTCTGTCTGCATGCAGGGCAGTGGTTGCCTTTTTTGCCTAGGGCAAGTGAGCCTGTATATCTACTATAGGTTATAGAGGGTCCATATACTTTAACAGCGTGTGTGTGTGTGTGTTTTATACCGATGCCCTGCACATGGCTCCCAGTTGGTTCATCAGGTGGAAGCAGAATTAGAAAGGATTGGCCCTGCAGGGCTCTCTCAGCTTCTCCTCCACACTCTGCATCAGCTTGTAAGATATAGCAAAAGCCATGCAGCTCTCAGCGCATATACAAACATAAATCACAATCACATTTGCATCATGGAGGAAGAGTCTACATTCACATTTACACTATTTTATGTGGATTTTATCCTGTTAGCAAGTTGATTTTCCTCCTGCAAGAAAACCTTTTCACAAGGAGGCACTGATTCCCGATGATGCATTCATGTGTTAACAGACGGCATGTGTGAAAGAGCGCAGCCCCGTCTCTATTCTGATGGGTTACATTAGCAGGTTTAAGATCAGTCAATACCAACACCACCGCGTCTGGTCTCTCTCTCACGTTTTGTCTTCCATTCGTCACTGTCAGATGCACAGACTGCCGTGGTCGCAGTGGTCAGCCCACGTTAGAGCCACAACACCCCGCCGCACAGTAGGAGCTTGTCTGAAAATGTGCTCCCCCGCACTCACGCTTGTGCGTTTCAGTGTTTGGCGTCTGGTCTCAGAGCAGACGCGCACACGCTGAGGTCCGGGGTATGTGCTCTGACTCCACCGAGTCTTGAAGCAGTTTCTGGGTGCACTGCAGATGTTAATAACACATGATATGCATCATGCTGTTGCTGGGCGAAAATGTGAGATTTTTCAGGAACTAGATCAAATCTGATACACTGTAGTTTTGTGAATTTTGTATCTAGACATGAAAAGAAGATGAACCGCAAATAAGGTGTGTGTGTTTTTTGGTGTTTGCATACATACATCACCATCACAAACCGTACTTATTCTGGTTGCTTTGGATTAGCTGGATTTTACATTCAGAGCTGTTACTTAAGTACTGTGAAAGAATGAATCATTTTTCCTATGTGATTAAATACCATTTTGTGAAGAAGCCAGTCAGAGCTGCTACTAGATGTGACGTTCCTCTAGGAACATATAAAGACTTTCAGCATCCAATTCTTTCCTGTCAAGGTCTGAATTAGGTTTGTTTTGAACCACCCTTATCCTTGACTAGTATGGCAAACAGTAGCGCCAGCCCATCACAGCAGCTCGTGAATGATGTTGTTATTATATAAATGAGCTGCTTTCATTGTACTGTAGGCAGATAGGCCGGTGTGGAGGTTTGGGGCTATTAAAGCAAATGTATCAAATGCAGAAAACATTTAAAGGACGTTAAGATTATCATCATCATCCTTTGCTCTCAGCGTATCACACCTCCTATCAGCAGCCAGTTCATGTTCGGCGTAGTAATGATAGCTCTGAATGTTACAGAAGTCACATTTTGAGTTCGTGCCTGGTTTTATCTCTGAGCTTTTAACCCCCGATGAGCAGCTGCACAGCTTGAGATCTTCGGCCTCCTTTGGTAGCTCCACAGTCTAAGCTGACGATTATTGCTGTTTGAGCTGTTGCCATTAGAATCCCTCGGCACTGCGGCGACCTGCTGGGCGACTCAGCGTCCTTTAAAATATTTCTGAAAACACGCTTTTTAATGTCTGCGTGGATTCTCATTCATCCAGGTCATGGGTCTCAGACTTGGCACTTAGAAGCACACTTTTTAATAGCTTGCTTGACTTAAAGTCTCGTCTGTTTACATCATATTGTATGCTGTATTCTGTTCAGCTGCTGTTTGTTTCATAGAATTCATTGTTGTTTTATGTCGGTTTTCATTTTTCACTCACAGTTTTATACATATTATCTGTATTCAGAGCTATTTCCTTTTTAGTTTGATATTGCTGCAGTGGTGGGGGTGGAATCGTGGTACTACATAAACAGCACTTGGGTCTTAAGCCTCTATCTGAGACTCAGCAACAATAATAAGCTGACGGTTGAACCACAACACGGAGGAGCATTGGTGGCAAAACGATATACTATATTGTTCCCTGTAGTGGAGGAGGTGCTGTTTGGACAGGTCTTCAATCTCGATCATGTCAGGGCAGAATACATCTTTGTGTGATGGAGGAGGAGGGTCTGGATGGTGTCAGCTATGGCAGTATGTAGACATATATAAATAAAGTACATGAAGTTTATTAGGAGTTTTGCACATAATCACTATTAAAAAACATTGCATCATTACGCTATTAAGTACAGTTTAATTATCACTTAAGATACATTGAATCCTTTCAAATTTTAAGTAGCTACTTTGCGCTTATGCTTAACGAGACCAGTTTAATTTGTAGCACACTCAACCATGTTTAATTCATTTTACTTGAATAAAAAGTACCTGCACTTATGATGCGTTACATTGTTCCAAAATAATACTCACTATACCTCAATCTCTAGACAGTGTGTATGTTGCACAAGTGCATTTAGTACATGCTGAATGGAGGTGTGCCTAATTCAAATGCTCATCTCTGATTTCATTCAGACTGTTTTTATGTCTGTATGCATAAAGAAAGCAGCTGTGTGCTTTACAGAGATTTCCGACAAGAGGAGTTTCCGCTTTAAGCATTTCACTGGACAAATTGCTGCTAAAAGCATGATACACATCATAATGACATTGTTAAAAAAAAACAAAAAAACAAAAGCAAACAGACAGTGCTTGCATGGGAATCTATGAGTGGGCAGTTGACCCTGCAGCTTGTTTTTCCCCATCACTTAGTTCTGCATCCTTGTTCCCAGCTTTCCTCTTTCGCTGTTGTAATTTGGCACTGCAGTGCATGTTCTAAATCCTGGGGCTCAAGCAAAGTATCTGGGAGTCAACCGGATCCACAGAAGGGGCATCCCCCATGGTTTTGAGATAATTACTTTCTTCCCTTATGACAACCCTATTGAATTTAGATTACGGCAATAACAAACCTGCGACACTGCCTGCCCTCTGCATTGCATCTTGTCAATAGGCTGTTAATGTGCCCGACCCTTGTCTCATTTTTCTTCGCGTGGCATCAGCTGGTCCCCCTCTACAACCACAGCGGCTGCCCACAGGCGAGTACAACCGACACTGTGGCAGATGAGGCCGACAGAGGAAGTCTCATCAATAATGGAGAGCGGTAGCTGGGGGAGTCGTGCAGAGGAATTGTGGCGGAGTGAGTGAGAAGTGCAGCTGGTGTGTTTGTCTCATTTCTTCCAAATGGACATTTTGAAATGACGTTCCCCAGAGGGCATGCATAAGAGGAAGGAGGCTATTAATAGCTGATAGGCTGAATAAGTTTTCAAATTGCTGTTTAGATATGTGCCTGGCCATGTTTTAGCATTTTTCCCTTGCTGTCCTGTCATCTATTTCCCCAGAGAGCTGTACAAATATGCCAATTAATAGCGCAGGAAAATATATAAATATCAACTTTTTTCAATACAGGCCACGGAGGTCTTTGTCATACTATATGATGAAATGTGCACTACCCAAATAACTATTCAGCTGAAGCCAGCTCCATGGGCGTAGTCCTAGCACACCCAATGAAGGCAAAAACAAAAATGTCATCAATTTCCTGTCTTTCAGGCAGCATGTAACTGTACCTCATCAGAGTCCTCAGAGGGAAAGACGCACATAATGATTATCTCTCCTGACAGCTGTCCAGATGCAGACAGAAATCCTGTCACCGAGGCACTGAGAATGACCTGGTGGCTGTTATAGTATGGCAGCGTCTCCTCCCAGCTGCCATCCTGCTCATTCCCTTTCTTCAATGCCCCTCATTGTATTAGGAAGAGGAGGCCCATTCTTACTCACACATCTCTCGTGCTCCTGTTCCTCCAGGGACCAGCCCTGAGGACGTGAAAGTGTTGGGAGAGTTTGGATGTGACACGGCTTCCCCTGGTTTTGGACCTTCCTTCAGCTGCACACATCTCTGCTCTCCAGACGGCACCAATTAAGGCAGGCTTGAGACAAAGAGTTGTGGCAGTATCCGACGACACGACACGCTAGGAGGAAAGGAATACACTGGAGGAGGGGCCTGTGCTTGCTGCAGACGGGCAGAGGACTGCTTGTGAGTATCCTATTGTTCTCATTGTTGTGGGGGAACACATTGACCAGGACAAATGCTGCCCACCCCCCTGCATTTGATGTTCCTAAGTTGAGAACCAGAAAGTATTTCCGAGAAAGAATGCGAGGTATTGATTTCTTTGTTAGAGGAAGCATATTTCTACCCGGAGATGTTTTTCAAATATATGAGAATTGTAACCGCCTGAGGCACAGACAGCCGGGCTGACCTTGACAATCTTGCTTTGTCCTTTCTTTTCACTGTCACTTACATGCCACATGAACAAACACGCAGCTCCCTTATTTATTTCATTTCCTCTACAAGGAAACTAAATTTAAGACACTCTGAGCATCAAAGAATGTGGTTAAAGGTAAAAGGATGCCGATGGAAATACCTCCACTCGCTATCTTTCTTACTCTCTGTCTCACTCTATCACGGCTGTCTTCCTGCCTTCTGTCTCGCTTCTTGTCCAATAGATGTTCCATTTTCACCAGGAAATCCAGTAGAGGAATTAGGTGGAGGACAGAGGCAAAATGATCTGACGGATCCACTTACCGCCGCTGTCTACGATCCCCCTGGCCTCCGATATTATTAGAAGTTGATATATGTGCGGGCTTGGCGCACGGGTGCATGAGGGAGAAGGTTGGGAGGTGAGGAAGACTGGGGTGGGGAGGTGTGACAGCCCAAGAGCCGATGCTGCTGATGACAAAGCCGAGGAAGGAATCTTAAGGTGTGGAGGCAGTAAGTGATGAGATAGTGAGGAGGGGGAGAGAGAGAGAGAGAGAGAGTTAGAGGGGCTTGGCTGTGAAATCGCTTGTATGGCCCGTTGTCTCCTCACTACCAAAGAAAATATGATTTCTTACTGGCAAGCCAAGGCTAAGATGAATCTGAACCTTATGCTCTCATATTGCCTTTTGTCTGGTGCAAACAAACAGATCTATAGGGCTTACATAAAACACAGTGCCCTGGATCACACCACCAGCCACCAGCCAGATGAATTGTAATGACTGTTGTGATCCCCTGACTTTTCATCGAGCTCCATCATCAGGTCAAACTTTTAATGTTCAATATCCAGTGCTTTGATTTCTGACTGAACACCTGCAAAACTAATCATTCCATCAGACATAGCATAACAGTTGCAGTTTGCTTAGGTTTAGGCACAAAAACTACTTGGTTAGGTTTAAGAAAAGATCACAGCTTAAAATATGTGTTATTGTTGCGTACATGACTTATCTTAAGTATCGTGTTGTCCCGGTTTCACATGTTACATGAACAGGGTGAAAGTCTTGTATCCATTTGACTCATCGATCCACTCCACCTTCCTCCATGTGCAGACTTTCTTGCTCTTTATACTACGTCACATGACTTTCCCTTTGCTTCTGTCACAATTGCTATGGCCACGAGTCGTCTCTGCCTAATAATAAAAATAAGTATGGGCTGTGATAACCTACTTGCACAGACAACCCATATAGCCATTTTCCTGGTGAGGACAGGCTGCTAATTACCTGTGTCTGAGAGAAGAAGGCGGAAAACAAAGCCTTCTTGACCAAAAATGCTCAGTACTCAGAGAGGGTGGACAAATGAACATCAGCCTTACAGGGTAATGCGATCCAATAAAACAGTCGTGCAACAAATTTTTAATGTACTTAAGATTTATTTAAGCCTGTTTTTGTTGAAACTGTAGCAAAGAGGTGTTGATTCAACTCAGCGATAGTGTTTGACGATGCAATTACTGATGTTGTTTTATTGGGGTTTGTTATATTGTTGCTCTATTGCATTACGTTAAATGTCTTTGCATGTAATATTCCTGCACACGCAGCTTCACTTTAGGTGGCGGCCAGGCAATCTTCTCGCCCACGCGTGGGTTCGACATGTGAGAACAGACGTGATTCCTTAACGTCTTCTTGATCGTATCTTTATTTACAGTCTCTCCACCGAGCTTAGAGCGAATAGCATATGTTATGTAATAATTTAGATTGCACTCTCAACCCGCTTAATTGGTGTGAGCTGAATTAGCACTGACTAATCAACACAGCAGCCTCTCATCATAGATTTATCGATGGCCATGATTGCTGCCAGGGTGAAATTAACTCTTTCAGTCTGCAGGGAAATGTTGAAGGATGCCTGGCTGCAACGCACACCCTCTCTCACACACAGGCACGCACAAACACACACACACGCACACACACACACACAAACACTGATACTTATATGCAGATGAGACTTGTCTGTTCCTTCTGGCTGTCTCTGTAGAGCTGTCACACATGCTGCGTCTTGGAGCACCAGGAGACCGGGGTTGACTTGAATTAAACTGAGAGGATGTCCTTTCCAGATCTGCAGAGGGCCACAGAGACACATCCGCCCCCAGAGAGAGCCAGTCAAAAAGACAGGGGGAGGGAGAGAGAGAGAGATGAATGGAGGAAGAGAGGAAAAAGAAGGGAGGTTGGAGTTGGGTGGAGAGGAGGAGGAAGTTAATAAAAAAGAGGCTGGAAGAAATGGTCTGTGTGAGCGAGAGAGGGATGGAAGATGAGGTGGAGAAAGAGGAGGACAATAGAATAAAAAGGAGGTAGGGAAGATAAAAAATGTGCGTGGGTGTGTGTGTGTGAGTTTGACAGAGAAAAGAGCAGACACACCTACAATATACTTCCTCTTTCCCCTCTGTTACAGCCAACACTAGCTAAAAATCACGCAGATAAGGTTAAACACAGGCATTCAAATTCAAACTGCATGTTAAACATACAACTTAAATATATATATGAGTAAATTGTTCAGAGTCTGTGATGTAAAAATGTACAGTGTTGGATACGGAGACCGAAACATTCAAAAATGAACTAAATAAATGAGACATTATGAAATACATGATCATATTAATTGCATGTATAGTGTGATCATGAAATTGTGAAATTTCTAAATATTCTAAAATATTACTTTGTCCTGCTGCAACAGAGCCTTTCATGTGATTGTGCTCTGCCCTGTTGGTCTGATTGAATGACAGACAGACACTTGATTGATTAGTTAATCAACAGAAAATATGATGAACTGTTCAGCAGCTTTTGCCACTTTTTAAATGTGAGAATTTGTTAATTTTTCTCTATTTTTGATGTTTTTGTAGACCAATCATTTCATTGATTAATTGAGAATTGTATCAATTATGGAAATAATCATTAGTTGCAGCCCTTCTTGAATTAAATAAGAATCAGTGGCAATAATCATTGTTACTGTGAAAAGGAGTATGGTGAAATTTTATTTTTACTCTCTTTCATTTTGTTAATTTTCTTTTTTATATTCAACACCTTGGGTCTCCATAGGTTGGACATTAACTCAATATCCTGACAGTGTACTGAAAAGACCATACTTGTTATTTAAGATTTCTATGCAATTTTAACCACATGAAATTTGAACGTGTCAGGCTTCTGGTAACAATCCCTATAGTCAGCAATTGAAGGTAATACAGCACCAGCTGCATACAGAGGAGAGACAATTCTGATGTTGTCCTCTATGTGTTAATCTGCCTCAGTCTTTATCACAGCTGCAGCATTCAGAGTAATCTCCTAAACAGTGGTACACTATACCAGTGTCTAAAGCACTAAGCATATACAGAACAGTGCAGTCTATGTTTAGAAGAGATTACAGTAATGTATAACCTGACCTGAGGCTGCAGAGCAGATTTAGAATAGGCCATCATTTTCTATATCTCACCTCCAGGCATTTTTATTAACAGTAAGTGCATTTCCCATTCTGTTCATCCTATGTCTTCGCCATGCCCTGGATGATAAACACTCTAGAGAGCAAAGTTTTTGTAGAACGAGAAATTGGAATATAAATTATTAAATGAGAATGCGCAAAAGCATCCGTTGTATTTTCTCCTTATGCCTGCAAACTAGGCAATCCTTGAACTTCCTGCCTATATTTCAGCTCGGAGATGGGGTGAAGCTTGTTACTCTTAATACAGGGAAGACATTGCTCATCATTGTCGCTCCACCAAATCTACTGTGAGCTCTTCACAGCATTTCATATGCCCTTTGTTGCACGAGCTCTTTGTTCTGTAATGCAGAAATTCCACAGGCGCCGTTTTCTCATTTCAATTTCAGGGCATTAGCTGCTGAATCATTCTCACATTAATGATGAAATTCCAAGCATGACGCATAATCATTGTGTGTGATTACTTACACGGAGGGGGGAAATAAGCAGTTCAAAGATAATAACACACACATTTGGTGGTTTTAGGAAGTGTTTAAATGCATCAATATTTACTTGCTTTTTCCACCTACACTACAATTACATTTGTCCCCCTGGCAGTGTTCTGGAGCATTTATTCTTGCAAGACAAGCAAGTATGCAAGTGGCTGACCTAAAAATATGTGGTGAAGTAGCTGCCCTGAAAATGCTTGGTGAATGAGTTTTTGTGCTTTTTAGTTTATCTGGTATTCCACCAGTCATTTCTCAATGTTTTCTAAACCAAGGCAGACCCTTGAACCTGTAATTAAATCCCGCACCGATTGCTAAATACTGAGGAAATCAATGACTTCTTCTGAAACATGCAAAGCAGAAAACATTGGCAAAAATGTGAGAATTAGTTATTTTTAATATTTCAAAGTGCTCACAGTGCTGTGTGCAGCAGCAGCAGCTTGCAGCAGGTCTGAACTGGGATGCAAAATGCAGAGCATGTGTGCAAGGACACAGATTTCCCAGACATGGGTAATGTTGTCTTGTAAGGTTAGATGGAGAAAAAGTGTTGTGGCATGATGCAATTGATTGCAATTTTATTGTTGCCATGAGAAATGTCTCTTAACGTTTCCCTCTTGAACATTGAATTATTCAGTGCACAGCAACCTGGTTTTGGAGTGTAAACTATTCACAGCGGAGTTACACGGCACAGCTACTGTACAGAACAGAATGCCAAATCGAGATGAAAAACAAGTCTTTCGAGCACACAAAAGGCCAAAATGAGCACGGTAGCCCATTTAAAGTTCAGCATTTGAACAACTCCATTCCACCTAAACCAACATGACCCAAATAAGTGGTTCAGTCTTCCAGACATTTTGGGATTTATCCACAAGCCAGCTGGCTGCAGCACTGTATGGTACCTGCACACAGTGAGCTCCTGCAAGATTAGATAACTAGGAGACTCAGCGAAGTCCTGGGGAATTGTGAAAGTTGGTGTTGAGTTGTCTGATGAAACCCACACACGGACAGACGACATGCAGCCATATGTGTGCGCACAAAATCACAAGCGTAAATATAAACACACCCACTTGCACGCACACACAACTTGGCAGAGCCCGAAGGCGTTTCAAGAGCTTAAATCACCCTGAAGCCCATCAGACCACATCAGTGTGTGAGTGTGTGTCATCAGAAGGCCCTAGGCCAGCCCAACTCGCACCAGTTAACAGGACACAACAGCCTTAAGTAAAGCACAATCCCACAGATTTGCACCATCTCTGTTGGGAAGCAAAGAGTGATACACCAACATTGTCTCACCCTGCAGCTATTCGACCCCAGCAAACCCCTCTGTAGCAATCTTATTGCTCTGTTTTCTAGCTCAGCATGCGGCCATTTTCATTGCCACTGTATGATGTTTAGTGTTTGGGAGGAAAAACAAGGTGTGTTTTTATTCTGTATGATCAGAGCTCTGCGCACTGACTTATAAGTCTAAGTCGTCTAAGTATTTATTTAATTGAGGCTTTGCGCATATAAAACTGCATGGCGCAAAATGGCCTCACAAATTTAATTAGAAACTGATTTTTGTGGATAATCAAGAGCAAACGCATCAGCGTTACCAGAACAGCTTCAACGTGTGAAATGAAACAAAGCCCAGCAAGTGGTGCATATCCAGAAAAGCAACAAGTCCTCCAATGGCAAAACAGGTTGTTTCCAAATCCAAAATCACCCCGACAGTATGAGTACTTTGCTCTAATGGCTCTGGAGCTACTAGGAAAAGACTGCCTTGGGTTACAACAAACCAACGTTGGCTAAAATTTTAGACTAGTGTTAGTGCAGTCTAAATTTTATCTAATGTAAGTTAGACTGTTTTACAAAAGTACAGACTTGATTTAGACCTAAAAAGGTTAGTCAGTTAACGTCTCAGCTCTGCTCCAGTTCTATTTCTGGTGAGGACAGCCTCAGTTAGGAAATGTTCATGTCAATGCCTCAAGTAAGGGCATAACTCTTCAATCATCTATGATCATTGTACAAGCAACATAAAAGAACATTGACTGTGCCAGAAATACGTCTGTTGAACCTGACCAGACAACAAGTCAAACAGAAATTATGGGCAATGTCTATGATGCTAAATCACAATATCATAGTTGCTTGATTTGTATCCCAGGCAACAGTGAACATGTCATCCACAGTGCCTGTGTAGTACCTCTGGGCCAATCAGTAACACCTTGTTTTGGTCTGTAATGGTAGTCACCCCCCTGCTGCAACCAATCAGTGTAACTTTGAAAATTTCCCTGAAAGCCACGACTGAGATGTATCATTATCATCCATATTCTGTGGCTTGTATGTGGATGCACAAGCAAAGGAACAAACAAAGAAATGAACAGATGAAGATCACCAGTAGTGTTCTCTGATTGTATCATACAACACAATGACAGCAGAGAGGCTGATAATGAACAGCAACATTTGAATGTTCTGAGGTTGCCTACCATGACAAAACAAACCAACAAACACACACACACACACACACACACACACACACACAGATCCTGTTTGTGGCGTTAAGACACACACACACACAGAACAAAATATGCAAAAGGAAGCAGTATGAAGGACTACCTTCTGGATGCAGGGATGCGTTGTATTGTTTGTATGTTTGAGTGCACCTCCACTTCTCAGTTCTGCCTCGACTCAGAGCCGCATAAAAATCTATGTGCCGGTCTGAATCGGACTAAGAAGGGAATCAATAGCAAGCCGATAAAAATCCTCACCGATGCTCAGCTAGATATGATTCCATAATGCAACGGCAAGAGAGAAGAGAGAGGGGGTCATTTCTCTGCCCACCGGCATCTCTAAATGCTCATGACAAACTGAGCACAGGAAAGGCAAGGAAAGCACATCCTACTGAAAAGCCCATTTACTCTGCATTCTGCACATTTTCAAAAGAGGATGATGATGCTTTTTATTGAAATGCTGTCGCCACAAAGTTGGCTTTGTTCCTAGAACGATTTATCACATTTGAGAAACAAATTCATTACAAGAAATGTCTTTAAAAAAACTGACAGCACTTGAAAAGTAAACATGGGATGTTTGTTCACATTTACAACATTGGCTAAAAAGAAAGGAAGAAAGACATTGACAGAATGATCACCAATGAAAACTGCAACTCAAACTATTCTAATATTGAAAACATAACAAATGCGGTCAAATACACACTGTATCGTACATTCAAGGGGAAATCTTCCAAACACAGCAAATGATGATGATTCAAGTTAACATTTCACTTATTGCATGATTACAACTCGATGAATGGCTGTGTTAAGCCGATGACCTTTCCTCTTTCTCAGTGTTTATACACCATCCATCCAAATAGAATACTTGTGCTACATTAAAGGTCAAAGGGCCAGAGGGCTCAGTCAAACTTCAGGGTTACACTCATCAAACATCAAACTCACCTCCAAGGGGTCATAAACATATATTACCAACCAAGAAATCTACTTATGATCTGCATTTCAGCACAGTGGAACTGATGAATGTTTTGTGAAAGAACAAGGCTGAAAATATGATCATTATGAAAATCTGCAGGCGGATTGAGATGTTATTCAAATGTGCATGTGTAATATGTATGTAGTGGCATCTGATGTCGAGTAATGAAAGCCAGTGACCGTAAAAACAGCATTACTGCGCTTTAGCATGGAAAGCTGTTTGGAGGATTCATTGTGCAAAGATATGGGTCTTTAAAGCGGAGGAAAAATGGCCTTTGATTTGTGCAATCAGCAGACTTTAAGCAGCGCAAGAAGGCACAGGTTTAGAAAAGAGTGATTGAATGCAACTCTGATAGCACCTGATTATAGCTCAGTCCCATCCATAACCTCCCAATAACTTTGTTATTATCCAGCCCTCCCTTCCTGTGGACTTTACAGCTGGATGGCCTAATTGGAGCCATTTCCACATATAATGTGGCAGCCCCAAGGGGGCTCATTATAGATACTGGGCCGACCCATGTCAACGATTCCTCAGCCACCCCCTCATCAGGGCTCTGTGGTTCAGTCCAGGAACAGATACAGTAGGATTCCTTCAGCCTACAGGCTATTGATCATCCTTAGGAGGGAGCAAAGCCATGCTGGCTTTGGTGTGTGGCTGGGGTAGTGTGTATGTGTGTGTTTGTGTCACTATGGGCACAGGGCTGGGCACAGAGGAAATGACTCACCTCTCATGCACCAAAACTAAACTAAAAGGAACATCATAATGGCTGTTGCAGCTGTCGATGGACTGTAACAGTATAGGACATATGGCTGAGATATGCGCTACACAGCTGGTTCAAATACCGTGAAATTGGAACATGTTCCCGTTTGCCTTCTTGCTGAGAGTTAGATAAAAAGATTGACACTACTCTCATGGACGTCTGGCAAATATAAGGCTACAGCCAGTTAGCCAATTAGCTTAGCACAAACAGTGGGTATGTAGGAAACAAAATCTGCCAACCACCATCTCAAAAAGCTCGCTAATTAACAAAAACCAAAGTGTGGCGGTGTTATAGGGGCTATTTGCTGAAGTATTTCTTGGCCTGGCAAAACGACTTCCTGGAGTCTGGCAACAAGGCAACTCCAAAAAATAACTGTGCACGGCCAAGAAATAGACCACAATTTGTCCTTTCTACACTTTAATTCTTGTAGAGATTAAACAAACAAGATAAAAAAAATTTATTAGTGAGATTTAGAGGTGCTGTTAGGTGGATATTGTTACCTTTGGACAGAACCAGGCTAGCTGTTGTTGTCTTTGTGCTAAACTAAGATAATCAGCTGCTGGCGGATGCTTCATTACTGTTCAGACTTGAGACTGGCATCGATCTTCACATCTACTTCTCCACAGCAAATGAGCATATTTCACAACACGTTATTCTGTTAACAGAAGCCTTTTAGTCATGTTAGCATCCTGCCACTAGCAGTTATCTCAAGTATAGCACTGTGCGCTTGTTAGAGAAGAAAATGTCTGGTTCGGTCTGGCAATGAAAGCTTTTAAAGTTTCATTTGGGATTTGGTTTTGGTGCATCTGGAGTCCTGTCCCTCATTATTATTAGCACTATGACACAGTGCAGTACATGTCTTGCTTATACAGCATCAATGAAGCTGATCTGGTGGCAGCATTGCCTGTGAAGACATGCCGCCAGTCAACGCCGTGTTCTTTATCTCAGCAAAGTCATTGCTCCGTCGAGTCAGTGACACCTCTGTAATGTAGCATCAGCAGACACACAGTCGCTGTGTCAACACTGTTCTGTTGGTGTCATCTTTCTGTGCCCCTGGGTGCTCTTTGAATGCAACTGTGCATGGCTGCATGCAAGCCAGGCAGAGGGACAAATAATAATAGTAGGTGATAAGCAATGATTTGAAAGGCCAGCAAAGCGCAGATTATGAGGGCTCGGCTTTAAATGTCAAAGGTGCCTTGTTTTTACATTGAGCTGGAGACCGTGTTGACTTGCTGCTTCATTAGGCCTGCATTCAACATCATCACTTATTTGACATTTTACCAGAGATCTTAAATGTCAGTGCTTTTATTCAAGAAATGCCGTCTGCGTGAAAGCGGTGCACATGTGCTAAACTGTTTTTAATATAGTATTCGAAATAATTTTGGATTGACAGTTATTTGTTTCCACAGAGTGTGTAATGTGAAACGATTGCATTAGTAGGCAGGTAGCAGTACGCATGTAAGCATACATCACTTTTAGTTGTTTGGACTATAGCCGTTAATGTGTCAACACGTGAGTGCCGATACATCATCTGCGCATATACAGTAATGGGCTTTTAGGATCTCATTGTGTTCAAAGAATACACTGCATGAGGCATGGGATGACTCACATGTGCAGTAAGCAGGGGAAATAAGAACAATAATGATGTATCCACTAATTTTCAAAGCTATTAAAATGAGTCTCTACCACGAATTAGCGGTCTCCTAGGGGCTGTGTTTTACTGACAGATTCAAAGCTAATGACAGCATGTCATACAGGGACATCACACATACCAGCACTCTGACTAATTATGTAATTAAAAAAAAACACCAGAGATGGACATGAGCAAAGTGGCAGCTGTGTTTAGTCCATAATTGTTATGTGCCAAGTTCTTCTGCCTCTACATCAGACATATCCTTATACTCTACTTATCCTGGGGAAGGTTTTGCTGAGCATGCATGTCTTCCTGCAGCATTTTCCTGATTCAAATTCACACGCAGCAACGCTACACACACTTGACGCCTTAGAGCCACCCAGTTCTCTCGTGTTGTTCATGGAGCTCAACTTCATTTTTCCCCTCTGGCTCCTACCTGAGGCTACTGGTGTCCCTGTCATTTTTCATACCACCAGTCCTTCCAATCTCAGTTTCCCCTCTTCATGGCATTCATGATGCAGATTAAATCAAGAATTAAAATATTTTTGCAGTAAAATTCAACTCTACAATTAAACTTTACAAATTCAATCTGATGCCCAACAGTTCTGATCTACTGTCAAGCAAACAGTGGGTTATTTAAGAAAGACTCTCCTTCTTGTCTCTTCATTTTTCCTGTCTATTTACACCAATTATTTCCCAGCTAAAACAAAACTCATGGCTACACTGTCACTTCATTGGATTGAATCCCATAGGTTTAATTAGCGATGATCAGATTCATAATTATATATATTTTGCCTTCACAAGGGCGTATAATTGGGGGACTGCGACGCAGGAAAATCTTTCATCAGAGAAATCCATGGTCCATGGTCTCATTAAGGAAGTCAGAGCTCAGTAAAACCAGCATGTTGAAGTCTGAGAGAGAGAAGGTGCAGGAGAGAGTTGAACACCTAAGGTTCCACTCAGGAAGCAGGCTTTAATTAGCTAATGAATCTGGGAGCTCCCTCTGCCAACCTTTGACCTTATACTGTGGCATAATAGGCCTGTTCACAGTGCGAGACGTGTCACATGCGGTTGAAATCAATGCCCTGTACACCAAAAATGATTTTAATGAGATAAACGCTGTGCTTTCCCTTTTATTGTTAGGATCTGTTGAAGTCCACATTCATGAATCATTCCTGGAGACTCTCCAAAGGTTGTAATGCATTGATTTAGTGTCATTTTCAACAAAAGCCTCGGCTTTATGATTGATATTGCTTGTCATGTTGATGGTACACAAAGGATCCAATGACATTTTCTAATTTACAGCATAACCAAACCTCTAATGGCAGCAGTGGGAAAACAGCTAGACCATGTGTTATTTCAACCCAGATTCCAAAGCAGTTGGGACACGGTGTAAATACATAAATAAAACATTTGCCATTTCTTTTTGACTTACACACACCGGAAAACAGTACACAGACAATACATTTAATGCTTTACCTCATCAACTGATTTTGGTGCCCGCAACAAAGGAACAAAGAAGATGCTGATGCCAATGTCAAGTCATTATTAGACACCTATAGCCAGTTAGCTTACCTTAGCATAAATACAGCTAGCCTGACTCCATCCAAAGGGAACAAAATCTGACTTTGAAAACAGTCATCAGTTGCCAGTTTAGGCAACAAACCTAAAATATCAAACGTTCATTTTTACAATTTTGTACGGATTAAACAAACAAGATATTAGCATGTCATTTAGTGTAACTAGTGATAGAGGTGAAGGTAGGAAGGCTAGCTATTTCCCTGTTTCCAGTCTTTGCGCTAAGATAAGATAAGCTAAGCTAAGTAGCTGCCTGCCGTAGCTCCATATCCAAAGCACAAGTGTGGTATAATCTTCTCACAACAACGCAACAAGTATTTTGAAAAGTCAAAAATGCAAGTCTGAGATAATCCTTTGATTTGATGGAGTTAACACCTTCCAAGTCCAATCTACAGGAAACGTATTAGTTTAGTATTTCATACTCTGACTGTTATCCTCAGCTGATTCATAATCAGGTGCAGCTTTTAGCAGACAGAATGAGGAGAAACTATGCGACAGTGCTGTTATTACTCCCATCTCCTCCTGTGGTCACCCCAAGATGACATCTCCCTTAACACCATGCTGATCAGAGCTGAGCTGTGATGACCCAACATGGCAGGTCCAGGTCTCAGTGGCACCCTCTGCAATCCTGGCAGGGCTCCTTCAGTCTGCTCAGCCAGCTGTGAGAGGCTGCATGGTGCTCCCGGGTCTAGCATTGGAAATGTGCCGTGGGTGAGCCAAACTATAAATTAGTCAGGATAAGTTAAGGGCAGACGGCGCTAGGCTATCCCCTGCAGTTATCAGCAGAGAGGAACCTGCCGGAAGGTTGATGCTCCTAAATCTTTTATCACTGCTGAGGCAGCCTGATCCAGGCATGGACTGGGGCCATCAATCAGGGCCAAAGCTCACAGCTAATGGGTTATTCAAGTTTTCCTGAAAATGAAACAGCCATCCTCGTCGAAATCGAGCATGAGAAGCAGCACTTGCTGCCACACTAATTGTTGCAGCAAACAGCATTCACTGTGATTGGGCTAACTGGCCTTGTGCTCTGCAAATAGTGAAAATCTGGAAGATTAAAGGTTTATATCTGTTAATCCCGCTTCAGATCCTCTTTGATTACTAATCACTGCATGAATTATTACCATTGTCAAATCAACCAGCTAGTTGGAATCCCAGTCAGAATGATTTAAGTTAAACTCAAGAATATCACACGATTGTTAACAACATACAGTAGCTGCCTTTCCTCTCGCAGGCACCCCCAGTATTCATACAGTAGTTGCCTTCCCTGCATTGCTATTATTAGCTCGACTCAATGCAGGCAGTTGTTTCATGAGGAGAGGATCAAATTTTGAAGAGACTCTCTCCACGGCAGGTGTGAATTGGATTGATGGGACAAGTAACACAAAACCAGTGTGAAGGCGACCTTTCATTGAACCTAAAGCTGGAGTATGAATGGTAGCATAGCAAACACAAGCAAGGCAGACCTAAAAGATCTTCCCATTTAAACAGAGGAAATATTTCCTCCAACACAAATCACATGATCCATGATAGCTTTTTTTTAATGCCCGTTTTAATTCCAAGAACTTTAAACACTCTCGCTCACATTTTGAAAAGCGAAATTGCCAACTCTGCTCAAGATTTCAAATTAACATTGTACAGTGTGTCATCAGTTCCCCCTCTGCCCACAAATGAGTTTCATTAGTCTGTGAGAAAAAGACAATCAAGAAGATTCAAACTGCCTCAGTGCACCCCAGTCTTTAAAAGACAACATTGTTCTCAACTGTACCGGTGAGGCAACCTCTAATTGTTTCTTTTTTTGTCCAATATATTTTACAGTTTCTCCGTCTGAGTGGAAAAACAAACTAATACACTAAGCCTATAAATGCAATGAGTTTAATGAATATGCTACATTTACACACTTACGGAAATTTGACATTAAAGGTCCTTGAGAGGTTGTCATTTCTGAGACGGAGAAGTATTACATTTCTATTACGCTTCACACACAGATGCAGAATGTGTACACATATATGACGGCATGTATAGTGTGCCACTTGTAGTGCTTTGCATTGTTCCTACCTGTCCATGACGCATTTAAGTGTGCAACATCGTACGTTGTCAATTTACATCGAAGCGCACCAGCCACCAAGCCACATGCCTGTACATTTATTAGACGCTGTGATGCTTCTGTAACGATTCAGTGCAATGAAATCCGAAACCTGGACTATGTGAGAGGCAAAATGTCAGAGAAAGCCTAGACAAATCACCTGCTCCTGGGCTACTGTACTTCAAAAGCAATTAAGCCTGTTTGAATCAATGCCCTCAGATTCAAAATTCACTTTTAATGACACCTCTAGGCGAAGCTGTTTTTTGGGGCTGTGACAGTAACATCAATAATGATCTATTACAGCGACTTGTCTTCTAAGGTTCCCCAGATATCCATGAACGCTGTTCTGGGCTTTACCAAGTTGGTCTGAGACCAATGAATTTAAAAAATGAATGCGAACGATTGGACATACCAGGACACACTATCTACAGAGAGCCTCTCTTCCCTGCCAGCTGGAAAGTACATCAAAATATTGCCACAAAGCAAGCAAAGAAAATATGATGTTATTATTGGTCCCCGGGAAATGGGAGATGGTCTTGGCCAAGGGAGCTCAGAAGTCAGGACCAGACTGGTTTACAAACTTGGAAACTCTCCCCTGCTTAGTCTTTGAAATCTCAGCTTCACAAATCTGAGGGAGAGAGGGCAGAGAAAGAGGGAGAGCCTGTCAGTGCTGACCTGATGCCACTGACATACTAGTAATAAATTATCAAAGGTTGCTGTCCGGTGCCTATTTAAGTTTGCTTTTAACATGTAACATATTTCAAAATGTAATGTTAAAATGTAATGCAAATATATTTTAATGAAGAGAGCACATTATTTTGTTCAATGATAATTTGATTTCACATAAAGACTTGTTTCTCTGGAGACTGATGCTAAACTGAATGGACTAAATTTGGAGAGGCAGTAACTGTTTCCAGTTAGAAGAATTTACTTAACTTAATGTCAGTCTATGAGCTTTTTATGCCGTCAGCCATGGCCAGAGGCAATATATTTTCGGGTTGTCCGTATGTATATCCGTACCTCCCATTCTTGTGAAAGCCTTGAGAAAATCTGCTCAAATTTAGCACAAATTTTCAAGGTCAAAGGTCACCATGACCACCCACAACATATTTTGGCCATAACTCAAGAGTTCATTATTAATTCTGAAAAAAATGTCGCACAAATGCCTCATTAATAAAATAATGAAATTATGGCGATTCATATCCAAAAGGTCAAAGATCAACTTCACTGTGACATAAAAAAAAAACACTTTTCTGGGCATTATTCAACGACGTAGCTCAGGAACAGAAGGGCAGATTGTGATATTTCACATTTGGTCAGATACTAAATTGGTGACACTAATCTTGGGCGTCCACCTTGAAACTGCTGATTACATAGATTCTGTGCTGTTGGCTTGGAGATGTGTGTGAAGCATCCACGTTTTAAAATGCGTAGCTTCTCTGCAGCAACATCCATAGCTGAAGCATTGTAGTCCATCACAAGCTCATTGGTTTAGCTGAAACTGAGCTTCAGATTATTGTTGTTGTACCATGTGATGAATCAGTCCTCTGGAAAAACAGTCTCTAAGTGAAGACTGCATGTTTCTCACTGGAAATTATTCACTGGAACAGCCAATAACAGTAAGTTTCAGTATCACGTCAAGTTCCGTACTTGACAACTGGGCTATTTCTATGACAAAAAAAAAGGAAATTTGATCGTCTAAGGACGACCATGAGATTGATGAAAGCCTCAGGCAAAAACTGGTATGTGTATCTTAGTATCATAAATGAATTTCATTATTAGCATCACCAGCAGAATACAAACATGCCATGTGTCATGTTGAAGAAAAAAACATGGCAGATTCCACAAGAAACTGTGTTCACAGTATATGATATGGAATAAATTCATCGAACTTTCTCCCAAAAAAGTCACTTGGAGCCTTTCTTGTTCCAATTGCTGCCTGATGAATCCTCACAAGGTTTATTGTTAAAGAATAAAACATATTCTCTGCAAGAAATAAAGCTAGATTAATGAGGCACTCTATGTCCTCATTTAATAGCTTGGAGGAGATACATATAAGGTACACACTACAATATGGTGTTATTATTTAAAGGCAATGCTAGTTGGGTCTAAAAATGTTCAGATTTTTAAGTGGTTAGAATTTACTCTGTAAGTACAACAGAGCGAGGTGTCAAAGTAAGTGAAAGAGCTGTTCTTTGTTTCAGATTTGTGCACTGCAGAAAGCCTGTTTTGCATTCCCAAAGAACTCAGTTACAGGAAGGCTTTGAGTTAAGATTAGTGAGAGATCTGAGGAAATAAAACCATATAAGCCGCGAGCCGCAACAATAGGGGAATTGCTGCTGAAGCTGAGTAAAGACGTGTGAACTCATAGATGCTTCCGCTGTATATTTTGCTGTAATCATAAAATCATGATAGCAAAATCAATGATTGTACCCACGGCACAAACCCACAACAGTTTGTCCCCCCCCTTCTCACCTTTCGGGGGTAATGGTGTTAGTTCAACAATCAGTACAACAATTTCCACACGTGGCATTGTTTCTGTGATTCTTTATTAATCAGCAGCAGGTGTTCTCGTCACAGCTGGTTAACTCATGCTGATGTGAAAGGCTGTCAAGCCTCGTCGTCTGCCATTGGCTGCTACAGTCTGCGGTGCGTGCTCTTGCCACATCACACAGTTCAGGTGCCACAGACACAAACAGGCCACCTGGGTGCTCGTGTGGTGCAGGGGTGTCGCTACCAGTCCCTCTTTGCATAGATGTCTGTTGGCGTTGCCAATTAGCTTCTATTTCACTGCCTGTTGAGCAGAGATGCAGGAAAAGTTCTACATTAGAATGACAAAGCACATTAGAGTGAAATTGATTCGAGGATGTAGATATAGAGGACCTAGAAACCTTTAGTATTGGTTTTTGTGTACGTGTGCATCTATCATCCACATCAAGTGCTGTGCAGCTGTGTGAGTCTGCAGCAATGCTAGCAGGTCTGTGAGGCTGTACTTATTAGGTACAACTGTGCTTGAGCTAAATAACACTAGCATGCAAGCATTCTTACAATGACAATGCACAGATGCTGATGTTTAGCAGGTATAGTTTTTACCGTCTTAGTTGCTAAATAGCACAGCTGAGGCTGATGGAAATGTTATAGATTTGGCAGATATCCTGTCCTCCTTTAAGCTATTCCACTAGCTAAAGATGTAAAGGAAATAAATAGGCTAATTTCAACATGAATCTTCCTTTAAAAAAGATGCTGTTCTTGCAAGACCAAACTCAGCTCAAATGTGTAAACAACTCTGTGCCGAATAAGAAATCTAAACTTTTAATGAATGCATACATATCACAGAACAAGCATTTTTAGCTTGGTTCATTCTGCGCATACCAGCAGTATGAGTTCCAGCTCCCTTCAGCTGGCTCCGCTTACCACATAGTTTTGTTTATTCCAAACATTTTCTTTCAAAAATGTTTTGCGCCGAGATGCTGCAGTGGCCTGTCGGAGGGTCTGAGATTTTGGCAGGTTGTTGTACTGCATTGTGTTTCCTTCTGTTTAGCTCCATCACTATGCATAGAGGAGGGGGGGGGGGTGTTGTGCAGAAATCAGAGCGACAACACTGTCATTGCGAGTTTGCATGCATGACAGTACCTGGCAGCAATTGTAAAGTCTTTCCATCGCTGCTGTTTAGTTATTTTTTCTGTCACTATAGCACTTGCTTGTCGCTGTCATACTTTAAAAAGCAAATACTGCAGAAGCTGCACAAACCCATGAGGACCGTTTCTGGTATTCATCTTTTATTCCCTTTTCCACACAACTGACGTCAACCCTCAGATGCGTGATCCTTCCGTTTGAGAAATTGGACAATGAGTCAGGGCAATCTGAAAATAGATTGTGTTGAAATTTTGTGCGCATCAAGCACAAGCACCCCCTACTGCATTACAGGATCACAGGCAATTTGGATCCCAGTGTCTCAGTAAAGCGATTGTGGGACTCCTGCTGTTCATTCCCCAAAACCTACATATTTGCAATTTATATGATTCTCTATTACAAAGCCCCTAAAAATACAGTCTTCAGCCATCCAGTTTTGGAGCTGATGCAGCGTGCAGCCATCACTGGCTGAGTGAAGCATAAGCCTCCATAAAAGCAGCGTTCCCTCAGATGTATTTGAATAAGACATGATGCCAGTTTATTTTTGTAACATCCCCCACCCCAGACTGTTGGCAAGCAATGGAGTTGTGACTAACCCTCTTCCAGTTCCCACATTAGGTGTAAAAAAAAAGGAAAATACTGAGTCTGTGTCTGCGCAGTTGAGATTGGAGTAAATGACGTCAAAATTACTTGTCAATATACAGCATCAATCGTTTCACACATGAGCAGAAAGGCCACCATTGTGAAGCAGAGATTCCTCCGAATCTGCACGGTTTGCATCCAAATTAGAGTTCATTACTTTTTACTGACACACTTTTCCTCCGCTGCATTTTCAGCCCAGGCTCTCTGATGTTGAATAATGAATAGACGTCACACAGCCACGGTGCTCATGAAGGTGTGCATGGCCAAGAATCGCTGTAAGGCATTTGACTCTTAGGAACCTTCCAAACTGTTATGTTTAAACCTGGCTTACTGTCCTTGAATGTCTCATGGGGTGCACATGAAGGCAGACACTGAGAAAACACAAAGAGAGAAGCACCCACAATCCCTCCTCGCTTATTCACTGAAATGTCCTTATTTTACAGGTCTGGACTGGACTGTCTGCGGGAGTAGACAGGGCAGAGGAAGAGGAAAAGGAAATGGTTGGCTGAAGTGTCATGGAGGATGTCACCACTACGTAGCCCATCCAGCATGCAGTGTGGTCTTCCCAGCTGCGCATCACCAGTGGTGCCATGATCCAGTTATAACTGTGGGTGAGCATCCAAAGCCATTTTTCATTCATGTGGTTGTATTAATCGTATGCACGCAACGTTATTAAAGGGGAGGACCACTGATTTTACACATCAAGGTCAGTTTAACTGGTCACAAGGAGTATGGTTTATTATGTTTTGTGTGGCTCTGTCAAGTCTGAGAAAATAAGTCTGATGATGCCATGGAGGTGTCATCAGGGTTATCTCAGCATTGGATTAGAGACTACAAATTTCAGAAAGCCTACGTTACAAACTGGAGGTATGGATTCTGAAGGATGTGAGTATTTAGCAGGCATCGAGGGCCTAAAGCAGGGTCAAAAGATGGAGTTGCATTGTGGGAACTGAAGAGGGACTGAAGAGATATCTCGGCCTCTGCCACTTCAATTTTGACCATTCTAATTTTAATCCGTCTCTCCCGAGTCCTCTAACTTTATGGAAGTGGAGTGTCCCTGGCTGTTCAGGGCAGTGTGTATTGGCAGAGAAATCCCCTGTGTTGGCTTTTTGGCTAAAAATAATGACTTGGGCCAAGAATTGATTAAGTCAAAAATGTTTTTTTCTGGGAGAAAACGGTCAGGTTTCTCCCATTTTTTTTTTTATTATAAAGCCAACACAGAGGGCATATTGACATGGTCAATAAATCCATTTCAAATAAAATGCAAGCAATAGCAATGATATATGATGGGTGGACATTAGGTATTCGTGGGGGGGTTGTTCTCTGTAAGTACCTCCAGATTGCATGGTGAATTTCTGAAGCGTTTTTTTCTTTTTTTTCCCTTTGGAAATTACTGTATTTGAGAGAGTAGATACAGGTTTTTACATATATTTATTCGCTGTAAAAGGATTGTTTGCATTTCTGAGATTTGTAAACATCTGTAAAATAATTATATTTCACGTCACGATGAAAAGGTCTAAAAGGTTTATCTTTCTTCTACACTGCCAAACCTTTTTTGTTTCAATAAGCGCATAGATTACTTTTTTCACGTGGTGATGGAAGATCCGTCTGTTCCCAGTGCCACCCTTGGAAAACAGGGCTCAAAGGGACGTATTTACTGTGTTTATCGGTGAAATTCCCGTTCATTCAAGGACATGGAATGGGCATAAAGCAATTTTCTGTACAACTTACTGTACTTCTACATAAGTGCACAGAGCCGAGCAGAATAACACTTTCCACAGAGGACTTTGCTGTAAATCACCTCTACCACCAAGCAGACAAAACACAGCTTTAAAGGTTTTCAGGGCCAATATCTTTATCTGCCGAAAGCACGTATGGGCTTTGGCTTTGTGCCAGAACAATTCACACTTAAGCCAGTCTCACCTGATGGCTTGGCCATTAATGGGTATTTATTTACAGAACTCAATAAACATAATTGGCATGTACAATTATGTAAAGCCTCAATATACAGCCACCTTCCCCAGCAGTGGGAGCAGGAGCACTGTGGGGAATGTGATGACTTGATTCCTCATGTGTAAAGCTGAAATGAATAAGGCAAACACCTGCGCGCACATTATGTCTGTTTCCTCCTTCGTTTAATTGAGCAGATCAGTTAATAAGTGCATTTTTCCAGTTAGGGTTCGGCATTTTGCCAGAAGCCTATTAAGGAGGAGGAGAGGCAGACCCTGGGAGAGAAGGGGAGGTCTGTCAACCTTGCATTCAATGTAAATGAGCTACGTGGTCACAATGTGCAGTACAGGGAGTGGCCACAATAATAAGAAACTCAAGCTAATACATGACAGGCAAAAACTGGGGCTACCCACTTAAAATCACAGGCTGTATCTTAAATGGGAAGGACGGCAACAGTTGGTGACAGTAATGTGCCATTAAAAGCAGCTCGAAGCCACAGAGAGAGGACAAGAAGAGAGTAAGAGTTCAAGTTGATGTAAGCGGGGCTGATGTCAACTGAGGTAGAAAATGCACTGAATGTATTTAATAAGCTTGCTAGGCCTAAAAAAAATGCACTGACTTTTTAATCTTTATAATTAAAGTGTACATTACACACCTAAAAAGACTTAATACCATTTTTCATCAAATTATAAGAAATCAGAAATAAATGACATTTGAAACAAGGTTACATTAATTTGTAGATTTGTTAATTCCCTGTTAAAGTCTTTCATGCTGTAATTAGATTTATCAAAGGGATACAAAGCTGAACCAAGTGATCTGGACTCTGTACGTTTGCCAAACAGTCAGCCCGCAGTCTGGTGACATCGTTTCCTGCCATTTGGCCGGTGAATTGTCGCAGTACTGGGCATGAAGTCACTGCCCCGTCCTCGGTCGTGGCACAGATGAGCTCATCCATGGCCTCCTTCAGTGGCTTTGACCTTCCTTTCGCTGGCTGTGACACATGTATAATTACAATTTTATTTTACAACCCTTTTTCTTTCAATTTCTTTTATGTATATGACAGCTCTAGTAGACTTTCTGCACCACTGAAATTCTTCTTTTTCACTTTCCTCATTGCCATTTTTGATCTTCATGAATATGTGCCTAATACAGTGTTTCTGAGGCCATTAATGATAATTAAGGTTTTGTGAATGTGCCTTCCCACTGCCTAGTAATTGAGATTTACTATTATTCTAAACTGTTAATGTGCAAATATGTACATAAATTCAAATGCATCTTAAATTATTTCAAGGCTCCCAAAGTCACTTGACCTGTTCTAAAATGCAGAATGATAATCCATCCATCTGTCTCCTCCAGGTAATGCCGAGCCAAATAACCAATCCTGGAGATGCCGAAGAGAAGAGATATTCTTGCCATCGTGTTGATCGTGTTACCCTGGACTCTGCTCATCACCGTTTGGCACCAAAGCGCTATAGCTCCACTCCTCGCCATCCGCAAGGGTACGCAGTGCACTGCACTCCACTGGCAATATCAAACCTGAAGTGGGTCCTCGAACCTAACACTGCACTTCAGGCCTAGACAACAGGCCGTTCATTTAGAGGCCCTCAGTAACCGCGACCATCAGCTTCATCAGAGCTAAATAACACTTGTCCAGTCATTGCAAACCTCATCAGTGTGAGATGTTTATGTGCATGATGAATACTTAGAAGTTACAATCACATATACGCTCTCATACATCTAGGAGTTGTTTTCATGTTGTGTAATCAGTCTGTCAGTTGAACAGAATGAATTGTTCAGCTGTTTCTAATCTGCATTCATTTCTGTCTTGATAATAATTATGAAACAGTGTCCTTTCACAGCCGATCCACTGAACTCACACGCCTTGGCACATCAATCCATATTGCCTTCTTGCTTTGACGCTCAGCTACACACATCATGCAGTGTACAGCAGCATGCCGATCATTCATTTTATCCATTTAGTTTGAAAATATTCACGTTTCGCTCGGTGTAAATTAATTCTAGAGGTAGTTTAATCAGCAATTTGAAATAATAACTGTCTACTTGTTTAGCTTCAAGGAATATCTTGCGTGCATGTGCGATATCATGTTTGCACACCGGTCTGAGTCATTAACACACGTACTCACGAGCTTCCCAATCATCCCCCAGAGACCACAAACCAACAGTGCAAAATGTCAAGTATACTGGAGAGTAAACAAACCCAAATTAGAACGACAGCAAATCAATAGAGCTCTTTGGCCTCTTCTTATAATGCCATGAATGCACATATGGGGGTCAACAAACAAAACAGGTTGACGTGAATGACCCGAGGCAGTCTGGAGTCAACAGAAGTTATAAATTATACTAAATCATTTGTTTTTGCGGTCTCTCTCCACACCTAAAATAGAGTCTGATCAGCTGACAACCAGAGAAAAGAATGCCAAAAACATTGCACTGATAATAGTTTTCCACATCAAATTCCTAATTATGTGAAAGGTGTCAACAATTAAATGCATGAAGTAATTTGAATATCTTACGGGATACAGTGAAGACACAATGAAGCTTAAAGAATTGTGTTTTTGCCAGCGCTATCTGACCCAGCTTTTCACACAGGCATCCCTTTGTGTGCTCTTAAAAGAGAAGCTGGCAGCTCGCTCGCTGGCAGCCTCTGTTGAACATCTGGCCATCAGCAGATTGTGTTAATCTGTGCGCTGCAGAAAAATCCTCCTTATGTTGGAGGTGCGACTGGCGCCGTGGCCGAACAGCGACAAAGATTTGCCATTAGCTATGCCACAATGAAAAGAAATTAACAACCGTAATGATTCCATAATCGTACTCTATCCATCACGACCAAATTATTGGGGCCAAAGCATCACAGCCTGGACCACTGGTGTTAAGTCAGAATGTGTTTACATGCAAGTTGTGAGTAAGCGGTCACATTTTTCTCACTTATACATTCAGAGACACAATTACCACAGAAGCCTAACTTTAAAAAGGCTAAAATTCAAATACAGTTGCTACGTTTAGGTCATGAAGCACGCTGAATTTATGCAAAACTAAGGTCTTGCCACAAAGACAATCCCTGAAGACCATCTGCAGCTTTTGTCTGTACAGGTCATAGACACGAGAATACAGACAAAGACCAAACTATTTTTCATTTTTCTAAGTAAAATCTCAAAGTGAATACTAATAACTTATCTGATTTTAGGTTGTCACTTTGTAAAAATTCACCAACCCTGCTAAAATACTGAAAAACAAACAGTTTCGTACTTTTTAATTTGTGTTTGTTGTTACCTGAATTTCCACCAATTACCACCAGTGCAAACATGCACATTCAGTAGAACAGAATAACCAAATAATCTCATTACATTTTTCAACCCTTGGAGCGATTTATGAGCAAAAATATTTTGGGAGAGGAGCTCTAACCCGTTTTGGATTGTGTTCAGTCCGTGATAACAACCAGAAGTGAATTCCAACAAGTTGCTACTTGATAATAGCACCACTTGAACTGCAAAACCCAGCTCATAGTAATGCACAAAGCTATGTTTCCCATCAAAGGATCTCATACTTCACACTTGGACTTCCTGATTTCAGCAAAAATAACTCATAACCGTGTTCACTGCGGGGCAGTAACACAATGGTAGTCAGCTGGGGAAATGGACGGGGGCAGACAGAGCATGAGGGAGTCTGTGGTGGAGTCTGAACATAAAAAGAGGGCATGTCCACTGGATCCACATACCCGCATTTTTCTTTCTTTATAAAGAAAAGCCCAAAGGCAACGCTGGGGGAATAGAAAGGCTCATCTCTCCCCTCCCTTTCCTTGCGCTGTCTCTCTATCCATCAGCTGTGTTATCCTCTCACGGTGCCTGCTCTCACTTTTTGCAGCCTGTCACCACCTAGTAAAAGAGATCTTTATCATTCCAGAGAGGCTTGCAGTCCGCCACCATCGGCTCTCAGGTACACTTTACCCCGATTGGGTTTAAGTCACCTGAGGCAAATATACAAAGGGCAGCCCAAGGTTGCACTAATGCCTTACATGTCTTCTTATCCCCGAATCTGCAGATGATGGCGTCGAGGGCAAAAGGGAGGCAGGTGGCCCGGCACAGGACTCCAAGGAATACTGCGCCTCAGATAAGGACATTGTGGAGGTGGTGAGGACAGAGTACGTGTACACGCGGCCTCCACCCTGGTCCGATGTGCTGCCTACAATCCACATCATCACCCCGACGTATAGTCGGCCGGTGCAAAAGGCGGAGCTGACGAGGCTGGCAAACACCTTCCTCCACGTTCCCAACCTGCACTGGATCCTGGTGGAGGACTCGCAACGGAGAACGCCCCTTGTCACGCGGCTCCTCAGAGAAACGGGGCTTAACTACACCCACCTCAATGTAGAGACGCCCAGGAACTATAAGCTGAGGGGTGACACTCGGGACCCCAGAATCCCCAGGGGGACCATGCAGAGGAATCTGGCCCTGCGGTGGCTGAGGGAAACCTTCAACGCCAACAGCAGCCAAGCTGGAATCGTCTACTTTGCTGACGACGACAACACATACAGCCTGGAGCTGTTTGAGGAGGTCAGTGCTGGTGTATTTCATGCATTTGTACAAACAGTCATGAATCAGCTAGAAAATGGCTTGCAGGACAAGATACAACAATATATCATCTATGAGATGTTTCTGAATGCAGAGCTGTGGTGAGTGGATGTTTGCTATGTTGCATCAACAGCAAACAAAGAATAATATGTAGTAAATGTACGTGAATTAGCTTCATCTGTGTAGCTCCATTTACAAATAGAAGTCATACCCAGATCCTTCCCATAACCCAATCAACTCAAACCTTCACCTTGCTTCCACAGTGTGTACAACTTTAAGCATAACCCTAATCATCAATCAAGGCCTGCCCCCACTCAGAACCATTTCTAATCATACACTGAAGTTTTTACTCACCCATTGACGATTCTCAAGCTCCAGCCACCTTTCAAATGCTCCACCGCTGATGTCTACTTGAGTTTCAGAAAAACAAGCCACGTGCAGAGCGCACGGTGGGTAACTCAGGGGTCATGGGAGATTGAAGCATTCCCGGCAAAAAAAAGGCCAGCTGGTGATGCCTGTTTAGAAAGCTAGAAAGCTCAGCAGCCATTCGGGCAACAGAGGAGTGACTGGAATTGATCAGGACAGCCAAAAATCAGTGAGCCATCAGCTGTATATTACGGTCATTTTGATGCAGTAAAATAAAACTGGCTGCACTTTTGCACGAGGAAAGGTAGAGCTGAACAAAATATTATATTGCATCTTGGATATTTTTTGCGCATGGCATACATATGTTTAAAGAAAGGAACATTGCCAATGATATTCTGTACTGCACATGTATAATCCTATTGGAGTTGTACCGCATCAGGAAAAAAATACATGCAAATAAAATGTTTACTTTTTTAATTGCATCCTTTCTTGTGGACCCATCCCTATCGCTTTAGCTTAATTATCTAAAGTGTATATTAAGATGCAATATATTATACGGCACTTCGCAGAGCCAGCTACTGCAGGCATCTGTGGTATATGTGGAAGAGGGGGGTTGAACTATAAATTCCCAGTTACTTGAAGCATTTTCTTTAGCGCTTAACAAGCACAGTCGGGATGTGGAGCTCGGGGAGAGAAGTTTGGGCATGTAATCAGTACATCTCAGGCCATCCATCTTGACATCAGTCGTATTACCTGAGTGGACACGGTCTGGGTCCTCTGAGTATTAGCCTCAAGTCTTGTTAGTAGTGCAGATGGGGTCCGTAGTAAATGGAGCGGCGGGTATTGACGGGGCCTGTCATTACCTTTCTCTGGGAATCAGCCGAAGTGCTCCGTTTCCCTCAGAGGCCCTCCATCACCTCCAACAGGCCTATTTATGGGCCAGAGTAACGGCCCTGAGGGGGGAGAGAGAGAGACAGAGAGGTGGAGGCGAAGGGACGGAGACAGAAAGAGAATGAGAGAAAAAGAGAAAGTGACAGCCAGATAGACAGAAAGCAGAGAGGTGACTGCAACTACAGTATAGTTTGCTGATGGGCATAGTAAATATTCAGAGTGGAAGAACTTGAAAACAGAGAGGCGTTTAAGTGACTCCTCCGGTGTGAAAGGGCGATGTGTGCTGCTCCATGTGTTTAAAATAGGCTCATCACTTTCTCCTGCTTAATCCTGAGTGAGCTGAGTAATGAAGAGATGCAATCAGTTAAAAATCAGTTTGCCGACAGAAAGCATCGCTTTCGTTTAAGTTACATCAACTTTAAGTAACAACAGACTAGCTAATTGCGATGTCACCGGCATGCCACGTCAAATCAGGGCCGGTGCCACGGACGGTGAATGCTGCATTCATTCGTTGTGGTAAAAAACTGACACAGACCAACACAGAGGTGGTACGCCTCAGATCACTTCGCACAATAGCCTGCGCTGGCAAATAATCCTGACGGGAATTGTTGTAATTGTGCTTACATCGCATCTGGTGCCCGAGAATTTGGTGCACAGATTGCTATTGTTGCTACCTATTCACACCCACAGCAAATGCAAATACAATCTCAGTCACTCAGTGGCTCTTGCACATATGGTGCACTAAGTTAATTAAATGCACACTTTTTGGGCCATGCCTTAATGAAAACAAACACAAAAAAAAATCATGAAAAATTCATTTCTCACACTTAAAGTACACCACCCTGTAAAGAACTACATAAATTATTGAGGCCTCATTGAAAAAGTTTATGGTTCCTTCCCAAACCACAAAGTTATTAACTAGCACATGCTATTTTTAACCAACGCGCGCAGTTCTCACTTTCAGCCTTTAAGAATAATCAACAGCTTCAGTCCAAGAAAATGGAGCAACCACATAATCAGAATGTCATACAGACAAAATTAACATTATTATGATACTTTTTACTCATTCTTTTTACTCACTTTGTTGATACTATTGGGGCTTTCATAATAGGAATGAAAATATCACAATTTTATCATGATTTAAGCTACTTAATTGCTATTTAGAAAATGGAAATGACATAGCACAATGCTCCTTAATCTTCGTATGTTCAAAAAACAGTTGCTTTGAATACAGTTGAATTTAGATAAGCTGTAAAGATCTATTTTTAATTAATTACATGGACATTTAATCAGCGTCCTAAAAGCTAAGTAACTCCAGCGTTTCTCTGTTTCTTGGACAAAGACTTAAATCCACAGACTCCTCCAGTGGCAACAATGGATGACAGTTCGGTTTTGTTTCATCCTCTTTGCACCCTTAAGGACTGATTACAATACCTGGATGCCTGCCGCACTTCCACTGTTAGAATTTGGGATTTCTCCTCTTTGTTTTGCTTCTCTGACTATTCTGAAACACGGCCACTTTGCCTCTCAAGACCTCTCTTTGACTGGAGCGGGGAAATAAAACTTAAATGCACACACAGGCATTCAAGTGCAAACTGCAGCACCGGTGAAAAATAAACAAACACACGTCGTATTCACCAGAATGGGGCAAGAGGAACTTTTTCCTTTGCTCGGGCGCCAGTGGAAGAGGGATTTGTGCTCACCAGAGGCAGCGGGCGGAACACTCATTCTCACATTTTCACTGCAGACAGGAAAGTGACAAGCCTCTTGACGTCACCTGCAGAGCGCCTGGTTTCTGCTTCCTTTTCATTTAACTTGCATGTATATACTGTATATGTGAGGGAAGCAGGCAGGTGATATTTGGGCAAAATGGAAAGATTTGTGAATGATATCCAGGTGCTGATATTGGACATATAACATTAAGAATACAAAACAGCATTGCTGACTAAACAAGCAAACAAATGCTACGGCAGTGCAATCACATCGACACATGCGTGTAAGCACTCGATCTCTCTCCCACAAAGCTCAGAGCTCATTAAGACCGAACATCCTGTCAAATGTTATCTGGGTGCTTGGCACAGTGGTTGTCCCTGAAGCTCAAATCCACAGATTCCCATAAGCTCACGGCTCGCCTCATGCTGTTTACACCCCGCTACTCACTGATCCCCTGCACTGGCCGCACAGCAGCCCGTCATATCGTCAGAACACATATTCAACATATACCCACAACACAGGCTTGATCAAATACACTTGCAAATGAGGTTGCATATGTAGACATTTTTTACATGCATGCTCTTACATGCATGCTCTTCACTGCATCTACATGTATAGTAAATACACAGAGTAACAGTATACTGTACTGTACTGTACTGAGAGGCACCAGCATCATTATCTGTGCTCCAGTGAGTTTGATTAAATGACTCCGCCGTTTCTAAACCTTCCTCTTCCCTCATTGTAAAAACATACCTTTTATGACTGCGGCAGCTCCTGCCCAAATGGCACAGACTCACTGAGAGGCAGACAAAGAAAAGGGCGGCAAGATCGTTTGATGCTGGAAGATTAAAGGACCCCCCGACCAAAAAAAAAAGAAAAAAAGAAAAGAGGATGGTGGTGCTCTACCTTAAAGAATCTCCTCCGCCAACCAGCGGCTAGAGCCACTTGCTTTAATAGGTTGGCTCCTTCAAAGCCTCTTGGCTCTCTCCGCTTTAACTCTCTTTAAAGATGGTTGTGTCTAATTATCTCATCGTAGGGCGGCTGTTGAACGATGTGTGTGACCTGCTTTCATCTAACAGTGTGTCAGCTGCACGCGGCACAATGGCTTGGTCAATACTCACCGTCTTTCAGAATGAGTAATAGCAGCGGCTCGAAAAACCCTCCGTCCACGCTCCGCTGTAATGCTGGCAACTTATGCTCAAAGTCTGTGTCTCACTGTCATGTACGCTTTTTCAGATGACTAATTCGCTCTCCTCCCCCCACCCCCCTCCCCACCGATTTCTCTTCTTGACTCTCCTCTCGCCAGATGAGATCGACTCGGAAAGTTTCAGTGTGGCCTGTGGCCTTCGTGGGCGGCTTGCGGTACGAGTCCCCCAAGGTCAATGCAGCTGGAAAGGTCTACGGCTGGAAGACGGTGTTCGACCCCCATCGGCCCTTTGCCATCGACATGGCTGGCTTTGCCATCAACCTGAGGCTCATCCTCTTTAAGCCACAGGCATATTTTAAGCTTCGCGGAGTGAAGGGAGGCTACCAGGAGAGTAGTTTGCTCCGGGAACTTGTCACACTCAATGACCTGGAGCCTAAAGCAGCCAATTGCACTAAGGTAAGTTCCTGTTTTTACTGCTGTCAGACAGCTTGACTCGAGCTGTTAGTAGTTAAGGGATTTGCTAAACTGTTTGTGAGGATGGTAAAAATCTAGTTTTGAAGGAATCAAACCTGCTGTAGCCCGTGGTGGAAGAAGTATTCAGATCCTCTACTAAAGTAAAAGTGCTAATATATCAATATAAAAATACTCTGTCAGAGGCTTAAGTACTGCATTCAAAACCATGCTGGAGTAGAAGTTCAAAAGTATCATTAGCACAATGTGCCTTAAATATTAAAAGTAAAAGTACTCCTTCTGCAGTGCAATGGATGATTATTATAACTGATGATTATTATGACGCATCAGTGGCACAACCCCGGTTCCAGAAAAGTTGGGACACGGTGTAAAATAACAGAATGCAGTCATTTGCAAATGAACTGTGTGTACCCACAGTGGTTTGACAAAGTGTTTCTGAGCACAGCATGTAGCAACATCCTTTATCATGTGTTCACAAAGTGGTGAACTCGCTCCATCCTCGCTTGTGAACGACTGAGCCTTTCCAGGATGCTCCTTTCATACCCAATCATGATGCTATCACCTGTTACCAATCAACCTGTTTACCTGTGGAATGATCCAAACAGGTGTTTTTGGAGCGTTCCACAACTTTCCCAGTCTGTTGTTGCTCCTGTCCCAACATGTTTGAAATATGTTGCTACGTCAAATTCAGAATAAGCAGATACTTACAAAAATCAATGAAACATAAAATATACTGTCTTTGTATTGTTATAATTGAGTATATGTCAGAAAGGATTAGCCAATGATCCAATGCTGTTTTATTTATGTTACTTGCTGACTTTTTGGAAATCCGGTCATAGCATTTTACTGTTGTAGCTGCTGCTGGTGGAGCTGCTTCCAACCTCTTTATATACAGAAGGGATGTAGTGTCATGGTGCCCGAATTAGTTCCTCTGAGGGTTCGTGATATGACTAATGCGGCAGGGAAGAAAACAAGTTCTGATACTCAACTCATTTTTTGATCGCATCCGGACACGTTATTCGGATGAGGAAAAACAAACGTTAATGCACGGTGGAAATGCACCATGATCGAATCTGCCTGACCACATCTGGTGGTAGTCTGGCTCGCTTTGTGTTCAGATCATAGGTAGGTGTAAGCGCAATCCGTACAACATGCTGACATCCGTGCACAAGTTAGCACTGATACAGATATTTGCTTTAAGCAACATTAAATAAAGGCTGAAAGAGACAGACATCTAATTACTGATTATAAGTCTATTCTATGCCACGAAAGTACCAAAATATGTATTATTCAACAGAAATGCAAAATGAAAGCCGGGTGGAAATGAATAATATGCAGTAAGGAATAACTGAGTGTGATGGTGTGTGTTGCACTCATCTGTGCAGCTGATCTGCTTTAACAAGGCATATAATTTTTCTAGTCACAGAGTCGCCTACACACCAGCACTGCTTCACACCGGGACAAACTGACACAATGCTGATAATACAAAGAAAGGAACAACTTAATGTGTTACGTTCGCTGAGTTTACAAGAGGGGACGAATAATTAAGAATTTGTAGTAGACAGCGTTTTACAAAGTTTCTAAAGTTCCCCCTCACTCAACAAGTCACAAACCTCTGCGAGTTTTTCATGGAGTCTGGCTGATTTGACCTTCACCTCCAATTACTCATGCGCAGGTTTTGCTCTGGAGGACAGAGATCTGATGTCAATGAGGATAATGAGAACATTAAAAGGCAGGATCGGCTTGTTTGTTATCCAGATTTTAGTACCAGGTGTAAATAGAACTAAATTTACTTGATTAGGCTCACACTCATCAGGATACAGTTTTACTCACCCTCCCCTATATTCTTATACCAGAGAAATCTCTGTATTTCTCGGCTAAGATTCCATGAAAACATGATTTTCTAGTGGTCAGAATGTAAATGAGTGTAAATTTGTTGCTGAGAAGTTGGATATCATTGATTATATTTCTGCACTGCCCACATGCACACACACATTTGAGAAACAGGCTTGAGGGAAGCAGCAGCAGCAGCAGCAACGTTGTTCTCCGCACCAACTCCACCGCTTCCTCTTATGGCCCTTGGTCTGGGTCACATCACTAAGCCTCTCTCTGGGCGAAGAGGAGTCAGCCAGAGGGCTTTAGCTAGCCAGTATCCACACCGCAATCACCCCGACACACACACACACAAACACACACACAAAGAGAGAGAGACGGACAGAGAGAGGGGAAAGGAAGGGAGAGAGCTTTTTCTCCTGCTCTCCCTCAGCCATTCAGAGGGGGTAAATGAAAAGCAGGGATTCGGGGAACGGCTGAGAGAGCGGAATTGAACGGGGGTGGGGGGGTGCCGAGGTAGGGACGTCACTCTGATTACAGATGAGTGCAGGGATGGACAGAAGGGCAGAGGGAAAGAGGAAGAAAAAAAAAACGGAATATCGTGCGTGGGCATCTCTCTTCCTTATAATCTACCACTTCAGATGCGAGCGTGACTATTAACCTCCCCCTACACCTGAGCAAAGTGGGAGTGGGCTCCTGGCACATCTCAAACACGCCCTATGCATAATTCATCGCCGCCGCCGCGGTGAGATGAAAGGAAGGAAGGTTCCAACACAGGAGAGCGGGGAAAATGAGTTCGACACTTCTTCCCCCTCCTCCCCTGTTCGCCTTGCCATCCTTCTCTGGATGTTTGTCCAGTCTCTGAGGCCAAATGAACCCAGTCTGAAGGCGCGCAGAAGAACTGTGCGAAGTGCCGCTGCTAAGGCAAAAACCTCGTAAACGCCGTATCGAAACATTAGGGGTCAGCTCTCATTTGAAGACAGCCATGTTCCTCTGGTCGGGAGAGGACTTTACACAGGCAAAGCTCAGAGGGTTGAGTCATATTTGTAAGATAACACACTTGCATGGTCCCTCTTCACTCCCTGCTAATGCAGGGTTCACGCTCAAGTAGCTCTTTACACACAGGCGGATCCTGCTGGAGGTACAGCTGGAATTGTCTGTTTTGAAGAACATGAGGCGGAGTGGGAGCTGAAAGCGAGAGCAGGGCTGAATGAGTGCATTACGGGAACAGCGTGTTACTAACGTCGCCGTTGTTTGTGTTTTTCCTACCAGATACTTGTTTGGCACACGAGAACAGAGAAGCCTGTCCTGGTAAACGAGGGGAAAAAGGGATTCACAGACCCCAATGTGGAGATCTGACCATTTCCCCTGAGGCCATGGTAAGTACATAATAATTCAGACATTTGAAAAGAGCTCCTATTACAGACGTGGACCGTCTTTGCTCCATCTACACATTTCCTTCAGAAGAGGAAAAGGAAATGATCATTTTCACCTGCTTTCAGTTAGTATTTCCTAATGCGCTGTACATTTTTTCTAATGCGATTTTCAAGGCACAATTATAGCAGCTGTTGTCCATTATTAAATATCACAGATGAAATAAACAGGTTCAATTAACTTCAATTAAGGTTTAGCGCCCTTTCTCAGCATATCTTAATCCTTTCTGTTGCAGGTGATTGGAGCCGCGGAGAAAGGAAATGGCAGTCTCTTGATAAGTGCAACCAGCGCTCATGTCTTAATCATCAGAAAAAGAGGAAATGGGGGCCTTTGAAAGGTGATTTAATCCTCTTGACTGAATCTGACATTTTTAAAATATGGACTGAAGCAGTACAAATGTATCATATTAAAGCACAGATTAGTAAGAGGCGGCAGTTGTTTGCCAGGTCTCCGACTGAAGTACAGCGGAGGCCACGTGAAGGGTGCCTCGCGGGGCCGCTGTGGACAGATGTGACCTGCACCTCCGCGGCCCGCCGAGGACAACCCTAACAACAAAGGGACAGCACAATATGAAAAGCATACAGCCAGCGGATTCAACCAAACAAGCAGGTTCAAGAACGTCCTTCAGCTCAAGAGGAAAAAAAACACACACACACATATATTGTCTGGATCTTCACACGGCACGGGAGGGAAGTGCCTCTTGGACATAAGGACACGGCCCACATCATCAGCCTGGATGAAAACATGACTCCAAGGACAAAATCTCATGTGGATTTTCCTTTGAGCAAACACAACGGAGGGAATGTTCTTTTGATAACTATGAAATATTTGCTTTTGCTTTAATTTAATTCAATTGGTTTGGGTGTTTTACAGGCACTTGACCCGCTAGTTCAATTCTACTGACTCTTACCAACATTTACACTTGTGTTATCGTCGTTCATCTGATAGTGTCATTATAACCCCATGCATTGAAGCCACCCCCGTACACTGGAAGTGAGACTGCTGTTGGAAATGCATCCCTTGTTGTGCTTGGGAGCTGAAACATACTTGTAAACACTCTTCTTAGCACTTAAAAAAAAAACAAATAAAATACACATATGATGTTCCTTCATGGTAACATGTGTAAATAGTAATTCTACATGAGAACAATCAGAGGACACACTTTGACAAAAGCATTGTAATTACTGTATTTGTAAGTTTAAAAACAGCCTCCTCTTCGTCCCCCCTGGTGAATTCCTCACAATGACACACGACAAGGCACAGGTTCACTCTAGGCTCAACACATGGGAAGAGTAATAGCACATCCCCGGCTTCATTTGGGAATAGAAAGTCCCACCACGGACCGCATAGACCAGAACCTCAAACCGGCTTCATGGTGCACTCACAAAGGCTGATTGCCACGTGAGCTTTCACGTAAAGTGTCGTTTTTGACGTTACGGGGAGAAAAGGTGTGTCAGCTTAGTCGGTTAACATTTCCCCTTGTGTATGCACGCCATGTGTACGCGAGCCGCCGGTGAGCAAAGGTCAGCTGGATGCAAGTACAAAAAAAAAAAAAAAAAGAGAAGGATGAAACAGCATCAGAGTCCAATAATGTGGTTTTGCTAGACTTGTTGGTCCCTCTCCTCTCTCTAAAAAAATAATATTCACTTGATGTGAAGGAGGCAGAATTCCCCAAAAGGCGCATTTAGATGGAGGCTCAGGCTTTACTGTTGACTTTTAATACAACTCACCTCCAAACAGCTGTTAAGAATAATAGAGAATAGACAAATAATTTATGCATGGTCCCAAATATTTTGTTTGTTTTTTTTATAAACAACTTTGGGGTGAACTGACAGCAGGCTAAAGAAAAGCACAACAAAAAGAAATCTTATTTTTGCAAACGATTGGGTTGCGACTTTGACATCTTCAGTGCTGCGGACTGACGTCAGCATCTCATGGTTTCCTTTTTCTGTATTAGCATCATTAACTGGATCACGGGAGGGAGTCACAGCACCTCAGTAGCTCTGACGCTGTAACAAAGTTATTCTACACCTCACATAATAGAATCTCTGCTCCACTTGATAAATCATCCGTCTGGTGCAATACACAGTGGTGGTTCTTATCTAACGCTGCCCGGCAGAAGTAGCTGGAGATAATTCAAACACTGAGCCTCTGTACTGTTGCCAGATTATCTCCGTGCACCCCCTCTTCAACACACACACAGCCCAAAATACACTGCTGCAGTATGAAAACTTACAACAGCGCTCCAGCCTCTCGGGCTCATCAGCCGGAGAAAGTGTGTTATTACATATTTCACTTGGAATATGATAAGATGCACATTCAGACAATGGCTGGATTGTATCTCTCATCAAACTGGCTGTTTTCATTGACTGCACGATGTTACACCGCACAGGGATCGGCCATGGAGATCACATGCTATTCTCGGATTGGTTCTCCTCTTCAACTTGCCTCCCATTATTTATTAAAAAAATCAAATTTAATATATTTATTTATGTATTTATTTCAAGCGTGAATGTGCAATTGAATCACAGCAGTGTTTGCCCTCAAATCTGTATTCTCCAACTGCTTTCTGAAAAAGCATGCGCACATACAGTATTCTGTACTCATGGGTTATCTCATAGATCAGTAAGCTACCAACAGGCAGACACACACACACACACACACAAACCATCTTCTTTATGGTATTGCTGTTTGGTCTACTTGAGTGGTCATTATCCGCTTTTAGTCCACATGAAATGTTTTGAGCACTAAAACAAATTAAGAGTTGTAGTCCAAAATGGAAAGCTGCCAGCGTGTTAGACTTAATCTGAATACTGTCCTTTAAAAAGCAACATAACTCATTTTCATTTTGTGCTGACGACTTCTCTTGAAACTGAGTACGTTGTATATCGTCTGTGGTGCGTCCTGAAGCAGCAGAACAATTGGAAGGGCTCCACCTTGAAAGTGATGTTACAACTTTGTCCGACATCTGATGTGAAATTTTTTTCATTCTAACAGATGACATAAGCAATACTCACAATTAGTCTGCTAGAACCAACCTACCCATACATCAACCTTAGCAGTGCTGGTTATTCAATATCTAATGTCAGCTGACGAGTATCACCCTCTGAGGGCTTCTATAAGGCACAATACACTTCACACACAAGTCCTACCTTTCCCTTATCCACACTGTCATCTTCCAGCCTCATGTGATTTGCATTTTATGCATGTGACTCTTAAGGTTGTTTATTTGCCACAGCAATTCTGTCTCAGAGAAAGATGTTAGTTGAATCAAGAGAAATAAATAACTGAGAAGAACCTCACCCGTGCTGGAGTATTGTGTCTGTACGCTGGATGTCTTTACACTGTGTGTTGTACTCTGTGTGTTTCTGACACATTTGGCCTGTGGGCATGCGTAAAGAGGCGCAGTGCCTTGCTCAACATATTGATGTTGGCTCCACGCAACAGTTGCACACAGTGCATGTCTCACCACTATATAAAACACGAGGAATATTTCACTATCCACAAAATTCCTTGATAGTTTCTTGAATTGAACAGTGGTTTTAGAAAACTTTGACTGGATCGGGTTGCTACAGCAAGTCATATGACCATTACCAAGTTTATGTGTCAAGTCCTTCAAGCTATTAGTAATGACTACTTGTTTTATTTAGCATTTGACAAATAACTTGGCTAAATTTAACATTATATGAACAACAGGTGCAACCGCTCAAGGATTTCAGCATCACAGAAACTTGACTAAGTATGTTATCAATTTTTAGATAACCTTTACAATTTGGTTAAAATACACTGCTTCTTTGTTCAAACGTGACCACAGAGGTTCACTGTGGAATCAGCCTTTACAGAAACTGATTGTGATGGGATCCAGGCTGTGTTAACACACAGCAGATGAGTTTTCAAAAAATGATCTCGGAACACAGCTTGTGATCTGTGACTTCTCTACAGGAGCTGACAGCATATCATAAAGCAGTTCAATTTGAAAAGCAAGCGGCGTTCTATCAAACGGGCTCTCAGTGTGCGGGATAACTAAAGCAGTTCACAAGCTTCCTTGGCTACTGACACAGAGGTCAAACCAGCCTTTATTCACAGCTTCCACACAACCTGAAATCTATAAATGAATCTGTGAGAGGAAGAGATTTTATAACACTTTATTAAGTGTCGAATCAAGATTTAGTCATGCAGTTTCTGATTGCAGGTTAATGTCATTGTTACTCAAATGAATAAAAAGGATTCGAAACAACGTCATGTATACACTGACTAAATGAAAAACCAGTCTGGATCGCTGCTGTGTTGGAGGGATCTGACATGACACAAAATGTCAAGTTCACTGACGTGTGTGCAATTTTGAGTGCTGCTGGTTGCGCCGAGGCGTCGGCGCCCACGTAGACAAAGCTCACAGAGAAAGCCTCAGTCACGTCCTCCCCAGCTGCTCTCCCATCATCCTCCTCTCATCCACACTCAACTCTCACCTCCTCTCCTCACTGGACATCAACAGACATGCCATAGTCAGGGCTGCTGGTAAACTGAATCTTGCCATCTGTTTCCTGCTCTTCAAACACTATGACCTGTAATAAAGCAAAAAATCCCAGCTTAGCCGAGGTCATGAGAGGACAAGGGAGAGTGGGTGGTTGAACGTCAATATATGCACACTCACAGGAAAGAAAAGTTGGGAAAGGCAAGAAGGAGAAACACAGATACTTTGTTTACACTTTGTTTTAAAATGTGTTTTGGGCGATCACAAGTGGACAGCACTAAATACACGTGTCGATACACTGATCTGATCACACAAACCACTTGTCCAGGTGGTCTGAGGCGCATTTGACCACACATCTTCTGTATTGCAATGCATCCCCGAAAAGGACATAACACATCATCTGTGCAGAGTGTACTGGTTGTTTTGGTGACAGCGAGCAATCACATAGGACTTATCCTGCCAATCTCAACAGTTGGAACTGTCTGTACATGCATCTTAGTTCTTTTCTCAGATGACATTTTGGTAGTGGGAAGCCGCGCCATCCGAATGCACAATCATTACAACTCACTGAACTTTCAACAACTTTTCAAGGTCTGTTTTGTTAGAAATGCCAGACATATATTTATGACAGAGGATGCTTGGTTAAATTAAAAATAGGCTTCACAATTCTGGTTTTAATTACATTTATACCGAAATATTCACATTTTGCTCATTTCCATTTGAAGTCACACATTATGTCCAAAAAATACACAGTGCATCCAGTGTATCAGCAGGGTTATGTAACAGTTATGCATTCTGATAAACTAATCTTACAGTTTCATACAAGTCAAAATAAATGACTTCGGCGGCATGTTTATACAGAGAGATGACCAATGCAAGTTTAGCTCTAATCTCATATAAATGTAAAAATAGGTTGATGATGACTCTGTGGTATCCGTGGTCCATGACCTCACTGTCCTCTACAGTATTTAATTACTGTCATGTTTTTGGCAGTTATTTAAATATCCTGCTAACTCATATTCACACAGGACTAAAGACGCCCTTAAAGAAAGGCAGCAAGTGCATAACAAGTGTTCCTGTACACAGATTTATGTTTAGCAATGTCCAGATCATTTCATTTGATTGCTAAAATGTGCTAAATTGACTTTGTACTTTCTGAGCTTAAGCACATGACGCTGAGACAGAAGTACTGTACCTGGTTGTCCCTCTTGTGAAGCCAGGGGCCTGGGACATAGAGAGTTTGCTGAGGACCGATGGACCAGTAGCGCCCCAGATTCTTGCCGTTGACAAACACTACACCTTTGCCCCAGCCCTGTGGACACAACCAAGCCCTGTTCACCATGACAACTGGCAGATTTAGCCACTTCGAGGCTGATTGATGACGAAGAGGAAGTAAAACCTGGCATTCATATCTGATTTAAAAAATGCCTCAACCTCTGTAAGAGGTTTGGCATAACAACCCAAACACCAGTCAATATACTGTAATGTTATCCAGTGCACTGTAAAAAACACTATCTAATTAGAAGTTTTAATGTTCCTCTTATTGTTGAGATTTTGTCAAAATGAATTAACTTTAGTTTTTGAGTCTGCAGTTTGTATTGCTGCTGTAATACTGGCTGTGCTACTCACAGGGAGTTTGATAAAGGTGTCTTTAGGAGAACCATTCACGTAGAGTCTGGCCTGGAAAAAACCAGGGAAGGAGGGCCGCTGCCTCATAGACATCCAGTGGTTTGAACTCTCAAGTCTGTAAAAGGACAATACATCGCACTTTTCATTTTGCTCGAATCCTTAAAAATTAAACTTTTCACAATACTGCATATTTCCTCGCATGAAAGCACAAATAATCTTTTTAGATGCATCTGCTGCAACTTTTATCAAAAGATTCTCCTCCAGTCTTGACTTTTAGGTGGCCTGTCAGCAGTGTACAGTCACATCACACGAATTTACAGTATTTGTCTACAGTAAGTGACAAGTGAAAGTTTGCACATGTATGCCAGGGGAAATATTCAGAATCAGTATTCTTGTTTGGCTATACAGTAGGTTTCATTTTGCCTCTAAGTAAATTGAAAAGGTTGCCATGATATAAGGCCAAACTTCATTTCTCTGTTATGCATTTTTAGTGACCATTCACACAGTGCTTCAGGCCATGACATTTTCAGAATGGTGCTGAGGCAAAGAAATTGCATTTTTTCAGTAAACGAAGAGAGACCTCACAATGGCTGGAAAATGCATCTAGATAGTAAATTAAATCCAAATATAAACCTCTAAACAAACTAGATGGTCAGATAATCCTGGTGACCTTGATGCTCATTATCTGTGCAACAAATATGAGCTGCATAAAGAGGGTAATCAGTATCAGAAAAAAAACTTGAAATTATGAGCATCAACAAAGGTTTTGTGATTGGGAGGGGTTGTGGTTTGACTTCAACATGGTCATCATGACACTAATCTTGCATTTGATCAGCAGCGTACAGGAAGGCATTACAATCTTGTAATATGAAAGCATCATGGGGAAAATTTGCACCTTGGGGTTCACTGGGTCCTCCGAACTGAGACTTCATAATGCTTGGCTGCAGAACAGAAATTACCACACCTAATGACTATTATGGGATTGGTGCCACATTCAAAGGGTCCTCGACTGAGTTTGCAAAAGGCATTTTACATCCAACAAATCTAAACCTGGCTCAATGATAATAACTCAGTCTGTCTATGTTCTGTGCTTGTTAGTTAGTGGTGCATTTGTGTGTACTGGCTGTTTGAGCCCCTGGAAATGACATGTTTACTGCTTTAAAATCTTAAGCTGTCAGACACATGCCACTAAGTAAAATTCAATTTACAGTTAACTCTACTTGAACCTCCCAGCTTCATGTGGTGTAATCTGCTAGAACCTAATATTATGAACGCCTTGTGCTGTCAACCTTTATTAGTAAAAACTAAACACCAGACTGATCTGCCCACTTTAAAAGGTTCTCCATCACGTTGAGCCCCTTGAACACTCTTAACAGTACAGATCTTAACTGACTGGAGCCATATAATTTATCTACTGTACTGTTTATAATTTAGGATGTTTAACATATGACGCTGAATTGGAAGGCTGTGTTTTCATTCCTGAATTTTGCCATCATGTTCACACTGTAATTGTGTTAAGCAGAGAGATAATCAGATGGATTGAATCAGGTGCAGGCAGGTGTAATGACAGAGAAACACAAACATGGAAGAAAACTGGACTATAATTGAAAGACACAAACCTGTTTACAAAGCCTGGCTTCATACCCAGACTATGAATAATGAAGTCTCGGAGGACGTGCTTGTTTAACTCGATATCTCCAACAAGACCTGAAAGGTGAGTCAGAGCTGCTTTAAGTTTGCTTATGGATCTTAAGAAACTGTTAATTAGTTTCTTGCAAGGTCTCTAGTGAGAAAGATCATTCGACAAGACTGTCTGTACATCTTCAAAGGCAACAATTTACCGAACAATTTGTACCTTTGCGCTGCTCATCCAGAGTTTTCCCATAATTCACTCTTCCACAGTTCTCTACCAATAAACTTAGAGTTCTTTTTCCCTTCAGCGGAAAAACACATTAAAGATGAGGCATTACTGACATACAGCCGTATTCTTCAATGGAAAGAATTCACACAACAGAGGAGACAAAAATTAATTTTAGCTGGTCTACTTAAAGTAATTCATCAAGGCCGATCTGAGACTGTGCTTTTCTCGCAGGTTGAAGTGAACAATTCAAATTTGTTGAGATAAACAGTCGTTTGATAATTTGCTCGTGGCTCAAACCTTGCAGTCAAAAACATCAGCATCCCCTAAACACACACACACACACACACACAGACAGACAGACACACACATGCACACACACAGTACCTTGCCATCAGGGATAGAGAGTTCTTGCGTGTTATAATCCAGAACACCAATAAAATGTTTGTCCACAAAAACCTGGGAAGGAAAGAATGAGAACATGGAAATATTTTAAAAAATGAAACTAGCATGAAGCATAAATGTCTAAGTCTTCACATTACATTCAGTCTTTCACTTTCAATGCTCCTAAAACTGTTTGACTTCAATACCACGGCAGCTGGTTGCAGACGGGGCTTGTTAATTGTACTCCACAAGTTCACTGAGCAGGGCTGTGATTTCTAACAGGCAGATAACAGCTTTCTCAATGTTCTCACAAAGAAAAGTGTAAGCTTGGGACTGCGGGCGCGTTACACTGGCGTCTGTCTTCCTGTCTTTACCAGTGCTCTGTCTCTGATGTTGTTCTTCGAGTCGAGGGTTCCTGCACTGGTGATGGTGGTCTCATAGAGCGTGTAGCCGTACGACTGACCATTATTATTGTTGACAGGGAGATTCTCCATGTTCACGGGCCTCACTGACTTCAAAGGCTGAAAAATGCAAATGAAGAGTTTAAGACAGACTTAAGTTTTGTTGTTCCTACAATGCACCTCTAAAAACAAGTGCTTGCTGCCGAAATGCACATTTTTAGAGCCTTTTTTTTATGTTTACATGTTTGCTTTATTTAAAGTGGAAAACACTCAGAATCTCAAAAGCACTCTCAATGCAGATGAGATCTTGTGATTCCTGCTGCACAATCTCCCACTTGCAAGATGGCTTCACCCAAAGTGATGATTTATCAAGCCTAATGAAGCTTTCCTGTCTGGCATTCAGAGCAATTCTTCTATTCAGCAACAATCTCTCGCACACCCTTGGGAGGTGCATTATGCACTCTTCACAAGACAATAAACACTCCTTGCTATGACACGATTAAACACCTACTTCCAAACACACAGATACAATATCAAACTCGCACATCCCACTCAGTCTCTCTGAAGCCACTGAAGAGAAAACGCTCTTTTTAAACAAGGCCGTGTGGCTGGTCAGGGGCAAAGTAATTGTCGTCTCAGAGGGAAGCAAATTATGGCGATGTGGAGTGAATAATTAATGTTGTAAGCAACTGCCAGACGTGCTACATCTGGTTGGAATATAAATGCCCCTGAAGAGCACGGCGTAAATTGCTAAACTAGACTGGTGGACATGAAGGCGAACAGACGTGATGACACCCTTCAAACAAGTGTTTTTAAGCAATCTTCTTTTTTCTGTTGCGTTTAGATTTTATTTCCACAACTACTTGCTTTACAGTCACAAAGCTATACACAGCTGATTAGTGCTGGTCCCTGTGCAGGCCACTAGTGCGATTGGACAGACTGTCTTGCTCAGGACCGGCTCTTCGAGGAGGAGAGGAGAAAACATTTTTCAGGCATACGCAGACAGCAGTTTATTTGATTGGCTTTTGTGTATTATTATTTATTAAGTAATTTATGCATTCCCATCGTCATTCAAAGACCCTGAAACTCTGCTTTGAGCAATGCTACACAGATGATGTTTATTATTTTTGTGCATTGGTAGCTTACCTTGTCAGTGAAATGCAGACTGTCCCACAGAGACAGGTGCTGCTGGATGACAACAGGCTGGTGTGCTCTCCTCTCCTGAAGAGACGGCAACTCAGGGAGAGGCTGGGCTGAAAAACAAGGAGGAAAAATGAGGGTGGTTGCAGGTTTGTCTGTTGGCATATTCATTCATCAATTTCACTTTCATACATGATATATAACCCTGATTCCAAAAAGAATGGGATAATTTGCTAATCCTTTTTGACACATACTCAATTAAAACAGTACCAAGACAATATATTTAATGTTTTACCCCAGTTGGGCACCATGACACTATATCCCTACTGTTATAAAGAGGTTAAAATGGCTCCAACTTGCGCAGCGGTTACAGTAAAATGCTATGACCCGATTCCAAAAAGGTCAGGACGCTGTGTAAAACATAAATAAAACATAATGTGATAATTTTCTAATCATTTTTGGCATATGCTCAATTAAATTAAAACAGTACAAAGACAGTATACTATGTTTGACTTCATCAGCCTAATTGATTTATGTAAATATCTGCTTATTCTGAATTTGATGCAGCATGTTTCAAACAAGTTGGGACAGGAGCAACAAAAGACTGGGAAAGTTGAGGAACGCTCCAAAAACACCTGTTTGGAACATTCCACAGGTAAACAGGTTGACAGGTGATAGCATCATGATTGGGTATGAAGGGAGCATCCCTAAAAGGTCAGTGAACACAGTGAATTTCCAAACGATTGCATAATGGTCTTATTTCAATTTTATACGGTGTCCCACATTTGTGTGTGTAATCACTGTCCATATGTATATGTCCAATTAAATAAAACAAAAAATAAATAAATAAACATGAATCTATATATTTTTAAGCACATGCAAATTCAGTCAGGAGGGTTAAAGATAGATATTTCTGATCTTTATAGACATCTCTTAAAGGTTGCAAAGGCATAATCATTTGCATCTACACATTTAAATCTGAGAGAAAGAGCAAGCCAGATGAGGGCTGTTTTGTAAATTAAAACTGTAAATCATGTTAAGTCTACAGCAGGATGACCTAAAAAAAACAATTCACTAAAACACACCCAAAAAGGCCACTGGACTTTTTTCTGGGCTGTTAAAGCACTGCAGACTGTCCCATTCTTCATATTCTAAAGCCTATGAGTCACTCAACACCCATCAGAAAAAAATCCTGTCCCTTGGAAACTGAATCTAAGGCTCCTTGGGTGAGCCATATGCTCTCCACAGCAGTATCCAGTTTGTGCTCCATGTTACAAAACAGTCTCTTTACAACAATTAACAGTGGTTGCCCATGCCCTCGAACTGCTTTTAAAGGTGTTAAAGCATGCAGAGACACCAGAGGTCCCTCTGGAAAGGGCTTGACAGCATTTCCTTATCACCGAGTGGTAACAGCTGGATCACTTAAGGAAAGCTTTGAGGATAATGGCCAACACCTTCCCCCTAAATGGGTCTCCACAACGCTTACAAGCCAGTGCCTTTGGTAGTGTATGTAATGTGTCAGATCTAAAAGTGCATTGAAAAGAAGACATTTCTATGAAACGATGTCACAGATTTGGAATTTTTCCCACAACAAAGCCCATACTATCCCAAGTAATCCATATAATCCTGTGCAGAAGAGCGTGGCAACATGAAAAACATGCTGTTAGGCTTCAAATTTGCTCATATTTAACGTTTGACTTTAACATTTGACAGAAGATGAATACTATAATATAAACTGCTTCAATGTTATACACACTGCATTTTTTGCAATTTTTGACAGCTTTGTGATAATAAGAAAACCCCCGAGCATATGTGTCACAGGTCTACTTTGTGGTCCACAATGTTGTCAAAGATCAGTGTTGAGACTTTTGACAGATCAGCCTGAATCCATGGCAAGTGATGCAAAAACAGCAACACAGGGAAAACCGTAACTGACACCAATGTACATGATTTGACAACCAAACAATAACAAACTATCAAGCTGATCTAATTAAAGAATTAGGTCATGTGTTTGTGGTTGCTGAGTAGAACACAAAGCCTTCTCAGACTCACTCTCATATCCAGGCCACTGCTCATTGTTCAGCAGACTACAAAACATAAGGATGAATCACGCACAGGCAGCCTTTCAAACTATCTTCAATCACCACAACTCTGGGCAAATGATTAGTTTGTTGTGCTGGATTCAATCGCAGATTGCCAAAAGCTACGTTTCCAGTTCTGGCCACAAAACACTTGAGACTTCTGCCCCCAACCACAAACCCTTGTTTTACAAATAGAGAACACTGCATAAGCAATAAACACAATGAAAGGCCTAGTATGTAATTTTCACAGTGGGTGGTAATTGAGGGTCTCTGACTTGGGCAGAAATCTCGCACACATGCATAAACACGCATGAACCCATATCTAATCCATGCTTGTAATCATATGCAAAGTTATCCTACTTTAGCCAACGGAAAGCAGGTTCTACAAGGAGAATTAACTTAAAGTGGGGGAGATGAAAGGGAGAGGAGAGAAAGAGAGACAGAAGATGTGGGGCCCGTCTCAGCAACAACACACAACACTCACTGTGGTAGAGGCTGAATAAATTCCTCAGAAGATGGTACTTGGTGGTGTAATCCCCAGCCTCGGATAATGGAGCATCGTAATCTGAAAGATAATGCGCTATCAGAACAGTGGGCTCGGGAGCCAGAGGGAGAGGCAGGGATGCCTCTTACCGTGGCAGATGCTTTCACTGTGCTCGCCTATCAAACATTTTGAGACAGCAGTGGGCCGAGACACATTTTGGGTTATCTTGACAGAAAATGGAGCCGTTTGAGGCAAAAAGGTAAAGGTTGTTCAGAGGAGTAAACACAGGTATAAAGACCGCTGAAGGTCAGAGGCGGTCTTCCCTACTGAGGAGCAGTTTTCAGAATTCTCCTCTTTTCTCAAGAACGAGGTCATTACAATGTTACGTGCCCTAGAGGAGGATATAAAACCCATTGTACCATCTTAATTTACATTTCCCGTGCATTTTATTAGGTAATGAATTCATTAGTGTGACTGCATATTCAAATTTCAGAGCAGCTGAAGGTCAAAGGCTCAGGAGTAGGGATAGCGCCACCTATAGACATTTCAAATAGCTTATCATGTTTTAATACTGTTCGCATTTGTTCCAAGCACATTCACTGATTTCTTTGACTAACTGTGTTTCACAGGAGGTTCGGCTATTAAGTCCTGAGTCCAGTAATTTTTGCAAAATTCCTTCTGGTCTGTTTCAGCCTACTTTGGTCCAGAATCAGTGGGCTTTAAGAATTTAAGGCAAAATCAGCTAAAGTAATTAGGTCTGGCTATTAAAATGCAGATTTGCGTTGAATCCTTTGTGGCATGAATCCTAGTTCACTATCAACAATCAACCCTGTACATACTGTTTTGACTCAGACAGTAATTCACAGGAAATTTTGTTAATTCCAATGTCACAAAATGCTGGTAAAAAAAACTGATTCATTACACATACCATAGCTTGTTATCATAGGTTTAGGTGCTGGTATTCCAACGGCAAACGCCCCACTCATGAAGCCAAAATTTGTCCCTCCGTGGAACATGTAGAGGTTGATGGACATGTCCATTTTAAGGATCTCTGTGACCACAGGCATCATGTCTGTCAAAGAAGGTTAAAGAAACAAAACAAATCCCGGTTCATACATAAAGTCTATAATTTGCCTTAATTATTCTGATATAACAAGTGATTAAATCAGAGAATGACAAATGGAAACTAAACACCCACAAGTAATAACAAGAGAGAAAAAAATCCATTTGACTTCAGCTTCAACAAGCCAAAGCAGCTGATTCAATAATCCTATCGCCCTCAGTTTGACTGCATTTGAAACATGGACAAACCTCTACCACACATCCTATTACAGGTTACTATAATTCATTACAGGGCTATGCTCACATACCCATAAAAAATTGCCTACCTCCCTGCACAAATTAACTACCTATATTTTGCAGCAAACTGAGCAGAGCAAGTAATTAAGTATTCAAATTGGACTTTAATAGTCAAATTGAACTGAGTTTAATGATTTGAATGAAGGGCATGAGCCTTAGTGAATAACAATGGAGCAGGGTGAGTGACAGAGCCGGACTCGGTTGGTTTCATGGTGGTGGTACTAGCTGTGACCAGCTGCTGGGTGTGTTGCACTCTGCAGAGCACTGAACTGTCAAGGACACGAATCCCCTCTGAATATTCCAGCGTTCATTTCATAGCTGTGACATTTTCTGCGTGGTGAGGGAGGGTTTTTTTTTTTCCTCCCTTTCTCACTGCAGAGAAGATACATGAGGAAGCCCTTTCTTTTCATTTTCAGAGCATTTTTTTGGCTGCTGGGGATGGCAGAGAGGAAAAAGGAAGCTTGAGGCTCTGCACTGTGTGTTTGAAATCAGAGGTTTCTTAGAGCACTCAAGATGGTGATAGGAGGGTGTGTGATTTCCATTAATCTTTATGATTGTGAAACGGGTGCTATCATGTATGTCACCGCTGTACATCATACAAAACATATCACCCTCCTGGCTGAAGCACGTGGACCATGTTATATGGCTGTTTGTGGCATGTACTGTGTAGTACAGCAGGCGGCTCTTTACATTAATATTGTATGAGGACTCTTCATACTATGAGGGCCCAATACCAACAGAGAATTAATTGACAACTCTTAAAATTCATTGTTTATTTTTAATTGAGCACAAATGGAGAGATGTGACGCTGTTCTCTTCTTATGTGATTACAAATTAAATATATTTAAAATACGGGCGGTTGGTCGAGCAAAATTTGAAGAAATCACCTTGAGCTGTGGGATGTCATGATAGACATTTTCACAAAATGCACATCAGGTTTAAAGCACCCTGTGGAGTTCTTGACCACTAGTAACACTATGGAGCCATATTTTTAAGAGGGGGTTCCTGTTTTGCTAGCACGTAGAGAACGATGCACATATTCGCCCAGACTGGTGGAAAGTTCATTTGCTCCAGCACTCTACTTAACTACCATTCTGACGCACTTTACTTTCCATTTTATGCTACTTTACACTTCTAACTAGTTACTATTTACTAATTTAGATATTCCACACAAAGCGTATGACCACCTTTTAAATTATAATGTATTTGTTCCCTGCAAAATTTCCTTCTTATGAAGTCTTCTGAGTCCCTCCCCTCCATTTTCACATAACATGTAATAACACTATTCCAGCCTGTTTTCAATGCAGATCAATTTGTTTCTAGTATTTTCTGAAATGAAGCTTATTATTTTTGTTATTCTAGTTCAACAACACAGTTTACATTTTACACACATGACTTGCCTTATAAGATATTGTATCATATAATTCATGGTAAAGAACACAATGATACTGTATGTTCCCATCAACTGAGACGCCATTTAATGCAGCCAAGGGCAAGACTATCCTTGCGTGTATGTGCAGCTACAGCACGTGTGGATACAGAGGACATGTGAGAGCATGAGATGAATGTGACTCCTACAAGGACTAACACCTTCACCTGTGTTCAGTACAGTCAGCCAGAATCTGTGGAGCATATCTTTTAACAATCCAGTACAAGGAAGTGTTTGAAATCTGGCCTCTGAACATCAAATACAACATGTCCCAGGGACAAAGTTAAGAGGACAGCGCACAGGCTCTGGTTTGTGATAATTGGCTCACAACCTACCATGCATGAAAAGTATATAAATCTCTGACAGAGCCACAAAACAAGTAAGAAATGACCATATGCTAAGCTGTACGTCCCAGCTGCACTGAGTGGGCTTTCTGCCTTTTGTGAACGAACCATAGCTTTAGACAGACTGTCTGACATTCAGTCTGGCGAATTTATCTTACACAACCCCCATTGCAGTGAGTTTGTCATTACTCTGTCTTTCTTTTGGCACAGAAGCTGTCTTATTCTTAGCTAAAAAGGTTTGTCTTAAGCCTCTCTTACCCTAAGGCACTGGCACTCTGTCTTACCCTCAAGACTGTCTGTTTTACCACCAGCTCCAAATTAGCCAGCATTATCGACCTTCTGTACAGAAAGAAACTGTTTCACCCTCAACAAAGAATCCATCAGCAGGCACCCTGTCTCACTCTCATGTGAACACCTGCCTTTCTCTTATCAGGGATCCTATAGAACTCCCTAAAAACAACCTGTCTACCCATCTTAAGACTGTCTTACCCTCAGCTGTGTACACATGATGAAGTTCCCCCCAGAGATCAAACCAACCAGACCAGTACTCCATCACCATCTTGGGCTTCTGAGGCTAGTGGAAGGAAGAATGGCTGGGTGTTAGAACAGTTTTGGAAAGCAACACACACTCAATTAAACTATGCGGTTTCTTCCAGTAACTCACAGCACTAGCACAAACCATGAAAAATTGTCTTTAAGGATTAAAGATACTCTTAAATCCTTTTAAGGGTAGATAAGTAAATATCCCTAAATTCTAACTTGAATTTACCTGGCCAGTCTGTCCAATTGGAAAGAGCAAAGACTGCTATTGATGTGTCTGTTTAATGTAAAGTCTGATGCTTGATTAGAGCAGCACGCTGTTGATGACGACTCCAAACTCTACAAATATAGATAATATATAATGAACAATGAAGGCAGTGGCACACAAATAAGACTCACTTGTATTCCATCCAGATACTTGATGTCATTCAGGTTCAGTTTCTGGAAATTGATGGTTTCTAGTGCTTTAGGGAAATAAAGGTAGAATGATGTTGTTAACACATTTAACAAAGATGTAGAATAACAAACCAATACCAAACAAGCTTTACAGCAGAGGTCTTTTGTTGGCTACAAAATACTTTATGGAATGATTATAGTATAGATTGGACTTTTATTTTTTTACTTGTCTTGAAGCACCATCAGTTGTTCCACATAGCACCGGGAACCTCCATAAAGGCAAAATTCTCTTCAAATCACAAGGTTATAATGGGAAGTAAAATGGTCTATAGTAAGCCTCCACTTTAGGATACAGCCAACGAGGCATCAAACCTCAACTGTTCACCTTGCTGTATATATATATATATATAATGCAAATCAGGATAAAGAAATATGCACAGTTTGCAAAAATGATTTTAGAGATCCGTTACACCTTTTTGTGGATTTCTAGAAGAACAATTCATGAATCGCAATAATAATAAAAAAAGCAAATACTCTGGTGAACTCAGCGAAGAACAACCTTATTGTGGCTTTAAAACAACGGTTATTAAAGCAGGGGCATTAAAATAGCAGGTGTGTCAAGAAAAAAAAATAAATAAAAATTTCTGGCATCAGGATGTTTGTGCCAGAGTACAAGCAAAAAGAACAAATTTCTGGCACAACACAGAATCCTTTGTGTGTAGAATTTGGTTCTGAAGTGCAGCTGCCTGACACTGGGCTGAGACCTCTTGCTGCACACACCAACCATCATACTGTATGTGTGTGTGTGTTTGTTTGGGTGTGTCTGTGTGCAGTCGTGTTTGTCTGGCAGCCTATCTGACAATACCTCCTTTCACTCCTCCAAGCTTTAGTCCTTCCTTGTTGTCTGAGGTCAGCAGCAGCTCTGTGACGCCCCTTGACAATAACGCCTGTAAAGAAGGGGGGATTATGAAAGCAACTAAACAAAACAGTGGAGGCTCTTTCTAAAATATGTTTTTTTTCTTTGAAAGAGAGTGAAAGGAGAGAGTGAGTAAAGCAGCAGAGAGAACATTGTACAGTAAATAAGTGCATTCTCTATGAGCTACCAATTATTGTTGAAATCAATTTAAAATGTTGTTTCTTACCTCCTTGATAAAAGGCATGTACTCTTTGTCTTTGGCATAGGAACCATATTCATTCTCCACTTGAACTGCAATAACTGGGCCACCCTTTGAGTACTGTGCATTAATTAGCCAATGAATAGAGGACACATATTAGGTCTTGGCACCAGTTCTTGACCATCCCTACTGTCAATACAGCTGAATTTTAAAAACTCTGTGAAATGGAAATCAGAGCTTGTTCAATGATGCATGCAGCTGATTAAAAGAAAATATGGCTGGGAGGACAGAAGTTGAACAAGTTTGGTGTGTATGGTGTAACGCCAACAACGGTTCCCACATGGTGAACAGTAGCTAGTTACTGCAGGTGGTAAGAAAAATAATGCATGCAAGGATAAAATATCATTGTGAATTTAAGGACTCAATCTTTTTGGGAGGGGAGACTTTTCTAATTCCATGCATGCTGACATTCTTTTAAAAGATGAATTGACTTAAGCTTGTATGCATGTAACCATGACAACTCAAAATATGAAACTGAAAAAGTCTGCCACTTTTGAGCACATGTATGTGTATGTGTATTTTACATGTATTTTAGTCATATTTTTATAAAATATTTAGCCTAATTTGTTTTTTGTGGAAAATCTTACGATGTGTGCACATCAATACAATTACTTTTGGTAAAGTACCTGATGTGGAACAACTTTTTTCATGAGCTGATTAAAAAAGGAGTTGACTGCATCAGTGAATCCTGGGTAGGTTGTTCTCAGTTTCATGTTTGGATCCCGTAGTAGCCAACTGCAAAGAAATCACAACAAAACCTTTAAAATGTCCACAAAATAAATGTATCAAGTTCTTCAAAATGCTGTGTTGTAAACTCTCTTTAGGTTTTTAGCCATCGAAAATAATCGCACCAACCTAAGCATGGCTATCATCAAATGTGTTGCAGAGGAAGCCGTGCTTCAGTGCGTGCCCCGAGATGTTTTGATGATTATCAAATAAATATAACCTCAACCTCACAGTCCTTGAAGGCAACACGACTACATCTAGTCCCCCCCCCAACATTCACCCCATTATCTGTCCAAATCTATTTTGATTAAAGAATTAAATGAATTCATCCTTTCAGGGAGATATGCCTGTCAGATTTAATTACTGTTCTAACTAATACCTCAACAAAACACCTAAAAAAAGCGAAATCACCACTGCCTTTAACTGAGAAACATTAATGGTTAACTAAAAAGGTGTACGGACAGAGGGCAGCCTGCACTGTGCAGATTGCAAAGCCCTCAGAGGCAACCTGGGATTTGTGATTGTGGGCTACATAAATAAAATTTGATATGACTTAACGATGTATGATGTCCTCTTACCATAATATTTTTTAAACTGTGTATAAAAGCCCTGTTGTCTTTGTATCATATACTGTATGTGCAACACTGTAAGGTGGACCAATCTCAAACAGAAGACAAATTATTAGCAGCACGTGTGGTGAAACTAGCCAAACAGACGATGGAGACAGCATACTTGAAATAATTCACATAATTAAACTATGCGTTATTTACAAGAGTTGAATGGATTTAGCCTGCAGCAAAGATACAGCTAACAAACAGATTACCTGACTGAACAATTTATTTCCAAGCCAATTCAAGGGATTAATTTAGCACCCCACTGGCTATTTTTAAATTATACATTACAATGTTACTATGGCTGTGAGGCTGATACAAAATATCTGCATACGTAACACTTAATTGTAGCTCTGGGATTCTTACCTGGGGAGTCCCCCTAAATCCCACTCAGCACAGATGTATGGTCCCGGACGTAGAATCACCCAGAGGCCCAGGTTGGCTGCAAGGCGGAGGTAGGCTCTAAATGAAGGATACAAAATGTGCAAAAAGGTGCTGTCAACAGGGTCTATTTATTATCAATGTGATTATAAAGTTTACAATAGCAGATACAAAGCAGGGACAGACCGTCATCCTCTATTCAAAATAAAGCAAATGTTCACTTGCAAGTGAAATGTCATTCATTCTGAAATATTTCGCCCCCTTTTTTTTTTCCATTTTTCACTTGACAGCAGGCAACACAGCTGATGGATCTACTCCATCATAATCAATAAATGAAGAACCACTGATACTGGCTGACTGGGCAAACAACTCATTAATTCCTTAAGGGTAAACATACACCCTACTCAGCAGCATCAAAATAATTCAAGACCAGCTCGGCCCTTCTGCAATGCAACAGCGCCATCTGCAGGAGTTCACCTGCTCTCCAACTGAGTCTCAGAATGTCTTTCCTTCATTGGGTCTTACTCTAAATCCAGCTGATCCTCAAAATTAAAAACCCCTCGCTCAGGCTCGTGAAGGTTCCACGGCACATACCTGGAAAAAAAAAAAGGAAACAAAAGAGATTTTTGGTGTATGCTTTTAGTATTTTAATAGAAATGAATTTCAGTAGTTTATGAGACTGTTTCTTGTAAAAAAAAATCAAACACTATGTCTTTACTGTTTTCATGCAAACGTAATTTTCTCGTCTGTACTTTGCTTTGCTCAGATTATACTTGATCTATGGATGATCTTCTCCAGTGAAACAACTATCTAACACTGTTCATTCTAGTGCCTTGAGGTACATTACATTTCACCAGCCGTGAGCTGCAACCTACGTCGTGAGAGTATTAAAGCCACAAGCCTTCATCTTCAGCAGACGGTCCTCCCAGTAGGCTCTGGGGACACGGAAGTAATGGATGGAGCCTCCCAGGATGCGGAAGGGTTTTCTCTCCAGAGTGAACTGAGACGCGTTGGCCCTCAGGCCCTCCACACGACTCATTCTTCTCACTTCAGGGCGATTCCTATGGGGGCAAAACGCAGTTCACAAGTGAAAAATGAACTTGTTGAAGTAGTGCAGCTGGATCAAAGGCCATGAAGACATTAGAGACATGTTTCAACAATGGGAAGGAAGCTTGTGAATGGATATTTAAGCACAGTTGCACCTGTTCAGTGCCTTCAAGGAAGTGAGAGTGGTAAAAGCTAGCTCTTGTGGTAGGCGTGCCCTACATGTGTTCTCGCTGCATTGGAATGAAAACAGGAGAGGCACAACCTGGGACTAAGGCCAAGACCGTGTTCCTGGTCAATTAACAGTTTATCCTGTTACACAGCTCCCTTCCACCTCTCTGCACAATGACACACCATCTCACTCTGATGAATAGACTTACACTTGATACACACCTCGAAACCGGGCAAACTGAGGTCTAACACAGTGGCAGCTTATCGCGTGTGGTAATGTTCAATGTCCACAGTCCAACAGGTGAGCCAGGTAACTAGTTCGGTTTCCTAAGAACAGAGCTGAGTCCTGAATGCAGGCAGTGATAAAAACCAAGTGCAAAAACATTTAAGTGTAAGACAGGAGCCAGGCAGGAGCTGGACCAAAACGCAGTGGGCGGATAATTCGTCCTCATGCATGACTCGTGTTAAGAGTTGACGACTGGTTGCCTGTTGTGTCTTCCTTTAAGTGTTTCTCTTACCTTGTTAACCGATAAGCAACGACCGCCCCGACGGCAAAACACAGCAAGAGAAAGTATCTTTGCTTTAGTGGTAGACGAAGCCAAAGCATTGACAAGCTTTCCATCGGCAACGGCAACACAACTTCAACTGCTCGACCTTGTACCTTTCCTCCTCTTGATCCTGTTTTACGCGTAAATTAACGTTATGCTAACCTACGGGCGCTAATCTTATCTCGCAAAACCTGTCAAAAATGACATGATAACGCCAATTAGTTTAAGTTGAGCTACCCCATATTCACATAACGCGAGGGACGGCTAGTAACTAACGTTACTTCCGGGATTAGTAGCTCAAAAATGAGAAATTACACGTAGTTTTCCTGTTGTAGTAGCTAATATAAGTGCTTGTATCAGAGAGCGCTAGCTTTAACGTTAGTTACACAAAAGTACACACAAACACCCGCTTGTGCTGCTGTAGGGACCGTCACACAGTTAACGATAATGGAAAAAACGCAGAAAAAAATAAACTCAAAACGTCCCTTTTTATTATTATTATCATCACTATTATTATTATTGTACATAAAAAACGATTAATGGCTTCCAACAAGAGCATTCTCACTACCAAACCCCTCTGTCATGAATCTGAGAATATTAAAGTTTTTTATTGCATTTCCTGGGGTCCTATGTCTTCTTTTGACTCACCATTCCAAATGCGTGCAGCAAAACCTAACTCTGATTTTAACAATATATCTGATTTCTGAACACCTGCCCACTGGCATTGCAATTAACATTAGCCCCTCAACCACTACTCATTGACGGCCCCTTATTTTTAAGGTGTGACTGAATTCAGAACCAGTGCCACATCAGTACATTCTTTGTGTAAACTATAGCCTTACTGTTCACAATGTAACGCCTCCCTTCTCTGACTGAGTGCTACAGAGAGAGAGAGAGAGAGAGTGAGAGAGACAGAGCACTATTATATTGTTGTTCTGAAACAACAACTGTTTCCCTTATCCACACTGTTTGAGGCCTCCCAGCACCATCCTTCATTCAAATGCACCCTGGCAGGCCCAGCATCAAGGTACAGCTTTGATATTTTTTGTAATTGAGATTTCCTGTAATTTTGCATTTGGCACTTTTGTACATCTTTGAATTTTATTATCCAGTATATATGACCTGCTTCAGAAGATGGGCTTTTTCCCATTCTATTTCCTCTAACTGAAGAATGAGCCGTGTGGAGGGTCTGAGGGCCAGCTCGTCTCAGTTCACTCTGGAGGGAGAGCCTTTCCGCATCCTTGGAGGCTCCATCCATTACTTCCGTGTCCCCAGAGCCTACTGGGAGGACCGTCTGCTGAAGATGAAGGCCTGTGGCCTCAATACTCTCACAACGTAGGCTCCCACGAACATGACTATGACTGACATCACAGGTTTTCACTGTTCTTTCATGGGGGAAGGTCAAGCACAGATCAGATTAAATCAAATGTGTTTATATAATAAAATGCAACAATGAAGCAGTTCAACTTAAAATGAAACAGAAAAATAAACAGGATTTTATCAGCTACAAAGAATTATTTTCCTGCTTGTTTTTTTTTTTTTTTCAGATATGTGCCATGGAATCTGCATGAGCCTGAGAGAGGATCATTCAGCTTTCAGGATCAGCTGGACCTCAAGTACAGCTTCTCTTCTCTCTATTTGTAGATATTTCCGAAAGACAAACGGAATGGTTCTTTTTTTCAAATGAAACTCTCTGCCTTTCTCAGGGCCTACGTCAGTTTAGCAGCAGCGATGGGTCTGTGGGTGATCCTGCGTCCTGGACCTTACATCTGCGCTGAATGGGACTTGGGCGGGTTGCCTAGGTAACGCCATCTGCTCACTGCTTTAAAATAATGCCCTATATTTGCATTAAGCCAACAATGTTGTTCTTGTGTTTCTTTCAGCTGGTTGCTACAAGATAAAGGAATGCAGCTGAGGACAACTTATCCTGGATTTGTAGATGCTGTCAACCTCTACTTTGACAAGCTTGTTGCAGTTATCAAACCCCTCATGGTCAGTCAAATTTAATGTTTCGTTGTAATATTCCATATCAAAAGTGTCCTTAAAGAATATTTGGAGAGACAAACATTAATTTTCCTCGTTTGTTCTTTCAGTTTGAAGACGGGGGCCCAATCATTGCCATTCAAGTTGAGAATGAGTATGGATCATATGCCAAAGATGAGAAATACATGCCGTTCATAAAGAATGTGAGTTTAGTAATGTATTGCTGTGTTTCCTTTTCACTGAAATCTTACAATACATGACAATACGTTGTCATGTAGTTGACTCAGCATGTTATGAAAAAAAATAATAAATAAAAGTTTCGGCAGTGTCTCCAGTCCAGAGGGATCAATGAGCTCCTGCTGACTTCAGACAACTGGGAGGGCTTGAGATACGGCGGGATGGAGGGAGGTAATGAAGATAACTAACTCTTGAGTCAAAAGGAGGAAAAAACAACTGCCTAAAATGTTTACTACAGTGTTATTTTCATTTACCTTAACCATAATGTGCTTTATTTTAAGAATATCATTTATTTAAAAAGATACAGCATTATATAGGTTGAAACACTTGACGTATTGCAAAGCAATGCGTAATATATTTATCAAATCTTTCACTGTTTTTGATGTACTTTGTCACTGTTTGACTTTGTCCTTCATTTGGTCTTAATCTTGCTCATTTCAGTTCTTAAGACAATAAACCTCCAGAGACTGTCGTTTGGAGCTATTCAGTATTTAGCTGACATGCAGGTAGGTCATCATAATGGCTAGCTTTTGCACTGTGGCTTTTGCCCTCACTACTGATTACTTCTTATAGTAAAATAGTCTTCATTATTTATTTCTGCTCCTGCTTATACTGCGTTGTGTAAGAGCATTGGCAAAAAGGCCATTAAAGCCCATAAGGAAAATGTCAGATTTTCTTTCTTGTTAAAGCCTTGCTATGGCTCATAAATTACAGTAGACAGTAGGATATGTATGTAATACAGGCATGTGTTCTTTGTAGCCCCAGAAACCTCTAATGGTGATGGAGTATTGGTCTGGCTGGTTTGACGTCTGGGGAGAAAGTCACCACGTATTCCATGCTGAGGGTACAGAAACACTTCTCAACCACCATTTTTCCAGTGACATTTTTGCTGAGCTCATGCTCATTTTCAGCACCACTCTGCATTCCCTTCATTCTATTACACGCTTACAAGCTCTACAATGGCCAGTGTGTGTTTGCTTGTCATTTTGGATAGCCTTATGAAGGTAATTCAGAATGTCACTCCTGAGCTGTTGGGTTCAGGTATCGTTCAAGGACATTTCGACTGTTAGAGAAGAGCATTACTGCCTTACTTAACAACTCCTTCATTGCTGCATATTGTCCTTTGGCTCACTTTATGTATTATGTGATCATTTATCATTTAATGGTTTGCAGACATGCTGGCTGTTGTGTCAGAGATCCTGGAGAGAGGTGTCTCCATTAATCTGTACATGTTTCATGGGGGAACCAGCTTTGGCTTCATGAACGGAGCAATGGACTTTGGCACCTACAAACCTCAGGTCACCAGTTATGGTTGGTTCCGAGAGCAAAGAACAAAGGGCGCTTCAGATATTCGATGAATCTGATTGCCTTTAACGAATGCATTGCTTCTTACTGTTTTTGCAAATGTTTTCACTGCAGATTACGACGCTCCACTATCTGAGGCTGGAGATTACACCCCAAAATATCAACTCTTGCGGAATTTATTCAGCCAGTACTACTGTAATGTCCTTTTAAACATCCACATGCATTGATTGCATTACAGATTTTGTGAGAAACTATGTGCAATTCATTTGATGACTTTATTACCAAAAGTAATTGAGTCTGTCATAATTAGCATTAATTAAGTGTTTTTACCAACTCGCGTTCCAGCTGAGCCTCTTCCTGAAGTGCCCTCTCCTCAGGGGAAGAGAGCATACGACCCTGTTGTCATCCAGCGGCACCTGTCGCTGTGGGACAGCCTGCACTTCGCCGACAAGGTAAGCTATTGTCTGCTGTGACAGCTGATTATATAACTTACCGAAAATATCATATTCAAACTCCAACTAGACCACACTGTCAGATAGATATAGGGGCCCTGCTGGGATGAGAGCAAAATATAAGATGTGGTGAGCTTCAGATAGACAGAACATCTCTGGTATCAGGCTGTGTGTCTGCTTCGGTGTCTCCACTAGCAACATGCTGCTCAAGACAGATGTCTCACACCTTGCAGCTCGGGTCTGGCCAGGCATCAAGGTGTCAACACGCCTGCCTTTTTTAGAAGTTTCCGTCATACGCTGAATGCTGGACTCTTTCACTCAAGCATGTCAAACTTGCATCTAACATATTGAGATGTTTGACTATTCACCCAGCCATACAGGTCAGAGAGGCCGGTAAACATGGAGAATCTCCCTGTCAACAATAACAATGGTCAGTCATACGGTTACACACTGTATGAAACCACCATCACCAGTGGAGGAACCCTCAACTCCAAGAACAACATCAGAGACAGAGCACTGGTGAGGGCAGACAGACAGACAGACATACTCTATATGCTAAATATATGTTTTACATAGCTATACAACTTGATTATGCATAATCCTGTCACTGACTTTTAATGTTCTCTAGACTTTTGTGGACAGGCAATATGTTGGTAGCTTGGACAACAAGACTCATGAGCTGACACTCCCTGACGGAAAGGTACTGTTTTTGTGTCCGAGGCATCCCTGAAATATTTTCCTGATAAGCCTTAAAGTTTGTCTTTGGGGTGAAGGAATTTTCAACACAATATAGTTTAGATCACTTTTGATGCCTTGTACACAGTGGTCAAACGTATCCCACTGCCCCCAAGAAATTTTGCTGACACGGTGTCAAAATTCAAGGGAGTATTTTAGTCCAGCATCAAGTGGCAAAGCAAAAGGATTGAATAGAATAAAATTACAGTGCATGTTTCCCTCCATTAAGGACAGCAGGCTAGTAAAATATCCACTACATGCCAAACATCTTGTTCATAACTCAAGAACAATTGATTTTTAAAAAATGTACCTGGAGGATTATGATTAATTGAGCAAAACTTGCAGCAATATCTGGCAGTCATTGCTGTGAGGTATGACCTGAATATTTTTAGGTCATACCTCACTGGCTAAAGCCAGAGTAACTGATTTAAATATTTATTGAATATATCATTTTCCCTGATGGGTCAGCTTGGACTGGACTGATTCACTGTTATCACTTTTCTTCATTGCAAACTTGACACTCATGTTTTGTGCATGGCAGGGGGAGAGGACGTTGAGTTTATTTGTGGAGAACTGTGGAAGAGTGAATTATGGGAAAGCTCTGGACGAACAGCGCAAAGGTACTCTACCTTCAAGTATTAGTGTCTTGTGTTGTGCGTTACATGTTCATTGCTAATGGATATCATATACATTATATAGACAACATTCATTCATTTTAATATGGTTCGAGTTTGTGTAAACACTCAGACTTGCTCTGTGTTTTGCAGCCCAGTGCAATGTAGGACAGAGCACACCAAAAAAAGCATGTGTCTGTGTGGTCTGCTAGTATGTCTGCATTGCATATTTTTGCCTCATATTGTCTCGCAGGTATTGTGGGAGACATTCTGTTGAATCACACCCCTCTGAGAGGATTTACCATCTTCTGTTTAGACATGAAGCCAGGCTTCATGAAAAGGTTAGTGAACTGAATTTCTATTTTCATTCTGTAAAAATGGCCAAACAACCAGACCTCTTCATGGACACTAGATAGATGTTTGCTGCTTGTAAATAAATGGGCAGATTCACCCTTAAATACTTAATAATCCGCTAATGAATCACCCTTCATTCTTAAATGAAGCTATATGATACTTTTAAACAGGTGTTGCTGATGCACCTTGCATATCTGCATCAGTTTTGGTGTTTAATGTGTGGGTATATGACTAGTTGCAACAGTATATGCCCCCATATGCACCATTGGTTGCACACAAATAGTTCATGCGACAAGACAGAGCAAACTGACGCACCAAATCCCAACACTTCATGACAAAGCCAATCAAAAAAAGTCGGTTGCCATGATTTGCCAAATCCTTCTTGCCTCATAATGTCCATGTTGATTTTAGTTTTACATGATTACAGGGAGTGTTTCAAATGAATGTTTGATCTTGTTTCAGATTAATGAGTTCTGGCCAGTGGAAATCTGACCTGAAGTCGCCCTCCATTCCAGGGTTTTTCCAGGCCAGACTGTATGTAGATGGTCCTCCCAAAGACACTTTCATCAGACTCCCTGTGAGTAGGACGGCCAGTCAGTTTTCTGGTAAACTGCATGTATTAGAGCTAAAGACATGTTACCTGCAGATCTTGAATTAAAATTTTTAATTTAACACAGTACTTTGTATTGGATGTTTAAATAAAAGTATACAGTATTATGCAGCATCTTAGTCTTCTGTATGCTCTAATTGAAAAAGAAACCAACAACATCTTGATGGATTCTGAATATGTTTGACACATGCCTTAAATTGTACTGCCCCACATCAATGTTTTACTGTACTTAACTGGAAGACTTTCTACATTGTCATTTTACTGATCATCCCCAACCCTTGTCCATCCACAGGGTTGGGGTAAAGGAGCTGTGTTTGTCAATGGCCAGAACCTTGGGCGCCATTGGTTCATTGGTCCCCAGCATTTCCTTTATCTCCCAGGAGCTTGGCTTAGAAGTGGAGAGAATCAGGTATACAAGTAATTTCTAATAAGATGAAACATAATGGTCGCATTTCACTTAAGTTGGGGTGAAGTTTGCCACTGCTTTCTGTTTCTTTCTTGATAATTTGTGTCAGATTATGTGTGCACAATATATTATGTATGTTTTTTTTATGTTGTCTTTCAGATTATTGTTTTCGAGGAACAAAGAGCGGATGACAAAGTTCTGTTTGCTGAAAATCCTGATCATGGAAGGACAACTGATGTTTACAAACTCCCCTTTTGCACACTGCTGTGAAGATAATGTACAGCTACAGCTCAGATCTAGTGTACTGATACTGGCAGTTATCAAGATTTAAAGCTATTATTTTACTCATGATATTTTCCAATTGCCATTGTACAGCAGTATGTTTTGGTTTTTCTTTCTTCAAAGGTTTAGTGAAATGTCTTGCCGTTTATTCTGTTGCCTTAAATTCAACAATGCAACACCGTCTGATTGGTCTTGTTTTGTTATTTCAGTATGAACTTCGCTCTGATTAGAAATGATGTTGTTTGAACCTTTGAAAGCGTGGCACGCCCTCACAAGCTTCTCATTGGACCACAGGCTTGTCTTTCGAGCGACGCTATCTTATTCACAAAAGACGTCTAACCGCACGCAGCATCAAGTCCACCAGCAGTAACCGGAAAAGAAGTATTATTTGCCTTCATAATAAAGGGAAAACGTTGTTACACTGGCCAGCGTAAAAAATAAAAATAGACGAAATTCAATTAATGTTGACATAATACCTATCGTTCATTGCCTGTATGACTATATGAATGTGGGTGTGCATTGTGAACATGTGAAGTGAAAACGAAATATAAAACACAATAATGTAACATACGCACGTTGTTGAGTTTCTTTTGAAAACAATAGCCGGAAGTTTGACATGTAGTACTAGCTAGCTTAACGTGTAAATATATCCGCTGATCCAATGTCGCCACAGCAATTTGGGGAAGAGAGCTCGGTCAGGTGGACAACAGTCGACTCCATGTCCTTCACAGCCGTCCGTCAGTAATTTGAGATTTTTATTTATTTTCACAGACAAGGCACCGGTAAAATTACGACTTTAGAAGTGTGACTATCGCTGTTGTGGGATCATCTCCACAGTATGTTAGCCTAGCCGAGCTCCGCTGCTTAACGGGACCAGTTAGGGTTTGGGTTGGATATTAACTTTAGCTAAGTTGAGTTTTGTTTTTGTTTTGTTTTGTTTTGTTTTGACAAATAAAGGTTTGCTCTAACATGGAGTCATTTGGAGCCATTCTTGGATGCTCTGCAGGCATTGCGCTGGGAGGGCTTGTGTTTGCAGCCTACAAATTTGGCTTACTCTACCAGTTGTTTCACAAGGTAAGATCACAATTCAGCACTGAAAGTACAACCTCCATGCTTTCCTCCTCCTCCCTCCTCGTGCGTTCTATATGAAAAAGCGGCGTGGCACGGGTCAGTCCGAGCAAATACGGCTGCACGATCCGTGCACGCCGCGAGAAAGCCACCTGTGCACTGTGGACTGTCAAAGGTGAACGCTAAGATGGGCTCAACTCACGTGACCTTTGACCGGCCTTGTGTTTTTCCAGCACAAAGGCCATCAGAGCACGCAGGCTGTTAGTGGGATTGCACAAAGCCCAGAGGCAAACCATCACAGCACGCCAGAACAATATGTGGTCATTGTGAAATATGAAAGGCTGCTGGAGTGAAGAGATAATGTGACAGGTGGCCTTTACAGGGTCCATCACCTCACACTGATAGCTGTTTATCTATGCCAGAGATTCTTTTTTCATAGTTGATAACCTTTTGTGTTCTGCTAAACAGCGATGCAACAGGATTCATCTAAATATCCTCCTCTAATGCTTTTATTCTGCCCTCTGATTCGCTTCAGACCGAGTCGAAGAGTCCCCGGCATGGTGGCGAGAGCGTGGCGGAGGTGCTCCGCGCCCATGGGGTCAAGTATGTTTTCACCCTTGTTGGTGGACACATTTCACCAATCCTGGTGGCCTGCGAGAAGGTGGGCATCCGCATTGTGGACACCAGACACGAGGCCACCGCTGTTTTCGCTGCTGATGCTGTGGCAAGACTCTCAGGTGCGGATTTACAAGGATAGAACATATGACCCTCTGTCTTATTTGAGCTCATATCATGTTTGACAGCAACTCATGAAAAGGAAAGGAATTGGGTGTGCTGTCTTCTTGGTAAGGTGTGTCTTGATGTAGGCCTGTTTTTGACCTGTCAAACAGGTGTAACTAACAGCATTAATTGTGGCTGGATGACAGTAGCCCTGGTACAGTACTAAGTTTAGCTAAAACTGCAGTAGTTTCTTGTAGAGTTAGTACACTGAGTCCGTCGTGAGTGTGTTTTTCGGGACTGGTTGTGATCATGACTGCCTCCCCACCAGGCACCGTCGGTGTAGCAGCGGTGACTGCCGGCCCAGGACTCACCAACACAGTGACAGCAGTGAAGAATGCTCAGATGGCTGAATCTCCATTGCTGCTCATTGGAGGAGCCGCTGGCACACTACTTCAGGTGGAGTCAATTGAAATACTGATGCGAATATGTTGGGGAATTTGCAGGTGGAATAAAATAACAGAACAAAAATAGTCTAATAGAGCAGTGGGTTCTGCTGCTGCTAGATACAGTGTATGCCAGCCCTGTAAATGTGTTATGTTTCATCCTCATTGTCTAACCTCTCCGTCAACTGTATTTGTGTTACAGGGCAGAGGAGCGCTGCAAGACATCGACCAGATGTCTCTCTTCAAACCGCTGTGTAAGTTCTGTGCCTCCATCAGGACTGTCAGGGAGATCGTGCCTACTGTGAGGAAAGCCCTGGCCATCGCCCAGTCGGGAACCCCTGGTCCTGTTTTCATAGAGTTCCCCATCGATACGCTCTATCCCTTCCATCTTGTTTCCAAAGAGTATGGAGTTAAGAACCCTCCCAAAGGCCTGATGGGAAAAATTGTCTCATGGTATGTTACCAGCTTGACCTGTCCACACCTAACATTACTATTTAGTGCAGCCATGTCCAAACTATTCCATAAAGGGCCGTGTGGCTGCAGGTTTTCGTTCCAACCAAGGAGGAGTGCACCAGGCTGGACTCATTTAATCAGCTGATCTCACTTTTCAGCTGATAACTAAGGGATCCCTTGATGTTGATTGGTTGGCCTGGTGTGCTCCTCCTTGGCTGGAACGAAAACCTGCAGCCACATGGCCCTTTATGGAATAGTTTGGACATGCCTGATTTAGTGTATATGAAATACCATAAAGAAAGTATAGAAGACCATCTAACTGGAGAGGAATCTAAAATTACACTTGCATGAAATAAGATTCACTTTGTAAATGAATGGATTTGGATATAAATGGAGAATTTTGACATTGTTAGACATAAATGAATAGTCTGCTGGGTGTCCCGTGAACCCACACGTCTAGAACACATACAGTGTAATCATCCTTGGTTTGAGTCAGGCCTGGATGCTTTATACAACCTTGAACGCTTTCTCACTCCCCATGATTCACGTCACTCTCAGCTGTCAAATAACTGCAAAAATTCAATAATTCAAATAAAATGCTTTCACACGGTGGTCTGATTTCTTGTAAGGTACCTCAATAACCACCTCATGAACTTATTTGCTGGAGCCTGGGAGACGAGAGATGTGTCTCCACTTCCTGTTGACATCCCACAAGCCACGGACGATCAGGTAGGACTGCTAGCAGTGTTAAAGTAGTATTATTGCCAATGTTACAGATTTTTTTTCAGTGTTTTGCTGTCTTTCTTTCTGTCTTTCTTTCAGTTACAAAAGTGCATAGAACTTGTGAGCCGAGCCAAGAAACCTGTTATTCTTCTTGGTAGCCAAGCAACACTACCCCCAACTCCAGCGGATGGTATCAGGTAAAGGACAATGTATTATGGACCTCTGCTCTCGATTTTTCTATCATATGTCTTACTTGCATTCTTTACTATGTGGTTGCTCACTGTTGACACTTGATATGTTAGTGCTTAAAAATGTTCTTAAGTACTCAAATTCATCATTAGTTGTTTGGTCACATTCAGTGTTGTTTTGTAATTTTACTTAGCGATGCTCATCTGGTCAAAAATGTTTTCCTGCTTTTTTTAGGAAGGCACTGGAGGACCTGGGCATCCCCTGCTTCCTTGGGGGCATGTCCCGTGGCATGCTGGGTAAAGACAGTCCCATCCACATCAGGCAGAACAGGCGAGATGCTCTGAAGGAGGCCGACTTGGTGCTCTTAGCAGGTCAGACATAAGGTTAAATCCTCTATATTAACATAGCAATAACATCCTGTTTCACAGAAGGTAACGTTAGCATAAGATGACAGGAGGGAGATAATTAATTCATTTCATGGAATGACAGCTGCTCCTCGCTAAAAGGAACTTAAACCAACTTTAGAATTCATTTTATGTTTGTTAAGGTACAGTTAGAGCTTGAGCTCTGTTTTCAAAGTAGCCAGTACAGCCAGGAGCAACCCATCCGTGTAGAAATGTCATCATTGTGAGTTGTGTTTGCAGGCACTGTGTGTGACTTCAGGCTGAGCTACGGCAGAGTGCTTAACAGACGCAGTAAGATCATCGCTGTGAACAGAGACAAGACGCAGCTGCTGAAGAACTCGGACATGTTCTGGAAACCAACCGTAGCAATTCAGGGTATGTTCACACGGTACCATCATGATGCATGATCATAATGAACCCTTAAAAATGTCTTATTTTGCATCTCTGGGAATTAGTGGTGAATAAGCCATTTTAGACAACAATTAGAAATCACAGCTTTTGTCACTGGGTCCAGTTTTTGTTTTGTATTTACAAAATACATTTTGTATGATATTGTTTAAGCATTGTGAATTTAAACACCTTTTACTTCTGATTTGTACTCTACAATTGCACCAAAGGACAAATGCATCAGTTGTATGGTTCGACTCTAAAATGTAAATATCTGCTTATTTTAGGTGACGCTGGTTCATTCTTAGTGCGGCTTTCCAAAGGCCTGAAGGGCCATCGCTGTCCAGAGGAATGGCCTCAGAGCCTCAAAGCAGGAGATCTGACCAAAGATAATACAAACAGGTACAGTAAGCAGAGGTGATGATCCCTGGTCCCTGTTCTGTGTGTGTGTGCCAGCATATATTTTAAAGCCATCAGTGTCACCTTAACACATTTCTTCTTAACTTACACTCTGCTCTTAATGATTAAAAATCATTCTGATCCTGATCAGTTAAATCTTTAATTACGAGAATGCGAGCACAATTCCATCAATTTATGTAATCTTCATGCAAATGCAATGCAGGATGCAAAATCATTTCTCCATTGCATTAACTAGAATATTTTTTATTCAAGGGCTAAAGCTGATGAGAAGACCGAACACCACTTAAATCCCTTGAAAGTCCTCCACCGCGTGGATGAGCTGATGTCAGAGGACAGCATCATCGTTGCCGATGGGGGTGATTTTGTTGGAAGTGCTGCTTATATAATGAGACCAAGAGGACCTATGCGTTGGCTAGATCCAGGTTAGATCTCTTAGACCAAACAACATTTTTTAATGTATAGTTATTTAAATGTGAGTGGGGGCTTGTAATGCCTGCACAATGAATTAATCATTTTAAATCAGTTGATTTGTTGCTTTTTTTGCTGCTACACACAGAGGTTACAGTAGTGCACAGAACACTGTGCTGCTGGAGATGAGTCAGGCGCTACATAGTCAGAAGTCTGCACTGTAGCAATGTATTCATGTTTTCTTTGCAGTCATAGGGACATAACCTTGCTGTCCCTTGTCCCTACAGGAGCCTTTGGGACCCTGGGAGTTGGAGGAGGATTTGCCCTTGGGGCAAAACTGTGCCGGCCTGAGTCTGAGGTATAGCATCGATTGATCGACTGATGCCGATTTCTGAAAGTGCTTTGTCTGATCATCCATTGATAAGTGTTCACTTATTATCAATAAAATGCTACATTATGTGCTTATCAGGTGTGGATAGTGTATGGTGACGGCTCCCTGGGATACAGTGTTGCTGAGTTTGACACATTCACTAGACACAAGGTAAAATCCCTCATCACAACACTTACATTCTAAGTACGTATGTAAGCACCTCTATTATTTAAAGTAAATGTGTAATACTAGAGCAAGTATTGCAAACATGCCACTATCAGTCTCAGCCTACTAATAAGAATAATTCTGGCCTAAGCTGTCCTGCGTGAACAGGTGCAGCAGGAGAGCGAGGTAGATGTTAAATAAGTTTAGTTGGCATGTGCCCACTCAGGCCCTGAGAGGAGGTCTGATCAGCCAAAACAAGAAAAAACATATGTGGGTGGAACATGGTTGTATGGATGAGATGTCAATCAGTCAGTGTTGTCCACATCCTGTGTAATGGAAATGCAGCAGTGCTGTATACCTGATAATATATATGTAGTATCATATATTTGTTTTGATCACTATGTTAGAAGTTGTCTTCTAGTTGTCTGTAGGAAACATAACATGGTTGTAATGTAACAGTTTATTCAGACTTAACAGAAGTACAGCAGCTGCGATGGTAAATGGACTTTTACAAATGACTGAAACTCTGTCATAGACTTTTCTGCTTTAGACAGTTTACCAGTTGCATTCCCTTCATATGTGCCTTTTTTTCCTTTCCTTTATCCTCTTCCCCAGACACCAGTTATAGCTGTGGTGGGAAATGATGCGTGCTGGAGTCAGATATCCAGAGAGCAGGTTCCCATACTCGGCAGCAACGTGGCATGTGGCCTTGCATTTACAGGTACATTTCTGCATAGGATGTTGTGTGGTGGCTGTGATAGCATGTAGAATATGGACAGGTTATACACTGTGAACAAATTTAATTTAGATTTATGTATGATTTTGGAGCAGTTACTAACTGGCAAATGACATTTTCTTCTCCTTTTTGCAGATTACCACATAGTGGCAGATGGCTACGGTGGTAAGGGCTACATTGTAGGGCGTGAGGACGAGGACAGGCTAAATGACATCATCAGACAGGCTCAGAAGGAGAGCCAGGAGGGCAAAGCTGTACTTCTCAATGTTCTGATAGGGAAGACCGACTTTAGAGAGGGCTCTATCTCTGTATAGAGAAGCTGTGATTTCTTAAAACGTTGCAATCCTCTTCCCTTACCCTTTGGCTCTTCATAGACTTCACAATCAGGCTCTATGAAGGGTTTTAGAGAATAAGAAGATTCTGTTGAATGCTGTGTAGAGCCCAGCCCTGAGCAAACCTATGCTAATCCTTTGTGCACTTAAAGCCATATTTCATTTCAGTGATAGGAAATGACAACAGTATGCTGATCTCCTATCAGAGTTTATGAACCATCGGTTGCAATATCACTTACTTCACTCATAAACATCTGCAAAGACCTAAGTCTCGACTGTTATTATTATTAATACAATAATAATACTAATACTACTACTACTTCTAATAATAATAGCATTTTAAGAAGGGAGAGAATGAAAAGTGAAAAAACCTTGCTTTCTTTAGGGATTTCATCTCTCCAGTATTGTGGAGTTGACCTTCCCACAACCTATTACAACAGATATTTCTTGCAAATAAACCCGTGACTGCGAATCATTTGTGTGAGAGAGCATTGGTTTAAGTTATTAGATGCAACCAGAATGCCTTTTCTCCTGTTATCTAATGAACACGGAGGCTTTTTATGAGGATACAACAATTCTTACAGCTGTAATGTTCTTTATCGGTTGATGATTTGGGATAAAAATGTGTTAAATGGATTTTTTTTTTTTGAATGCCGAACATAGACAATTGATATGCCTTGTAATTGAATGTGTCTTCAACTACATTGACATATATAGAGTGAAAGTGTGTGTGCTGATTGAGTTATGCATTTCAACGATATTTAATACTAACTTGTATGCGCTGATGTGGGCTATGATTTAAAATATGCCCATACACAATATGTATTGCACTATGATTTTAACTTATTACTCACCAGGTGGAACACGAGTGCATCATTTCACTCCATCTCACTCCATTGATGTTTTATTTGATATTTTGATGGACGTGTGTCCAAATTTTGATCATGAAATGTTAATTTGGATAGATTCTCAAATAAAATGAAAAAAAGAAAGTGAGTAATGAGTGGGCTTTTGAATGATCTAAGCAAAGGTTTGTCAATGACTTTAACCATGCATTACTTTCAATGTCCCTGGTTTTACAGTCACAGTAACATATTTGTATGTAGTTGTTTTTGGTACATTCAACAAAACATACAACCTGGTTTACATCAGACAAAAAGGCAAAGGATTTTTAAATAGCAAGTGTTTTTTGACCCAAATGAATCAAAATGCAGTTCTCATTTTGAACAGGAGGTGGCGGGCTAGTAGAAGCTTTGCCGAAGCAGCCTGTGCTGACGTGTTCATGTTTAGCATAAGGTGTGAGGGGGGGCGTACGTAGTAAAAAAACAACAAACCATCTGAGAAAACCTTAGCTATTGAGTGTATCGATAAAAACCATCTCAACTAACAGCGTTTTTAGTGATTCATCAAGTGAAACTAAAGTATGGTATTAATCTCAATTAGGGAAGCTCTGGATTTTAAATAAAGTGAACATGATCGTGAAAGTCCAGAGACTATTTTTTTTGTTTGTTATATTATTCATATTCTCTCATCACGAGGCCTTGAACGCCAAGACAGACTGGTTGATTTCCGAATGATATTATATATTTGATTCCACAGATTTGGGATTGAGGCTACATAAGAAAGTGAAAAGTGTCGCTGTCTCAGTCGGCGCAGTAATTTCACAGATGCAGACAGTGCATGGGAGCAACAGTTCGCTGTGTAAACAGTTTACAGTATGTGGTGCCATAGGTTGAGCTCTGTTGTGAAGCCTCTTTCCCGTGCTTGCCGTCACGTGGTCAGAAAGGGTTTTGCTTTTGCTGCTTTCCCGTGCTCTTTGTAAATCTCCCTTTCCTAGCTTTGAAATTGGAAGTAAATGGGTTGTTGTTTGCCGTAAAAATGAAGAGGGGTTGATACATTTTGTGATACAATGAAGGATCTTTACTGCTACTGTTGCTTTTATTGTTATTGTTGCATGTACTGTGCACTTTGAGATTTGTATTCGAATGTAAAGTGCGTTATAAATAAAATCTATTATTATTATTATTATTAGGATTAAAAGTTTAAGTACATGAATGTATGCATATAAGTAATACAGAACAAAACAATATTTATCAACCGTATCAATTTTACCATCGGAATGTTAGGGGGACTAATTTTCACGCGGGACAACAAAGGGTTGTCTTAGTTATCCGTGCAGCATTGAATGCATCATAAGACCGGGCTCACATCACAGCAGGCGGCGACTTCAACAGCTTCGGAAAACTTAAACATGAGGGGCAATGTTTAGAAGAAGAATCGGGAGAGTCGAGAGCGTTTGTGGTGTATAACGGTGCTCCGGTGCAATCAAGTGACATTTTTGTGGCTAAGTGGTTAATGACAGATACATACCACTTTAGTCACTATGCCTTCAGAATGACAAGTAAAATTCAGGTTGTTGCGTCCTTTTAACAACCTCGGAAGTAAAAGCTAACGTTAGCTTAACGATAGTTGTTAGTTGACGATAGTTTTTTGTTTTGTTTTGTTTTGTTTTTTTAGGGTTTTGATTGTCCGCTATTCTGTCGAGATACAGTATCAGTTAACTGTCCCGACGCTAAGTTATCATCAGGTTAGCATTGACACAATATAAAGGCTAAATGCTGCGAACTCAAGACGATTTCCAAGCGATCCAGCGTGGTTAATACAGAAACGACTGTCGCTTACTTCGAGTTAAGAAAGGACTAGCAGCTGCTTGAACAGAAATAGACGCTGGACATTAACGTACCAATATTTAGGTAAGTAATGGCAACGTTTGTTAAATTCACCCTGTGCGTTTAGCGATCACGTTAGCTTGTGAAGTAACGTTTTATCGATTATGTGACATGTTACTGGTAAGATTAGTTGTCTTTTCAGAAATTAACGTTGATGTTAATATTAGTATTATGGACCCATTTGTGCGCTAACGCTATCTGGCTGCATATGGCTGCCGGACCCTTGGGTCAATGACTTAATGTTGGAGTTAAGAAAATAATTGGGAAAACACCAGCTAACTATCTTAGCTAGCTAGTTAACTACTGTAGCTGACGTCACCTGGTCTGTTACGGCTTCCTGAAACAATAGCCTTGCTGGAGGTTGTGTTTTTTGTGTTATGACTAACAGCATATGTCAACAGGCAAGTTGTGTTGCCAGGCGGATATTTATAAAGTATTTCCTGTTTGCAAAATGATAAAGACAGTGTTAAACATGACAAGTGGAAGCACCGTTTCCATTTGCCATGACACTCTGACCTGGATTGGTATGTCAACTTTAATTGCACATATGGCATCATTCCAGTATGCTGTGCTTGTTAACAGAGGAGTGTCACAGATGACAGCCAGTGTGCATGTGACATGTTTTTTGTGTCCAGAGTTGTTGTCATTTGTGGCTTATTGTTAGCTTAAGTGGATGAACTAGAATCAGCATGTGGTTGATCATGTTTCTCTTACAGGAGCTGAATGGCCTCCGTTGTTGCGGTGAAAAGTGAGAAGCGACCTGCAGCTGATTCCCAAGATGCAGACTCAAATGCAAAAAAGCCCAGGTAAGCTCAGGTGGTACCAGCTGCACACTCTGCCCATGACCTGTGCATCAGCTTTGTCAACAGGGCCGATTCATCATCTTTTGTAAGTTCCTTATTTTTGCCAATCCTAAATAAAGGTAGGTTTTAGTTCCGCACTGCATGCTAGTCTGCTTGAAAATGGTTTGTTTAACCTTCATGCTGTTGGAAGGATTTGGGACACATCGTCTCTGGAACCATCGTCACTCAATCTCTGCCTGCCCCAAAGGAAACTGCTGCCCAGCCTGAAGACCAAGCGAGCCCCCGAGCTTGTCCTGGTGATTGGCACGGGGGTAAGCTCTGCAGTGGCCCCTCAGGTCCCTGCGCTCCGCTCCTGGAAAGGCCTCATCCAGGCCTTGCTTGATGCAGCCAATGATTTTGACCTACTGGAGGAGGAGGAGAGTCGGCGTTTCCAGAAGCACATGCAGGAAGATAAGAATTTGGTGCATGTGGCGCATGACCTCATTCAGAAACTTTCCCCGGTAAGCCTGAGCCTTTTTTCTCGCTTTTCCTTTCCACACCACCCTGTTGCACATGTACAAACACATGGCAGACAGACTGCCAGCTCACTGTCCTTTCTTCAGCCAGGGTCATTTTGTTTCAACATTTATGGATTGGGGTAAGGCATCTTAATCTTATCTTCTTAAAAACCATATAGCTAATGACACAAAGCTTGTTTGTGTGGCTTTTTCTTAGAATTTATTTTTGGTGAATACAGACAAACATTTCAGTCAGGTGATGTGGAGTCACCCACACTTGCGAGACACAGGCTGTGTTTTTCTGTTTCTTATTTACCACCATTGCATTCTTCAAGGCCCCCTGAAGGGAGAAAAAACCTTGATAAAGCAAGCAAGCTGAATCACACCAGTGCAATTCTTTTTTTTAACCCCCCTAACTTAATCTAGGTTTAAAGCATATATACAGTATACCCACCTGCACTGAACTGGTTTTCTATGCACCCAAAAAAGTCTTGCAATAGACTTTTAAAAATTAACTTCAAACTGAAAGTTCATACAGATTAAGTTTTTGCTGGTGAGTAATGCGTAACGCTGCGACGAACAGCAGCCTGCATTGGAAAGAACCTCCGAAAACTATGTTTATTGAAGCAGTGGCAGCTTTTAAATGTTTGTATTATTCAGTCTGGTGCTCAGTTTGGTCGTTTGGTGTTACTAAAAACTTATGCATCAAAGTTCAGATGAACAACAACAAGCTGGACATCATATATGTGACCTCTGGTTAAGAATAGAAATTGAACCACCTGTTTTGTAGCGACATTGCAGTTGTGAATAAGGCTGCATGACTGATCATGTAAAATAGCAATTTCAGTTCATAACTCTCCACAGTCTCATTTATGTACATATTTATAGTAATTTCAGAACGCCAAGCAGTCTTCATTTCCCACTGAAGTTGCCTCAGCAGTAGATAAGACTGTGTTACACGATGCGACAGCAGAGAAGACAAACAAAAATTAATCCAGCTGTGTTAGAGATGGACCGACACGGTTAAAAACAACGCTTTGTTTTGATGAACCAACCAAAACGACAGAAAAATCCTGCTGTCTGACCATGATTCTCACACTGCATCACTATCCCCGACAAGCTTTCACACGCTGAAGAAGACTGCAACATTTATTTAACTGTTCCCTACTACTTTAGAGAAAATGGTATTGAGTGAGAAAAGACTGATTCTATTGTATTCTATTGTTACAAACAAATTGCGAGAAATGAAATGGATAAAGACATGTTTGGATTTCCATACAACTCTCCTTCTTTTTGACCGGTCTGGTCTGGAGCAGGGCTGGCAGATGGGAGCCTTAACACCATTTGCCTCCTGTGTTAGTCATGTCTCATCGCACCTTTGACATTGATAAAATGCGCTTTGTTTCAGCCCTCAGCCTGTCACAAACGGAACAAACAGCGCGTTTATGGCTTTATCCATCGCGTTTATTTCAATCCACAGTTGTGCAGGCACCAGCTCACTGCTGTTACCTACAGACATAGCAGGCTCTAGCACACTGAGGGAAAAAAAAAAAACAAGCATAGAGTAATGTGAACCTACAGACCCCCAGCCCGGATTTTCCATTCAGACATAGCTAAAGCACCACCCAAACAGCAAGCATGCAGTATGTAAGTTGGAGCGCATGAGTGTATAATGACTCCATTCACAAAACCCCACATGCAAATATTATCAATATTGCAGTTAGGCACACGTGTTAGCACTGGACCTGGACCCAAGAGAAGCAGAGTGAATCATAGTGCTCCCCCAAGCCATGTATTAGACAATATGTCATAATATGAAAATACCAGAAGAAAGCTAAACCATATGAGGGTATGAAAGAGTCCAGTTTATTCTTGTTAACAGGGGGCTGTGAGAGTTTAACCCCGTTTCTCTGGAATTGCGTATCAGACTGATTATGGCAGGGTAATGAGGGTAATCTGAAGTTAAAACTCAAAGAGACTGTTTTTGTTGTAAATCCTCTCACCTTTTGACCTCGGCAAAAACAAGGCTAATTACTACTTTGCTGACTAGTTTATTTGCTCATTTCAGGCAAAAAAAATCTAAACAGTTCACACAGGGTCAGTGGGGGAAACATTTGGCCCTTATATTGATGGTAATTTTGGTGATAATCTTATCATAAATGATAAAGCCCTCTGTGTACCTTGCTTTAAAAGGAAACCGTTTGTGGTTTATTTTCCCCAACTCAGCTGTCATTGTGAAATTACCCATGACTGTCTGTTGGAAAGGATCAGGCTTTCTGCTCTTTGTATCACAGTATTAAAGGCATTTTTCAGTAGCAACAGACCTATGAAATGTCAGCAACTGTTAATGCTGTCTATTCTACTTTGTGTTAACTTTATGCATGTCCACAATAGTGCAGTCCAGAGCTTGCATAGAACTTTGAATGAAATCAAACTAAAAATCAGTTAAGGAAGAGTATTTAGAAAACAGAGTTGTTTGCTTGTGCTTCATTTGTTTATCATTACGTAAGTCCTGAGACAGTCTAAGGACACGGTGATCAGGATGGGTGCTGTAGACACTAGATGTGGATAATGAGCTTCTTCCTGTCGAAAGGACTCCCGCTGTTTAGCCCATTAGGCCTGTGATCTCTGGAAGTGAGCAGAGCGTTTCCCTGTGCTCGGATCACCTTGGTCACTGCCGCTCTGCCCTTTGCTATTCTTAGCTGCCCAGCTCTTTTTTCCTCTGTTTTTTTACAACCGGCTCTGCCAGGTAAGGGTGAGATTTAGACCGTAAAGTCACAGCCCATAATCTCTTACCAGACTCAGGCCGCATGTGGGTTGCTACTTAAAGAGCCGTGGACAGGATCAGAGAGGGTGATGGGGTATTTGATGCTGAACAAAGTTGCCCTTGAGCAGATATTTTGAAAACTGGTGCACACACGACACACCCCTGAAGTCTCACCTGGGAGTAAGATGGGGCACTCAGATGCCAGTTGGAGCTCCAGTGGGAAGTCTTTTGAAAGCAAAGTAAAAGCATGTTGAAACCCTCTTCTCCCACATCTAAGGCCTGGAGTACATGACTTCATGAGTAGATTTCATCCAGAAGTTACTCAGCGAATCAGTCTTTAGTCAGTACACAGAATTTTTAGGTTAGAAACCGTAAATTCTCATCTTTGTTTAATAAATGGTACAGATTTTGTTTTACTACTTTTTATTCCCAGTGTGAGAGGGCAGGAGTTGAGGTAGTAAAGCCGTTTTACATGCAGCAAGACTTCAAAACCACGTGTACCTCAGAACCTAAATGTGACACTTTTCAGCCTCGGGGTCAGTGATGGCTATTTGCATGAGTTTTACTTCCTCTTGGCACATCAGGTCACAGTACTGCTGGTTGTCTGTTGCACTTCCCCATCCAGCTGTTATCATACTGCATTCAGTATTGTTTAACGGTGTTTGGCTGATGATTGATCATCCAATTCAGTATAAGTCAGTAGACATAGTCCATATGGACCTCTGTCTCGAGTGCATCATGAACTGTATCAAGTAATGTTGTCACTGTACTTTGCATGTCAAAAAGTACTGTGAAGCTCTATTATTTGTCATGTTATTTCTGATGTCACTATACATTCAGTGTTTGTAGTTTTTAAAGTATTTATGATGAACTTAAAATTTGACATTCCAGAACGACAAAACAGCTAAAGTGGATATGTACCCTTACAATAGAACAAAGACTGTGCAGTTCTTCTCCTCAAAACATCATTATTCTTATTATTCTTATTCTTTCCTGTAATTTTTTTATGTTTGTTTTTCATAGAGAACAGGCAACGTGCGATCCACATTCTTCAAGGACTGTCTGTATGAGGTGTTTGACGATTTGGAGTGCAAGATGGAGCATGCAGGCAAACACCTACTGCGCTCAGTGCTCCAGTTAATGGAGAGCGGCGCGCTGGTGCTCACTACTAACTTTGACAACCTCTTGGAGATCTATGCAGCTCATCAGGGCACCAAGCTGGAGTCTTTGGACCTGACAGATGAGAAGAAGGTAAATGGTGCTTAGATTATGCTGTGGCATTGATTGATTGATCTTTCCTGCCACAACACATCCAATCAGCTTTTTCTGACAAGTGCAAAGGTCACTAAAGAATGTGCTAAAGTAAGTTCTTTGTGTTAGGCCAGGAGTTGATATTCTGACAAATGTTCACAGGTAAATGGGCCTGAATAGTATCTTGTCCTCTGAGCATTTGGGTGAACTCACTCACCGCACTGAGTGAGTTCAGTGAAGTTACTTTCTTGGCTGGTTTTGGAGGAATTAACTTAATGCTTTGACCTGAAAGAGCCTTTTGTCTCTGGACAGGTGGAGGAAGGTTAAAGTTCTAGCCATTACTCAGGTGCTGTCAGATTTTATTGATTGGACAATATTTGCCTTTTGCTTAAGACTTCACTGAAGGGGAAGCGTGTCTTTTCCCAGTAAAACAGGTTTGCTTCACTTCTGACCAGTTTCTCCACAAAATCTCAGTTGTTCAATCATGTCATTTATGCCCTGGTTGATTTATAGTTTGTTTTATTATTCATTAAATAGAACACAAATTTGTAAGAATAAGTCAGAGCCTCTGAGAGACCTGTTGCTTTGCCCCTCAGTTCTGGTATTTATGCCTTGTCTCCATCAGGGCTAATATCCTCTGTCTGCTGTTCAGTGATTTTACTCCCTGCCCAGCCAGAACAGGATTGAGTTCAATGGACTGTTAAGTATGTGTGCGTGTGTGTGTGTGTGCGTGTGCACGCGCCTAGGTGTTGGAGTGGGCTCAGGAGAAACGGAGGTTAAGTGTTCTGCATATCCACGGTGTTTACACCAACCCCAGTGGCATTGTACTGCACCCTGCTGGCTACCAGAATGTACTGAGGAACACTGAAGTTATGGTGAGTTGCTGAGTGGTTATGTTTTTGATAAAGGACATTATTCTGCACGTGATTCTCCGGTAAATGCTGTGTAGCAGCAGTGTAGTGTGGTGTAAATGATATGGCATGCTGTGGTATTATATTATAGCATAGTACAGGGTGTAGTATCAGATTGCCTCCGTCCAAGCACTTTGATGGATTTAAATGCTTGCTTTTGTTTGAGTGTAATAACATAGATTACTTCTGGTTTAAACAGCGGGAGATCCAGAAGCTGTATGAGACCAAATCGTTCGTGTTTCTTGGCTGCGGGCGCACAGTGGACGACACAACCTTCCAGGCTCTGTTCTTAGAAGCGGTCAAACACAAGTCCGACCTGGAACACTTCATGCTTGTGCGACGGGAGGATGTGGGCGAATTCAAGAAGCTGCGCGACAACATGCTGGACAAGGGCATCAAGGTTATCTCGTATGGAGACGAGTACGGTGACCTGCCCGAGTACTTCGAGAGGCTGGCCAATGAGATCTGCAACCGTGATGTATCTACCAACGGCTGGGGTAAGGAGGCGCAGAGTCAACTGCAGCTCATTTGTGTGTCTGTTTGTGGTAGAGGACGTGTTCTGCACGTCAGGCCGATGGACGTCTTTCAACACAACTTCTGGTGATTATTTACATTTCTGCACTCCATCAATGCTGTCAAAACAGGTTCTGCTGCATTCTCCAGTAAAGACTTAGATTGGTGATATTTACAATACTTAAACTAGTTGTAGTGGAACTAGGGTACTAAGTTAAAGAATGTGCAGTAATGTATTATAATGTTAATGTTTGTGCATGTACTCTAGGAGAAGAAAAGCAGCACAAGTTTCAGCCTGGTGGATACGTTAAAATCCAGGCTGAATCACAGTTGAAGCATTAAAAGTAGCCTGGAAGCAGAGGCTAAGACCAAGTTAATCTGCCATGTTGCACACTTGATTTAGGGTATAAACTGTGGTCAGTAGTCCTATGCTTTCTTCCAGCTTCTACCTTGGAAAGGGAAATGGGATTTTTTTTCTTCAGAATCTGAGTTGCCTGCATTTTATAATTGTCTTTTTTCTCCTTACCCACAGGGTCTCCCTCACAGAATGGGGAGGAACAGCAGAATGGCTTTAACTCACAGAAAAGCCTCCTTCAAGGTTAGGACTGAATGTTTCTCTTTGACTTCAGGCAGTGGCTACTTGCAAGAGACATTTGCAGAATATTACAATAAAGCACTGTCCAGGACTCTGTTTTCTTACTGCATGCTGGTAGATAGAAAACTCGGGTCTGTTCTTGATTTTCGGTATCATAAAGGCCTGCTGGTACCCCGTTGTACAAAGATACAAGTGACTTTGCAGTATTCCAAGCATGGCAGTTGGTGGCAACATTTCAGTTGATGCTCTCTGTTTCTCAACTGTCCCTTCCTTCTCTTTTTGCCCCAGACTTTCATTCTTGACAGGCACACAGTCGGGATCAGTATCAGTCATTTTCATCCACAGCTCCGTCGAGAGATGTCTACTTTGAGTAGTAAAGTGTGGTTTCAATCAATGGATTTTAGGAATCCAGGAGCACTAACTATGGGCCATGGGAGACAGGTGTCAATTATTTTCCATTATTAGTTCTTGTTTAAAAAGGGAAAGGGGAAAACTCAACATCAATACCCAACCTCACAGTCCCACTGTACTGTATTGAAATGCTGCTCAACATTTCGGAAGCTACAGTAGAAAAAAAAGAAACTGCAGATGATTGAATGGTATGTTCTCACTTCATCTTCACAAACATGATGTGCTGCATTGACTCACTGCTTGGATTTTGACTTCCAAGAATGCGGCTGGACAAACTTGCATCACCTTGACCTGCCGACGCACCCTGTAAGAGAAGTTCTGGGTCCAAGCTGTAACACACATCACGTGCTCTTAACTGAAAACAGCCTTGTGTCGATATGTAAGGACTGTATCTGTCATGCTCAGCCCTGAAACCAGGAAAACTTGATTTGCACACTACTGGGAGGGGAATGGTATGGGTGGAAATAATGTTCCCAGTCGTAGATGGTGACTTGGCTTGTCCTCAGAAGTTCCGAAGAGTTAATGTTTTCACAGCAGAGAGGCTCCCAGCCAGTAGCTGTCACTTTGCCACTCCCGTGCAGAAAATGTTCTTTGTAAGCCTTTTTTGTATTTTTAATACTTGCATGTGTTTTCTGACATAGTATTTATAAGTACTATTTTCAAAATAAAGCTTTTGGTATCCCATTTGTCCTGTCATGTTTGCATGTCTAATAATGACAATACTGAAACTGCAACATACGGCAGAACAAGTTCCACTTTACAGGCTGTCATAGCATATAGCAGCTTTATTTAGAAATGTTTACATTCTCATAAATTAGCTCAAATCTTCTGTATAACTCTTGATTCTTTCATATTGCACTACCACAACTTACAGGGGACTGGAGATATTTAAGACTTATATTTCTTTTACAAATGAAGAGCAAATCAGAGGGGATGACACAAATAAACAGGCCAAAGAACACCAGCTGATCACACAGAGTGTGTCTTCTGAAAACCTACAGACAACCTATAAGAACTAAAAAAAAAATAACTTACAAAATATCTTTCAACTTTTCGTCAACTCTAATCTTAGGAATCAGTCTCCATTATGTAATGAAAATGTGTTAGCTATGTGTTAGGTAGGCGAGGAGCTTTGGGAGTTGACTCTCATAGAACAATTCATCCAGAACTATTGTGCCGCATTTGTGTGTTCAGTAGATGCTGATGAACTGCCCCATTTACACAGAATCAGCCTGGTCTTTACTGGAACATTTTTTTTTTTTTTTTTTTTTGATGGGCAGGTACATCTGCTAACTTCAAGTGCTGATATTCATGCCCACTCTCTGGACTTGTGTTGTAAACAGACTCAGAAGATTTCTGACCTGGACTGCCATGGTATTCTTGATGGATAACCTCTCGTGTAGTGTAAGTGTAGTGAACAGGAGAAAGATAGGCACTATGGTCACTAAGCTTTCCTCAGGCACAGGCAGGTGCTGAACCGTCATGTACAGCAAGCCTTCACAGCCTGACCTCATTGACACAAAGAAGCGAAAACTGACTGACAAAATGCTAGGTAGGGGATTTTTTTTTTGTAAGTCTTTACTGTGTAAACCAGTAATCTGATGACATTTACAACCTAGGTCCATTTAGTCAGTTAAAATGTCACTTGGGACGTGACTTCATTGTTTCAAAACTCTGAACGCTGATCTGAGGTACGTTTCAATGTAGGCCCAAAAGTTTAGAAATGATGCAAAGGGAGGCCCCTCTGGCTTTGTTGCAAAATGTTCTTTCGAAGTGCACACTTTACTGGGAGAATAAAGTCCTCTGCATGACATGAGTTCTTCATTTGATGCCAAGTAGAGAAGGGGGGGCAGGAGGATGAGATACGCAGACTAGCGGGGCTGGAACATCTCACAGCAGCGTGGCAAAGGTGTTGGCTTCGTTGCGGCGATGAATAAACAGCAGAACATGCAGCCACTTAAGCCTTCATCAGGGCACTGACCACGGCGCGGGCGTTGAGGCTGCGCAGGTCGTTGTAGGTCTGCCCTGTGCCCACAAACACAATAGGCTGGCCTGTGATGTAGGTCATGGAGATGGCAGCACCAACCTGTGGGGGAGGAATGATGACGCATGAGTGCTATCAACCTTCCGCCCAGAAATGATCCATAAATTATAAAACAGCCACAGAAACAAATCATTAACTGCTCTCAAAAGGTCAATTACAGGCCACATCACATGACTAACGCCAGATAGAGAAACAACCAAAATACCTTGTCGTCAATGGTGTCAAACTTAGTGAGAACAATCCCATCAATGAGGCGAGGCCTGTCAGACATGGAGTGGTCTGCCAGAGCCTGATTGAACTTTACCTGATGACACGAGGAAGGGAAAAGTTGAGTCAGTCACGGGTAAACTGATGACAACCGAGTTAATATGTATAGTACCAACTTTTCATCTCACTCTTACAAAGTGTAGAAGAGGAGAAACACATCTGAACGATCCTGATCACTACTCAACAAGATCATTGGAACAATACTGACCCCTGCTGGAGAGTTTAAGAATAACATCAATTTTATTCTACAGCATTTTCTTATTTAGTCATTATCACTAATAAAGGCGGATCTGAACTCTGGCATCTGTACATAGATCCCACTGCAATGTAAAGACTCAGTAACACACATGCTGCATTCCAGGTGTGTATACAGATTAAGCCATAATCATAAAACCCTGCTTCAGTCACACCAAGTTCTACCAGCTGATCACATGATTAACGCCACACATGTTAAGTCAGAATTCAGCTGTGACTTTGGAGAGTTCCTGGAAAACTTTTTCACAGATTCATGCAAGTTAAAAATGACATCGACTACTTGGCGTCAGTCATCAATTACATTTCCTCTCACTGCACGCCGTGTCTGAACAAAAAATATGAATTTGTTGGTGGTCTTACCAGTTGGTCAACTGCCTCATTTCCCACCAGAGCTTCCCCAACAAACAGCACTAGGTCTGGCATGTTGACCGCAATAAGTTTGGCCAGGGCAGTCATTAGGGGGGCGTTGTCCTGCATACGCCCAGCAGTGTCCACCAGCACCACGTCAAAGGCCTGGTTGCGGGCTGGAGGGACAAGACACAAAAGGTGTACATGAAAATTTACCATATGGATATTAAGCATTAATGGAACTCTGTTATGCACCTTATCACCACCTCTACATCCATTCTTTACAACTGAGGTATAGAAAACAAATAAATAAGGTACCACAGCTTTACATTCTCCTGGTAACCCAGCATCATGTCAACTACAAATCCTATCAGTTAATAATTATTCAACATACCATAGGCAATGGCCTCCATGGCAATTCCAGCAGCATCCTTCCCATAGCCCTTCTCATAGAGCTGGACTACTGGTTGTCCTCTGTGCTTCTCTGGAGGATGCAGAGAGTTCAGGCGGCGCTGATGAGTGCGGAGTTGCTCCACTGCCCCGGCACGAAACGTATCACAGGCTGCGATCAGCACAGTGAAACCATTCTCTATCAGCCAGAAAGAGATCTGAGCCAAGACAAAGAGAAGCGTGTTTCACGTGAAAATGCATAGGACATAATGTGGACAGGATTTTAGAGGGAGCACAAATACTTAGAAAGTTACACTGAAGAAGGGTATGCAACAACTAGAACTGGGCAGATATTCAACGTTGTTAAATATGTTTACAGATGATATTTTGACATTCAAATTCACTTTAGATTAATCTCAATTGCTGAATAAATGTTAAAAATGAATGTTTCGTTTTATTTTCTTATTTGCTTATTATTGCCCTGACATAATGCAGAACTAATTATTTCGATGTTAATTAATCTGTGTGGCCCAACCCTAACATTAACTCAAATGGAAACATCTTTTTCACCACAATTTAGGTCAAGCACTGAACTGAGGGATCCATCTAAAAAAGGCTGTGTAACAGCACTGGGGAGCCTTTGGCGGCCTGTGAGACCATTTGATCCAGCCTGCGAGGCAACTCATAAATACAACAGTAGACAACACATTCTTCTGAGTGGTCCATGAATGCAACGCAGGCGCAGTGCTTGTTATCACGTCAATGCATCACTGTGACTGTCAACAAAGTGAGAGGGAAAGTGAGTGGAAAGTCAGTAAAACTCAGCGAGCTCGGTGTCTGTGTGATCTGGCCATTGTGGTGGTCATTCACATGTGCCTCTCAGAGCTGAACCTCAAACTCCAGAAGGTTCTCAGCTTTGGAAAGTGAAAACATTTGATGTGAAATTAAAGCTGTGGTAAGTGCAACTGGAAAGAGGAAACACTGCAAGAACAAAAGCCTGCTGTGACATCTGAATATGCTGCTGAGAGTGAAAACTCCTTCAGGCATTCGGTGAGAAGTTTCTGGGTGCGAAAGTAAACAAAAGGAACTGAACATATTTTCACCCTTTAATGTGGAACCAGTGGATGCGCCCGATTACTCTTTTCACAACTGACTCTAGCAAAAGTTGTCTCTCTCTCTGGTGCTCTCCACCATTCTGACATCAGACACCTCATCTAAGAGAAGCAGTTCCAGTCAATGCAGACGTTAGTATAATAAGCTTCTCAGGTGCTGCCATATCACCGGTTACAACTCACCTTGGCCAGGTTGGTGGATTTCCCAACTCCATTGACACCACAGAAAGTAATGACGAAAGGCCGTCGCTGGCTCTGCGCTTCCATGACATCTCTCAGAATATCCACCCTTCGCTTGGGCTGCAGGATCTGCACCAGTGAGTCCTGCAGGGCCTGCTTTACTGTTGAGGCCACAGCTATAAACAGTAACACACAAAAAGTTTTGTTAGGGTTATTCTACATGCTATACTGCTATTAACTAACACACATGAACAGTTACAATAACACCATTATAGTTATTATATATAGCTTTTGGACTAGGGTAAGGGCACCACAAAGGGTCATCCCATTGGCTCCTATTCCATTTACATCCCACTGAATCATTACCTCCAACACACCCAGACATCTAATAAGTAAATTCGGATATACCAAAAGCATGGATTACTCTTAAACACAAACAATAATTAGTTTACAGAATGACCATACACCTGCTAACGCTGATGTTACAACAATATTTTGCTACATATATTTTCAAAACTATCCAACTCATAGTGAAAGTACGCTTTTCAAGGCCAGAGAGGTTACACACTGCATTGTAACCAATCCTCACACCAAACATAAAACCTTTTAAGGAAGTGGCTGAGGATCTATAGTCTGTTGTGGGTATGTTAATGAGATGTGAAAGTTTACTTACTGGTGAACGTGCCCATGACTTTGCCCTCCAGTTTTTTGGCTACAGAGTCACAGAGCTGGGAGGCAATGTCGGCTGCTACATTCTTTGCTACAGAATCATAAAGTAGAATAATGAATAGCAGACAATGCACTTTTAAATGTATAAATATAAATTAAGAAGGCAAGCGAGAGAGAGAGAGATGTGGTAACATACCGATGAGGTGGTCCCTCATCTTATCCAGCACTGACTCCATGTCCTCTCGGGTCAGGCTCTTGGACCCAACCAGGCCCTTCAGCATCCCAAACATGCCCCCAAAACCGCCACCCTTTTTGGAGCTGAAATCCACAAACAAATGCTGTAATAACATATAATAATATACCCCTTAGCAATAATCCAAAAATTAAACTAAATTATAATTAACTAAACAAACACTACCTTACACTTACCCTGTCTTGCTTGTTTCACTGACAACCACTCTCTCTTCTTCCTCCTCCATCTCCTCTTCTTCACTGGACTCATAATCCACAGACAGCAGGTCACCCTTCATGGAGTTTAGCTGCATCCCCTGAAACACATCCAGGACATTAAGAACTTGCCAACAGACCCTTTACTTTTCAACATTAATGTGACTACAGATATCTCTGCAACTAGAAACATGTTAGGACTGGAATGGAGTGGAGTGGAGTGGAGGGAGTACGTACTGGGTCAGTTTGTGCTTCCTGCATCTGTTCGTGACCATTTGAGGAACCGTCTCCATTCCTTTCGCTGTAGTCCAGGTCCTTGGTGCTGCTACCACCCATGTCCCAAACACGCCTTTGTTTCTCCTTCGGCTTCTGAGGCTTTGGGGACTTACTGTGAATAGGATGACAGAATACCAGAATTAAGCAGTCTGAAATTAGAAATTAGACATACTTGAAACTGGGAGACTGACAGAAGAACTCTTAGCTATTCTAAAAAACAAAATGAAGAGGATCCACTTGGGGATCAAAACTGTGCACGTTGCTGAAATGGGCCTTCCACAGTCTTGATAAAGGGCAAGTAGAATGTGCCTAAATCAAAATATACCTGTATGGATGGCATTTATTTTAATTATATCTTGTTTGACTTTCACAAATGCATTTTCTTTTACCTGGGTTTTTCAATAGGTACCACCATGCGCTTGCGAAAGAATTCCTCTCTCTTCTTCTGCATGATCTCCTCAGGAGTCAAGCCCTGGTTACCATTCTCAACCTTCTTCTGCCCAGAGGATATGGTCTTGCCTTGATCTGCTTTGACAGGCTCAGCTGCAGGAGCTGGAAAAGATTGGCATATCAAATCAAGTCAGGATTGAGATTATGGTAGCAATTTAGACTGAGCTACTTTAAAACAACCAATCAACAGCACTCACCCTCCTTTTTGGTATTTTTATTCTTTTTGCCACCCTGTTCCTTGCCTTTGTCCCCACCCTTCGTCTCAATCATTGACTTCACAGTTTTTTGGGATTTCTCGGACTCCTTAAAGGTCCGCATGGGGACGTAGCTCCGAGCTTTGCTGCTGTCCTCCGCTTCTCTTTTGGCACACATTAAATATATGTCAGCATAGGCAGGACAAAAAAAAAAAGATTGTGGTCAATGAAGCATCTTTGAATGCTGCTGAAATAAACGTTTAAACTTCATTGGACTGATTTTTATTTATATAGGAAATACATTTTGACATCAGCTGAAGTTCTTCATTGTAAGAAAACACCTCCACCTGTGAGCAGGATTTACCTAAGAAGCATCTTGAAGTCATCCTCGAACTCATAGTTGTTGTTGAGAAGCTTCAAAGCCCCCTTTTGCTCCAGCTCATTCTTGTAACGATCCCTGAAATGGAGCTGAACGTCATCTATGAACTTGTCCACATACGTCAGCGTCAGGATCTTTTGAAAACCCACCTGGACAAGGAGGGAAGAGAAGAGTGACCCTCAACATGAAATGTTCCTCTCAGGTTTGTAGTGCACCCTTCAGTGGTGTTTGATAGTAATCAGTAAAGTGTGCAGCTGAGAGACTTACCACAAAAATTAACTCAAACTCATTATCGAGCTTGTATTTAAGACTCAGGGCCTCGTGAGTGAATGAATTGTTCCCACTTCGCTCCTGTAAAATGACACACAGCGTCGATATGTCAACACGAGCTAAACACACATGTCGTTGCTATTACAGCCAGCCTTCTGTGTCTTCCTAACAATGTGACAGACGCCAGTGTAGAAGAAACTATATCAAGACGGAGCTTACAATTCACAAAAATGTGTTTTTTATGCTATTTGCACCTCCAAAGTAGCTTGTTTAGTACAATAACGTTACGCAATTAGCTAACGTTTGCTACCTATTAGCATTAGCTACCCACACCATACGGCGAGTTAGCCAGACAACTGTCACAGGGTTTTAACATGTCGTTATATCCCACCTGAAGGATCACGGAGCGGATCAAGGCGTTGACAGGCCCAGTGAAGGATTCAGTGACCCCGGCTCCCTGAAAGCACCACAACACTATCCCCCCTTTGCTGAAGATGGTGAAGAAATCTAGCATCTTGCCACCACGTATCTAGATTAAAAAACAGACACACACGGAGAAAGAAGGTGAAGCGGAAAGCCTGCGATAAATGAGTGGCCCTGTAAACCTTGAAAGTGTTAGCGCCTATTCTTCAAATTCTTAAAGCTCACCAGATAATACTTAAATAGATAATAAATTTCCCCCACGGGTAAAATCCACCACCGGAGCAACACTGTTTTCGACACGTCAGATGCAGAACCGGAAAACGACGCTCTCTTCCGGCGGTTTTTTTCTTCCTGAATTTCGCGCATGCGCAGCTTCATTGGACGAATCTTTCAGTGCCGTTTTGCTGAGGGAGGAGGCGTTTTAACCGTACCACTCTTTAAATACTGTATATTACTTAGTGAAACCAGTGTGTTGAGTAAATGTAAACAAGTACATTTGCGCAAGTACATTTGCTCAGTGCAAATTTGATTTGGTCACTGACCGTAATTTATACTTACGTGAGTATTTTTATCATCTTCTGCTTTACTCTTCTTGTCCACTATATTTCAGTGGGAAATTTGTAATTTCTCTGTCACATTTGTAGAAGGGACTCTTTGTTTGCCGTTTTTTATATCTCGAGCGAAAAACGCACGACTCTATTCTTTTTTTTAACTTAGTTTTTATTTCAGTTTCATTCAGATCATATATACAAAATCACATTCATCATATCTGCTATTTTTTCTTTTTTCCCCCCTCAAGGCTCTATTCTAATTCAATTTTAATTTAGTTGGTCATGTTACACTGGGCTGGCCAGGGATCACACTTTTAATAGTCCCTTCAGATGGAAGCTACAGCATGGTTTTCTAGATTTGTAGCTACAAACACAACATTTTACCACCTTGGCTTCGTTTTTTCCCCTTAATGTTCCGTATACGATCTCTGTATGAGGTCAATTAAGCGTATCCTGTCTTACGGTATCTTACACATTATTTGTCAAGGAAGAACACTCTATGTAGCTGCAGTGTTTGGTGCATGTTTGATAAATGTTGTTTGTTTTCTACATACAAGTGTCTTACGTCATTTATTGTTTGTATGACAGAACCTTTTCTACAAAACAGAAAGGAATAACCTGGTCAAGACAATAAAAAAGAGTCACATACAACGCACATTTGAATATGGAATATGTAAAATATTTAATTTTGTATGTAAAACACATGCACAATAAATTGGTCAGTCTCGTCGGCTGGCTTTGGCTTATGACAAATCTATGGTTGTGGATTATAAAGGCCATGTTGTCCTTCCTGTGGCTATCTTTATAATAGGATAATACTGCCCATATTAAAAAGTAGTCCCATTGTAGCCTTTGAAATATTCTTTGATTAAACATCAGCAGGACTCAGCTATACACTATTTAATTTATTTGTTCATACACATCCTTTTGATAAAGGGTTAACTACATGCTCAGTCATGTATAAAATTTGAAACAGTTTGCATTTGAAGATTTACTGCACATGTTGAGGCGTCACTTTCAGCAGTTACCAACTTCCTCTTTTTTCTGGTGATGTCAGGAGCAGTTGACGAATTTCTCTCATTCTCTTTGTTACATTCTGCTGCTGTCATTGGTTTATGTCAAATTGTTGCAACACTTACTTCTCCAGCTACGGCGTCTTAGTAACTTGTGTATGGGGAAGAGACAATCCTTTATTTACCGGAAGCATTTTGCCAAAGTCCTGAACAGACATGATGATGATAACAAAATGCAGGGTAAGTTAAGTTTTCAACACAAAACTCATCTTTATCTGTTTGAATACTATTCTTTACTTTTTCCTTTTCTCTTGTTTCATTTCCTGCTTCCATAGTTTTAGGTCCTATAGTTGGACTAAGACAGATTCATATCAAAATGTACAATCTAGTCAGAAATATTTATAGTTTGTCTTTCTTGTTTCAGGCTGGTTCCAGAAACTCTTCAAATCAAAAATATCTTCATCAGGACAATCTGGACAAGAGGCAAAAGTAACGAAAAGCTCGGTGTCTCCTGTCAACAGTGTATCACCTTCATCTGCATTATTCTGTTCCTCGTCATCATCGTCTCCAGGGACAACTCCATCTAAACCGCTACAGTCACAATCTGCTCTGAGCTCAGCGCTGCGATGGAGCCGAAAGTATGACGTGTTTGTGTGCCACAGCTCTGTGGACAGTGACAGTGAAGAGGCTGGACGACTGGTCTCTTTCCTGGAGGCGCCACCACGTAGCCTTAGGTGCTTTCTACGACAGAGGGATGACTGTCCAGGAAGTGCAATTTCCACAGAGCTATGCCAGGCTGTGCAGAACAGCCACTTATGGGCTCTGCTTATCACTCCCAATTTCCTGCAGGATGATTGGTGCAGTTATATGATGCACCAGGTGCTGGCAGAGGGTCCTATGTCCAATCGCATTATTCCCCTAGTTCTGAACCTGTCCCGCTCTCAGTATCCTCAGGAACTGAAGTTCTTCTTCTACATAGACCTGACTAACCTGGACCGAGGTTATACTGTCCTCAACAAGACTGTGCTCAAATGTGAGTAGTGGAAAAAATATGTTCTTTGTGTGAGGTTCATAAACAGTTTTAGTCCCAAATTTAAAATGATGTGTGCTGAAATCAAACTGTTTATTTTTTCCTTTCCTGAGTGTGTCAAATTGGAAATTTGGTTCTTGTGAACTCTGAAAAAAAGATGGCAACCTGCAAATGAGAGCACAGTTTTAGAGGGTGAGCCACCCTTAATAATCTCCTCTTGTTTTCTGTCCTTCCAGACCTGGAAGACCTAGTTAAAAATGAGCAGACACTTGACTGCAACATGGACAGCTCTAGCAACGTATTAAGTGAACAGGATGGCTCAAAAAAAGATGAGCAACCCTGCTGAGATGTCAATTCCACTGGAATTGAGCAATTAAGAAGAGCGATGGAAGTTTCCCTGACGATTGCTTTGATCATCATCCTGGGTAATTAAAGATTATGTTAAAGGGCAAGAGACTCTGAATGGAAAACACTACTGCTATTTACCGAAGTCCACTTTGGTGAATGTGGCTCACGATGAATGATAATAATCTGGTCCCTGTCCATCTTGGTCCCTGTCCATCTTCTAACTAGTGTTTGTAGTGTTTGTTATTGTTTTTCTGTCATAATTTCATTTGGTTGAATCAGTTAGACTGCTTTATGCTTACTGAGACTTGGTTAAGTCCGGGTCACTGTGTTGCTTTAAGTAACACATGTCCCCCTGGTTTTAAATATTTTCACCAGCCCAAGCTTTCAGGTCGTGGTGATGTATGATTCATTTCAAATGTTCCTCATACTCTCTCGGGAACTTCCCTTCATTTGAATTACTTGGTTTATGATAAATGGCATGACCTCTTTACTGTCTGTTTTAGACCCCCAGAATCTGGGTCTGGCCTTACCTAGGAACCCTCTGATCTTTTAGCTATTACTTTGCTCTGAGTTTAGGTGATTCCTCAACATGTGTGCTGCTGCTCTGGTTCCTCTTTTACAATGGATTTTACGGACATTGGGAAATCTTTTAATATTACATAGTCAGTTGAGGGTTCTGCTTACGACATTGTTCTCTCCTCTGGATCGACTCTTGAAACTGGCTAGCTTGTGTTTCTAATCACAAAGCTATTTTTCTTAAGGCCCTCCTTCCACCTTCCACACACACACACACACACACATATATGTGTGTGTGTGTAGTGTAGTCTAGTGGTGTCATATGAAATTCTGAAAGAACTACTGTCCACTTATCAAAAAGCAGTAAAAGAATCCAGGTTTTTATCCTTGCCCTCCTCCTTCTTCACAAACAAAATAAATTCAGTCAAACTCCTAATTGGTAAAGCCTTCGTCACATTCTTTAGATGTTATGCCTGTCAGACTTCTGCATGAGGCTTTTAGCAATGCAGGTCCCACTATCTTATCGATCATAAATAGTCCTCTGTCCACTCGCTATGTTCCTTCCCCCTTAACTTCTGAAGAAGAAGGTTGTTTACTTAACGATTAATTTATGTGTTCATGATATGTTTACGTCGTAGCACTTAAACCAACCTGATTAAAGTAACAAATAATCTTTTACTTGCGGCTGATACTGGAGATCGTTCGATTTTAGTTCTTTTCAGTCTCAGCTGAGTATTTGACACAGCTGATAAGTCTATTCTACTGGAGCACCCTGAAGAATGGGTCTCCATCAAGGATACCGCTATAGACTGGTTTCAATCTCATATGTCAAACAGAACTTTTTTGGTTCTGGTTGTTGATGCCTTCTCTTCTGGCCTGTCTGACCTGTGGTGCTCCCCAAGGCTCCATCCTTGGTCCCCTGATCTCTGTGTTTACATGGTGCCTCAGGGATATATCATAAATAAACAGAATTCTGTACAATTGTTTTGTGGATGTGTAGTGTGTAAGCAGTGAAAGCAATTTGCATTAAATGAAAACAAATCTGAAATCATTCTTTTTGGACTTCCAAAGTCTATCCCAACTTTGCAACAACATCTTGGCTCCCTGTCTACAAATGCTGAACCTGTACCCAGAAACCCAGGAGTAATATTTGACAGTGACCTTTCATTTTAAAAACTAGTCACGAAAGTCCTTCAGTCATGCAAAAATCAGGTCTGACCTCTCTCAGATCAATCTCAAGAAGGTCATACATGCTTTTGTGTCATCTCAGTTAGATTATTGTACTTCAGTGTACTCAAGATTGAACCAAAACAACTATCACATGCATTCAGCTGGTACAATATGCAGTATTTAACAAATACTGTATCAGTCGTGTTTTAGCCTCTCTTCACTGGCTAAAGAGTAAAGTTTAGAACTGATTTTAAGATTTTGCGGACTGTTGACTATTTTTTAAATAAAAGTGTATTATTTTTTATTATTATTCTTTTATCATATCATGTTTTGAATTAAAGCAAAGTTAAGCTATAGTGTTGTTGCTTGGACTTTTCCTCTTTTTTGTGCAGAACCAGCACTGGACACACGTTCATACTGAAACAGCAGTTTGCACTATCCGCCATTAACGAGCATATATTGATGGACTTTGTGCTCACAGTCTTATCTTGTCGCATATAATTTAGTTGCACAGAAACTGCAGCCCATAAGTTAAGTTTCTGACAAAAGCTACTAAAGCACCATAAAATAACTTGATCCTCCTTTTAACTGAGTAGTAAAATGAGACTGTACACTGCAGAATGAAAATATTTGATACAAATTGTATTTTGTTGTGTTGTTGTATTGTATATAATAGAGAGGAAGGAGATTCCACTCATGAAAGTGTGATCTCAGCACTGTCTATTTACGCTTACGGTTAAGCTTTTACCATAAATGACAATTCTTTGAAAAAGTCTATGTGTCTTGTATGTGTGTGTTTGTGTGTGTGAAAGAAAGAGCAACATTAAAAGTGCCGCTGACACGCTTATAACAGTCTGCTGACAGCTGCATGGCCCCTTTATTGATCTGGACTGAAAGAAAGAATAGATATACTGTGTACTTTAACCTTCTTTTTATTTTCCGTGTACTTCCTCAACTCTGAAACACAGCAAGACTAATGGTTCTGTTCTGCAAACTGAACATGTTGAGGAGTTGGAGGCAACTTATTGAACAAACTGAAACATAACATTTATAATCCTATCCTATCCTATCCTATTTTTAATTTTAATTTTTTTTGTTGACCAGGTGTTTTTTTCTCCATCTGCCTCCAGGAAGTGCTACGTGTTCTCTTTTTGATTATTTTTATTAATGGTGTATCAACCTCCCACTTCCCCATCCCCCTAAACAACAGCAGACATTTAGGACCACAATGAAAGTCCCCTGATAATCGCCTCTTTTGTGGCGTGCCAACATTGTAACATAAAAAATTTAGACTAATATCTGAAAGGCACAGATGTTCTATGAGGCTTTTGTTGTTACTGTAACAAATCCTCCTCAAGATACACACACACAGATTGAGCTTACTGACTTCTGAGGGAAGCAGTTTCACTTTTTCCATACTTACTTAAATTATGCATAAACTTAGCATTCATGTAATTAATAGCCAAGACATATGTATTATAGAGATTTAGCTATCTTTTATTTTCAGACGAGAAGCTGCAATCTGTTATTTGTTGAAATAAATAGCAGGGTTCAGTGTATGGTTGTGTTATTCATAGCAGCAGGATCTGGTCAGAAAAACATGAGTTGACAATGGGACCCCTATCAAATATAATGACATATAAAAACCTTGCTAGTACCGGGTTGGACCCCCTTTTGTCTTCAGAACTGCCTTAATGCTTTGTGGCATGGATTCAACAAGGTACTGGAAACATTCCTCAGAGAGTCCATATTGACGTGATAGCATCACACAGTTGCTGCAGATTTTCGGCTGCACATCCATGATGCAAATTTCCACCACATCCCAAAGGTGCTCTATTGGATTGATATCTGGTGACTGTGGAGGCCATTTGAGTACAGTGAACTCATTGTCATGTTCAAGAAACCAATCTGAGATGATTCAAGCTTTATGACATGGTGCTTTTTCCTGCTGGAAGTAGCCGTCAGAAGATGGGTACACTGTGGTCATAAAGGGATCGACATGGTCAGCAACAATACTCAGGTAGGCTGTGGCATTGAAACGATGATCAATTGGTACTAAGGGGCCCAAAGTGTGCCAAGAAAATATCCCCCACACCATTACACCACCACCACCAGCCTGAACCATTGATACAAGGCAGGATGGATCCATCCCGCTTTCATGTTGTTGACACCAAATCAAACTCATCAGAACAGGCAACGTTTTTCCAATCTTCTATTGTCCAATTTTGGTGAGCCTGTGCGAATTGTAGCCTCAGTTTCCTGTTCTTAGCTGACAGGAGTGGCAGGCGGTATGGTCTTCTGCTGCTGTAGCCCATTTGCCTCAAGGTTCGACGTGTTGTGTGTTCAGAGATGCTCTTCTGCATACCTCGGTTGGAACGAGTGGTTATTTGAGTTACTGTTGCCTTTCTATCAGCTAGAACCAGTCTGGCCATTCTCCTCTGACCTCTGGCATCAACAAGGGATTTTTGCCCACAGAACTGCCGCTCACTAGATATTTTCTCTTTTTCGGACCATGGTTGTGCGTGACAATCCCCGTAGATCAGCAGTTTCTGAAATACTCAGACCAGCCTGTCTGGCACCAACAACCATGCCGCGTTCAAAGTCACTTAAATCACCTTTCTTCCCCATTCTGATACTTGGTTTGAACTGCAGCGGATCGTCTTAACCATGTCTACATGCCTAAATGCATTGAGTTGCTGCCATGTGATTGGCTGATTAGAAACTTGTGTTAACAAGCAGTTGGACAGGTGTACCTAATAAATTGGTGTGTATATCAGAACACATTTTCAGTGACCACACACTGTAACCCCCCCTACACTTTTATATTACATACAGGATGTCCGGGTCCACAGGACCCGGGGCCAATAAAAGAAGGGTGGAAATTGTAGGTTCTGTGTACCTTCACCCTGTCCTCCTCCTGTCTGAGCCTGCTGTAAGTAGGTGTGTGTGTGTGTGTATGTGTGTGTGTGTGTGTGTTGATTTGTGTGTTGTGTGTTTTCTGCCCCTGCCTTTCCCGAAAAATGTTGCAACATTGTTGCAAAATTCAAGCACCGCCACCATCTGCTCTCTCATTCCCGCACATTTTACCCTTTGCGTTTCGGAAACTGATCCTTATTTTCTCATACTCTATCCCAGCTGCAAATTGAGGGTGGGACACAATAAATATAGCTTTGCCAGTGTGGTTCCTTATCACAACTCATCAAGATGGCTGAAGGGTTCTCTGCTCAAAGGGTCTTTCAATTGATTCTGGAAGAGAGAGAAGCTTTTGATGATGATGTAGAGGAAGAGGTTTCAGAATGTGAGGATCACATTTCTGAAAATGCTGCTAGTCTGACAGTGACTTTGAAGAAAAGGATGAGATTGAGCATCAGCTAGCTCCAAAACGAAGACGAGCCACGGGAGTGCCGAGGAGGTCTGTTTTTGGAGAGCGGTGGAAGGAGATGGACCAAACCCATTTACATGCCTGCTTTGGGGTTCTTATCCTTGCTGGAGTTTTCAGGTCCAAAGGGGAATCCACAGAATCTCTGTGGGATGCAGAAACTGGCAGAGAACTTTTCTGTGCAATAATGTCTCTGGAAAACTTCCACATAATTTCCAGGATTATCTGCTTTGATAACCAAGATGACAGACCAACTCGACAGCAGAGAGACAAGCTAGCTGCCATCAGGACAGTGTGGGACAAGTGGGTGCACTTTTTACAATCCTGGGCCTAATGTAACCATTGTTGAGCAGCTGACACCATTTAGGGGCCCCTTTAGGCAACATATACCATCTAAACCTGCAAAATACGGTGTAAAGATCTGGGCTGCCTGTGATGTGATGCAACCCAGTCTCACAGAAAGTCGTGAAACTGTGCGACTGGGTTGTGTGATATGGAAAAAAATAAATAAATAAAAATCAGTAGTTATGAAAAAACTTTGTAAATTTGTTGATTTTTTCCCCACTCATATCTTGATTATAATTGATTTACTTTTTTTAATTACATTTAAAAAAAAAAAAAAAACACGAGTAGCACTTTAGTTCATAAATGTGATCTAACCAAGAAAAGGGCAAATATTAACCATATATGCTTTTTATATTGCTTGTAATTGAGATGAAGTAAACATCTGTTGAGTATTTTAACATAGAATTGTTTGATTGTGTTGAATTAAAAATCCAAAAATGCAGCGGGTACACCAGATCCACAAACACTGGCTGAATAACAAAAATATGAACACCACACAGGGGTTAAGTTAGCCTGAAGTAATTTGGGAAGAAATCTAACCTGAAAGTTTTCTGCTAGAGATTGACTAGAAGGCTCATTCTTTGCCTAAAACTAGATTAATATATGAAATGAATTGAATGAAGACAAGTAAAATGTAAAAACGGACTTAAGTTGACTAAATATGATTAAATCTCACATGGGCGTTTGACCTCAGGACTAAGACCAAATTCAAAAATAACTGACAAAAGTCCCCGAATAAGTGTCAGCATCCCAGCAATTTAAGCATGAAGCAACACATGAAGGAGAGGAGAGAGCTCAGGCCACAGGGAGGCAAGCTGGTGCACTCTGGACCACCAACAGTATGGAAAAAGCACTCAGCTGTTAGTCACCATGGTGGTCTCTCCTGGGTGCGGCGGTACTGTCCTGGACGTTTCTATCTTTGGTGAGTAGATTCAGCTTGCCGTGCTACAGTGAAGCACCAGCTGGGTTAATTAAAGGAGAACAGGAGATCCAAACATTTTATTGGGTTTCTAGAAAATATAGGTCTTACAGTGCAGTGAGACATGACACAGCTGTAAGTCAAATGTTACAGCACAATGGCTTTACACGCAGATTGTGAGATGAGTTTTAAACACTGTTTTCTATACTTACCCCGGCAGCACTGTTTGGTAGATGCAGTTGGGTGATGTGTCGTTTCGCATCTGATGAGTAATTTATCAAACTTTTTTAAGTCTTTCAAATAAAAGTATACATGGACTAATAGAAAGAGCCATGGTTATCCTAAATAAATTGGATTTCCCTTTAAGTTGATTTTGTCCCTGAGTACAGGAGCTCAGGGAAAAGCTTGATAACAATGCTGCCCATTGTTGTTGACCTTGAGCAACTCCACCTGAACAATAAATATCCCTGAATGTCAGTTGTGTAATTATGATCATTTCCCACTCAATATCTGATCACGGCACTCAGTTGAAACCTCAGCTCGATTACATTATTATTTCAGTCACAAGACGATGGAAGCTGATGTTAATCTGGTGCTGCTGGAACCTAAATAGGCTGCATTTACTCAAATAATGCACTTTCTGAGGTTATCCAATATTATAATAGATTATATTCTTCTGAAATAAGTCATTTTGTATAATGATTTCTTTGACCTTCTGTAGGCTACTTTCTTTATTTTGATGCCACTTCTGCTGAAGTAAAATTTTGAATTAATGATTTGTGACTTGAAACAGAACTGAGTGCTTCTCCCACCGCTGCTTGCTCCAGCGTTTCACTTTGTTATCTGTTGCATTCAGGGCTTTAAAACACACACACACACACACAGAGGGAGAGACACACACACACACACACACACACACACACACACACACACAAAACACAGCAACAGAAAAGTCTTTCCAGATGTTTTCTCCTCTGGGATAAAAGCCCCATTCGGAGCGGATTGAGGAGCCATGGGGCAAATAATCATAATAAGCTGGACATCAAATGGAAGATGTCGATTAACCTGTGTGCTTCAAGCCCGACGGCCAGCACCATCAGGCTTCGGCTTTAAACATTTTTGCAGCCACGGTTCTTGGATCTGTTCTTTCTGGCGCTCCGGTGCGCGTCCCCTCGCGCGCATGCGTCCCAGCGTCGAGAGGGAGGGGAACGCGCACAGAGCGTTCCGGTGAACCGCTATATCTGCCCGGGGACTTCATGCCAGTCAGATCAACAGCAAACTGCCCTCTGCGGTTCTTGTTTCCGCTACATTGTTCAGAGGGATGAGCTTTGATGCTCACATCGCATCACCGCTTCTACGTCGCAGGCAGACGCATATTTCTCGTTTTCCCACGCGCTGATTGTCAGCAAAAGCAACGTGAATTTAGTTGCAACATCACTCTACAGTACAACGGGCTCGCTGCGCGGATTAAACCTCATCTGTCGGGCAGCGCTGCTGGTAAGTAAGACTGTTACAACCCATTCCGAGTGAACACGGAGCGGCAGCCCCTGTGTGCTGGGAGGTTTCTACATGCTGGAATGGTGAAAGTAAATAATTAAATAATAATAATAAAAACTACAAAAAACTAAAACACTGATTTGTTGTAACTGGCGTCATTGGATCACATGACATTAAATTTAATTTGGCTGCCACGAGTCTTGATTTGATCATTTGTGTCAGTGCGGTAACGTTGATTTTTATTCGCTGTGTTTGGTTGGATGGAAAAGACTTGGCTGCATCATAATGACATATGTTCTTGAATTAAGTGAAGCACAGACATTCACTATGTTCCCTGAGATCAGTGGAATTAAAATTACTTGCCAGCATCTCTGATCATCAAGCAGTGTTACACTGGGGCATATTTCTGCCCAGTACTGATAGTTCAGAAGCAAAGGAGCTGCCTTTGCATTACTGCATCAGTAACATAGTAGCTATTGTCATCAAGAAGTGTGGGTAGTTTTGGATACATCAGCCTGTGTGCTGCTTATTACTGCAGTCTCAGAAGTTTTAACTTTGCTACATACTCAGGAACGAAGACATTTCTACTTTAAACATTATGTTCATTTCATTTCTCATATCAATATTTCCCACCATATTTGCAAATATCTCATTTCAAACTTGTCATTCTACACAGATTTGCTACATACTCAGGAATGTGGTGGGACTGAAAAGCTCACATTTAGTCTTTTGCCGATCTGCTGCTTTTCAGTTTTATTATGTTGCATTTAATGGGGCTTCCTAATACTTTCTTCAGATGGTAGCTGGAGACAAAGTGGCTGATGACCATGCCCTCTGCAGCAGTGACTCTGCTGTGAGTCCTGCTGCTGAGTCCTTGAATCAGTCTGGATGAAAACCAGCTAAGCTGTGTTGAAAGCACATCTGCCTTCTAAACATTCATTTTAGATTGGAATTCAATCAAACCCTTTTACGCTGGTTTATGCAGAAATACAAAATGATGAATCACTTGAAGTAATTTAGCAACAAGAACAATATAAGTGGATAAGAATAAGAATGAATTTTATAAAAAAGGTGCTTCATTTGCCATTTTATGGAGCCCCTAAAGTCCCATAAAGTGATATTTTTTACAAATCCTGAGCTGACAGACCTATATCAGTAACCTTTGTTTCATGTCTCACTCTATTTCCTGTTACTTCCTTGTAGTAATAGTATGTACACATGTTTTACTTGTACATGATAGTAACTTGTTGACACATGGCAATGCAATTTTTGTTAAAGATGTTAACTTGTTCAAACAAGATAATTAGTTGTTCGCACACAATCAAATTTTCGCACAACATAATAACTTGTTCGTACTGGATGATAATTTGTTCGTACTAAATAATAACTTGTTTGTACAGGATAATAACTTGTTCGTACAGGATAATAACTTGTTCGTACAGGATAATAACTTTCTTGTACAAGATGACCACTTGTTCGTATAAGATAATAACTTGTTTGTGCAGGATAATAACTTGTTCGTACAGGATAATAACTTGTTTGCACAAGATAATAACTTTCTTGTACAATATGACCACTTGTTCGTATAAGATAATAACTTTTCCGGACATTTTGGAGGTTGTTATTTAGTTCATTTAGTCACCTTGAGTTCTGCTGCCACAGCATTGGGTACAGAAATTCAACTAAATTTCTCACACAGTCATATGGGATTAGAGAGCCTTACTGATCTATTGCCAAATAAGATTTCCCCTTTTCTGTTTTTTCTGTCTTGTTTCTTGATTGCGTGGGAACGGTTACATTTTACGTTGCTTGGTTGGCACAACTCTTGATTGTAAATGTCTGTGCCAGGATAAGTATCTGAACCATGGTGGCATCATAAAATTGATAGGCTTTGGGTACATAGATAGATTTGATTCTTTGAGGCTGTTGCATTTAGTCACTGTAGCAGCGGCTATATAAAGAGATTTTGCTTTTGCACAGATGTTGGATTTAATGGCGCTTAGAGATGTTTTGCATGTGGCAACTTGTAGCAAATCAGATGAAGCGCCATGATATGCTTTTCTGCAGTAATGACTCACTCCTGCTTGAATCAATGAGTGTGGCTTGAAAATTCTAGTGAATACACACATGCCCTCAAAACATTAATCTCAGGGAAATGTAATCATACTCTGTTGGACAGTGCAGTGAAGGCCTCCATGAGTTCTTGAGGGGGTTTTTGTGAATGTATCAAATTAAAAACATCTTACTGTTATAGAGTTTAGTCACGTTTAGCCCAATAAGAGCAAGGGATATATTGGATTGCCATCTTCTGAAGGTCTGGGGCCCCAGGTTCACTGTGTGTGTGGTTAATAGGCTTCTCTAATCCTATCCTGTATTATCATCTAATTGTGAGACCCCTGTCTTATTTGAGGATCCTGTTATTTCAGTTTAACGTGATAAATAGATCTGTTGATTGGTTTATTTGAAGGGCACAGAAGACATACAATGCTTACAGTGGTGGTGATGTGGGTGTCAGTAGGACCCACAGCTCTTTTATTGCGTCAAGAACCCCAAATAGGCTAATCTGGCCTTAAATATAAGAACTGCTTTCAGAAGTTTCAGAAGTAAAAATCTCCTTACATGAGGTTCCCAGGTCAGATTATTAATCAAACAATGCTTAACAGTGGTTCCTTCTTAACATGAGGAAAAGAAACCTCTGGTTTAACTCATTAGCTGAATGAAGAAGACATGAAAAAAGGGAATGACGGTATTGCTATTTGAAGGTAATATCCCATTTAATGTAGAATTGATTGTAATATTATTTAGGTTGCTTCTCATACAGTATTCTGTCCTTTTCCTGCCACAAACCTGGAGTAGACCTCCTCAATCATCCCCCCTAATACCGCACGCAATCCCAAGGTCAGCTCTAAAAAACAAATGAGGCTTTCTGCTTACACTTCTCATATATTGCTTATTATACAGCCATCATATTTTTTTTTACTGCACCTCATTTTGATGAGAGGCCTTCTTCCTTATTCTTTGAATGCATGCAGTCAACCATGGAGACATCGATTGCAGGTTGGAAGGACCACAAAGTCCAAAGATACGTAATCTTGGGTCAGTATCTTAGTACGCGCATGTTCCGCGATGAGAAAATGGAAATGGTCAACACCTGCCAAAATACAACTGAGCAAACTTTGTCTTCCTAGAACTAATTATGACCACATTGATTTTCAGAGAAGCGAGTAGTGTGAGACGGATGTACTGAGTCACCAAGGCTGATCTTCCCAGGATGTGTGCTGGCGCAACCCACACACAACGTGGAGGAAAAAGAAGAAAAGAAGCAGAGACTTACCTAAATTGCGTGATGTTGAGTGGATGAGAAAAAACACAGGATGGGCGGAGAGCAACAAGAAACAGCATCAATGGTGAAGCAATTATTGATCAGTTACAGCAGAAGTGATGCAACAAAATCAAACCATGAACATGAGCTTGGAAATGGGTCTTAGGCTGTCCCAGTGTGTTAATGCAGTGGTTCCCGACCTCTTTTACTTGATGTACCCACGTGGCATGAACTCAAGTGTCATCATTGACACCTCCCATCATGTTCCCAGTGTGTTTATTTAATCTGATTCCAAACTGAATGTTATCCAGCACAATTAATTATATACAAGTTGACTTTGTGACAGTATTTTTTTATACAAGTGATTTGTTAATGTTTACGTTGGTTTAGTCAAGTTTGCATTTGTACTCAGTGGAGGAATCTGGACGTTTCATCCATTTAGACATTTGTTTTAGCTTGCTAATGCAGCCATATTTTGCTTTTGGCTCTCATTCAGCCATCTGCCTATTACTTTCAGCTGTTTCAGCCATTTATCCATTACATTAATTATTTGCTGGTGGCTGGTGTTCCTGCATCTTATTTGATAAAGCTGAAGTACTTGGAAGATTTTGGTTAGTATCCACATGGTTGAATGCACTTATTGTAAGAAGGTTTAAATAAAAGTGTCACCTAAGTAAATGTAAAATGTAAAAAAAAAACACGCATTTATTACTTTGAACAAACTATTTCACTATGATTTCAGCTGTTTGTCCTTCACATTTGAACTGTTTATTTGTTACTTTTGCCCAACTACTTCGGCCACTTATCCATTAGATTACTTTTAGCAGACTGTTTGAACTTTCTGCTGGCTCACTAAATAGTTTTCACGTGCATAACGAATTGAAATTTGGCTCTAAGGAAGTTGCCGAAAAGGATTGGGATATTGGAGAAAAGCTACATTGAAGAATGAAAATTCACCCTGACTGCCAGAAAAGCACCCCTGCGGGGACTGACCACATCTCATCTACTGTACATTCTACATACTTGTTATTCCTATTTCGGTCCCGATGTCATTTCACATGCACTTTTTGAAGCGACAAGGGTTGATTATAGCCTGCAATTTCTTTGAAAGGTTTTCTTCATAAAAGCGGTCAAAATGTTACAAATGGGCACCAGATTTAGCTCTTGTGACTGGATTAAATTCTGGGATTATGCGTTTTAGAGTTGATTTTCTATTGTGAGCAGAACGCACATGTGATGTTTTTTTCGAGACTGTGTCTGAGGTTGAGAGAAATCAGGTGGTAGGTGAAAGGGGTTTGGAGAAGAAGGTCGTTTAGAGTCATCATTTATGTCCGTGCCGACCGTGCTGCAAGGACTTTTGCTCTGCAGATGCAATAAATCTCACAATAAATAGCTTTTTTAGGCCTTGCATTCTGTGTTCAGCAAATATTAATGGTACATGTCATCATGGTGGTGTCGCTGCGTGTGTGTGTGTGTGTGTGAAGACACATTCCCCCAGCTCAAAGTTATAACAACCTTCATGCATCAATTTGATTGGTAATATTGATTAATGTGAATGTAATAATTGCTGCTTGTTTACATCCTTACTCAAAGCGACTGCAGCACAATGACACCATAAATACAGAGCTCATATTAATACCAGCCAAATATGTTTGGATAAATACTTAGCTGTGATAATTAGCTATTTAATGACAACATTAGCATAAGTGCCTATAGCATTAGCCTTGTCAATCCTCACCTTCCCTGGGAATTTGGGAGGAAGGAGCTTTAAGCAATAAACCTCTGACAGCATTTTCCCATGGAGGGCTTTTGCCGGAATAACTTCCACTGTGCTGCCTGACTCATCTTTAATCACTACAGTGTGTGACTAAGCTCTTTAAGTGGTCTGTCTGCATTTCTTTCGTGATCCACGGTTAGACTTGCAGCAACGCTTTAAGAGCATCTGTGGTGGGGGGCATTTCTGACAGGACAGAGTCTCACTCTGCTGTTGCTCCGTTGGTCCGTCGCATCTCGAGGACTGTTGCCAGTGTCAGTCAGCCGGCCAACGTGCCTCACGGCATCGTGCGGCGCAGTGCTCGACCCCCTCCGCTCTCCCAGTCCCGGCCAGCCCTCCCTCCGCCCCCCCCTTCCCCCCTCGCACTGTATCATACACAGCCAGCTATTGTGCTGCTCTGCTCTTGTGTTGCCTGTGGTGTCTGTGAGGAGGTCCTGTGCCTTCTGTGCCTCCTGTGCTTCACGTTCCTGGGAGCTACAGTATGTCCAGCTGTTGAAACTCCCTCATGTTCAAGGCGATATGTAGTCTTTTATACTGGATGTTGATGCAAATAGAGGGATATAGGGCTATATGTAGGGCTTATTTACGTCTTTAAAATGTCAGAAAATCTGAAAAATACCTATCAAAATTTCGTTGAGCATGGGCTGGCATCTTTGGATTGTTGGTCTTATTTGGCTAACAGTAAAAATGACAAAAAATATATATAAATTGCAATGATATATAAACAAGTCTTCACATTTCAGAAACTGGAAGCCTGAAATTTTTCCTTTGTAAATGTAGTTCTGCTGCATCCATCCCAGAACCCTTGTAACAAAGTGTAATGCTACATACAAAAATCTGTGATTTGCATGCATGGAGTCGCCTGTTTTGGAGCTACAGTCCATAGTTCCCTAATGAAGTGTGAAGACAAGTAGAACAGGAAGAATAACAACTTAATTGTGCAGCTAACCAGTTGCTTTCATGTGTCAGATAATGTTTTGCTTTTCCTACAGGGGGAAACCCAGACTCATTACAGCTGCACCACTGATGATTTAATCCTTGGAAATGACAGAGGAAAAAGGTAAGACTTTCTGTTGTAAGATTTTTTTTGCTGATATATAATTGGTGGCTGCATGGTTCCCTTGAAAACTTAGGCATAAAATTTACAATATTTAGACGTGTTAATCCTAAAGCAAGTTAGAAGAATTTGTACATCTTGGAACTACTAATTTCTAACAACTGAGTTTTAAGAGGTCAAACAGTGATGTGATGAATTGAAAACAGTGAAAAATGTTGACTAATGGGTAATAAACTAATGAACACAGCTGTACCAAGCACAAGTCAGCTCTACAGTGAACACAGGCACAGAACAGTTGGATCCCGTGCTACCTTTCCAAATCACAACAGGGGAGAGGAAAAAACAGCCACCTTGCTTGTTCCATAAAAGAAAAAGATGCATTTGAGGTTTGCTCCTCTCCACATTCTTAAGCGTTTTCGTCATTTCCTAAACAACAACCCAGGAAACAAACAGCCCAGCCTCATATCCGGCTCAGGATGAAAACACACCCATTCCATTATAACACCCTGATTCAAGAGGCTGCACTGTCATATTGTATTTCAGAGTGAGTGGAGGGACTTGAGTGTCCATATTACAGAGTGAAGTCAGCACAATGTCCCTGTGGTGGCTATTATTGTGCAAGTTTTGGTGCACGTCAGGGATGGACTGGGAATGATCCTGAGGTGTTCCCAGGCCAAATGAGATAAATATTCTACCTTGAGCAAAAAGGAATGCACCACAGTAATTGTTTTATCTTGATTATCTTGTTTTCATAATCATTAAATTTACTTAATCTACCAGCCCTTGTGCAATGGCTGCATTACTGGTGACGCTGCACCAGTCTGTCCATCTGACGCTCCATTTTAGAATCACTCATGAACAAGATCTCGACATACTTGAACTCCTTCGCTCGGGACAGCAACTCACTCCCAACCTAAAGGGAGCAATCCGCAGTTTTCTGGCAGAGGACCATGGCCTCAGACTTGGAGGTACTGACTCTCATCCCAGCGCTTCACACTCAGCTGCAAACCAGCCCCAGTGTGTGCTGAAGGTCATGGTCTGATAAAGCCAACAGAAACACAAATCTGCTAAGAGGAGAGTCGAGCTTCTGAGGTCCCCAAAACGGACGCGCTCCTCACCCCGGCTGCACCTCAAAATCTTGTCCATGAATATCACAAACCGGATTGATGACAAGGAGCAATCTCGATGGAGTCCAGCACCTGCTGAAAACATGTTTGACTGTGCAGAAAATAGGGACACAGCTCTCACTTATTATATACATGGACTGGATTGCATCTGCCCCAATACCCACAGTATTATAACATTAAATAAAAAGTATGTAAATATGATAGTGTTAGTGTAATATTAAAACTGTATGTTAATTATATAAAGTTAGTATATTCATTAGAATTACCTACCATTCATACAATATCAATTCTACATGGATAGTACAACAGTTTAAGAAACACACAGCCAATAATTATAATTTTTTGGGGTTTTGTTGTCTCATTAAATCCTTGTACGATAAAAATGTTTTTTTTTTAATGCTTGTTAATAATCAGAACCATTCATGCATAACAATGAGTTCAGCATTTCGAAAGTTGACTGTTAGCAATCTACCTGTTCACCCATCCAGGCTGTGCCACGAAAGATGATACTGAGGAGCGCATCGACTTTATGAACATGTTTTTTTTAAAACTGCACCTGATATAGCTAAATACCCTGCCAGCCAAACCCAAACCTTGCTATTCTTATCCTTATTGTCTTGCCGCTTCAGCTGCAAAACCTTGACGCACAGTTGAACTGGTATCTTTGGTCTTAATGGGCCGCTGCCAGTGCCTTCAGGCTCACTAGGCTGAGGTTTTTAAGAGCGCCAAATGAATAATTTGTTATTCTATAACCTTTGGCTGCATCAGCCTCAAGGCAGTAAACCTCTTCTCTCTCTGCTTTTCAACACCATCCTTATGTTTCTGTGCCTCGTCTTCGGGAGGTATCAGATGGGGAAAGGGGCGGGGCCCAGGTGAAGTTAGAATGGCCTGGACTAAAGTAATTGGCTGGAAGAGAGTGTGCCCAACTGCAGGCAGAGCTAGCCAGAGCTAGTCAGCCACACAGCGCTATTTTCGGGGGCTGGGGTCATTTTAAAATCTCTATTTTTTGCAGTGCTCTAGCTATGTGTCTCACTTCTGACAATTTGGTCCCACATGATGTCTTGTCAACCCGGTCCACAGGGCGACCGGCCCAGCTGGATTTCTCCTGCTGCTTCCCATGGCCAGAGTGTCTATGGTTTGCATGATTTACTAGTAGCTTTACAGCAGTATCACATTTCTGTTGTTGCAATGTAGCAAGTACACGTGTACACATGCACATCTTAAACCAGATATTCAGATATGCACTCCGGCAATTCACTATTGATTTTCCGTGCTGCTGCGCCAGGCCTGTTTACTGTACGAATGGCTCTGGCCTCAGGAGGATTGAGGATAAGATGTGCATTGTGCATTAAATAGTCAGATGTGTGCAGCGTTAAATGACTTTTAATCTCATCTAAGCCGTAATCTGAACTCTCACTGAAGCACAACTGCACCATGCGTCCAGTGCTGAAACTGATGTGATGCTGTGGGATTGCAAATGTCCCTCAGTTCAGATCCTCTTAAACTGATAGGCCTTCATCTGCTGCCCTTCTCTCTCTCTCAGCTCCAATCTCTGTCTTTGTCTTATTCTTTCCGTTTTTTTTCTACCTCAGTGTCTCCTTTTAGGTTTTTTTCTCACTTGCATCGATTTGTTTCTCTGCCACTCCCATTTACGTCGGGTCAATTTGTATGTGGGCGTGTGTGCCTGCGGGCTACCCTATATGACTCAATTAACCACTGCATGTTTTCTCTTTCAAATGACGGTTATGCTGTTTAGAAAGCAGTTAAAAAGGAAGTGCCAGTAAATGTGGTCTCTCTCCTTTGTGGAAACTTCACCAGGGTAGCCTCATGCACTGTGTAGACATGAGAGGACCAAGCACGTGAAGATGTCCCAGAAGGCAACTAAAAGTAAGCTCTTTTGCTGTGGGTGGTTGAGGACATCTGTGCATTTTTGTTGTTGATGTTTTTTTTTCTGATATGTTGTGGGCATACAGCAGATTACTCGAACAGGGCTTTTTTCTGTCTTGGTATTCAGGAAAGCGTTAATCTTATCTGTATCATGCAACGATGAGAGGATTACGGACCAATATTTACTTTGTCACCGATTAATGATGAGATCTATAACACGAGCTCAGTATCACCAGGTACTACAGCTTTTTTGCCTTTAAAGTCAGCAGAATGTTAAAACTGGTCACAGATTGAAATAATCTACAAGCCCTACTGTAGAATGACACCTCACGTCAACATACTGCATTCCCCAATCATAACCATCCCTACTGCAGTGTACAGCAGTAGTCTTGTTGCTGTGCTTGTAGCTGCACATTTAGCCTCCGCTCAAAAATGTCAGGTCTTGCTTCCTCCAGATTTTGCCCTGTGTAAATACACAAAGCTGTCTCGCTGCTTTGAGAAGGGTCCTTGCCTTTGTACCGTTGACAAAGTTTGAAATATGGTCTGTCACTGAATGTCAGTTACATTAGATTTCTTGGTACTTGTTAACTTTTCTCCCAAAGGGAGAAGTTAAACATTTTTCAGTCTCGTCATCACCGTGAGGTTGCCAGGTAACTCTGCCCAGGCAAGACATAACTCCACACATAACCTCCTGTAGCACTGCAACTTGTCATTTTTTAACAACATGATAGAACAAATGTTATATTTGGACTAAGCCTGGCTGGCTGTGTCTGCCTTTCTCCAGTCCTTTTGCCAAGCTAAGCTAACCAGCTGCATGCTGTAGCATCATATTTAGTCTACACATGAGGGTTTATGGTATCAATCTTCTCATCCAACTGATGGGAGGAATTTCTGCAAATCTCCCCAAATATTTCATATTAACACCTAAATATGAATTAATGGAGATACCTGTGCTTCTCATACTGCCCTGTTATAATTCAAAAGCATGCCACTGGTGTGTGCAGAAGCCTGCATATGAATGGAGATGATGAGTGACATTTCCTGTCTTTGAACAGCTCAGAGCTGGGTTTTCAGAAACTCCCTCACTCTCCCTCAAATCAAATCAAGCTCATGATTACAGTGCATATTAAATTTCACACAAATGGTCGAGTGATTTCACTGGTATTTAAAGGAGAACAGTTTTATGCACATGCTGTATGTTTAAACTCAAAGGATTCTCCTCAGTTTGCAAGCTTCACGCTCTGCTATCAAATTGAAACCATAATGGGAGGAGTGCTTCCTGTACAACTGTGCAGTTGTCTTTAAATAGCAACACATCCTGGGTAGCATTATTATTCATCTCAGTTTCACCTTTCAGTCGCCGGCCTGGTAGTACACCTGTGTTAAATGGGATGCCAGTTCTTGAGCAGCACCCTTTATTTCCTCAAAAGCTTTTATATATTTAAAGCCAATCACTGCAGCTTCCTTAGCATCACAACATCAAAGACGTCTCACTGTAAGGTGCCAAGATGTTTAAGCCACACTGTGTTGTATGTGACGTTTGATAATCCTGTTTTTTTTAATTATTGTATGTTTGCCTCTGTTTTCTTTGACTCCAGCATGGTGCCTTAGGCTTCTCCTAGTTCTCCTCTTCTTCATCTCCTTTGTCACATACTACTGCTCCTATGCCATACTTCAGAGGTAATTACACACATATGAACACAGCCGTTTCTGTCTTTCTTCTTCCTCTCTCTATTTCTCTGGTATCGAGGTCACACAATTCAAAATTGTCCTTTTCTTAAAAAAAAAAAACATGTAAGCATGAAGTCTGTACAGTGCTGAGTCACTAAAAGTTGAGAAGACGAGCCACATTCTGATCATCTGAGCTGCTGGTCAAATCAGGCCCTTGCATATGCCCATTCTTGCACTTTTTTCAGTGTTCTGGCCTCAGTTACTGGCACTCTGTGTTTTTTTAGGGATTCAGCAGTTGTTTTCATGCCAGTTGTGGCGATTGTCTGTCTTTCAGCTACGGCGGCACCAGCAAGTCTCTGAACAGTAGCAAGTCGCCGTGTGGTGGCTGGCTAACCCAGCAGAAGTGGGAGAGCCTTAACTTTAAGTGAGTAATGGCATGTCTGTGTTTTTCTTACAAACTGGAGGGAGTGGATGGCTTATTAAGGGAGAAAGGTATGCCAACATTTTTATTTGAGTGTAAGGTGCCAGGCTCCTTGGAACCGTTAGGACTGCTTTTTACCAGTCATGAAGGAAAAGCATATGTTAGTGAGAAAGAACAGGACTTGTAATAAGAAAGGATTTTCCATCTAAATCATGATTGCAGTAAGTTTCAGCCACTCAAGTGGAATGTGTTGATGAAATGGTTTGAAAGGGAGAGTTGATGTAAAATCCAGTGTTAAGAATGAGCTTTTGATAAAGTGGCATTGTTCAGAGCCGGACAATAGCTTGTTTATCCTCCTCAGGTTCTGCCTTGTTCAGTAATCATTGTTCCACAACCCTGAACCCCCTCTCATTTATTTTCTCTTGCTCTATTATCAGTTTATTCAGCTGTATATTGACTGTTGGTCTTTTTGTGGGCTCTGTTCTGTTCCAAAATAGCGATATGGTCTCCATCTGTGGTTTTTCCCAACCTCCTCCAAGGTCACTGTTTATTTCTTCAGCTCAGTAGACCTTCCACTGCCCACCCTTTGACCTTTTAAGCAGTCAAGTTTCATGTTCTCTGTGTTTTCCCCTGTAAAGGAACATGACTTGCATTCTCACGTCATGTTGCCGGTTGCTTGTTCTTGGATTTTCACATCAGTCATTACAGTCACAGGGAGGCCTTCCAGGCAATCACAGTGACATTTCTCTAATTAGACCCCTCCATGGAGATTTATCCTGATCTCCTGCGAAGTGCTAGCAGGCACATGAGGGTAATAAATGTCTGAGAGACTCACTGTCAAAGACAGTAGGTCATAAACAGCTGGAGTCTGAAGCCTGCGAACACAGAATAGCAACACTTTTACTTATTACAACCTGCCTCACTCCACAGGCTCTGTGGATATTATTGTTTTCTTTTCCCCTCTCCTCAGCAGAGAAATGCCAACAGAGGATTTTAATGAGGGGGATTGCTATTGAGTGACATCATGTAAATGGCTGGCTTGCTTATAATGAGTCTGGTTTACCTGCTTAATAGATACCAGAACATTTGGGAAACTGCACATCAAGCTTTTCCATGTGCCAGTGTCAACACGGCACTGTTTGGCATCACAGTTGGTATTGTCCATTGTGTGGTAGTAGTAGTAGTTTCCTTCATCCTCGCTGCCTCACGCCTCATTCATATCCTCCCCTCTCTCTCTGCCACGGACCCTCCTGTAATTCATCTATACAGTGAAATGTTGTAATTCCTGCTCTGACATTTTTCACGCAGCATTAGCAGACAGAAGCAGCTCTTTCTGAAACTGGAGGATTTCTTCTGGCAGGAGCATCTGTCAAAGCAGGCATTACCTTATGGTATTAAGGGCAGCGGTATGTTGATTTTCCATTATCCTCTGCTCTTTTTACTCAGTTTAGTCAGCACATGTTTCACATCCTGTTATTGCTGGTTGTTTTATGAAGGTCTATGTTTTATACTCTGTTCATGTATTCACACATCACAGGTCAAGCTCACAGAACTGAACTTTCGCTACTCTGTCATGGAATTCATGATAAATTAATGAAATCGGCGATGCTTTACTGTCATAAAGGCAAAGCGTTCAAACGAAAATGTTAAAAACCTTCATTCTGGACCACACTTTTGTAATCAAGAAATTAGATTCCTGACGTGGGGTTTTGATTGAAACAACGCACAGCAATCTTTTATGTGAATTGCACTTCTGTGTTCAAAGTTTTCACACCTTTTTCAACTGCTCCATTTCTCGCTTCCCTCCCAGAGCTGCTGCTACTGAAAGTTCTTGCTGTAATTGCAAATTATCAGGTGCCAGCCAACATTCAAAAGTAAGTGCGAGCACACCTAAACCAACCCGGAACATGATAACTAATCTAAACATTTTATCCCTGCAACCCAGATTTCTTTTTTTTTTTGTTTGTTTTTGCACATTGTTGTCATGTATTTTATTTTACTGACTAAAGTCCATGGAGCAGTACAGTAGTAATTGTAAAATACTGCACTGTAAGTCCAGGATTGGCACCAACAAATATCTAATAACTGACATTACGGGAATATTGTGCTAAACTCTCTGATTGGTTGAAGATGTGTTCCAGATGTGTTCACCCTGTAATAGGTTTTTAGTTACTTCATCACTGTGATTATGGGTATATATGGGCTGCTGGTAGTGCCTCATAAGCAGCCACATAACTGCTCCTCATAAAAGTCGGGAAAGCACCCTTGGGTGCTGTTGCTTTGTCACAGATTTGTCAGTTATGTCTCTGTTCCTGACTGGACAAAAACTTCCAAACACTCAGCTCAGGACATGAGGGAGGGGTGGGTGAGCATTAGTGTGCCACATTTGAACTGTGTGCGTGTGTGTTCGTTGTTTTTCTCCACAGCCTTGAATGCAGAACATGTGTAGTCATAGGCAATGGCTTCGCCATCAAAAACAGCTCCCTGGGAAGCATCATCAACAAATATGACGTGGTCATCCGGTAAGCACAAAGGAGAACACCTTAGGAAAGCATTGTTATTAGTGCCATCACATTCACTTAGTACCATTGCTCATACATTTTCATACAACTTTTTGATTAAACTCCAAGCTCTACATTTTCGAAGGTGACTCTGCTATGTTTTCTACCTAACAAACCATGATTCATCAACGATAATCATACAATTTATAACCACCTCCAAGTTTCAGGATTGTTAGGACTGAGAAATTGGGAACAGACAGATCCTTGCTAGATGACCTTATAAAGGAAATGTGGTGAAAGCTGGACATAAATTCACTTGGCCGTACACTCATGATGGACTGTATCCGAGTGTGTGACCGCCTGACCCTGACACAGAGCCGTCCTCTCAGCAATTAGCAGACTTTTAGGTCAAGTGAAGTTCTTTAAAGGAGAGAGGAAAGCGTTTAGTTTACTCAGGGACAAAGGCACTCTGCAAATCTGACTTTAGAGCCTTGGAATGAACACATGCATTCTGAGTTTTTATAAGCCTCTTTCAAACAGCCAGAATTTGGCTTGGCCACAATGCATTTTTCTCCCCCCCGTCAGCCCCCCTCTCCCCTCCCCCCCTCACATCTCTCCGTCTCTTCTCAGAAGCTAATAGTTCCCCGGCCAAGTGGAGTAAGGTTATTGACATTCAGAATTCAATGCATGCCGGAGACCTCGACGTCATCAGGCTTTTTCTGTCATAGTAACACCGTTAGACTCTGTGAAAGCCTGAGGAGACTCAAGTTTCCAGAGTGCAGACTAATCATTCATCCAAACAAGGTCTCAGTCTGTGCTACCGTGTTAATTATTTGGTAAAGGTATCAGTTAAGATGTGGTCTTTGAGGTTTTTGTGTCAAAAATGTGTTGCTCAACTGGAACACGCATTGCAATGATCTGTCTTTTGGTTCAAACAAAGGACAATCGATGCGTTCGTGGACACGGGAAAAAATGCTGCCTTAACCTTGTTCTGCTCTGCTCCTCAGCCTGTCTGAACTTGAAAAACCATAAATTCATCAAAGGAAGTGAAGAAGAAAAGTTATCATTCACGTTCAATGCGTAACCCCGAGACATTCACAATCACCCGGGCAGAGAGAATCATGTTATTGTGAAAACAGCTAGCCTGGTTAGCCAGCAGATCCCTCTGCCGTCAGGGACAGGCCTCTGCTCCACCAGCTTCTGTAAATCTTCTGCAAGCTGTGATTGGCACTTCTTTCATCTGTCTCTCTGAACACATGAAGCATGTTTCTGGGCTTTATTGTCCATATTCTAAGGCAAATTGGCACCCACTACAGAAGCTGCTTTTAGAAATCAAACATCGACTCATTTAATAGCATACAAAAAGCTACAACTCCCATGAAATGTATTAGCCTGGCAGTGCAGGCATTTACATAATGATCCATTTGTTTCATCCATATCCATAATGTTCACCAAAACTCTTCTCTAAAGTAATTTTTCAGACTTTTTATTTGTAATCTCTAAAAACGTTTCAACTTGTCTGAACTGGCCACAGCCCCACGACTCGCCCATGACTTGGCACATGACTTTTGTTACGTTTAATCTGTGATAGTCTGTGACTTAATTTGAAACGGTTCAGGTTGATTAGATTAGATTACATTGTTCTCTTTTCAATAGTTTTAATGTCCTTATCTAGACATATTGAGTGTTGAGAGAGGCTCTGTTCCAAAGCCTAGTTATTAGCTTAGTTACAAATGTCATTGGGATTTAGAGTTTGGTTTTCTTACCTCTGAAACACAACCTGAATAGGTTCGGTTTCATTTAGGTTTCTCTCTGTGTACTTTCGGGTGGATTGCAGGGACAAGTGTTAGAAATTCTATATGTAAAATTGAAATTTCTGTGGAAACCTTACCTTGATAATTTGTTTATGCAGTGCCACGTTTCCAAAATCTCTGCAACGGAGGTGGCAAAAGGAAAGTAAGCATGTGCAAGAATAGACACAACTGTGAGAATAAGACCCAGGTTGCAAATGTCGCTTTCAAGGTTCAGCGTTTCAGAGGTCATGATGGGATTACACTGTATGATTAAACAAAGAAAACAAAAACTAAATTTCTCATGAATGATTGAAAAATTTAGTAAAACAAACCAGGCGATTCTTGTCCCTGAATGCACTATCGTGTCCCTCCCTCAGGTTGAATGACGCCCCAGTGCGAGGCTATGAGGAGGACGTGGGCAACAAGACCACAATGAGGTTCTTCTACCCCGAGTCGGCCTCTTACAACCCCGGACTCCACAACGAGCCTGGCACGCTTATGGTCCTGGTGCCTTTCAAGCAGCAAGATCTACGGTGGCTTAAAGAGATCCTATATAATGAGAAGAGGGTACAGGATATGTGTGAGAATGCACTCTCTCTCACACAAACACACACACACACACACACACACATTCCAACTCACTCCGTCTTGTTTTCTTTCGCTCCCTCTCTGCCTCACATTAACACACTCCTTTTAGCTCGTTTTCCAGCCCTTGCCAGCCATCCATATCAGGAACAAATACTTAAAAGGTTCGACTTCAGCGATGCCAGTCCCCTTCAGAGTTAAATGTAGTTTCCATCGCAGACATCCTTCACTCTGTTGCTCCCGGCACCTCCGGCCTCCTACTGCTGGTAGTTGCAGGGTCATTACCTGCTAATTTGCACATCGATTTAGTTGCCTCCAGACATGTGGGAGTCATAGGTTCAATTGCATCTCTGTTTGTGTAAATGAACTCAGTGTGCAAACCAAAGACTGCTATTTTTTACTCTTTTTCTGTCCCTTTGTTCCTTTCAATTCCGCAATATCGCATTTCTTATTGCTCTCTGTGTTTATGTGTGCACTCCAGGTCAGGAAAGGCTTTTGGAAGCCCCCTCCCCAAATCTGGTTAGGTGATGTCAGTAAAATCAGAGTGCTGGATCCCCACTTTCTGCACCAGACTGCAGACAGACTGCTCAAGATCCCTCTGCATCCAAAGAGTAGACAGGTGAGAGATCGCTTCCACTTCATTGTTTTATCAAACCAAACTTAAAGTTATTGCTCTCTGACTGTGGCTGCTATACTTCTCCTCTGCTGTAGCTCAGTAATATTGACCGTTTCTGCCATCCTCAACTATATTTTTCCACCAGAACCTTCCCTCTATTAGCTGCCTGACTCCCATACCTCCCTTTTTCCTCTTTTCGCCCTTCACAACTTCCCACATGAATGTTAACAAGGCTGGAGGAAACATCCACTGATTAGCCACAGCTCCTCCAGTGATACGTCTTGAGAGCTGTGATAAACAGTTTACTGGAAGATGTGTTTCTCTTGAAATGTAGCTGGGTCAATAGCAATTTTGTGGATCCAATTACTGCAAAACATGATGAAGATTAGCTTCTGCGTGGCATTCTGGCATCTCATTACAAGATAAGCTCCTCATGTCTTTACAGGCTGCACAGTGAATCCCTGGGAAATAATTGGCTTTTGAAGCAAAGCCAAATGATTGTATAAATTTCAACCAGATGCTCTGTTTTTAGAAAAATCACAGTTCCCAGTGTTTTTTTTCTTTTGGTGGTTTTAAGGTTTAGTTGCTCAGTAAGCATGTTTTGTTTGGCTTGTTACGCAATATTAGATGGATAAAGTAAAAGAGCGACAAGATAACTTCAGCAAAACATAACTAAGAAAAGTGGAAACACAGCGATTGTGCAATGAGAAAACATGAAGCATAGCATTTTTTTGCAGTGCACCATTGATCTGTTTTTGTTTCGCAAACTGGACCTCATCTCCCTCTTTGGCTGAGGCGATTGGATCTTGAAACACACTGCGATTTGACTTGGACTATTACTCATGTAGAATGATGCTTTTATTGGCCCATTGCATCCCATCTGCCATGTGGGGCTTGTTGTGCGTTCAGTGAGGATTGTCTCTGACATGAACCTGAGCCGAATGTTTTTTTGTTCTGCTTGTTCCCTCTCCGGAGCCCTTTTTTGTCAAAGAGTGTGTGTGTGTGTGTGTTTGTGTGCGTGGGGGGGTTACCCTTTTGCACTGTAGTACAAACACAACTGGCTGGTGCATGAGAGGAGTGAGCAGTGGGAGGGCAGCGATCCTACAGGCGATCAGCAGGCTCGCCCATCAGGATCTCTGCACCATCTGCACAGGCTGTATGGAGAGGGCCAGGGGGAAGAGCGTGGTGGGCAGGAGGAGGAGAAAGATGGAGGGAAGTAGCTATCAGGAGAACTGGGCCCTACAGCTAGTTAAATTTTGCTGAAACTGAGTTAGCTTCATTTTGGGCTGCAATATTATATCTTTTCTCTTAACCGATGGCCATTTAACATGCTGAACATACTAGGAAACCTAGATTTATCTCACTATCTTCTTTCTGCCTTACCTTCTTCTTCTTCTCTGCCAAATACCAACAGGAGTCCTGACTATAGCATACCTCCTCTTTGCGGACACGCCACCCTTCCTGGTGACCCTGCCAGATAGACTAGGACCTCCTCGTCGTACACACACACTTACACACACAGGCATAAAGTAGTTGCAAACACACACGCAACCACTTCTCTCCTTTTCCCTTCCTTCCTTTTTGCTCTACAGGCACACATGCACACGCATAACCCTGATGTTCGCACCCGTCTCCCCAAACACAGGCTCTTGTACTGTAGGTCTGGGTTGCAGCGGTGACAGTATGCAGCCCCCCTCGACCCCTCTCACCAAGGCTCCATGGGCCTGCGTCCAAACTATGCGCCAGGCCGCTGCAGAGCTCTGGTGTTCGGCCGTGTGCTGCCGACCACATGAGGCTAGTACACACAGATTGTCAGCTGTGTCCCATTGAGGGGTTTCTGAATTAAAGAAAAAAGACAGTTGCGCTCGGTGCAATAGGAAAATGATCCGGCTTAATGTTTTGCATAAAAGAGAACGTGTTCAGTTTCTTATCAAGTCTGTCGTTGTCAAATCACCTCCTGCATCACCACAGTAGCACTCAGAGTAGATAAGAAGGATCTCTTTTTGTTAAAATGTGCAATTAAGCCTCGCAACATGCACACGCAGATAAACACGCAATTCTGAATACACATGTACTAATCCTCTTTCTGTCGTTGGTTTCTCATCAGGGAAAGCAGAAGTAGAGAGTCGTCTTAGCCGTCTGAGAGCTTGACACTTCAGATAACTTTAGGCATGACAGATACACATTTATGAAAACACCGCCCAAGCAAAATGCACACAGACACACACACACACAAAGCATAGAAACAAGGGGAAAAGGTCACAAAATGCGCAGCAGAGACTTGAGGAAGTCATTGCTTCCGGTCAAGAAATAACACACAACGCCCTCTAAAACCACAACAACAGATTAAACAATTGGGATATAACGCCCCCAGGTAGCTTAAGAGTAGCTGATCGGATAATTTTGTTACTTTTTGACAGAGCCAGGCAAGCACTTTCCCCCTTCCTCTAGTCTGTATGCCAAGCTAAGATAACTGGCAACTGCTTCATTTCAAAGGGACAGATATGAGAGTGATATTTACTTTCTCATCATCATCAACTGTGGGGAAGGAAGCAAGTAAAAATGTTTAACCGTTCCTTTAAAGAGCCTGCTGCTCTGTTTGGATGGTATCTGAAAGTCTATCTAAAGTAGATTATATTAACATTTGAATAATTTATAAGGCAACATTTTATCTGACTCTATAATTAGCTGACAGCGGACCTTTAGTTTTGGTCAAAAAGCAATACTTTGGGCAATCATTAAACCTTGGCTAGTGGATACGTGGGAGAGAGGCAGCAGTAAACACTGGTACGTGCAACAGAAATTTCCTCGCAGGCATGGTTCTCACAGAGGAAAGTTGATGATAACATGGAAAGCTGTCGAGGAGAGAGACATGAAAGGGCGTTTGGGAAAGTGCGCAGCATTTTGGGGAGGGTTTCGTCTGTCCTTGTCGTCATGTGGAAGTGATTCTTCTTCGTGCCTCTGTGAACGTGGATAATCATTGACAGAGTCAAGGGAAATGGCCAACAACACAGGGGAATCTCACAGTAACAGTACGCCAGCGACAGCACAACAAACACGTCTCAGCTCATTGAAGCTCACGTTAGTTTTTAGTTCCAAAACGATGTCAGTGGGGCCAGATAATGTCACTTTATTTGTTTTTGTTTGCAGCACAGGCAGATCAGCAGTGACAAGCAGGACAGTAAAACGAATTTAGCACTATTTGCAGGACAAAGATTTCTTTTGTGTTGACCCACACAGCGTTTTGACGCAGAGACAAACATGGAGCATTGGAAGCACGGCCAGAGGGGGAACACATGCCACAAAGATACCCAGCTGGAGTCAGCGTACACCAGGAAGCCCGTGATTTATGTACAATGTCCTGTACAGTCACGAGGCTGACCAATCCCTGCATCGGTGATACCAGCTCGTGTTTACACTGCCATAAACAAACATGCACCCCTTCTGCTAGACTTTGGCATGTTTATTGTTTTACCAACACTAAATTCACCACCTTCACCTTGATACACCCTAAGTCATCATTATTTATTTGTTTATTTATTAGTTTGTTTTATTTAGTAACATTATTAATTGAATTTAGATCACCGGTGTGTATGAACGAGGGAAAAATCATTATCCCAATTTGTGGCCCTCCTCACATCAACTCTAGTCTGGCATTAGGTGGTGCCTAAAGTGCTTCCACTTAATATTGACTTGAAGGGGTTCAGCGATTCGAAACTTCATTCTGCCATGGAGGAGATTTTCTCTTGATCAAATCTTAATTAGTTCATTGCAGTCAGCAAAGGGAGAAAATTCTTTAAATATGCAGCAAATGGAGCATCACAGTGGGCTTCAGTCCTGGAGCGAGCATCAATGATTCAGACTCAGCTGAACGTATCGAAGTGTTGGGGACATAAACTTTCCAGAGCAGGAATTGATTCGAAAAAAGTGCCTTCAAACCAGTTCTGCTTACATGAACAAAGGGATTTAATTGGGGTAATTTGTCCATTCAATTTATTTGTTTTTGGTAAGTATCCTGACTGCAGCGCTTTGAAATAATTGTGTCTGAGAAATTGTAGGACTGCATCTTATCCCTTTATCAGATTGTAGACTAATGGCAACAAAGTTTGAATGTGAGCGTTCATGGCTGGTGCCTTAGATCCCTCAGTTACGGGGGACACCCATCTACTTTTTTATCTTGTCAGATCTGTGTAGATTGTTCTTGTGCCATCCACTCACTAATTCCTGTAAGGCAATTAACAAGGTCGTCAGCACACCTCTGATTTTTTTAGATGAAGCAGAAAACTGTTTGTCATCTGCATAACAGTGTGAACATATACTGTATTTGCTGTAGGCAGAACCTAATAGCAGACAACACACAAAAAAAATTAGGTTCTTGAGTCAACACTCGTGTTTTTATCCTTCCTATAAGGACAGGTTAATACTGCATTAAATGCTGCACTACAGTAAAAAAAAGCAACAAAATACAGTAGCATGCTTTTTTTTTTCTTCTTTCTTTTTTCAGATATTTTTTTGTATCAAATGTGTCAGTGAGCACTTGGCCTAATTTGTATTTATTTTTTGCATTTTTTGAAGATAAACCAATTTCCCAATTATTTTGCGCAAAAATAATTAGGTGGTAAATTAACCTTACGTTGCACTGCCATCAAGAGTGCTTGTCCTCAGAAGAGGCTGTACTGAGGTTTTGAGAAATGTGCTGGAAATGTTTGCATGGTGAGACTTATGTTGAGTGCAGTATCTCTTCTATCAAGCAGCCAAGACCTTCAGGGTACAGGCAGTGCTGTGTAAGAGAAAATACCGCTGTGCTGAACAAATCAGCAGTGACTGCATTAAACCAGAAAACTGCATGTTGTGCTTTGACCTAATGTTAGCTACATTTTCTCCGAGCTGCAAGGCAGTAGATATACATAATGAGGAGACAGCTGAATAGAAAATATGAGGATTATCTTTGTTTGAGATCAAAAAATGAATTGAACAGCTTGGTCAATTTGATGCACTATTGCCAACGTAAGAATGTTCTGGTAAAATGCTGAGGTTGTTTTGGTTTGCCAGAAGCACTCGTGACATTGCAAATTACAAATTACATAGCATTAATTTTGCAGATACTTTTTCTCGAGGCGATTCACAGTAAGTGTGTTCAGCCTTTGTTGGAAAAACAGCTAGACGTCATCAAAAGCTGTTTCTTACACAGTTTTGTAAGTTTTGAGGTGCACTGCAATTAATGCTGAGGTCTCTAGAGAGCATTTCGCGCATGTTTCTGTTGCCCTCTAGCACCATCTAGTGGTCAAATGAGAGGCTGCAGCTAAGTCTTCGTGTTCCTGACTGCTAGAAGAGTGCTCAACACTAAACTGTAGCTTTCACGACACAACGGATGCATAATCAGCATTTAGCTTTTTTATATAGAGCAAGCATTTTTTTTACGTTTCTGTAGATCCCTTTTAGTAGAGCTTGTTTTTGTTAATAGAAAAGTGGTTTCCAATAGTTTTTTTTTACTTTCAGCTCATTTCATGGCGTGTTTGCTGTCTGCCAGGGTTTCTATTTTTGACGCTGTGAGTCACTAGTGTCAGCAATTTTGAAGTCCTACACATAAGGGCTTAAAAAGTATGCATGGAGACACAGAATTATTGCAGTAAGCTGTCATTAAGTTTGGTTTGTTCCAGAAGCCAGTGCATCCCACCACGGGTATCCTTGCTGTGTTCGTTGCTCTCAACTACTGTGATGTGGTCCACATAGCCGGGTTTGGATACCCCAACTCAAGGAGCCAAAAGGACCCTATCCATTACTACGGAAAAGACACCATGAAGTCTATGAAGGTGGGCAGCAGTCCTCTGCAGTACTCAAATGTAGTCTGTGTGTTAACACGCACGCTGGAAAAGCACTCAGTTCCCTGAGTGCTGATGATCAACTTTCTCTCTGTTGCAGAATTCCTACCATGACCTCAATCATGAAGCTGAAGCCTTAAAACAACTGGAGGATTCAGGAGCCATTTTATACCTGCACCGACATTTATGATGCACACACTTTTCCAGTCGATTTAACCCAAAAAGATAACTGAAAATCAAAATCCTCTTTGAGTGCAGTTTTGGTCACCTGATCCAAATCAGATCGTAATGTGCCTTCTGGAGTGCGACTCGACATTTTGCTGGTGCGTTAAATCATGCGGTGTCACGAGCGAGGCTCTGAAGAATGTTCATCTCAAGACGTAAAAAGAGATGGAACTGCTTTTCAGGCAGCTTTCCTTTGATTTGTCAGGTAGATCCACCTTTGGTTACATGACCCTGCACTTTGCATAACGTTTAAAGGTTTGCAGCTTTTATGGGTTTTGAATCACAAGTTCAAGTTAGTTTGCAGGACGCTAACTATTCATGCGGTGACCCAGTTGTCTGCTTGTGATAACCCAGTCCCAGCCAACACATTACATCAGATAATGTGGGATTTTGGATAATTCCAGTGCTTTGATGTTGCTTTTAGGGACATGTGATATCATGGGATTATAACTGCTGCATCGTAGGAATCGAGCGTTTCAGCTCAAATGTTTTTGTTTCGTTTTTTTTGTGCAGAGATTACATGCATATCACTGAGCTGTAAAACTAATCAGCCTGGATTATTTCTTGCTGTATACGCTCACTATGGTTTGAGATTCATTTTCAGTTTTATCAAGTCTGAATATTATTTCTTCTGAATTAAAAATCAGTTACAGTAAAGAGGTGCATTAGAATCTGTCGGGATTAATGAGAACTTCCACTTCAGTGTGTTTTAGTTTAAATGAAAGGAAAATGAATTGATTACAAACCTGATCAGGCGGTCAGGTGGATTAGAGTCACTTTACTTTTAGATTTCTTGGACTGGAAATACTACTTGTATTTTGCTCATTCGATTTTTAATTGCATCAATTGTCTTGTTTTTGTTTTTTAATTTATTTAATCTTTTTTTTTTCAGAAAGTATAATAGTCAATGGTGCCACTGGATATTTTTTATTGTACAGGATGAAATAAATTTTTAATTAAGAGGAAATCAAAATCAGTTTCATTTGATTCTCATTTAACATCCACATAATTAATCTTGTTTGTATCTTGTTTCTGTCCACATGAATTACCAACAGGCTCATGTGCCCACTGTATGGAAGTCACTGCTCTTGAATTCGTTGAACTGAGTGAACCTGCACTCACTGTTCATTTTAATACCACTAGATGGCAGACAGCCTCTGCTGCATGCATGCTGTGCACCTCTACTGCACTGCACATGGTGCAGTCATGCAGCAGCCCATGTTAAACTGCCGGGGGGGTAATGGTAGCAGCAAAACTAGCACTAGCACACATGTTAGGGAACACATGCACAGTGTGAACATCTGGAAGACCAGAAAATAGCGCAATGCTAAAACCGAGATTGACTCACACGTATGTGCCGCCGGCGACAGATGTTAGTGATGGTTTCTCCTGTCTTAACACACGACCCTCTATTAGTGTTGACATGAATTGAGTTGTGCTGTTGGCATTTATGAAATAGGCTTACTCACATGGTGGTACAGCATCAGCTGTGACAGGGTCCAGTCCATCAGCTGAGATCAGAATGACAGCAGGCATTTGGTGTGCTCTCAATGTACAGTATGTACAGTGCATAGTAATGCTGTAACTACTACAACTACCATCTACCACTGATAATGATCATTGCAGTAGGAGCTTGCTGCAGTATTGAACCACATTCCTGATGTTCTTTTATAAAACGTCAACTGACGCACACTTTTGAATTGTGACGTAGACCTTCTCATCAAGGTTAGACTGTGAGAAAGCTACCTTTCTGCTGTAAGTTAGATGGAATGTGTCTGCGATTATACTGGCACAAATCATGAACTATGAAGGGTCTTTAACGCCATGCACTAATTCTGCTATTGTACGTTAGCACATCTGTGTGTTCCGCTCTGCCTAAATCTGTGTGTTTTGCCTGCATATTGCTGATACAGAGGACAATCCTGTTTGCAGCAGGGTAGAGACCACAATCATACGCCTACCCTCATATTCGGTTCACTAGAATTGTCAATTGTTAGTCAGCTAACTGATTTTCTTGCCACTGAAATCCAATCTGACAGAAAACAAAACATCCTTTTCATCCCATTTAAAGCTCATCATTTCAGTTCTGAGAGCCATCCATTATGTGTGGAGGGGGTATTGTCTCACGCTGTAAAACCATCCCTTTTCACCCCTGCTCATGCAGTCGAACATGTTTAAAAAAGCACACAAGCTGAAGTTTTGCATTGTTCTGAATGTCTCTACCCGATATACAAAACCTCTAATTTAGTACCTGTGTTATTTTTTCAGAATACATGAAATCAGATGGACTGTTGATATGCAGTTGTTTTCCCAACAACACAGGGGAAGTGTTGAAGAAAGAGCCCCATCGCTTCACACTTGACGGGCTGTGTTCACTTCCCTTACACAACAGGGAGTTACATAATTGAACAGGATTTGTGTGAATCTGCGGGCTGTTTATATGACAACTGAAAATCAGGTCAGACTTTTCAGAATCTATTGCACTATAAGCACACCTTTGAACCCCCGAGTCCAGAGTGTACTTCAGCATGCTGCAGAAAGAACACGTTATGGACAGTGTTGTGAACCACGGCATCTTACGGTACAGTGAGTGTATATATTTTTAGCTTCGGTAGGTCCCGTGCTGATCAAACTCCTAACCCTGGCACTGATCGCACCGTGGTGGACCAACTGAACCCTACAAGCCCATTAATGCATGTCATGGTGAGCCAAATGAGCCTATGGCTGCACTAAACAATACGATTCATTTGAAATGCATAGCTTTGAACTTTCAGACAGACCCCCAGTACACTATGACCCTGAATGCATTGCTTGTAATTTTACAATGCAGCAATTTCATAAAAAAATACATGGTCGCGATGATTGCTGTGCCACTGTTTAAGTGCAGTCTCATGCAGGCAGAAGCTCTGACCGTGTGATCATTATTACAGTATATCTCATTACACCATCTGCTCTCTGCGCAGCGCTCTCAGCCTGCCATGCAGTGCCTCTTATTTCGAAGCAGTTGTTTTCCACATAGGAGTGATGATCCTCTGATAGATCACATGATGACGTTGCTGACTCTGCACATCAACGCTGCAAAAGTATGTCTATCACACGTCTGTATTGCGTTTTAGAACAGGGAGTGCATTGAAAGCCAAAAAAGAGCACATCTCCTATGCAGGTGAGGGTTGCACAAAGGGGATCAGGAGGTGGAACGTTTTATTTTAGGTGCGATAAGCCAAAAAAGCAGAAGAGCCATTGCTGGTGTTGGCTTTCGACCCAGAGTCATTGAACGGATGATGTCAGGTACACAGCGATCCAGTGCAGACACCTGAGGCCTCATTTTTTCTCAGCATTGTTAAAAAAAATGAAGACACACAATGTGGCTCTATGGTGTGTCTGTTTTAGGAGCCCAGCGGACAGTTTGTGTGGGAAGAGGCAGAAGAGGTGCAGTATGTAGCCAGCTACCCAGAGAGAGGGCATCTGGCTTGGCTCACTGATAACTCCCCCACAGCCCGGAGAGCTGCCGTGAGTCAGGTGCTCATGCAAACACTACCATGGGAACTAGGAGAATGAGTAGGAAATAAGATGAGTGAGAGAGAGGAAAGAAAATGATAAGCTGCTTTTCTCCAGTGTGAGGGGTTTTTTTTTTTTTTTGCTAGTTCTGCCTTTTCCTTCACAAAGCCCCTTTTCCTGATTCTCATGTGGTCACTGCCTGCATGTGAGGACAGATTTTCATCCATTCCTTCCTACAGATGGACTGAAAAAATAAACTGTGTAATGCACAGATTTCCTCTGTTACTGAAGGAAAAATTTTAAAAATAGCAACAGCCTGAAAAAAAGCAGAATAATAATGATAAGAATAATAAAAAAATAGAAACAGGCTAATTCACAACACTTTATGCTAAGTGGTTCCATGTATCCGTTGCACAGCCTAAAAGGTCAGCCAACTCAGCTGATTTAAAGGCTAACACGCCATCATTGTTTCCTCTTAGGCAGCCAAAGGAACATTTTATGTTAGCTCAGTATTTGTTTTTGCTGTGGGCTCATTAAAAATGACACAACATCATGGTTTCAGTGTAAATGGGCTGCTGAGATGTAAATTTTGGGTTCGGTGACAGTTTTATTATCAGGTTTTATGAAGGTTGTGTTACTGCGGAGTAAACACTGAAGGAAACAGGACCTGTTCCCAGCCTTCCAAAGAAAACTGCAAGTAAAAAGGTCGCTACAGTGACACGGCAGTAGATCGAGAGGACATTTTCCCCTCAAAGCTGCTGTAACAGCGGCGTTTGAAAAAGTCGCTTTAATGTGTATGAATGGAATTCGTAAAAACAGTCAAGGAAACACAGATGTACACCCATTTGCAACTGAGTTAAAAAGGAATTGCTCAAACAGTAATCTCACACCTACAGCTCTTTCATGGACGACCACTAGGGCCCAATAAATACGTGCCTACTTTTATCAAGTGGCCGGAAGCTAATCATAAGCAGGCAGATATTATGTACGGTACACAGTGTCAGAACAGACAATGACTTATTCACAGGAACAAATAGATGCACGCTATTTGTTACCACTGCAAACTCTTCACAAGAACCTGCATCACATATTTCTGCAGTGGTGAGAGCAGCAAAATAAACCCTAAAGCAGAGCCACGATTGGTTAAGCATGGCTGGTGTCATGGTGTGGTAGGCAATGGATGCATGGTCTAGTAGGATATATATGTTTGTGTTAGACGGCTGTCTGGTCTATCATGTGTTCTGTCTGCACTGCAACTGGCCGTGACACACATTTCCTTTTCATGATTATTGCTACAACACAGAGATGAAAATGCATCAGCAATTGTCTTCTACCTATCAGAAAGTTATAAAAAAACATTTTTTTTTACCTAAATGCAGGAACTAGCACTTAATTTCTGCTGTGTCCTTATTTTATTTCTTCATTGATTTCCTTTATTCAGACACAGGGTTATAGGCCCGAGGATTAAATGCACGCGGCTGTGCAGGTGTTTCATTAAATCTAAGTCAAGTGCAGGTCCAGGTCTGCTACGTTGAAACGTGGGATGAGAATTTAAGCAACAAATACCATAAATATTCAACAGTCAGTCTGATGGCAGTGACACAGGCAGATGACACACTCTGAGTCACAGCCGTGGCAGAATGGAGGTTGGAGGTCAGAGTACAGGCTGAGCTGTTTTCTTAAGAATTGAGCTAGCCTATTTCTGCCTGACCTCTGAACTGAACATGGAATAGAAATCACACTGTACGTAACTAAGGTATATGAGATGGGTTATCCTGCTCTACGCATGGAGTGTGACTTGACAATCCTTTCTTCGGTCCGCGGTGCCAAAGAGGGTGGAGTTTTACCCTGGCACCACTCTGTCTGTCAGTCAGTTGGTACATCTGTCCGCCTGTCCTCAAGGACTGGTTGTCTGGAGGCGTCAGTGCGTACTGTTCCTCTATAACACACGACCCAGTATTTTATTTTACTTTGTGTCACTGGAGATGGCGGACGACCCAGCAGATGCTGCATGACCTGAATGCTGCATCAGGCAACTTCACACTCTAGTGGCAAAGTGGTGTGGATGCAGGCAGGTGTGTGTGTGTGTGTGTGTGTGTGTGTGTTGGGGATGGACAAAGAAACTAAAACGTAACTTGTGCATCTTGACTGTATCTATATAACAGTAAACATTCATGAATAAAAAATTAAAAAATCATCAGGTCAGTGTGAATGCTCAAACAATAGAAAGTAGTTTACATGGGTTAGCAGTTAGCTTCACATTGTCCACCTCATTCTTTATGAACTGCAGCTGCGACAGTGTCATCAGCGATCTGCCACACGGCCTTGATCCGCTCGCCTGAGATCGACTGCTCCTGCCTCCACCCACATACAGGGGAAATTACAGTATTTTCCTCATTCAAGTAAACATCCTCAGTGAGGAAACACCACCCATTCACACACTCATTTGTGTGGGTGAAGCCCACACTTGGTAGCAGTCCACAAAGTGTGCCGAACGGCCGTTTTTGTGTCGGCTGTGAATTCACATTCACATCACAAGGGCTGGTCAAACCGGAAAGTACTTGAAGGTTGCTGATGTACTGACTATACTTGCAGGGCTGCTTGGTGAGCTGCTTTAGCTGGCGAGCTAACTTGCTAGCAAATTTGGTGAAATTGCTGCAACTGGCAAACTGGAAACATTTGATTTCACCTAAAAGTCAACTAATATGACTCACTTCGCTTATTGAATTGTACATTTTAAGAAGCTGATTGAGAAGATTTTCAGGTTTTCAGGGCCTTTAAGTATATTCCACCACATGGAAAGGCAAATTTCTTTCTCATGGGGGAAGAACATGCTAATTGACAAAGAGTAGATTAAATATTGTGAGTGGGTAATAGTGCTGACAATGCAGCTCAAAGCAAATTGCGCAGAAAAGCTTTGACTTTCCCCTAAATATGAAGTTTCATGTAGGCAGAGATGTACATGGGGTTTTAATTTGCTACAGTTCAAATTGCTCATTGTCAGTTCTTAATGATATGGTTATGATGTAATACTGGGGTTAGGGCAACCTTATATTAACAAAATGTAACTTAATGGATGAATACGTCCCCTATTACCCCAATGAAACCAGACATAAATGTGAGCGAGTCCAAGACATCAGCTGTAATAGTGTGAATTTCCAGCACATATCGGCATCCGATGTTCAGACCTTCCACCTCCACAAAGGTCAGCGCAGTCTTAGCATGGGAGCGACTGGAGTGCATGATGAGTTGACTTAATGCAGGACAGACGCTGCCTCCTCATTACTCAAGAAAAGCAGAGATGGAGAAAGAGATGGATGTAATGTTCAATTGGCACTCATTATTAGTCTTTATCTGTCACGTCTAGTATTGCACAATGCTGCTACTCATTAGGGCTCGTCAGATTAGACAGCATAATAGCTTTCAAAAAGGGTCTCACCACGAGCAAGCGCATTTTCAGAGGCATTGGTCCTCATTAAGAAATCTGTGATTAAACCCTGCAAACAAACATTTTATGTGCAAATTCAATTCAATCAATATTTTCTTACCTGAATTGGTTTGTACTCTGCGAAACAATTTAGACCTCCCTTAGACCAGGCATACGAACAGATGATGAGAACATGTGAACACACACCATTTAACTAAATGCATATCATATTGAAACCACATTTATTTAGAAAGGCATTAATAGACAACAATATTCAAAACCATTCATTTACTAATGCACTGGCCAAATATATTAAATAACCATGAAATTCAGTGTGAATTATTATCAAAATTGAAATATTCAGCTATAATAACTGAATATAGTGTGCCTATCATAGCTTACAGTGGAGTATATGAGAATGCCCACACCGAAATCCAGCAGTTTTGGTTTTCATTGTTTTTATTGACTTGGCCTGTAATGATTGGTTGCTCCCAGCAAATTCTAGTGCCGTGAAATTGTGCATATGTAGCCCATGATAATTGGTAGCCAGCAGGCTAATTTGTAGCCTATTAACAGACATGCAGAGCATATAAAAGATCCCTTTTTTTCCAAGCAGGTGTTAAAATGGCATATCTAGCCCTGCTGGAAGGTATTGCAGCGTGAGCAAGCAGACCAGCGTAACACGTGTGAAGAGAGTGACGAATGTCTTATCAGCTGTTTCCGACTGCCAAGACAAATTCTGCTGCAGCCATGAAATTCCCTGGAACATCGGAGTCTTCGGACACGCCGCTCTCACCTGTTACCTTCTCAGGTTTTTATGTCCTGTCCACCACAGGTTCCTCGGCTACATGGACATTTCAGAGGAAACTAGCAGATTGGGACTTCTCTACCTTTTGTGAGCCGTGCCATCGCAAAGATTTTAAATATCATCGTAAGGCTAATGCCCAACCATGTTAAATTACCTTATGAGGAACAGCAGCAGTAACATGAAGAGGGAGTTCCAATACTACTGGTGCAGGATCATTCTGGCATGCTGTGTCCTTCGCAATATTGCAATGGCTCATGGCACTCCTCTGCCACCGAGAACAGAGCTCCAACTATTCCGCAAGTCACATGGCTGCAGTTCAGTCTTGCCATGACTTGACGCAGGACATTTCTAATGATAGTAAGCTAAAATGCCTATTTTTAAAAATGGCAATCTACATAATACTGTTGTGAAACAACTGTCTTCTCATGCTGGACATGAAATTGAAGCCAATAATGCAACTATGTACAGTATCTGAAGCACATCTACATTTTTTGGAGGCGCACAAAACACTTCAAAACATGCACTTATTGTTTTGAGGTTTCTTTAATGTCTCTATGCCTGTCTCCGCGCCCTCATGGCATCCAGGAGAGACAGCTGCTTGTGGACAACGTCGTTGGTCAGGATGTGGGCACGCTGACGAGATTCCTGGAGCGTGCTTTGGAAAGTGGACTGGCAGCTGGGAGCTCAACGCCACGTCATCTGCACTCCACGATCAACAGGGCACAGGGTTTTGTTTGCATTGCTATTCTTAATAAAACGTAAATCTTATTCTGACTGAACCTTTGGGTCAAAGTTCTTGCTGGATGTCATCACTGTCACCCTCAGTTCTTGGACACATCCTGCTCATGGACCTGATCCTTGTCCTGTTTCCTTCTTTTTTCTCCTGGTCTGTTATTCTTATTCTATTCTATATGTCACATCATTTCTTTTTAACCTGAGCCACAGTCTGTATCTCAGGGGACACAGCATCCACTGCCTTGGTTTTTGCTGCCCAAGCCTTTTTTTTTTTTTTTTTTACCATTGCCACTCTTGAGGCACTATTGTTTCAATTTCTTCAGTCAAGAAATTCTTTTGCTTCATCGGCCATGCAGGCAGCAGCAACCAAGCCCCACCCGAACGCAACAGGCATTCCACTATCCAAACCCGACGTACTTAATGCAATCTGAAGCACTGCGTTTGTAAAACTCCATGTAATTTGTAACATTCCTACACGCACATCTGTGAATGGGGCCCATTGTTCCTTATTCACCTCATTCCTTAATGTATTCCTTTACTACGGGTGGTTTTGGATAACATACTTGTCACATTTACATGTGACCGCTGTGGTGACACCAGCAGGCTACAACAGAGTCAGTCACTGTACGTCTGCCCTGCCTTTTCCTTCATTGTTTTTCAATCATTTTTTGCTGACACACGAGAGTGCTCCACTCATCAGGTCGTGTTGACTGTAAATCCAGACGAATGGTAGGAGAAGAGTGATGATGGGATCTGCCATGCTGCGTGGGATCTGACTGTTATTGTTATATACAGATAAATAAAAGTCTGCGTGCATGCTAATATTGTAAGCTTGAGGCAAACATTAGGGAGGAGGGCGGAGGGGTTGCATCATTTTCTGCCTCTGTCTTTCTCTCTGAAATAAACTCAGAGCTGCTATGAATAATCGCGCGGCATATTGCACTCTTATGGGAAAATGTTTTTTTGCTTGTAATGTGCACTTACATAATAATGTGTTGTGGCTTTTTCAATATCCAATCGACTTTTTTGGAGTAAGCTGAAGCCTTTTGTACCTGTCAACCACCTCTCGATGCGGTAATGCCCACCCACGTTATCAAGAGGTCAATTCTCTCTTTCTCCCTCTCCCTGTCTGCTTGTACTACATAGGCATGAGTGATGACCACACAAAACAATGTAAAAATACTGACAGAAGTGGATGGTTTCATAATGCCTGATTTTTTTTTTTTTTTTTGTCTAAATGATATTCATAAGCGAATACTCTGAGTAGGGTAAAAGAGCTCCTTTACAGAATCCACTCGTCAGCACTGTCACGGTAATGGGAGTGTCGACTTTGTATGCAGGTTTTTCTGATTTTTTTGGTGATTGACAGAGCAAATGTCACAAGAACACCTTTGTTTTCTTATTCTAAATGTGTGTTTGATCTTTCAGGTGCCTGAAAGCGAATAAAGGGTGAATAAAGAACCTCATGAAGCATAGATTTCAAATCAGTAATACCAAAATATGCTGCATGCCCTCCACTGTCAAGCAAGCAAGATTTCTGTAGACTGTTTGCTTTTTATTGCTGTAGAAAAAAAGCCACTGTCTCTATGTATGCATTTTCCATATTCCCGTCTCAGTTTTGCCACATACACATAGAGAACAAGGCTCCCACTGTACTGTAAGCTAAGCTTCTGCCATCTGCGGCTAACTTGAGAGTGATTCAAGGCCTTTTCTCCCTGAGCCCTTAAATGACAGTGATAGATGATGCTGTCATTAGAGGCAGCGGAGCTCATCTACTGGCCCTATTTGCTGATTTCTTTGAACTTACCCCCCTTTTTTTAGCCTCCTCCGTAAAAGGCACAGGGAGTTGTAAAGAAATGGTTGCACGTCCACTAAGTCAGTGCAGCTCTTTATATTAATAGCCACGATCTATCATCTAAGGTAGATCACATTCTCCTATATGATTAGGCAGCAATCAGAGGGACGGTAGAGGGAAAGTAGTCTGAGCCAAACATGATTAAATAAGAGTCGGGTCCAACGGGTAACATCAATACGCTCAGTAGAGTGAGGACCACACATAGTAATTCATTCTCCTATGAGTGACTTATTCTACCTCCCTACAGATTTTTCCAAAGGAGACCATATCTGACACGGCTGGATTTATTCTATCCTGTTCAAGGGGGAGAAAAAGTGCTACAGTAAGCAGATTAGGGACAGGACCTTGATTAGCTGGACCTATACTAAAGCTGGCTTACGGCAATGAAAAGGACCTTGGTGAGGGAATGTCGGCTTCATGTTTTTATGTAAAGCTATCCACATGAGAGAGAGAGAGAGAGAGAGAGAGAGAGAGAGAGAGAGAGAGAGAGAGAGAGAGCAGCGGGGTGGGAAATCTATGCACCCTCTCATCTCAAGGTACCAAATTGAATAAAACCTTAAGGAAGCATTGCCTTACATCTCGCCGGCTTCAAACACAAACCCTGTGGGCCTTACTAAGTTAATGAGATCTGAAACGTAACGCGCTGTGTCGTGTCCCGTGTTGCCGTGACCAGGAGCCAAGCAACAATACATCGTGTTTTGGGTGTCGACAAAACATCTTTTGCTTATGGTGTGATTCTGTGTCACGATGCTAAGATGACTCTCTCCTGTCAGGCGCCAGTGAATACTGAGCACCCTGTGTTTGTTTAAAAACATCAGATTCAATTTATGGGTTCTGTAAAGTGTGTCCTGGAGAGAAATATCCTATTTTACATTTCAGGTAATCAATACAGTACTATAAGCACTCTGCTTCACTGTAGCTAAAAGTGACTTTTCTTGATTTCCCTTTTGTTCTTGTTTGCTACAGCTGTCCTGATGGGATGTGAATTCCTGTAAATTAAAGTTCTGCAACTCTACAGACATTTTCATGGTTAGTTAGCACTGGTGGTCAAAAGTACAGTTAAAGTCCATCTGTCCTTGCATAAAATATAATAACTTAAGGCATTCAACATCATTTTCTACTGAATGTCTATATAACATCATGCTCACGTATTACATTATCTGCTGATAGCCTACTACATGATGAGTTTCTACACACCTGGATGAGCATCTGGGCTGCATCTTTAGTGAGAAATGGACAAATTCACTAGATGCTGAACAGGAGGAATTTATAGGAGCAGGCTATTGTTTTGATGTTTGCTGATAATGACGGTCTATTATCCACGGTCACACTCAGGTTCCTCACTGCTCCAGCTGGCAGCACGTCAGTATTGTCGGCGATGACGGGCTGATTGTGGTGTGGGCATCCTTTCCTGTGAAAGAACACACGCTCAGTCTTGTCCGGGTGGAGGCCAGGTTTGGCAGTGCCTTGACTCCGCTCTGAGATATGGGCCACGCAAGCAATGATACATGCCAGATGGTGGGAAATAACAAGAATAGCTGGGTATCAGTAGCATAGCAGTGGTAGGGGGAAGCGTGAGACACCATGAGTCCATGTGACCTGTCAGGTGGGATGTAAAGATGAAAAGCCTGAAACAAGAGCGACCCACCAAAACAACGTCCGAAGCAGAAACCAAGACAGCATATTCCCAGAGATGAAACGCAAAATGAGAAAGTGCAGGTCAACATGGGTTGCCACGTTGATGGCACGTGAAATCTACGGTAAAAATATTAGTCAGGTAAGCTAATGAAAGTTTAAATATGTGCTTTACTTTGACAAAACTTGCCCAGTACGTACGTAATGATAGTTATCTTGTTATCAGGTAAGTACAGCTTCATAACAAAGTGCTGTGTCACATTAGCTCTACCATCAGTGACAGTCGCAGTACCAGCTGTCAGTTGGTTGTTGGAGCTGGTGTCTGAGCTGTCAGTTTTCCCATTCAGCTGTCACCAGTTTCAGTCCATATTACTGTGGTTTACAGTCAGTTGTAAAGTCATCACCATGCTGGAGTTGACAGAATTACACCTCTTTTGAAGCAGGAACCTGTGTTCAATCCACGTTTCCCAAAGCATTTCTGCACGAAGCATGGAGCAGGCGCATTGCTGCATGACAACAGTTGTCCGGCGTTAACTCTTTATCACTAACCGCCCTTCTGTACCAGCACAGACACAGGGCCACAGGTTTGAGCTCTGTCACTACATGATAACAAAAATAAAATCAGCAATGTTTCCCCGGATGCCTTCTGGTCCCAGATAAAGTGGTTACCTGGAAAGCAGCAAAGCTGGGTCCATTCCTGTCACCATTTATCTAAAATGAAATGAACGCTAAACATGTGAAAACGCGAATGGCACTCTGTAGAGCCACTGTTTGGTTTGTCCGTTCTGGGCTACTGTAAAAACATGGCGATGCAATGTTGATGAGCCGCTCCCTCTGTAGATATAAAGTGCAAGAACTCTTATTTTCAGGTGATATCTAATGAAGACAAACTAATCAATATTACAGTATATTAAATTTTTGCCATATTCTACCACCTCTAACCTTTAGGCCAACAACTGCCCAAATTCAGTGTCAAGTGTTCTATATTCAGTATCAAGCTGCTGTAGCGGTATCCTGGGGGCTGCTTTCTCAATAAGATTCAAGCTGAGTGGTTTATGCAGAGCTGCAAATGTCACTTTTGGCTCCCATTTTGCCTCTTCTAAGCGATCCGTCTTAACCTCTGGTTCTCTATCTCTCCCACTGACGACTCCTCTCCCTTTCTTTTTCTTTATTTCGTGTGTGTGTGTGTGCGTGTGCATGTGTGTGTGTGCTTGTGCATGTGCTTATTGTGCATATTGGTCTCAGAGGAGTGAGTTAACCCAGGGGTACAGAGGCGGGGAGGAGCAGCTGGAGATCCACTCTCCCTTGGTTCCTGTCCTAATTAATTAGCATGGACATAGACGTATGCACGCACCCACAAACACATATTGGTTTGCCAACACACACACACACACACACACTCACACAGTATATAGACTATATAGTATATATAGTGTGAGTCCTTGGTTTGTACTGTGGGATAAGTGGGGTTTCTGCATTTGGACTCCATTTTATTTGTTTCATTTGTTTGAGTGACAGTCAATGGAAAGCTATTTATTTCATACAGTCCTTTGTTTTGCTGCACACATTATAGGGGTTATACAGTCTTGCTTTCTTAATTTATTAAATATCTCCTATTTTTTATGCTCTGCTGTCTTCAAGAATGTTATCCGTGCTTTTATCTCATTTGTTCCTGCCTTAACCACCCTTGTCCCAACTGGTACAAAATGCAGCCTCAAGGCTTAACCCATTCAAGGAAACATTATATTTACCACTCTTTTCTTGGCCTCCTTTCACTGGCTACTGATTAATTTTAGAATCGTTTTTTAAAAATTGATTACCCTCAAGGCAAATCTCGGCCTGGCCTCGAGCTGTTTAACCCAGGCGTGTAATTCCTGTGGGGGATGGGGGGACAGATTACACCCTAAAGCTATAAGAAAGCAAATTTGTCACCCTCTGTGTATTTGGATCTAATGATGACGTGATACGTGCGGGAAAACTAAAACAAGAGTCGGAGATTGTGAAATTCAGAAAAAAATGCAGAAATAAAAAGTGCAGCTGTCAGAAATAAAAAACTGGTCTATCTAAGCAGATCTGTCTCTCCCTCTCTGTGTTCCTGTATGTCTAACATTAGTGTGTATGAATCTGTGTCAGTGTGCACAACCAGCCCTCTGCAGCAATTCCCAATCACTCATCTACTGCAAGCCATCCCCTCTCTTGATTCTCCAATAGTACTTCTCAAATAGTAAATGAAAATTCAACAATTGTTACGCATTTTGTACCATAAGAGTAGCACAAATACACCATTGTTGACTATCAAAGTATTGAAAGTGGTTATAATCGATATTTTTATAATAATATACATACAGTAACGTATCAAATAACAATGTGACAACACTGCCTGCTCAGCAGCAACCAGCAGACAGAAGCATTTGGTGAGTAGCTGATGAATATAGTGAAGCATTTAACAGCTGCAGGGCCAGATATTATCCTGAAGTTGGTGGAGACCAAAAACAGAGTGAAAAGGAGAAGTAATACTGGAAACGTGAAACACTTTTTTAAACAACCTCACGATTAAATCAACATGCAAAATAATTGTGCTATTATATTAAACACACGGCTAAGTTGAAAAGTATTCAACAATACTGCTACAGTGTGTCCTGTCTGAAGCTAGTACATGGATTTTTGCATCCTCTGAAGTGCTGTCTTCGGTATTTGGCACAGATGATTTGCAGTTTGGTGCTGTATGTACAGGAAGTGGCAATGGCTTGTATCAACATAGGTCTGTCACTTTTTGTTGAAAGTTTGAACTATCATTCAAACATAGGGAAAAATAAACATTCAGCATTCAATTATGTGTTTCAATTCAAAATTCACGGCGTATAAGCCCGACAGTCTGCGCCTTGTGCTTCAACGGATCTCTCTCCCGAGCTGATCTCTTGCTTGCCATTTTGTCCAATCAGGAAACTGGGCTATTGCTCTTTTCTCTGTTTATGCGAATGGAAGGAAACCAGCAAGCCATACTGAACAAATGATCACGACACCAAATCATTTGACTGAAAAGTGTTGATTTGGTACCACAAATGAAACACACAACTGAAAATGACCATGACAACACCTCTGAGGTAACGTTAGATTGTCACTCAAGTGAGCTCAACAGAGGAAAAGCAAATGAATGAAATTACATCAATTTTACAATACAGTGTAGGACTGGGCTATGTGGGTTGTGCATGAAATAATAAAAAAAAGGCGTGTTATTTCTTATCCTGCCAGTGCAGTTCCCCTTACCAAACGTTACAAAGGACACAATGCAAAATATTTTTTTGATCATTTTTCTCCCAGCACTACACAGCAGCAGATACTGCACATCAAAACTCTAAATTAAACTGCAGCTATCAACATGGCCACTGACGCCACAGGGTAAGTTGGAAAAGGTATTTTTTTTTTTTTGCTAAAAATTGCCCTTGCCATTGTGTGTGTGCAACAATAAAGCTCTATGCAAAACTAATTTGTATGGTGCAACCCATTTATGTAAATTGCCACTCACTGTTATCTGACATTAGAGTTAATGCTAAAATTGCTGGCATACAGTTTCATACACGCCTGTAAACTCTTGTGTGAAGTGAAATAACACTGCTGCTATGTGGCTGCATTACATAGATAGATCCAGCTCTGGATTTAATGTATACAGCAGCATGGTTAATAGTAATCCAGTACCAACTCCCGAGCCTGGCTCATTTAGGGAGTATTGCAGACAGTAATGACCATGATGACACATGCCATGTGTATTGAGAAAGCATACTTTCCTCTTCTCTGCCACTGATATTGTACCTTATCCCTTCGCTTTTTCTCCTGGTAGTTGCCCCAGGTGTCTGACAGTATGTGTTACAGCACTGTCCTGTAATATATATATATATCTGGCAGGTAGACCTGACCAAGCTTTGACTGAGAGAAATGGTTACTAAACATGAGTTTCAATTTTACACTTGGGTACAACATGTAGATGAGGAACCAAACAAGTTCATTTGACTCTTTGGATGAAAAATATGTTTAAAATTCATTATCTCAAGGCAGCGTGTTTGGACATCTTGTACTTTACTGTGAGGGATATTATTCATGTAGTCTTAATATTCCGCCTGTTCTTGAATACATTTGCAAAGCATTTCAAAATATAGTTTTGCAATTTTTCTGAGGATATCAAATGCATTTTCTTTTCACTGACTCACCTGATACCTGCAATATTTCAGTTTTGTATGGGCACAGCATATATTCAGAGGCAGCCGGCTGTAACTGGTGGGAAGAACTGGCAATGGTGCACAACCTCAGATGTTCCCTATTTCAATTTGGGCTGAATATAAGACACCATCTGTCTGCATGTGACTGACAGCTGTCAGAGAGAGAATGTAGACGTTATTGGAACAACCAAAGTTGATGAAAATGGAGAAACTATAAGTTGACCATCATCATATGGGTTGTGGTGGATTAGGATGGAGTGGAGGGTGCAGGGTTATTAGACAGGCTCCCTGCGTCAGGGCCAAGAGAGCCCCTTAACCCCAACTCAGCTCACTATATCAAAACATTGGCTAATAAAAACTCAGCCACAGGGGCATATTACATTCTGATAGCCCTACATCAAAGGGCTGCTGTCAGCTGTAGCTGGTTTATCCATTAATTACAGGAAGAACAGGAGGAACACTATTAGAAAAATAGAGATAGGCTGTCATTTTCTTTGGCCAATTGACTGTGTTAGAGGGATTCTGGTGTCAAAAGAATCAGTGAATATAAAATGTGAATGAGCTGGAGCTCTTGGGCACCGGTCCAGATAATGATAGTGTCATAAGGGGTTAGACTTCTCTGTGCCGCTGCTCAACTCAGCGAGCACTAACAGAAGTAGGTTGGCTGGATGGGAATGAAGCAGTCAATTATCTGTTTTAAAAAAAAGACAGCAGCTTCCACATATTGTCCATTTGTTTGCTCCCGTATGAAACAGTTATTCTCCATTATTATAACATTTCCAATGCTTTTGCTGAAACTCAGCTGTCAGGAAAAGAGTGAAACAGGGGGTTACTCCCAGTTTAAGAGAGGAGTGTCAGCGTTGTGCAGAGTGAACTACATAAGACCGAAGATGACTGTCAGGAGACACTTGATGCAGCAGCAGTCCCTCCTGAAATGTAGGGACGCAAAAATTATATCAAGGCCGTGTTTTACTACACTGAGCGGTCAAATGCTAACGTGTGCGCACAAGATACGATTAGTTGCCACGTTTTGGTGCCCGAGGTAAGTGCATATATTACATTGAATGCATAGGCAAGCTAGCGACACGCAACTACAGTACTTCTTAATTAAAAAGGTAAAGCTGGCTGCACACTCATTCAACAGCACCGTTAGCTATGTCCCACATAGAAAAGAGCTGTGTGTGAGCTGTTTGTGCAATCAGCCTGACATGAATTCTTCACCAAAATGAACCTACGTTGAACACACAGGCTATCAGCATGCAATCTGCCCCTCATGCATAACGATTCAATTTTCTGCCAACTTGAAAGAAAATCATAGATTATGCCAACCTTCTGCCCCGAAGGCATATTAAGGCAAGTTAAAAACAATGCAAATATTGCAGTACAGGTCCAAGATCAGTGCATGAAATGAATGTAACAGAGCAAACCCACCCAGCCACTGAATGTTAGAAAAGTTTTGAAAACATATATAAACAGATGGCACATAGCTCTTTGTCATTCAGGTGAAAGCTAACGGTGCTGCTGAATTGAGTTGTGTATAAATTGTATCGTGTGCGTACATGACAGCATAGAGCGCCTGTCTTGCTTCATGAACCATGTCCAAGTGGTATCTAGGTTGAGGCTGCAGTTAAATGTACTGTATATGATATACCAAAGCAGGGAGTGGAGGAACAGATGCTGGATGCAGGAAAAAAGAACAAACAGTGCAGATGTTGTCACATTTATGTTTGCTGTATTGCTGATTCTGCCTGTTTTTTTATGTCGTATTGGTTTTGCAGTTAAATCATATTGAAGCCCTTTTGATATCTTTATATCATACACCCTCTAAAACGCAGTGCAAAGCCAATTCAATCAGGAGAGATTTACAAGATGAACGAATGAGAATGAGAACATCTGAGCTAAGATGAAATTTATTGTGAACAGAAGGAATAGACTTTAGCACTTAGACCTCGGCAGGAAGTAGATCAACGTGGGGAGCGGTCAAATGAATTAGGTGCTTCCAATATGGCGGAAACTCCCCCCAGGCACTTAGACACTGGTGGTGCTGATGAGGAACTGAGTTTGACTGGAGATGAGAACACATTTATCATTTGACAGCTCACATATGATTGGCTAGAGGCGAGGGTGTCAGGTTGTGATTGGATGAAGACAAGAACGTGCTGATGGAGCTTAGAGACAGTGGGAAACTGTACACAAATTTAAGCACACACAGTTTCAGGCTAACACCATTTCAGAATTTATCATGTTAATGCACTGTTATGTTAATGTGAAAATCTAGAAATGTCAACTCTAGGAAAAATTGCAGCTTCGATGATATTAAGTGGTGTTATCCCCTTATGTGAATCTTTTTGTCGATGGAGCCGTCACATTTTTTGAAAAATGGTACAATTTATGTATTCGGTGCAATAAGCATCTGAATAAATTGGTTGAGAAATTCTATTTCTTGGTCCATGAAGCCTTCACAACACAGATCACAGCAGTGCTATAAGTGGACATGAATTTCAACCACTCAGAGCTGGCACGCTGAGCGAAGCAGACTGCGCCGATGAGGAGTATTACCTTTTCAACTGGAGGGAGCCGAGACAGTTATGTGATGATGCTGTCTGTGCCAGCAGGAAGGTGTCTGGTCTGGTCTCTGATCAGCTCAGAACTGGGTTTACTCTCTTACAGCATGAAACAGTTCAAAAAATGAAGCTACATGAACAAGGATTGTAGCACAATATCTTGTATTTGTTCAAAATTTGGGCTGTTTTTGACGTCGATCGCAAGTTAAAAGCTTTAACTGTGGGTTATGCTTCCCCACAATTTGGCCACAATAAACCTTTATTTTAAAATCTGAAGTTTTGCTGTGCACTGACATACAGTAATGGGTGCAGCATGACCCAATATTCAGAACTAAATAAAAACTGTTTATTTCCCATAAGTGTTATGATTTCTCTTTTGAATTCAAGGGAAAAGTGTCACACGCTGTCGCCAAGGTCTCGCTTGAGCTCATCAAGTCACATGACACTTTCCTGATGATTCTGTCATGCCGCAGATGGCTGACATCCCCTTCACCCGTAACACCTACCCGGCGGGGATGTGTGCAGATTGAGAATGACATTAACAAGAGCCATCAAGGGGCATTCGTCAGATGGAGCGTTAGTGTTTTGCAAGTTGCTAAATCATGTGACGCCATTGTTGCTTTGTCATCATTCTGAATGCCACCTTGATGGAGCACTGTAGGACGTCGTCTGTTATTGGAGATTAACAATGAAAAAAATAAATAAAAAAAGATGGCCCCAGATGTACGACAGACGACGGCGCAGGAAAATATGAGGCCTTTGCTCTTTGATGAATAAACTGAATGGTTGAATAAATCTTGGTGAAAAGTAGCTCTCCATTTCTAATTTAGGAGAGCTTGTCCCACAGGAGGTCTGCCTGTGTAAGAGCTGAGAATACCCAGAATACAAGGAGCCATCCAATCCTAATTAAAGACCTTTTACAGCTGAGTCCTCGTATAAATACATGCGCAGACACACATACGCAGGCGGCCGTGCACAGACTGGCACAAATGCGCACACACACACAAACACAGACAAGGCCAGGGCTGACTGCCACGGTGGCACACATCTCCACGGGCAAAAAATGTGAAAACACCACTTTTTGTGTCTCAAATTGAACGTGTTTTTAAACCCTGCTGTTCCAATTCAGCAAGAAGACACTAAAAAACGTTTCAGCCTCATTAAAAACATCACAGAAACACAAATCTCCACAGGTTTTGTCTTTACTTGCTTTCAACGTGCTTTCTTAGCTGAAAAGAATAGTTTGACTATCTGGGAGATTATTTGCTTTCTCGCCAAGAGATAGAGGAGGAGAACGATACCACTCTTGTTACTTTGTGGCTGGGTTTGCGAGATCGTGTGAGCTGAGAATCAATTTTGCCAGGCTTCATGTTATGTGCTTGTGGATGAGCCACAGTGGTTTGGACCAATCAGAGAATGAGGAACTACATATATGCTGCTATAGCATCAGTTATATCAGAACTGGAGAGTATGTCTTCACTGAAAGAAGCGCAAAGAACGGCACTGACAGCGTTTCTTGATTGCTCTCCTAAGTCATATGGTTTGTTGATCTGATTGGTTGAAGTTAGTGATAGACAGATGGTTCGTGGTATTTTTTTGAAAGTGCCTGCCCTTTTCCAAACAGTTTTCATGGACGCCTTCCCAGATGGTTCTATGTAACAAACCATCTGGCATGTCAGGTTACCGCTCTCATGCATGTACTCTAAATATGAAGCTACAACTAGCAGTTGGTTAACTAGCTTAGCATAGGTACTGGAGGGGGGGCCTATTTCTGAGGGTAAGAAAATCTGCCTATCCGCAAAACCAAAGTGTAAAAAATGATACATTTCTGGGCGAGGCTTATTATTTACTGCAAACAAGTCGTATCTATCATCTTATTCTCTGCAAGAAAGCAAATAAGCCCATTCTCCAAGATGTTGAAGTATGTCTTTCACCTCTGGTAGGTTCGTACTCAAAGCATTTCAGAAATGCATTTTCAGGTCTTTTTAGTTGATTGACTTCCACTGGTGTTTTGCTTCATTGTGTGTTCACAGAGATTTGTTCAGCTGTTTGGGTACAGAGATGAACAAAAAGAGATGAAAGTAAGAAATGCTATTCTATAGGAATACATTATAATTCAGACAGTTCCTTGCCTCATCAACAGTAAAAGCGTCAATCAAGACAGCAACATATCATGGTATCCAAAGAGGCAAAAGCTGATTTTAAAGCCCATCATGATCTTAGCAGCATGCTAATAAATGGCACTTTAGTGGACTGAAGGATTCAATAAACATTATTCATCATCTCCTGAGAGCCATCATGGGATTGCTGTCATGGGATTCTTGCTTGATTAGGTGGTGTAGAGTGGGCACAGGAGATACGAGGGACCAGGTTTCATTATCCCACGAATGTGAGAATTTGGACCGGCGTGACTGGATGGGCCCACATGTGCCCTAATCTGCCGAGCCACAAGGAAATGACCCTCGAGGGTTTCTGAGGACTTTTTAACAGAAATTTTATCCATCTCATTTGATGTTCAGGATTACAAATTGTACTGCACCACCATATGATAGTATTGGAAAGTAATTAAATTGTGACCCCTTGATAATCCACACCATGGATGACTCTGCCTGAGGACAAAACCCATCTCGGAAACCAAGACCTCCCAAATTCTGACCTCTCGCTGTGAAGCAGCACTCAGTAAAAAGCGCATCAAAAACAGCACCGTTAATGAACAGCATAGAAGAAGTGCTGATGGAACGCAATTCAAGATTTCCTGTGTTTTCAGAAAGGAGGAAAAGAAGTTCTGGTCATCCGAAGATAACGAAAGGCCGATTTGTCCAGATAACGAGTCTTTTTTTCTCGAGATCTCAGGGTAATTATAGAGAACTCAAAAATGAGCGCCCGGTTCATTCGATCAGATATGATTTCAGCCTTCAAAATCACTGTCCCGACAGGAGGAATTTATAAGTGAACAGTAAGTCAAGGCACGTGTTTGCTTTATTTGTTTGCTGCAGTTATATTCGAGCTGTCACGACACCATCAACGCTCCTGATCTCTGATAAACATTACAAGTAAGAAGAGGAAATTGCCTTTTGTTTTCCATGATAATGGGTTGATTATCTCGTTATCTCACGATCACAAAGCTTGTTTTCAGATTAAAAAAAAAAATGAACTTGTGATCTTGAGATAACAATATTATAAATTTCTATTGGAGCAGGACCGTTCTTGGCTTTGCAAAATTACTCCCCCTTAATATTAATGCGCTAAGGGAGAACTCCATTGATTTTACAAATCAAAGTCTAAAAAACCCTCCAGAGAATCTTGCACAATGTTCGTCACTCGCTTTGTCAACTTAATGGTTTTGGTTCTCAGACCACTTGAGACTTGAAAGGACTTTTTTTCATTAAATATTTGCATATTTGTAGATATGGAGAAGTTTCACTTGTTCCTGAAACCCGACTGGGTGAATTCCACTGCAATGGGCGCAAACCTGGCAACCTACCAAGACAATGTTACTACTAAGACTAATGTTAATGTCAGCTAACATTAAGCTTAAGCTACATTAAGCTTGGCTTCAAGCCGATCATGCATTTTATTGAGAAGACATATTGCTCATGTAGTGATTCAGGGCCATATAACCTGTTCAACTATGCAAGCACGTTACTAGCTAAGACAGCTGCATGCTCACGACTGAATGGTTAAAGGTGTAGCTTTTCATGTCTTTTCATGAGATGCCATTGTGGCCCTTGCGTCTCTTTAATACACCACCAATTTGAATTGTGTGGCTGTTCTGTTACATCACTTTCACTTTCACTTTCACAGTAAGCAGTGAAACCAGACATTTCATCTGGTTTAGAGGGCTCTGTTAAATGCACATCAAAACACTTACCCATTGTGTCCTAAGTGATTTGATGATATCTGCAAATAAAACCACAGTTTCTGCAACTACAACATTATACACATTGCAGGGAGTAGTGAAAACAGGAATACAGTAATGCTATATTTCCAATATTTCCATAAACACAGTCCTTGAGTTAATGTATTTGGTTGCATCCCACCCCTGGTAACACTTGTCTTGTTTTGTTTGCTTATCGGAGAATTAACTAGCATTTCAAGTCAAAATGACGATTCTCGCTCTTGTGGTCAACTCTCATGATCCCACTCTCCGTTGTTGTTCGCTTAGACAGGCATGTCCAAACTATTCCATAAAGGGCAGGCATAAAGGGCTGCAGGTTTTTGTTGCAACCAGTCAAGAGGTCACCTAATTATCAGCTGAAGACTGAGTTCAGCTGATTAATGAGTGCAGCCTGGTGTGCTCCTCCTTGGTTGGAACTAACATTTTTGCTGAAGGACCTCTCGCAGTGATTCCCAGTTTTTGAGAAGACTATTTTTTTTGACTGCTCTGTTTCATATCATCATCGACGGCTGACTCTTTCTTCCTCTTAACCGGCCAGTAGAGGCCTCAAGTGATCAACGTCGCCTTCAGTTTGGAATCATGTTTTCTGCTTGAGACAACACACATGACACTCACATTTTCACTTTGAAATTGACATTTTACATCGCAGGTGCTTTGGAACCTGCATAATGTCTCCCCTTCATTCCACCTCTCTCATGCACACATGCTGGACACACGCCGGGCCCTGCGCTCCCTGTTCCCCACCCACATGCCTCCAGACATACCTGGTGGAGGTCTGCACTCTCCTGAGTGCGCTCTTCTGGTTTATTCTTTGTTCTTCCCAAGCTTCCTTTTTTTCAGACTAATCCTGATGTTTACAGAGAATTGATGTCCGGGTTTTAAAAGATTACTACTGAAAATAACTCCCATTGATTTTATGCATACTGTGAGCTCCTCTTAATTAGAAACAGTGAACAGCTCTTCCTTTCTTCCTTCAACTAACACCTCATCATTTTGTGTTTTTCAGGGATGGTTTCGGTGACTGCCCTTGCGTGTTTGCACTCATCTCTTAGCCTAGACATCAAGTAGCATCTCTGATGGAAAGCTGCTCTGAAAATAAGGTTAATTATTTTTAGATGAAACCTGAAAACGCTTCTGCTGTGATGCAACTCCCACTGTGAGTGAACAGTGAGCCTTCACTTTTTCCCACTGCAAGAGAAAAGAGACATGACTTAGCGGTCTGATCTGGATCGTGGAATTAGCATACAAAGGTACGCGAGCGTGAGTATGATTCACCCGGACAGTCAGCACAGTCCTGACAGGGGACAAATTTCTTATCTCCATCTGAGACGGCACAGTTATGCAAGAGTTTTCTTTCTCTGGGGACCTGCTGAGTGTCAAATTACGATGCATTTCAGCCCTCGCCCTCCACACCCATATCCATGTGAACCAACCTTATGTAATGCAACTCCATAAGCATTTTAACAATAAGATCACAATAGAGTGAAGAAAAAATAGAAGCTGAGAAAAAAGAGGGATTTCGGTTAAAGATTATGGACTTGGCAGAGCGTGTGGTGGAGGCTGTCAGATATGCCTTCCAGAAGCAAGGTGCTCATTAGCATACCTCATTCGTCTAAATATAGTCCTAATCCAATGCTGAAGGGCAAACAAACAAATCACAGCATGTGTGGGAAGCATACTACTGATTCTTCACCCTCGAAATATTTCATCATGACAACAACATGCACAATCTGTATAAAAATCATCAAACGCCTGCCTCTGATGCTTGACATACAGTTTATGACCCTTTTGGAAACGTTTACTATGCTGCTTGTGACGGAGCACACTGCAAATGACTGCAGGCTGCGGTGATGCCAAGGGAATCGGCTAAAAGGTCACAGGCAAAACAACTAGCTTGGCTGGAGGGAGGACATGCAGTGACAAGGAAGCACGTGTTGAAGATGCATAAAGCTTCTGGGACTTCAAGAGTCTTTGAGAGTCATCGGCTTAGTTTGCATAAAGGATCCGAAAGACGTAGGGAGTGTTTCCCTCAGCGGTGGGCTCTGTGTGCAGTAGCGAATGCATAAGAAACAGCAGAAATGCATGTGTAGTGCTGTACATGCTTGATGTGATTATAGTATGACTCATAAACGATGGCTGTCTTATGCATGACGAGTTATAGTACAAACCGGCTCACAGATGCATGTAAATGCCAGGACCCAAAGGAGCCAATGGCCCTGGTTGAAAATGCTTCAATTCAGTACAATCCAACACGGCGTAGTTTAGTCACATCTATAAATATTTGATATTTTTCTCAAAACCCAAACAGCCCACAGGAGTTGAAGTGAGGCAGCGTTCGTACTGTACAAGCGATGTGATTTGGTGGTATGAGTAATAACCGAGCGTGTCTTTTAAGAGGCAAGGATCTGGCTGGCAGTGCACTCGCTTTGTCAGCTGGTGGAGTGCTGTATTTTGTAACACAGACGTTAAGCAAAAGCATTAACTACGTGTGTGCTATTTTGGAGCTTGTAGAGAAAATGACAATTCTGCTGCAATCGTCAGTGGCACGGGAGAATACTTTCCTGTATGACAAAGCTGTAGATAGCTTTCGGTGATCCATTGCTTTAGACCCTGCAGCAGATACTTTTTAGGTTTATTCAAATTCCCTCAAAAGCGGTATCATTTTAATGCACACCGGTTCTCTTGCAACTGGGTCCGTGCTTGTGTGTGTGCGGTGGCGATTATTTGCCCTGAAACAGATTATTCACCCACAGGTAGGTGAGAACCGGACAGCACTCTTTCCTGTTCTAGTATTGTTTTGGTGCGTAGGAGGGAGAGGAGTCATGAGGGTTACCCACTCAATGAGCGAGAGAGAAGACTAGAAAGAGGTAGAGAGGGAGAGGGAGAGAGTAATGAAAGGATAAATATAGAGAGGACAAACTTATCTCTGCATGAGGTAATTTGGTTTCCCATAGTTGCCTTTTACAGACAAACTGGCAAGCTGCACTGTAGGCAGGGAAATCAGACATTTCATCGGGTTTAGAGTAATCTGTTAAATGCACATAGAAACACGTACGCACTGTATCTTTATGTGATTTGATGATATCTGCAAATAAATCCACAGCTTCTGCAACTACAACATTATACACAGTGCAGCGAGTAATGAAAACAGGAATACAGCAACGCTGCTATAATTTAATCTGTATGATTTTCACCGATAAAGGAGGCTTCTTCATTGGCGTGGGTATTGATTTGTTTCTCGTGAGACTAAATCAATAATGCTTTAGAGTATCTAAAGGTATTCATCTCTCCTTATTGTCTGTTTTTTTTTTAATTCAACTAAATATATAGCTATGGCTGCATCTTTCCTGAATGGCACACTATAAACCTTCCAGCCTGCATGCAAAGCAGGTCTTGCGGAGGCTTAAAAATCCCGTTAGAACAAAGTGCTTCCTGGTAACAGAGCTCCCAGACAAAGCTAACCGATGCCTTCATTTGGAGCCATTGTGTGGAACTATTGATTTATCTCTATCATTGATGTGGGATCTCTCACATCTCACAGACTTCTCTCGCTTTCTCCTACACATTCAAAGGCTCTCAAGTGGGCTTAAATCCACCATGGGTTTAAAAACGAGCTTCACTTCCAGCCTCTCCCCCCCGCTGCACTCACCAGCGCAGTATTTAGATAAGAGACTGAGAAAAGGTTTCATGTCATAACTGGCTGTAAAAGTATTCCAGAATGCAGGAAAAAGTTAAACAATGGCCTCAAGATAGTGCAGTTATAAAATGTTTTTCAAAAAAAGCTGGCTGGTAACCAAAGGCTCACTCTTGGAGGTATAAAAAGCTAAACTGCTGTGCCCTTCATTCGATTCACTCTCACCACTTCACCACAACCCCCTGCTCCTCCTCAGCACCCACAGCTCCCATTGTCAGGCTAATAAACCAAAAGAAAAGCGAAGGAAATACTAAAAACAAACGAACAAACCGCCACCGTAATCCCTCCAGTGATTCCAAATCCCAAGTATCGCAGCATCCGATGTTTGCTGCCTTGCTCTGTGCTGTGCCATGACGATGAGTCAGTAAGCTTTTAAAGTGGTTATGGATTGCAAACTCCTCTCTGCACCTCATGCAGAAGCTCTAAATTCAGTGCATGTTTCACTGCATCCATTAATGTAGAACTAATGGCTAGCTATGACGCTAAAAGGTCAGCGCTAATTAGTCCGACCCCGTGTGCTCTGCTGGCTCGCGCAGTTTTAAACGAGGGGTGACAGAATTGGCTCACGGAGCATTAAAAGAATTACAACTCCAGACGTTTTTGACATAAAGTAAAGCAGATTATTTAATTTCAGTTATAGTTCCTCTAAAGCAATGCATCTATATGTTTTGTGTTCTATGTCTGTTGCCATCCGATGGCAGTAGCTTTGCATTTACCGTACAGACATCTTATGTAACGCTTGTCAAGAAAGCAAATAAGAGTATTAAAATGTTGAATTAATGCTTTAACTTGGGCGCTGACCGTACAGTTTCCATCTTTAAACCCTCTTGTGTTCTCAGTGTTGCCATGCTTGTACTTCTCAGCAGGTGAAGCTCAGCCAGCTCAATTTGGAGCCACAGCCTCTCTGTGGCCATAGAAATCCTCATCAAAGGCTGCCATCGTCCAAACACATCAAAGGGCAGACCTCTGTCTCCTGGCTGGGAGGAGGCAAAGGTTTCTCCCTCTGTGTTTGTGCATCTGTCTGCCTGCTCCATTCAAAACTCCAGAAAAAGATCCTTTATCAAGCTCCTTGCACACAGAAGCAGGCGGAATACACCGGCGGTGCTGATGCTCTTTTCATACTTTCATCATACTTGTAGCCACACTCTGTGAAATGTACTCACACACGACAAGACAGCCTAAGACATGTGTGGTGTGGCTTTATGGTAACATGCAATGTTTCTGCACTAAGACCAATGTGGATGGATGAGTAGCTCATATACTGCATGGCTTGTTGTTTCACCTGAATTTCAGACATTTCTCAAGACATTTTGCTCCCTAAATGATCTGCTTCAAACACATTTTCAACATGAACTGAAATATGTCGCCACAGACCTTCTTGTGATTGGCTTACTCTGTCTGTGTGAAGCTGTATCACATACACTATGGTTTTGTAACACGTTCACTGCTCTATTCCGGAGGCTTACAGCTTTTGTTCAGACTAACAGTGCAAGGGAAGATCCCCAGGAAAGCCAGCAGGTCTTTTGGCAGAGAGACATAGAGCTGCACATGAAGATGCATGTGCAAAAAGGGGATCCAACCTATGCAGCAGTACCTTACATGTGCATGGGGAGTTAAATTACAAGCTTCAAAAGAGAGAAAAGAAAGAAATGGCATACATAAAGCCTTCTTTTTCCAATGGGAGCTGTAAGGGAAGGAAGACATTACAGTACCATGCAAGAAGATATCTGAATGCTTAATAAGATAGAATTGCAGCAGGGAGTCTCAGTTGCCAAAGAGGGAACAATGGGGTTTGTGAGCTTCCCAATTCATCTTTTGGATGTTGCTCTGGATTGTGAAAAAAGAGACAAATCGTCACCGAGCAATGCATGGAAAAGTGTGAAAAGCATTGTTAAACTGCTCGATTGTGTGTGTGTGGGAGTTGCTTGACGGGGTCAGCTTGTTCCAAAGATCGAAATGAGGGGAGTCGGAGGATGGAGCAAAGACATTGAAGGAGGTTACACGTGTGTTGCACCACAGTTAAATTCCCCCCCACTTTTTTTTCTGACTGTAATTCTCTTTCTTGTGCAGGATGTTTTATTCTGACTACGCAGTTGTTAATGGCCTATGCGCTTCCTTCTTCGTCACGAGCATGCATTATTTAAAGCACAAGGGAAGAATATTAGCTAGCCATGGGAGGAGGAAGAACAATAGCTAGTTACTCTGCTGGTGTGGTGCCGTTCATCAGCTTTAGCAATTTTATCTGTCTCTGTTCTTTCTTTGTCCTTTCACAAGTTCCTCGCCGTACGAAGGGTACATCTAACTTGGCCGAAGCTTAAATGAATAATCTTCTGTTTTGTTGTGTGCTTGTGGGCGCTGCTGTGTGTTCATGTGCGCTGCTGGCTCGAGGTTGTGATGACTGATTGTGTCTCTTGCCCTCTCTTTCTCTCTCACACACACCCATGTTCACCCACATGCACCTGCCTTCAGTACCTATTTCAAAGCGCCATTCAGTGGATGCATTATATTCATCATCGTACATTATTCAGATTTGAATCAGGGACTGTCAGCTTGCTGACGATCCGGCTCCCAAATTTAATAGCTTGGACAAGAATAGCCTTGACAGCACATTGCTGTGATTCAGTGAATTTCTATGACACGCAGGCCACCAAATGTAACATCATGTTTCATTTTCTGACTGCTTGTACTCCGTAGACGCTGGGTAAATGTGATTACCCCTGTGACTTCTGCAGTGTTTTCTCTGTGACTAGTTAATAGCTGCGGTGGCCTTAATCAGTCTGCCAGCTGTTTTCTGTGATTGTGTCTTCCTGTGTGTGTGTGTGTGTGCTCGTGTTTGTGTGCTTGCGGTCTCCTAACACACGAGGCTGATGCAGGGATGCTGTTTAGGTGTCTGAGGACTCCAGCAGGCACAGTCATGTTAATCCATGAGAAGTTAGTTATTTGCCTTTATAGGCTTGGACGACTACTGTTAGATTTCATGGTGTTGCACAGGCGAGGTTTGGGTTAATACTGAGATATATCCAGACTTTGCTCCTGTACAATTTGAATTAATGAATTCAAATTTAGACGTGGGAAGGGAGCGACAAAGTTCTCGATGTTATCCCTCATATGTATTCCCCTAGCATGCATGAAGCAATTTCTGCCTCGAGCCTCAGTGCAAGACAAGATTGCTCTGTGCTGATAATTAAAGGTTGTTTCAGTCTTCTCCTCATCATTGGTTACAGAACTAATCCAGTTTTCAGGTATCTTGTGTGTAATTTCTACTTAGAGCCATCAGTTAAATCTGGCTTTTGCCCCACTGCAGGTGATGCAGTGCAGCGTCACACGTGCTAATTTGAGGCACTTTCCGATCCCGAGCCGCAAAGTTCTGTGCAAAATAACTACACACTCACACGCTCTCGTACGCTCGCTCATGCGTGCACACATCATCTAACAGGAACATGTTGTTCTTTCGGCCATATTATGTTTATTCCCATGTGAACACACAGAAAACAGATGACATTCCAGCAATGAAAGATGATCTCTCTCGCTCTCTCTCCAATGACAAACGTATCGTTTTGCAAATGGAATACATAGTAAGATGCTCAAATGTCACAGTGAAAATAAATACATTGATTGGACAAGCATCTGTAAAAAAAACAATTTAACATTAAATTGGGGAGTGGGAGATTTTAAAGTATCAGGAATCTCATTTTCTTCCAACAAATGATAATTGAATATTAATACATCATCTGATAATATATTGTAGAAATCTCATAATTTGCATGCCTAGAAAATACCCTGTATTTCTTACTGTATTAAACTTACTCAGCAATGGGACGCATAGGGGTTGATTCATGCATGCAAGCTCTGACATGTGTCCTTTCAAAGAAAAGTTGAAATAAAAACAAAAACCGTGGGCCATGGCCCTCACAGGACAAGTGTCGGCCAAAACAGTAGTCACAAGGGCCATAAACTATATCAAGCAAGAGGCCCAAGGGGCGGTTTGTGGAACGGGGCCAAAGTGCAGAGTGAAACAAGTGTGCGTGGACAAAGACGGATTCAAACCAAAGGGCGGAAGCTGAAGGTTCAGTGGAAATAATTACAAGAAGGCAAGTAATGCAGGTGATGGACTGGCCAGATACTGAAACTCATGAGCTGAGACAGAAAACCTGCTCCTATCATCACAAGACGTTTCTTTTTTTTTTCTTTTTTTTTCTTTTTTTTGTAGCTGAAAAATACCAAGGTTGAATATCTTTTAAATGTTTAAAACCAAAACAAAACAAACATAAAAGGATACATGGAGTATTTCATTTTGCTTGCGGAGCGTTTGAAATATTCATGTGTGTGTGTAGAAAAATCAAGAACATTTCAAATAGCAGCTGAGCGTAAATGTTTCATATAAATGTTTGAATCTACACTTGAATGTCACTTTTAGGTAGGACTGACATGCATCGGCCAGTGGCGGTGGCTAGGTGGGAGGTTAGGCCAGCGTGGAGTCGCCTCATGGGAAATTGTGCTTTCCGTACCAAGAAAAGGACTTGGAATTAATGTTTTAGTCGCCGCTGTGGAGAGGGGAATTAAATCTTTCACCTGTCAGGAAGTCAGTGACATATACTGTACAGCTTTTACCAGCATTTGCCCAGGTGTTATTGTTAATTTCAAACCCTGAAAATGAATAGAAAATGAGGTATACTAGCTGGTTTCTTTTGGGTCGAGGCTCCCCCGTACGTTGGGGAGACAACCGGACACACGCAGTGAGATTATTAACGACAGTACGACCATGAGGAAAGAAAACCGGATAGTGGTGGCCAGTACACGTTGCCTTTTACAGAACTATTTCCTACGTCTTCTCTTGTCTACGCTAACTAGAAGCCTTATACACTTCCTCCTAGGTGAACTGGGTTTCTGACACAGAGTAATAACAACACTGACAGAGAAATGAAACAATAAGCCCCCACATTTAAAAAAAAAATCAATAACAAGGTTCCATTACCACGCAGAAGCTGCTGTCAGACACATTAGCTGAGTTATGAGACTTGTACTCTAATCAAATGAAGCTGAATCAACACACTCTAAAATGAGAATATTGGAGTATCCATAATAAGCCCATGGTACTCTTGTCATGGCTACCAGTTTCAGCTCAAGTTTACATTATACAACTTGAGCTGTTATAGCAGTAAGTGGTCATTATATTATATTATAAAAAGACAATCTGAACCACCAACCTTTAAGTGTAGATATAGATATTGTACGTGTGTGTCTGTGTATGTGTACTTACGTGTCTACAAAACCAATCTATGCTATAGATTGACACTCTAGTAGAGGAGTATTGCATGAGTTGGGGGCTGGAGACGGGTATCTTGTATCTCCAAGCATTGCAATGGAACAAGCTGGCCATTGGCTAAATGAAGCATTACACTGTCCTGTCCTCTTGTCCAGTCTGTCCTGGGTTTTCAGCTGAGTCACAGTCACAGTCAGTCAGGCAGTCCATCAGCGAGGGGCGGCTCCTCCAAAGCAGCAGCTGAGCCATTGGTCTCTCCTCTGTCACCCCCTGAATCCCTCTCCTCCATGTCCTCATCCCGGCTGAGTGGGTCCGGTTTGGACATGCGGTTCAGGGTGTCAAAAGTATGCATTTTGGGCTCCGGGCTGAGGAGCGAGAGCTGAGGCAATAGTGGCCCCTCCCGTAGCTTAGCAGCTAGCTCCTTGGCGCTGCAGGTGGGGGTGTTGGTCTCGTAGACATCATGGAAGTTGTTGTAGTCTACCTCGTAGAAGCCCTTCTCCAGGGAGAGAACCGGTGTGAAGCGGTGGCCCCAAAGCACCTCTGTGTCCAGGTAGGAGCTCCGCGCCTGACACGTCATCCCTGTCACAGGTGTGGAGAGGCGTGTGTGTGTCCACATGCACGCGAACACGCACACAAAATCAATAAATGGCGCACGTGCACAAGGTATGGAGAGAAGCAAGCGCGCACGCACAAACAGAGCAGGCAGACAAACACACACACACAGAGATGGAAAGAGGTGTAAGGAGAAAGAGAGACAACATGAGTAAATTATTCATGATTTCACAGCAACTTCACACAGAAAGGGCCAAGAGCTGCACCTGCGTTTCCTCTAAACATCGCCATTGTGAAAGCAGTAATGTTAGAAACGCTTATCAAAAGAAATAGAAATATCAGCTCTGTGACTCATAAGATTTGTGCTGTATGTACACACAGCTGTAAAAGTGTCAATCTGAGGTGTCTTTTTGACAATAAGCAACTTATAAAAAAGTCTTGCAAATGCATTTGCTGGTCAAATATGATTTTTGTATCTATTTTCAGGAAAAGTGTTGGTCTTTAGGTGTTACACAGGTGTGACAGTGTCACAGCTCAATGGAAAAGGTGTCGCAGAGGGCGCCGAGCTGCAGAAAGTTACAATACAAACACAATACATTCAATTACTGTGAAAAGAACTCAAATAGGGAATAAATTACACATGCAAATCACACAATTATTCACAAATAAGACTGTTACTGCGAGTTATGAATCCTAGGCTTAGCATCATTAGCGTTTAGCAAGCTAGCCATTCTCATCTCTCTTGTGGATTCAACATTAGCATTATTAATGCCTGAAATAAATATTTATAACAATGTGTAATGCCATTTAGTGCTTTCAGCTCGTGGAGGAAACACCTGGCTGCTGTTTTCCATTTCGCTCTCGCTGCTTTTCACACAGTTGTACCGTGTTTGGCTACTAAGACTTTTAGCGCTTAAATTAGCCATAAGCTTACAACAGATGCAACTTTTTACAGTCACCTTTCACGCCTACATGAAGTGAGTGTTTGATACGCAACGATTTTGGGGGGAGTACATAGGCTGTATAAAAGAAGTGGGTGTAGCCTCCAGGTCTAAACAAAAGTGAAGCCAATGCTGATGTTGTAAACCTGCATTCTTTCTAAAGGCCAGCAGGGGGCGACTTCACTGCTTGCAGGAAGAAGCCTGATTATGAGAAAATGACCCTACTTCTCACTTGATTTATTACCTCAGTAAACATTTGCAAATGCGTTTATGCTGCTTATCTTTCTATCTCTTGCATGGCCACCTTGTGATTGACCTGTCGCTACCACGGCGACCTGGAGGATACGCCTCAGAATAGAGGCGTATCCTCCCCCAGCTTCACTTTCTTGATCATATATGGTCACTTCTGACTCCAAAAAAAACAAAACAAAACAAGATGGCGACAACCAAAACGCCGAACTGAAGGGTTCTAAACAGTATAGTGACGTCACGGCGGCTACATCCACTTCTTTAATACAGTCTAGGGTGGAGTATCACTTTAAATTCGATTACCATATACTGTATGTTTCGCTCAAGCAGCTGCGGTGTTACATAATGTTCTGCTTCTCTGTAGATGCATTATCACTAATAACATCAAGCATGTGCTCTAAAATAGATGTAGATGCCAAACTGATATGGTGTCTGATGTCACGGTGAGGGGAGGGGCTTTTACACCTTTTCTTCAGCTCTCCCTCTGGATACGAGTGGCCTAGTTTCCACATTTAACTTGTGAAATGTTTGTTATTTCCGTGACGAGATAATCAAAGGCAATATAGCGTCTTTCAGTCCCAATGAGAAGGATTTTCTATAGTGTCTGCTGAGGATGTTGACATATTGTTTGATGTGTTGGTTTTAAATTCTTAGTTTAGCTAATACTTTGGAGTTCAGATCCATTCAGCTGTGTTGTGAAGATCTATCAGTATCTTGTCCTATTAGCATTCAAAAGATGTTGCATCCAATTTTGCCATTTTTTTTAAGGTTTTCTCAGATTTTAAGAGCCCAGCTGCTTTTGACTCAGTGCTTCTAGTTGTCTACCGAGCTCTTCACTGCCACAGCGTTTTGCTGATGCATTTGTTTAGTGTTGATTGTCGTGATTATGAAAATACATTTTGATAGGAGTTGCTTCCTGAGGGATTAGATCAACATGAGCAGCCCTTTCAAGAGTCTGAACCAGTTCACAAATCTGAACAAATAAGTACAGCACCCCCCTCCCACCCAATCTGTCGCATACACACAGTTTTCGGATACAACAGACTATTTGCAGCTGAAGACATACTTTGGATTTTTCACTATCAACAGTAGCAAATATTTTATGACAATGCGTCCCTCTCTCCTCTGCTTTCTTCTGCTCCTCTTGGCTCCAGAACAGTGAATTGGCTTTTTCTTCTCCTGTCTTTTGTAAAAACACCTGTGTTTTTACGTGTTATACATTTCGCCGAAAAAGTCTGCTGCAGGGTGCTGTGTGTGCACGAGACACTTGTGCTGTGATGTGTTGATGGGTTTCAAGATTCGACAGATGAGCCATTACAATAAAAAAGGCACAGAATTATCCAACCCCGTCTGCTTGTGTGATTTTCGGGCGAAATTGAATGAAAATAAAACTTGACGCTCTGAATTTGAAAGCACGTGTCTTCAGACGAGCACATAAACAGGGAACTGCTCATTTTTCTGACGGCCCGCTACTCTGAAACCTGAAGAGTCTGAAACATGCCCCATGGGACTGAAAGCTCATTTGTCCGACGGCCTCTTATCTCGAAAACAAAAGCCCACTGCTCCCAAGGCCTGTTGTTCTGAAAACACACGATCAGCAGTTACAGCGCATCGCTTCTCTTCCCAGCATTATCGGTGCTGAAATGAAATATTTCCATGTCAATATTTCTAACACTGTTTGCTCTGTATGCATACTGGTAACTAAGCCCTCCTGTTGGCCCAGATAGCCGAGAGTATAGCGGACAAACCACTGCTAGAAACCAGTCTGAAAACTACTTTGTGGCCCTGCTACATGTGTCTGTTTCCTGCTTTTCCTGGAAAGTGTAAAATAAAAATAAACACAGCTGCAGACGATCTCAGACACAGCAACGATATTGATGCAGGATGCTTTCTGCAATGGAATATAGCTGGCCTTATTTTACATGCACAAACTATTTACAGTAAAGGAAACAAAGCAGCCTTAAACCTGTTATCTTCAGAGACACTTCAACAATGAAAACAAGGTTTGTTGTCGGCAACAGCGACGCACATGGCTGGGCCGTCGGCACAGCAGAACTATTACCAGAAACGTTAGAATAAACTGCATTTAAGTCACTTTTTGTTTAGAGCCAAAGAAATGTTCGATTGCTAACTTAACAGAACAATATGTACAAACAGGGTACATAAAGGTCTGGAGTCCAGGGACCCCTCAGCTCTTTGTAGACAGTGGTGATAACAGAGAATTCAGTCTGAGTGCTCCTGAAGCCCCCATAGATTAAGAATATTTTTTCAGTCTAATAAATGTCTTACCACTCTTGATAGTTTGGATGGTTACTAATGTTAAAAAATTATTTTTCATGATAGCATAAACCGAGCCACCGAGCACTACCTGCGCTCATCAATAAATCCATTATTCTGTTATTTCCAATTCTTCTATTTGTACTTGAAAATTGTGCTTTCATAAAGGCTTTGAATAGAAGGAGGAAGTGATCAAGGGCAAATTTGAGGAAACTAGTAATCAAATAAAACGTTCAGATGGATTTGAAATTAAATGTGAGAGAAAAATAAAACTATTTCTTGCTTTCCATGAGAGCTAAAATAGCTTTGTGCACATTGCCACCCTGCAGCAGCTCGATAAGTGAAATGACGTTCCACGCTCCAACTCCAGCACGGATGATGGTAGTGGGGTCATTTAAATCGGCTATTCCAAACATAGAAATGCATCAGTTCGCGAGGTTAGCTTGATTTTGAGCTTCAGATATATAAACATGATTTTATACGCAGTTTCTCGACACTTCATTATGTATATGAGCTTTAATTGCATACTTTCATAGTGTTGTGACATTCTGTAACTGTTAGCTGTTAGCGATTACTCACGATCATGCCTAAAACCACCGGATGTCAAGGGAGAGAACAAGCGATGGCCAGCCATTAAAGAGAGAATGAAGCCATTTCACCACCCACTTATCTGTCACTTCCACACTCTGTGACAGCATCCAATGTGTGGTGTAGTACATATTTTGCTTAATAGTGAGTTTTTACTCGATGGTATATAAAGCCTGCGCGCTCAATGGAAGAACTCATGCTGGTTTTTAATCTTCCTAAATTTGATAGAGATTATGAGATCATTTCTTGCTTGATATGAGCCATAAATGTTCCTTTTCCAACTGTGAAAAAAAGTAAATGCTGTTTGTACTTATCTTATCTCTCCCCTGGCATTACTCATGGGATTTTTTTTAAATATTAAAATGCTTCCCCCTTGGATCAGAAAAAAAGAGCATTTTTTGCAGACCACAGCATTCGGCCATCCATTCATTGATAAACAGCGACACTGACAGCAGAGTCATCACTTTTAAAATAGCTAGCGAGGGTGCTTCTTCAGCTAGAAGTGTTGGTAGCCTTGTAGCTCAATTAAAAACGTGATTATCTTCAACCAGAAGTACTTTTTGCACATTGTTTGGTTTTTTTTGTAGCATCCTGACTTCACTGTGTGTGGCAAGTGCAAAATACTGCAACCTGAGCTATGATTTAATTCGGCTTCTTACACCCACGTGACCTGTTTAACAAGTCTCATTAACGTAAACATGGGGAGGAAGTACAGTAGGGCTAGTGGCTGCTCAGATTAGTGCCTCGCGGTCAAGGGCAGTGACGGCAGAACTCCTGCATGACGCCACGGTCTCTTCCGGTGAAGCGAGAGGTGATTTAATGCCTGAGTCAAGTATCCAGCAGCGTGAGCAGGAACCATGATGACTAGTGGTGCTTTGTGTGGGGGGGGTGAAATAAATAAAAAAATAAAAAAAATAAATGGAGCAGAAATGTTCAGATGCATGCAAAGCCATGCCTGATCGCATTAGGGAGCTCGGCGGTTTGAGTTTCTGAAAAGACAATTGTGTGCACGAGACTAATCAACCACTGTGTCTTATTTACTGATGCAAAGTATGATGATAACCAATAAAGTAAATTAGTAACATGTATAATGCATTGAATTCACAATGAGTGTATTATAATTAGTCTTTGAACAAAGGCCAGTAAACAATGCAGCTCAGGCATATAAACAATGCTTGATTTAGCCAGTGCCCCACAGAAAACACGTTGGCACAGCAAATTAACAGCTTGCTGTTGGCCGTCATGCTGACAAGGCTCCTGTCTTCATTACATTCTAACTATGAGTGGCAGGGGGATTGATGCTCTTTTCAAAAATGACAAAATACTCTCTTTGAATATCATCATTTAAGCGTTTCTCGTGTGACACGTGGACATCGCGATGTGCTGTTGTCTGACTTTAACTGCTGAGCTGAAGACGCTGCGCTTTTCCACCTGCAGCCCCGCCAACAGTCTCGTGCTGGAAACGGGACTTTTGTGGAACTTTACTGAAACACCTGGCCACGTCTGCCCCATAAATGTGACCAGCCTGGGGCACTTTTGGAGTCGGCTTGGCCTTTACCCAAAACACACGCCAGCAGTGTGGGTAGCTACACTTCATTCATTTTGAAATAAACAATATCAAAGCCACATCCTTGACGTAGCAACAGTGGAAATGTGGGCTGCAGAGAGAACAGAGGCCGTTTTCAAGGCGGCTGTCGCTTGGTGAGCTTCCGATCACCTGCGTCAGCTGAAGCAACACATGCTTGGAAATGTGTAGAAATGATTTGCAGCTGTAGGATTAATGACAGAGACACCTTCCTCAAAAATCATTTGTCGGCTGTTGTGAAATCATTAAAATGTTACGTTTTCATTAAAACCTGTGCAAAACTGAAATGTTTCATATTATATAGAGAGTTGATTATCTGTTAGTCTCTCTCTGATGTTGGTCTCCCTGTATTATCTTCTGCAAACTGCAGCACTTTCAGATACTCGCTCCTGCCCCTCCCCCGCTTTAAGCAATGCATCTCTCCGTGTGAGCCTCTTCTGTCTCTCCATCCATTTATCCATCTTCCCACCCTTCCCACTCAATTCACTTCCAGCATCCCACATTTCATCAATCTCTGTCTCTCTCGCTCCATCTATCCATTATCCATACGTCCTCCCACTCCACCTGTCCCCCTCTGTTTGCCCCTACCCTTAATCACCCCCCGTCATACCTGTGGCCTCCACCATGCCCTCAAGGATAACCACGATCTCAAACTCCTCCTTCTCCATTTGAGCCAGTGTCATCTCCCAGAAGGGGCTCTTCTCATTGATCTCGTGAGAGATGATGAGCGGCGACACCAGGAACAGCCGGTCGTCTCCCGTGTCGAAGCCGATGTTGATGTCAGTCTGGTTGAGTGGGATGAACTCCCCCTCCTTGGTCTGCTGCGAGCGGATCAGCTTTGCTCTGATCGATGCCTCCACGATGTGAGAGTTCCTCAGGTCCCCGACCCGAAACATCAGGCACATCTTGTTGTCCCGCACCGATATGACGGCATTGTGCGAGAACATGAGGGTCTCGGCGCGGTTCTTTGGCTGTGAGATCTTGACAAACATGCAGCCCACCATCATGGCATTAACAATGGAGCCCAAGATGGCCTGCACCAAAAGCAGTATGATACCTTCAGGGCATTTTTCCGTAATTACACGATAACCGTACCCAATGGTGGTCTCTGTTTCAATGGAGAAGAGGAAAGCTGAGACAAAACTGTTGAGGTTCTCCACACAGGGGGTCCAGCCCTCCTCATCAGCATGCACCAGATCCCCACGGATAAGCGCTATCAGCCACCACAGGAAGCCAAAGAAAAGCCAGTTGACGACGTAGACCAAGGTGAAAATGAAGAGACTAAGACGCCAGCGTAGGTCCACCAGCGTAGTGAACAGGTCACTGAGGTAACGGTAGGTCTCTTGCACGTTTCCGTGATGAACGTTGCACTTGCCGTCCTTCTGCACGTATCGCTGACGCGGCTTCTTCGCCGGGTCTGAAATCAAGTGGGTTCGCTCTGTCGAGATCTGAGCCTCCCGCAAATGTTTAGGAAGCTTCTTCACCTGAGAGAGAGGCAAAGTGAAGGGAGGAAGGAGCAGAGAGAGGAAGAGAGAGGGAGAGAAAACAGTAGCAATTTAAGTTTTTCTCCACATGGGTGTACTTTACAGCAACGATTTATTTGCATTGATATTTTCTCGTCAGCTACATTGAGTTCGTGGATGTAGGTGTTAACCTCTTTAATGAGATTTTCTTTCGGCCTTCATACATCCACGCTGCTCTGCGCCGCTGGCCGAGAGACAAATAAAATTAAGAGGCATTACAAAGTCACTGCTCTGCGCTTCTCCACAGTGACATTGTGGCTGTCGGTCAATGCACATATACACAGGGAGAGAGAGGAAGAGAGGGTAAGGACATGACAAGAGCACGAGGACGCCCAGGTCTTTGTCTATATTGGCTCAGCTCCAGCGAGGCGATCTGGCCCCACAGCTGTGCCCTGCCTCCCTCCCTGTCCCCTGTGTTCCCTCCCCTCGCACCCTCTGGGACATTGGCAGGCCTGGATAGGAACAGATCCTCCATCCTTCCCCAACAGAGCCTTACGGCATCCTCTGGCATATGCCTGGGGACACACATTGCACTTATCTAGGACCATTTACTCATACTGAGTACATGCAGGATTCTAATAGTGTATATATATCAAACCATTCTGTGCACATTCACACACACATACAGACAGAAAGACGCAGATACAGGCGGGCGGAGTTGTAAGGTACCTTCCAAACAGACCAAGGACATGCTGACACACTGACACTTTACAATCTCACTTCACAACTGAAATGCATTGTGTTGAGGATAAAAAAAGAAAAACAGCTCCTGTGTCCTCTGACTCTCACTCTGCTAATCAGACACCTGTGATCCATCTTCCTATAGCAATGGTTCTCAAACTGTTCAGAAGGTGAAACAAGCTCACGCCCCCTCCACCCTGCTATTTCTTATCAATCACTGACATTGATAGGGGAGGCGACTTTAAATAAAGATCCTGTGTAATGGTAGTGAAATAAAGGTCAGCACCATAGCAGTTTCTCTAGATTCAAGATTTGAGATTTCTTTATTGTCATTGAGCATGACATGTCAATGAAATTTGCATTGCAACCCCATGTTAGAAACAAGATAACAAGAAAGATAAGAAAGATTCTAAAATAAAATTAAGATACTAGAATAAAATACACCAACATGCAATAAAAATATTCGTAAATGTGATTAAAAATATACCAGAAATGAAAATATACTAAGACAATAAAATATACTAAACAATAAACAATAAAATATACCAGTGAAACGTACCGACACTGGTATATCTATATAAATCATAAAATATTGCCCCCCAGTTTGACAATCACTGCATAATCTAAGGCACTCCAATATCCCTGCAGTGGCGTCGGGTGCAGAGCCGGGATAATAGAGTGTGTCAGACGGCTTTATTCAGGATGCTTTCCGTGAGGCGTCAGCTGCTCCTTCACTGCTGCCCTGTACATGCACTTCCAGCCAGGCCTGCACGTACTGTATTGAGTTTTCAGATATTGATGTGAAGTGATCCCCGTTTAAGAAACATTTTGACAAAGAGGAATTGAAAGACAATGCTTATTGACCGGCATCGCAATTAGCGGCTTGATGACGATGCACTCGCCAAATGTCAGCGGGCTCCCTTATTACCAGCTGCAGTCAGGGATATTGGGTCAAACATAGATTCAGGACACAGTCAGACCGGCGTGTCTGTAAGACATCAGTTGTTTCCTTGAATTGTTGTTATTCACCACTCTGGAGCTTTTAAATGAAAGGGGGTCTAAATGCCCCCCTTCATTTCCACACTTTGAGACAGGGTTAATTGAGTGATAGATGAAGCTGTCAAAGCAGCGCTGTCCAATCTTTGTAGTCAATACAGTCAGTGGGGTTGATGGTCAATAAACAAATTAATTAGTTCTGTTTGTGTGGCAGTAGTAAGTGGTGGGTGTTTTCTCCCATTTAGCCTCTCTGGCTGCACTTGGATGGAAAGTACACGTCCAAATCAGTCAGGTAATCAGGACAGATAACTGGTGCAACTCCACCATCTGTCATGGCAGTGAGTAGAGTGCCTTTTCCTTATCTCCGCTGAATTTTGGGAACTGAAGTATATATTTATCAGAGCTAGAAAAACAGGTTTGTGGGGCTCGATCCATAATCTGCACTGTTTATTTAATCTATAAAGTAGGCCTACAGCATATCTACTGCAGCCCTTTCATCCCCCTCATTCCCACCTTTCTTGAAAGACGTCTGGTATTTCTTTCTCACACACGTAGCTCTCTCCCAACTCATCATTCCCATCTCTCTACATCTTCTCCATCCCCTTTTTGAGCTCTCCCGAGCCTCCACCATCAAAATGTTCCTTCACATCCTCTCTCTCGTGTCTTCCACTTTCTCTCCAAGCTGTGGAAAGACTGCACTGATCAGCACAGTGTTTGACCAGCAGTGGCTGTGCGGCTTACCTGTGCAGGTGTGACTCCTATCTCCATGTTGTGGTCCATGAGGACTCGAGAATCTCCTGCCATCCTCAGCTGAAGCTCAACACCTGAAAGACATGAGGTAAAATGGTCCATTAAATTTAGGCGTTAAAACGCAGATATTTGTTGGTGTTTGCGGCAGCACAGCGAGCTTCGGTTGATTGATCACCTTTACTGAAATGAACCAATACACCAGAGAATGCAGGTCAAAGCCACAGTGCCCTGCAAACATGTACAAGGTTTATCCATCAGGCCTTTCAACCTTTCAACCCTCCGCTATCGAAATTACACAACCTCTTTGAAAAGTACATACGTTATGTCCACGCTAACAATGCTGTGTTGATGTATAGTGCAACCCTGCAGGCACATTATTTTCTACATTTAAATTTCCTCAATTTGTCAATATGTCAATATTTGCCAACTGTTGTAATTAGAACCCACAGAAATCCAGGAGGGCAGTTTGAACTATGCGCTTGAAAAGGTCAAATCTCCAACAGAGTAAAATGCTTGCATTTGTATTGGTCATTATATTTTGTCCAGAAGGGTTTTGTTATACAGGTATAGACTGTTCAATTTAAATAAATAATATAGTGCATGTGAAGAATTTTTAACTGCTTTCACTGCAAAAAGTGACCTGATGCAGCTTCTTACCAGACAGTTTTTATGTTTGAGCTATTCTCAATAGCTTATTACAGGCTCTGAGTATCCATAATCTGGTAGAATCTGTGCTGTTATCAGCTGATCCAACAATAGATGTAGAGTTTAACTTTGGGAAATGAAAGCATTATAAAATGTACAAGCCTCTGCTCTGTAGAAAGTGGTACAGTTTGAGATCACCTGAATTTCCTTTGACATTTAGATATTATCCTGTTTTTTTAGTAAATCACCACAATCAAGAAGTCGTGACCTTATGGAGGACATTCATATGACAGACAATTAAGTCTTAGAGATTAATGGTAGCTGGGCCTGCAGCACAGCCCTCTCACATCCATAATGGGGAGGTCAGTGAAAAGAAACCATTGCCAAATGCCACCATGCTTTGACTATCAGTGCAGCTGGGTTCAGTTCAACTTTCCCACCTCACTAAGTGTGGCGTCACGAGAGTGCGGCATGATTTTTTTTTTTTTTTTTTTTTTGCCAGCATGCGACATTTTAAGCCACGTTAGCAGCATAGCCGACAATATCAGTCGGTCTGTTATTCCAAACTCGCACACACACACAAACGTTCCGCAGGATTACTCCCACTGACGAAGATGATCGTCTGACTCTTCAGCATTAAGTTGACATTTGTGGTTCAGAGGAAAATTTCTCTGCTATCTGATGGATTGCCGTGGATTTGCTGCACGTATTCAAGGTCCCTCGAAGATAAATTCTTTGATGATCCTCTGGCTTTTCCTAGAGCGCCACCAGCAGGTCAACGTTTTCACTTGTACAGTTTCCATTGAAACATGTATATGGAAACATCTGCTTGAGGGATTTGCAGCAAATTTTGGGCATAATTCATGGTTCCCAGGTGATGTATCCTCATGTCTTTGTCGACCCCCTGACTTTTCCTCTAGCGCCACCATGAGGCTAACATTTGTTATTTTTAAACAAATATCTCAACAACTGTTGTACGCATCACCAGGGAATGTGGTACACACTTCCATGGAGCCCAGATGATTATCTGTTTGATCCCCTGATTTTTTGTCTGTTGTTCAACCATAATGACTCTGTGTTTAGTGCTAATTAGCAAATGTTAGCAACTTAGATGGTAAACATGGTAAACATCGAGCCATCGGAATAGTGTTTTCCTCAAAATGTGTTTGGCAAAACAAAACAATTGTCCTATTTTTTGGACAGAGCGTTGGGCTATTCATGAATGCAGCACCTGAACAATCATCAATGACCTGTACATGCATTTGCAGATTACCCTCTAAATATACACCCATGCTGAATTAAGTATTAACACATACTGTAAATGTTAAAATATTAATACATATTTGAATTTCATAAGACCACAGCATTCTGTATTTGGGTGAATGCACATAAAATTTTAAAAGCTCAGGAAGCTTGTTCCATCTGGCAGCCCTGTCCCTCAAGTGTAGAGTACAACTGTGATTACCCATAGAAGGCTGCCTCTGTATGTCTCTAATATACTAGTATGTACAACATGATAAAATAGTCTGATAAAAGTGCAGCATTTTCTCTGCTGGAAGGCCTTAGCAAAGGATTAGCTGCTAACATCACATGGGAGACGACCCAGTGTCCACTGTTGGCTAATTTGCCAGTACAATGAAGCAGGCTCAGCTGCAGTGCTTTTAACGGCATCATTTTCCCAAAGAGCAGGCTCGTCATTGCCAACACCGCCAGTTGCTCCGAGTGCATGTGCCCACATGCACACACATACACAGACACACAGCTGTCTATATAGACACACAGCTCCTCCTGGGCCACACCACCCCTCAGATCTGACGCAGCTATTGCTGTCTCTTTTCCTATACATTCAATCTAATAAAAGACAAATGTACACATTGTCTTTGTGGCTGTTTTTAGCTCCGCTGGTGCAGCTAGGTGATGTGCTGACAGTCTACACAATGTGTGATGCTGACTTGTACGTGGAAACGGGTATTTTTAAACATCTGTTATGTGATGTACAAAGTGGCAGGACAAGTTGAAAAGGAACAGTTTCAATGTCTGCTATAGCTACAGAGGGGAGGGAAGGTATGAGCATGTGTGTTTGGGTGGAGGGGGGGCTCAGATAAAGCCTTAATTTTAGCAACAATCTTACAACACCTTTGAGTCTCCACAAGAGGCAATTAACTTATAGAGCCCCTGGGTGTTGCTTGAAAATCCAGCACTCGTAATTTACTAACGGCTTGTCCACGTGTACACGGGTGTTGTTGAAAATGGGCTTTTCCTGCTTCATTCTCAAAAAAACAAAAACAAAGCAGCTTTTTAAAACAAATCTCTGTCCACATAAAAATTCAAATGAAGCGCTACCAAGAGCACATCAAACCAACCCGAACCCTAAAGCCATGCCGGCCAATCAGAGGCCTGAAAAAAGCTGTTACCAGTAAGCTTTCTGCAGCTAGAGGTCCGACCAGGCCTCATCCAAAACCAGCTAACGCTAGTGGCGAGGTCTGTGACGTGGAAGTGTTGGGTTATGGAACAGCGACCTCCGCTGTAACCGTTCACTTATATCACTAGATCACTTAATCATATAAAATATCCTGTTAGCATGGTTAGCGCCAGCACGAAATGTCTCCTCATGCAAACAAAGGAGATAGCAGTGTGCACTCTGACGTCAAACTCAGTTTTCCCCATCTACATGCCAGCACTGAAAGCGGAGTTTTGAAAATCTTCACCCTGGAGGGAGTTTTCCAACAGGTCCAAGGCCAAGACGCGTAGAATAAGTCTATGTGCGGACTACAGGATTTAAAGAACAAGAGAGACAAAGAGCCTCATAACCAAGCAAGCAAAAGAACATGGGTAAATTGCTTTAGCCGCTGGTTCCTGACCTTAACAACATCTGACATTTCTTTGTCATCTGTCTTTGATGTTACTTTATTTGATCGCTGGCGAGCGAGGGCGGAGAATGCAAAGTCGAGTGTGGAGAAGTGAGAGGACCACGTCACAAATCAGATCCACACAGGAATGTAGTGTTGACATTGATGGTCCAAAGCAAAGGGCAGAGTGACGTGACAGGCATCTGAGCAGGGAAAAGACAGACAGACGGACAGCAGAGGCGCGGGACACACACAAAGCTTCTGACAAAGCTCGCTGAATACATTAAAGGGGTTGCAAGGTCTCGCTTTCTGACTCATTTTAGGTTCTCTCATGAATTAAACATGGCTCCCTGGAGATTTGTGAACTCCAGACCTGTGTGTGTTTTCAGCGAGGCTGCGATTGTGGCGTCTGTTCGCGGCAGCAGACTCAACAAGTCCAAATGAGAGGTGTTCGAACATGGATACCAGCTGGGGTGTTTTATCTCGCCGCTTTAAGAGGGTAACAGGCATTTATCTTGTTACCGGGAGAGTGACAGGATGCTTTGGCTGAATTGTGTTTGTGTCCTGATAACAAGAGCACTCATCTGTTGTGCTTAAAGCCAAGGGGTGCTAGTAAGCCAGGGAACTTGCCTCCTAAGGGATATCTACAGGACATACGTTTTCCTTGTTTGCTGACGCTGCACGCCGTAAACAATAATCTGCACAGAGCGCAGCAAAATGTGCCTTTTTTCCTTTCTAACCTGTGGCAAGCTCTATAATTTTCCCCGAGGGCTGGTATTGTACTGAATAGCACTTACTTCATGATTTAATTTTCTCCATTTTCAGAACTTCAGAAACTTGTGTTCTCAGCTTGATGTACCGTTCCGAAAGGTAACAGCCGGCTTGGAGCTGATCCAAGAAAGGTTTTTATCAATACTAATCACTGTTCTAATAAAGCACCATGCAACAGATTAATTACCTGAATTATAATTCTCACTTGATCAACATAATTTCAAATAGTTTCATTCTGTGAGTTACTTTTTTTTGTTTCCCATTATATGGAGGTAATCAATTTAGTTTTTCTGGCCTGGGGAGAAACACTGTTTCCTGCTTGAAATTTGCACAGACGTGCTTGTTTTGCAAATGCTGAGAATGCTGCTTGCTGCTGTACAAGTTTTCTATCACCAAACTGCTAACTGTTCAGGAGTGAAGATAAATCAGCAGTATTTCCATTCTAGAAATATCTAACATATATATGCATTACAGTAACCCTTCCACAGACCAGGCTCTGACCTGACGATAGTGCTTATGCTGCTTAGCATGACAGGGTTACAAATGGCAGTTAGATGTTGCAAACTCAGCAGCATCCCTTAGTTTATGATACAAATTTAGCTCTAAGTGGGCACTCATCCGTGGATTTTGAGGTCACGGCTTGCAGTTTTCTGTCAGCTCATCATATACAGTGCTGACACGGAAGAGACAGAGAAAAACGGGCAAAAACAAAGAGAAAAAGAGGAAGAAAAAGGGAAGACAAAGGTTGCAGCAGAGCTGATCCTTTAAGAGACTTGAATCAGCAACTATATTTACCGAACCACTGCATCAGATAGATGTTTACACTGGCAGAGTTGTCCAGCTTATCTCTATTCCCGTGGAAGCTGCAGAACTTTCTATTTCCTTGATTCCCTGCCCTCCGTCACTCCTCCCCTTGAGTGAAAGCAAGGAGCCATGGTCACCGGGCCTGTCATGATTATGTCCCAGGCTAAGATTGGCCCATAAAATAACATGGCTTCATCCCTTATCTCTGCTCACTTATGACACTTTGAGGTCGGGCGGGTCAAATGACTAAAAACGTCCCGAGCTAGTTTGGCTCCAGGCCCAGCAAAGACGCACGCACGCACACACACACTCACACGTGCACAGCCACAGACATAAACACATACACACAAACTTCATACTGTCCCTCCCTCCCATTTCCCCATTACGCCCGATAGTGAGCTGAGTGTATCCAGTTGTGTCCTTCTCATGGATGACCTTCTCTGGAGTGACACTGCTGCACAGAGACGTTCGACTCACACTGGAGAAACAATTTCCCTAATGATATGTCCAACTCTCTCTCTCTTTCTTTCTCTCTCTCACACACACACCCACACATACACAGACACACACACACACATCTCCCTCTGCCCTTCCATGAATCTCCATCTTCCAGTACATTTTGCACACACCCTTCGAAGCCATAAATAACTATCATAGCTATTAAATTGTTACTGCTGCACGTTTCAGGTCTGCCTCGCTCCTCCACTAAGATGAGCTTGTTTTTTAAAAAATGTGACATGCCAAGATTTCATATTTGCTGCTGAGTGGGGCTTGGATGGGATTAAAACCCAACACTTACTGAAGCCAAATAACACCCTCTTCAACCGCGCTGGCCTGAAGCGTGAGAGACGGGATGGAAAGAGACAGAGGGACGAGACGTGAGACGTGTGAAGTTGGGTGGCTGGGCATACTCCCCAACACCCTGTTTCGTTTCCTTATCGGCCCTTCCTATCAGGCTCTTGCTGTGATTTATGGCTTTAGATCCCAGATCCCCTGTGCCACCGCTCTGTATTAGAAGGCAGTGATGGCTAAGCAAAAAGAGCAAACTTGAATGAGAGGTACGGACGTGAGTGTGAGCATGATAATCTGCATTAAATATAGTAGGATTGCACAATATATTACAATAAACTGATCTGTTAATTGTTTAGAAATCAGAGCCAATGACACAAATCCTCTGCATCAAACCTGATCATACTATACTGTATGTGGTTCAGTAATCTTCTGATTCACCTCGCTGCAGAGGACAGAGGAGCAGGGGAGGATGGGATGCGGGAGGATGGGAGGCCATGAGCATGGCGGGGCGGGGTAGCAGAACCAGGCAGTGTGTGGTGAATGCTGGAGGAGCCAAAGGTCAAATGGTCTTGATTGGAATTCCTGACATGCTTCGCTGTGTCCCCGTGCCTGTCCCAATGAGGAGCCTCCTCCTCTAGTCATCTCATGCCAAGTCAGAATAAAATGAGATTACCACACCACGGCCGCATGTTAAAACTCCAAACTGCAGCTGAGTAAAGAACCCTTTGCTCAGTGCATTTTCTGACAAGGTGTCCTTTAGTGATGAGCTTAAACCTCTGCTGCTGAAAGTAGATGACATGGTGTGAGTGTGAAGCAAGATAGTGTTGAAAAGTAGTGCTCAGCAATCTCTTAATCTTAAGAAAAAATATCTTTAAAAGAAGAAGCATGTCAAATAATAAATTCTGCGCTGTCACTCTCACACAGTATTCCTCGTCTCCGTCCGTGTTAATGAGCTGCAAATTTACGGGGATGTGCCTCCCCTGGGTGATGGATGCATATGCTTCATACACTGCAAAAAATCTGCTTTCAAAAACAAGACAGAAAAGCTGTCAGATGGGGGAAGTATTACTTAGAATAAGCAAAATCGTCCGCAAACAGAATAGGAAAATTTCACTCACCGAGATTTTTAAAATAAGCAAAAATATTTAGTCATAGTTATCTTAAAAGTGGTGATGCCAGACCAAAAACAAGTACATTTGTCTGGCTACAAAGAATTAAACAAATCAGCTCTGGATTGTCAGTGTCAATCAAACAGTTTTAGAATTCTGGGATTTTAGTTTCAAGCATTGTGTACGACGTTACACTATCTTATTCATTTAAAATTAAGGACATAAAAGGCTTGAAACAAGTGAAAGAAGCATATATTCCCTCGATTTAAGATAGTCCACCTTCCTTCGATTTCACTTTTTGCAGTGTAGACGCTATGTACAGAGTGTGTTCGCGTCTTACATCTTAATGATACTGCAGTGATGTTTCTTATCAAATGCTCAAAGTGAAGTGTGTGCATGTCCTGAACGCCCCCTGGTAAGTTAAATGGTGCTTTGTGTGCTTCCTGTGGTGGTTCCAAGGGTGAAACCCTTCATCCCCAAAAAAGGCCTTGCCACGCCAGTTTCCACCCTATTTGCAGGCAATTAATATTAAAAATATGGTGTTGAAAGTTCATGATATTTTCCTGATTGGTGTAAACTTCTTTACTCACCAGTTTAAAATTCACTTTGCCCACTGTATAAAGAAAAAAATGGTTGCACCAGCAACCCAGGAAAATCCACCAATGGATGTCACCGCTGCTTCGCCCAATCTCAATCCTTGACTCTCTGTCGTCCACTGATGCTGCTGCAGCTGGTGCTAAGTGACAGCCAGGTAAGGTGTTTTAATTTGTTTGTTATGCTCAGTTGCAGACGTCTCACCCTCAATAAATGAGAATCTGCAGCGGAGTGTGTCTATATCACAAAATCTACAACAGCAGTGGTTGAATGATCCTAGCCTAGCTATAGCTCACAGCATGCTAGCTCAGCTCGTGACTCATGCATGAAAATAAATAAGTAAATCTATAAATAAATAAAACCTCTTTTGGAAAAAAAAAGTGTTCGACATAAAATATGTTTTTATGTCGTGGCATCATTATTTGAGTCACATGAATAGAAAACATCACCAGAACGCAGGAAATTCTAGCTTGTCTGAAACCTCACGCCACTCTCTTGCCAACCCAGGTCAAACTTGTTAAAGCCGCCACTGCCTTGCACCTCATGAATCAGTGTGAACTGTGAACGTAGCTGAGCTGCTACTGTGTCTGTGCATCAATGCAAGTAAATCATATTCATGGACATTTGTTATACTGGCCAATTAAAGTGACTGTACTTGCAGTGCTTGTGCTGTGTTTACAAGCACATGCACTACGTGACTGCAGCAATCCTGTAACACAATAAACATAAACCCTCATGTGATTTACTTAAACTTGCCTGACCTGAATACTTATCAGCTGGACACGAGACATCAACGCATCTCTGCCATTGTGGTCCATGCTTAACTAAAGGAATCCTCATGAATAGCACCAAGCGTCCTCCTTTATTAAAATAACTGCAGATAAAGGCTGGTGTGGCCCCGCTGGCTACGCCAGGAGCAGGAGATGCTGTAAAACTTCCATTTCATTCCATATAACCTGCTGCTGACAGATAAGAACAAGAGCCATTATTAAGATTCTTGAGAGCCAGTTAACGTGGACATGGGATGTATACTGGAAAGTATTTTCGCAGTTGTCAAGTGCAATCTGTGACAGATTGCAATGAAGAGTCTTTCTGGTAACCAGGTATATTAACTATGTAAATAAAATATTCCTTCCAAACTGCCTGAAAGGTACAAACACTGCTGAAGATGCTGACAGCTGTGTGAAAACCCAAAGAGGCAGCAAGCTGTTTTTTCTGCCCTTATCTCTTGACAGGGGACTGATGTGCATGCATGTGTTTATCCACTTCCATGTCCATTTGTGTTGGTATAGGTGTGCTGGCCAAACAGACAAACACAGAACAAAGAGGTGATCTCTGAAGCATCCATCTCTTTGCCAAACAGAGGGTTTGTTTGTGCTGCGTGTAGGCTGGAGCAGCAGCTCCATGCACTGTATCAACTTTATGTGTGATACGACTGCAGGAGAAATACATGCATCGTGCAGGCGCTGCTGAATCGGTGAGTGGGTCCTCCCCATAAATCCGGCGCACAAGCATCGTAGGTGACACTTTAAAACACAGCAAACAAGGGCTTGAATTTGCATCGGTTGCAGATTTACGAGCACATAAACCCAGCGATTTTCTTCGAGGCATGATGAGATGAGAGAAATTTTATGCTGCTCGTCTGCTCCGTGCAAGTGCCAAGAGATTGGATTGTATTCATGAAGAGCTCACAAAGGGCAAGGCTATGACTTGTGAGTTATACACAAAGTTATTTCCTCAAAGAGGGACGTAGCACTGAAGGAGAATATTGACATGACAATTCATTCAGTGAGTGTTGCATAAATAAAACATCTTCATGTAGGTCTATCAACAGCCATGCAAAAAATATATATATATACATGTATACTGTATTTTTTATGCAGTGCTCTGACATGCACACACATTTGCCAGAGCACTAAATATAAAAATAATAAAAAAAATCTTCACGCCTTGCTAAGCTCTTGACACAAATGCGCTGCTGCGGTATTAGAGAATGTGGATCTGCTTGAAGAACGGAGCTTTCCCTACATCCCCGAGAGACACCCAGTCTTGACTTAATAAACAGATCAAATTAATTATTCGCAGTGTCTTCTCTTTTGAGGGTCTCCTGCTGAGCATTACATCTGCCCTCTCCCCTCTTTTGTCCACTTGTTAAGGAGATCAGGAGAAGGATAATAACCCACCAGGAGTGGAGCGGGGAGCACAGCGCTGGGTTGCAGCTACAGTGATAGCGCTGATAATGAGGTCAAAAGGCCATCCATCATAAACCATTACATCTTGGCCGTTCACGTGTCCCTCCACACTTTTTAAATAGCCAATCAGGGTTCAAGCAGCTGTGAGCAGGGTCATGGTAGATCAGAGTGATAGAAGTAGCCCGGAGTGTGGAAAACAGGCAGGTGATGTTGCAGAGCCGGTATTAAGAAAGCATTCCGTCACACTGGGCTTTTGCTTTCCTTTCGCTCCAGCGGGTTTGAGTTAAGAATCGGCCATATGTAAAAAAAAAATGTGGTTAATGATGAGAGCAGAGATGGCCTGAGGATATTAATAAATGATGATCGAGTCCACTCACTGCCTTGATGCTGTCTTGACAATCTCTGATGAGACAATACCAGGAAGGACAGGAGCTTTGGGGAAACCGCGCTCGACGAATGTGGCTGCTAAGCCTGCTGCATTGTCATCAAAGTTTTACAGCAACAACTCTGGAGATGAGTGCACTGAACTGCGGCTACAGTACAGGAGAAAACAGTGGCTAACATCTGACATTAAAGCTAGAAGCCCTAATCCTCAGCCCAGAGAGAGTGTTTCAAGGGAATCAATATAAATGATTTTCTCTCAATGCTTTTGATGTAGCCTACAATATTCATGAAAACATCGCCAACAGCTATCGCTACGACGCGTCCGCCGCTTTAGCTCCCGCTTTTATGCAGCTTATTAAAAAACGCGTAAGAGCCGAAACATGCTGCGCTGTGTGTTGGTGGCACAAGACCCCCTCCTTCACACACAGACACACACACACACTTGCACTTACAGTAACACACAGATAGATGCACACGAACGGCAGCTTTGCTCCGCGCTCATGCTGCGCTTGTGAAACTCCTGCATTGCACTGAGAGAACTACAGCACGGCACACGAGTGTGCGCGAACAGCAGGAGTGTTGGCTTTTCTCTGCTTGCGTCAGAGAAATCCATTGGCTTTCTGATTACCCTGCCCCCGCCATGAGGGCAAGGAGATGCATGGCGATGAGCTACGTACGTATCTCGGCAGTGACATTAGATGAAGGAGGCAAGATGTGATGATAACAAAGGCAGTAACTGATGGAGGAGGGTAATCCAGACACTTTCCTCATCACCACTTTCCTTTTCCTGCTCTCTTGGTCCTGAAGTGTATTGTCTCACATCTTCTCTTGCTATCTGCCCTTGTCTCCCTGCCTCCAGCCATCTGACTCTCATAGTTTTTGATCTTCTTACTTGAAAGATTCAAGTAACGCACACTTTTGATTTGGCAAGCCCCTCCAGATGGGATTTGTGGCTGTGCAGTGAAACACATAATGCAATCACAGCGTGTGATGCCATCCACAGACAAACTGAGAGGAGGCAGCTCGTACGTGGAGCCACGGTCGTACCATGCATCAGCGGCTTTAAAACCTCCTCCTCTTTCGCCTTCCTCTCTCCGTCTCGTCCTCTGCTTTTTTTTTTTCTCTCTCTCCATCGGCGGTGCACGAGGCTTACCTTCAGGTCTCTGCAGGAGTAGCTGGCAGGCTCCCTTCGAGGCATTTCACAGCTGCTCTTCTCCCCAGGACTGCGCACTCCTTTCCTGGCTTTGTTCAATCAACAACAGCCCTCCTGCCTCTCTTCTGCCACCCAGCTCCTTCTGCTCTTCACCGCTCTCTATCTACTCCTGTGTGAGAGGGGGGTCTGTCTGTGCATGTGTGAGGGAGAGGAGGAGAGAGAGAGGCAGAGAGACAGGGAAAGAGAGGCAGAGGCAGAGTGGGTCAGAGAAGAAATGGAAAGGATGTCAATATGCGTGCGCTCTCCCTTGAATGCTCCTCTCTTCTCACTTCCACACAGAGATTGGACCTCTTGTCTCTCAGGATTTGTCCTTTGTAAGAGTGTGTGTTTATGCCGATTTGCACAAAGCCTCACCATCAGTGGATGTGTGTGTGTGTGTGTGTGTGTGTGTGTTCACCACATGGCTCCCTTCTCCCTGCAGCAAAGGCAAAGAGAAATATGTGTAATAAAAAAAAAGTCAAGTAGAGTGGTATAGCGAGAGGTAGGAAAGGGAGATGAGTGTGTGTGTGTGTGTGTGTGTGTGTGTGTGTGTGTGTGTGTTGGGGGTGCAGACAGGGAAAGAGCGATGGTGAGGAGTGTGGTATAATCAATTGCTCTAAAACTGCAGTTGAAGAAAAAGCCCCAAGGGTTTGAAAGAGATATAAAGTGGCAGCAGTGACAAGAGTGTAAGGGGTAAGAAAAAAAAAGTGCAGCGCAAGACAAAGAAAGAGTGGAAGAGGAAGAAAAGCAACAAAGAAGTATGAAGGGTGAGGTAAATGGGAGCAGGTACAAAGGAACAGCAGCTAGGTAGAGATAACAGGGAGAAAGGGACATTTTGACCCAGAATTTCAGGCCTGCAAATCAGTTTTGGTGTCACTTCCGCTACGTGAATCGCAACCGCAGTTCCTAACACATAGTAAGTGATGCTTCCTGAATGAGTTGGAGAAAAAGTGCGCTGACCTCCGCTTGGCCTCATTAGCCTCACATCAGCCGTGATGATGGCCACTGCGCCCGCAAGGCGTGGTTCAAACGTGAAGTAAATTCATGTAGCTTAGCAGCAGAACTCATTCATTCCCCGCGTTTTAAACTGCGTTGAGTAACTGCCACGGGGACGCGTGTCCTCCATGAGAAGACGGATGGATGGACACTTGACACCGAGATGTTATCAGGCAAAGGGAAAATTGAATGTAGACTTGACACATCCGAGGAGGAGTGATGGGAGCGAGAGCAGAGAGAGAGAGAGAGAGTGATATGGAAATGATGATAAGTGGGGGAGGCACAACAGAAGCAGCTATCACAAGAAAGCCTCTTCATCTACTTCCTGCATTGAGTTTGGGAGGAGATTTACGACTCTGCGGCCCCCCCTTTGCTCCTGCATTTGCACCCCCACCCCTTCTTGAGTCGCAGGGGCATAGTGTGATGCTGGGAGACCCCCCCCCCCCCAGCGTCCTCGACCAGCCGATGAGCCAGTGACAGCGGATTATGGAACATCAAGGACTGAGGCTGCAATAATTAGGAGCTTGGGATTTGGCTCAAGGATGCGAGTTCTGGGCCACGCTGACGCCTGCTCCCAAGGTGGCGGTGCTAGTCTTGGCAGTGATCATGAAGTGTTGGTGTTCTTTATTGTAAAAATCCAGAACCTCCGGCGGCAGCGCCACATGAGTCCTGCGTGTGGATCAGCCCCTAGTTGTTCAGATCCAGGGCATGTGTAATTATTTCCCCTCCTGAGGTTACACCATTATTGATCAAAGGCGAGCCCCTTCCACCTTATTGCCTCTCCTGTTCATCTTGTGGGGAAATCCATTCAGTTGACTCTACCACCTCCCATTAATCACACATCACACATTAATAAAGCTTCTTGGCACATTCATTATTACAAGTGCTTGGAGGAAAGTTTTGTATAGTGTAGACTCATTTGCATAACGTTAACGGGTGTGGGTGACACAACATAATAGGCTCTTCATTGGTCCTTGAACAGATGATCCATAAGAATGTATGACGCTGTGGATTATCCTGCAGGGTGAAGATACCTAATACAAACAGTGAAGTGTTATGTATGTTCTGGCTCTGATTTAATATTCATCAATGCAGAGATTTCCATATGAAATAAACTGAGCTCTGTCTCCTATGTTCATTGTGGGTATGTGCAACTCTTGGTATCCTTCCTGCAGCTTTGTGAATGGGAAATACACGATGTGTATACTGATTTGCAGTCATTTAACAGTTCAGATGGGATAACAGCATCAGTGGGTCAGTTTAGACTCAGCATCACCCCACACAGAGTCAGGCCGTGGCCGTCAGGTGAAGAAATGACCATTTCAGAGGTGTGGATGCATCGAGTGAGGAGGTGTGGATGAAGTGTCATTTTTCTTAATCCTCTCTGCTCCCTCGGCTCTCATATTCTTTTTCCTCCAGAAACCCTAAACTCCCCCGCCACCCGCCCACCCCCATCCATACTCTCCCATTCGCTCCCCCCTTTGGCCCCATCCCTCCTCGCTTTCTCTCACCTCCTCCCAGGCTTCATTAGCTCTGATTGATCCTCTTGTCAGAGCTTATGGCACCGCGATGAACTGCATTGTTACTAGCAGCTCAGGACAAGAAGGAGCAGGAATGGAACTCGGAGGACAACGTAAACATAACACCACAAGGGCATGGTGGAGAAAGTTAGGTGTCTGAGTATATGTTTGAATATGCGCATTGGGATATTCCTTACAAAACAGAACAAATGTGTCACACTGTTATTCTCGGGACTTAATGGTTTAGCAGAAATGCTATATGGTGCACTGCTGGTAATATCTTAAATATTTAACTGCTCAACCAAGTGGCTGTTCGCGTTCAATGTTACATAGCGAGCGCAACTGGAGACCAGAATTTAATAGCATGGAGAACTGGTGAATGCATGAAGAGGCAAGGTATGTTTGCAATGGAAAACGTGTAAATTATTAAACAATCTATCTGAGGGAGCTGGTGCAGCTTTATCTTAAACAAATTCATCAGTGCCAAACAATGGGTTCAACACATCATCATCCAGAACACAAAATGAGGATATAGGAGCGGAGCAGCAACCATTACGTACTCCTCATTTCTTATTCTTCAGTATCATTTAAAGAGAGGCTTCACTTAAGGAAATGAGTACATCTATTAGCATTTAAATTATGAATTATGCGAGTGTGAAGATCTTCAGCTCAGCACTGTGCTTGTTATGTGTGAATACATAATTTAGAAATACTGTAGCATGTTTTTATCTTGTGCAAAGAACAGTGAAGTATATACAGTGGAAGTAGCCTCGCATGGCCAGACCTATCTCGACACTTTGTTTTTATGCTGTGCCAGCTCTGGAGAAAGGTCTGGCTGAATCCATTATCTTGCTGCTATAGGGGGAAAAATGCTCCGTCTTGTTTGTGTTTCTTTAAACCAATCACAATCATCTCTGGTGGCGCTAAAACCAGGATGCAACATCTGTGCCCTTGCAAAACAGCGTCAGGAGGAACCTGTTAAGTAGAACATTTGCAAGCCCTGGCAATAAAATGGCTAAATCCCTGCAAAACAAAAGGTAACACCTGCTAGCTTGTTTACATTGGTATTGTTAGTGACCAGGTAAGGGTTCAGGTAACTTGCCATTTTCAGTGTGTAGGTTGCCAGCTCAGAGACTGTTGTTTCATGTAGCGACTGGGACTTTGAAAATGACAACATGCAGATAGTGAAGGGGAGGAGAGTGCAGACTGAAGCAGGCGTTGGGTGAGATCATATCCAGTGATAAACACTTTCTCAAAAACAACATTCAAATTGATTGACTTTGCTTTATTGTGAATATTGTTATGCATGGACATGAATCAACTACTAAGCCTGGGCTATTTCTCATTGGCTCATCAGAAAGGATTTTGTGATTGACAGCCCAGGGTTACCAGAGTTATTGTGAATTATTTCTCAATGGATGCGAGAGATTCAGATCCATAGATACAGACATCTTTATACTGGACAGTACTATAAGGAGAAGTATGTGAGATGGGAGTATTTTAGTAGCTGTTGTAAAACTGAATATCTTGTCATGTAGATGCATCATTTCATGCTGAAAGCCATATGTCAACCATAAATGCTCTGTTTTTAGTTCATGTTTTGAACTTGGGGAACAAAATGTGACTGATCCTTGCATGGACACCACTGCACGGCCCAGACACAGTGACACTATGTGGAGGAAAGAGGTACAGCAGTCAGTGTTTAAACATGATCACTACCCAGAGCTCTGCGCATGGATGAAATCTACCTTCCAGGGGAGCATCCTTAAATCTTTGCTACTCTGGAAGTAGGAGTGAACTCTTGTTCAGCAACATACTGCAGATTGGAGAGAACCTGTGCTAAAGCGGTAATAATGAAACAGCAGATTGCTGTTTTTTTATTGGTCACAATTCGTCAGCCGCTGACAGTCTGAAGCATCAGACTCTGTTGGTCTGTTCCTGTAAGAACTACGTGTTGTAAAGCTGATATAAGTGGTCAAACCAAGTCGATTTTCAGCTTGATCCTATTAGCTGAAATCGAGAGCTCAAACTATAAAACTCAAGGTTGAATTTCTCCTGCTTTATTCTTTATCTTTGTCATCACTTGCAAAAATAAAGTCTTGCGGGAAATGTTGTGCATCACAGTGGGTTGATGTGCCCTGCTCAGCGAGGAGCAGACAGACATCAGTGATATTACCTTGATAAATCACAGTTTGTTTGCTGTGACAAGAATAAAATGAATGTTTATTTCATTAAGGAATGTTTATGGCGAGAGAATATTTGAGTCCAAAGCAGGGTGAGTAAATACTTGTGCGACTCTCCAAATAGCTCCAGGGAGACATAAATATTTGATCTAATTCAATTATTCTTAAGAAATAATTTGGGGAAACATTCCAACATCGTCACAATATAAAGCCTTTAAAGCCCATTTATGAAATGAAATTGTCTACTTGACTTTTTCAGTCCGTTGCCCACTGGCCCATTCTTCCCTATTGTCTATGCCATAATTCAGTCCCATACCATCAATGTCAAAAAGCTTTGGTATCCACGCATTAGAGCAGCCTCCTCCTCCAATGGTTATGTGTTCAAACTACATCTGCAGGAAAGTGCTCTCAGGCTGAGTTCTTCACCATACCTTCCAGCTCAAAGACATTCATGTGAACGGTTTAATATGCAAGTTTAGAGACACTTCTCTTCTAACAGTGCTCTGTTTCAATACGCAGGGAAGCACTGCCGAGCAGTCATTAGGACCACTACAAAGCAGAGATTCGTCTTTGTAACGAAAGGATCCTTTTTTGGAGTTCATTTGCATTATCTTTGTGATATAAGAAAATGAAGTAGCCATGGAAGGAGGGTGAAGAACTGTAAAAAAAAACCAACAAAAAAACATGAAAGGTGATATCGGGGCCGTATCCACAACTGAGAAAAACATATAATCCCTCAAGTGGAACAATAGGTCACTGTTCTCTTGAGGGTTTTGTCACCAGGTGTCACTTCACATTGTTCAAAATTGAATTTGCTCTAATTCCACACATGCTATTGACCGTGCTGCAGCGCAGTGGCTGGGTGAGAGGGAGAGGAGCGATTTGAAGCTTTTAAGAGGGGTTTCGTGTTTTCTTTCCTGTTCATTGAGCTACTCGTTCAAGCCATGTGGCTGCTTAATCAGGCTGAAGTCCTTTGAGTGGAGGGTGTATGACAGGAAGATCATAATGCGGCCTGCGAATAATTGAGTAGAGGGCAAAACTACGTGTATGATCCCCCTGTGACCTTGAGAGCTTTGAAATGCTGTACATCAAAATTAAACCCAGTTGACAAGATAAACATAAAAAAATGTATTATTTGGTTATTTCTTCAATAATAAGGCATAAATAAGGTTACTATTGTTCAATCACTGGTTGTGAAGCTTTTCACTCGCACTTTATCTCCACACATGTCTGCAGGGCAAATAGAATTACACCCATGCAGGCTTAAAGAAACAAAAGATACAAATAACCTGAATGCGTGGCCCTGAAGCCCCGCATACCACATCTAACTCGGCAGTACCTTAAATGTTTATGGCATGCTTACATCTTACACTTCGTGGCTTACTTTATTGTACATGCCACACTCACATTCCAACCATCTGATAACGAAGCTGAAATAGGTTATCCATGTCTTGGAGAACAACTGCGGTTATCAAGGGATGAAGTATGGCGTAGTAAAAACATGCATGATTCCATGAATTTTGATGAAGCCCAACAGTTAGTGGGCGAGCAAAGTCATACAGTGGAAAATCCCCACAAACCCTGTTGGCTAGGTTCCTCATCTTTGTCCTCATTCAGGCCTGAAAGTCCTCATCTATGGCTCTCTATTGATATGCACATTGCACCCAAAGGCAACAAAGCTGGGTGCACAGATCCTAAAATCATTATAATCACAACAGCTTTTTGTTTTTTCTGCATGTCTACATCTCTGAGGTTCACAGACAAGATAGTCTTGCACAAGTGAATGCTGACAATAAGGCAGCAAAGTACAGAGACATCTTCTGAAATGCTTTACAGCTTATGTTTGTATTATCACAAGAGGCAAATGCTTTGCAAGCACATTGCACAGCTTGGGATTGCAATGCTTGGCATTTAGCACTTTGCCATTTTTACTCTCAGAATGATGGATATGGAATATGAATGCTCAGTGACATGATGACCCAGCAAAATGGCTGATACAAGTGCAAGGCCCCCCCCTCACTCGCCTTTCCGCTCCCACACACACACACACACACACACACACACACACACACACACACGCACACACATGCGAGCATCATCCCCAAAGTAAAGACCTATTCAGTTCAACCCAAGCAGATCATAGAATATGAAGCCACGTGGTGAATGCTAAAACTATGTGTTGCCAAGCACGCCTGAATCACAAATCATTTCTATTCACACCAGAATTAATTAAAAGTTTTCAGCCCACTGCTCAAGGCTACATTTCATTGTTAACTCTGACTGCGATGGATTTTTTTTTTCTGTTGTGAAACAGCTGGATATGGTTTGCAACTGAACAGGCTTTTTTTTCAAATAGAAAGAAGTAAATGAACGGGCACAAAAGGAGCAGAGAGAGCAGCAAATCCTTAAAAGTGACGCCTCTCATCATCAGTTAGTCACAGAGTGAGTAGTGTGCATGTGTGTGTGTTGCGGCGGGGGGGCTCTTTGCAGGATATGAGCCTTAAGGGGTCATGACAACATGTTGACTGTTTAACAGCTTCAAAGGGAGACCTCGGTCAGGTGTTAATGGCCTTAAAAAGAGATATCTGGTCTTGATTTAACTGCCTAAGAAGTGTTGTCAATTCAAATCATCAAGTGACAACGAATGAAAACAAATGTGAAAGTGGCTTTTCCTGACTTCTGTTACTGTTGATTTAGGGGGCTGGAACCTGCAGCGCAATAAGGCTCTGAGCTGCAGCTAGCTAAAAATCAGGAAAGACATAAAATCTTCAGCAGAATCAATATTGTTTAGACCAACTTTTCAGGGCTGATGCTTTCGGAGTCCACTCAAACCTGCTTTACCTGCTTGCAGACCACACATGTAATTCAAAATTCATTGGTAGTCTTTTTTTTTTTTTTAAATAAATGTTGGCTAACTGATTGCTCACAACGACAACAATCAATATTTCAATAGACAAGACTACTTGTGCATGTGAAAGGGGTTGCACTGAGTGATGAACTCAGAGAATTATCTTCAGACTTTCACTGGGGCATTTAGGAGCTAAACAGCCAGATATTCCCCCCAGGGGCGGGTAGAGACCCAAAACAACGCGAAAGGAGAGAGTTGGACTTGCATTTGCCAGGTGACCAGAAATGCGACTCCGACTCCAAATGAATGACAATGTTGGTCCATATCTGCTGACATCTACTGGAGGCGTGAATGACCAACTGCTGCCTAACAAGTTTGTTAACTTGAATGGTGATAATATGCCACTGCAGAGTATTTGGCACACATCACAGCTCATCACTGTTCCAGGATCGTCTGCAGATAAAGACGTGCAAGCACAGCATCTAATCTCCATGTGATCTGTTTTATCTTTTTGCTGCTGTACTTATCACCTCATAGTGAAAGTGGCCAGGTAACACTGATTGTCGGTCCTAAAGTTGATTGACAGAAACTGATATAGAAACCAGTATTATTCATTTGAGTGGTCCAATTGCAGGGGACAGAAACTGCCATTGTTTACTATCACTGTGAGGCATCTGCTTATCAAGGGCACTTAAGTGTTGATCCCTCGGACATGTGTCTGTGAACAGTGAGCCAGCTGTGAGTAAAAACAGCTCTCATCAATGAACAGTACGATCTTTAATATCCTTACATCTGAAAATATTGTCCATGGAACTAAATCAGTCTGTGCTGCATATTGTATAGTTTGACACTAATGCAGTTTATAATCTCTACAATAGTGCCATTATCTGCTTGTTGAATGGGGAGTTTGTCTTATTAAATTTGAGCAATTTCATTTCATAGATTTTGACTGGCAATTAAAATCATTATGATTTTCTGGTTCTTTTCTTGACAAAAATCCTAAAATTTTCCATAAAATCTTCAATCTTTTAAAAATCAGAAAGTGTCTTGCATATACATGCCATATCCACAAAACATAATTAGATACATGTGTATAACAGTATTAGTAGTATCAGGATTACTTTTCTACTTTCTATATAAATTGCACACATGGTCACTAAATTAATTTTTTTTTCAATTTCTTTTTTGATAAAAAGAGTTCTTTTATGGTCTGCTGTAGTTCTGTTAATATTTTTTTCTCTGCATGAAAGCAGCATCATCCTATCTGAGGGGATTCATCTGTGGTTGTTGTGTCATTATTATTCAGTGGCAGTAATTGTCTCAGATTGCTTTGCTGTCAGTCAAATGTAGCCTCCACGGCTCTTAAGTTGCTAAACCAGCTCAACAATCGGCACAGCTATGTGGTCTGGTGGCTATTCGCCGGCCTTTTGTCACATATAAAAGGGATTAAGAAAAAAGAGGGAGCTGATTAAACAAACAGGAAAATCGCCCCTTTAAGATGAAATGCAAAAAGCTTGTCATGCTTTTACAATCGCACAAATTTAGACGGAGACAGACAGGGCTAATCTTGTTGTGCGTCAACAGAGATGTATTGTGGTTGTCAATAGGACACACGTATCTGCAGCATGAAAGGTAATACCGCGGCCTTTTCCGTCACTTTTGGAACAATAGAGCTGAAAAACGACTCCCATCGCAATTCACAACATTTCTCCCCTCAGCATTCAGAACATCTCTGGCTCATGAACTGATTTGATTCCTGGCTGACCCCGAGGAGAGCTATCTGCTTTGATCATGAGCATCTTCCTTTACATGTCTGCATCTTCTGTTGTCTCGCTCCATCGCCTATTTGTGTTCTATGGTCCCCATATTTCATCACAACGCAGCTCTGTAGTCGTGGTGGAGAAGGGAAACTGTTGCTTGGAGGAGGAGGACTGCGCTGCACTTAGCTGCGAAACACTTGAATCCATGCATAATGTGAGTAATGTGCTCCTTTCTTTCATGAATACGCAGTAATCCTGGGACAACATGATTATCATAACATGCACATAGCAAGTGATGAAAAGCTGTGAAACTGTTGTACCCTCCTCCCACTTGATCATTATAATCCCTGCAGCTCAAACATTCACTGCTGGACTTGCCAAAGACTGGCAAGTCAAAAGAAGAAAAAAAGATTTCTCCACAGCATGCCAATAAAAGTATGTCTGTTTGTCTACAGTAAATAATCCCACACGGTCTGTTCGTCACTGAGACGCAGATAACTGGAACCACACACATGTGCAGGCTCTGCTTTTACATTGTCAGCGTTCACTTTTTTCCAGAGTGAGTGCAGCAGTGGAAAAACTTACATTCAAATATCACCAAACAACCAGCAATAAATCCAAAGCATGTGTCAGATGGCAGTGCGCTGGGAGTGTGGCGAATAGAGGTCAGATTGGCCCTTGGTGCCAGACGTCTGTGGGGTAAACAACTTATTAGAGCCGGGGGAAGGGTATGCATGTGCGTATGTGTGTGTGTGTGAAAGTTTGTGGGCGGAGGGGTGCTTGATGTATCTGTGGGCGTAAACATCACCTGGCTGATTCCGGCACACGGAGCCAGGGCAGTATAAATGCACACAGGTGTTGGTGAACAGGCATAAGAGGAGGACACACCTAAACTGTCTCTATCACTAGTGGAGAAGAAGGACACGGCTGGAGGGGAAAGACAATAGAGCTGGAGTTTGTCATTCGTTAACTTCTGGATGTGCACCGAGCTACTGTCACTTCAACTCATAGAGGTGAGTTTGGGCTGAAGAGAGTTCGCTTTCATGTAGACATGTTGCATTTTCAGCTGGATCACACTGCTCCAAGAATATGGTGAGCATGGGGTCACAGTGTGAGCAGTTCAGATACAATTCATTTCATAGGAACTGTCCTTGTGACCGTTTTCTAAAAATAAAAAATTAAAGGTGAGCGCTGCAAATATATTTATTGGTTCAAATTTCTTCTTACTCTATGTAGTAGCTCATGAAGCTGGTTTGTGCCTCACTGACAAACGAAAGCATTTACTACACATTAGGCATTCAGGCTTATTCCACTGATCTCCCTTTTAAATCAAAGGTATTGCTAAATCCCTGCTCTAGCTGAAATTATGTAACAGTCACAAGCTACTTAATGGTGCAAATGATGAAAGTAGATTTTTATTAACTGATATTAGAATGAGCCTAAAATAGTTTGCAGCATTTCAATGAATTAGACATTTAAACAGAAAGAAGTATGTAGTCTAAAAAAAGCAATAATCTTAATGGCAATTAGTGCAACAGGAGCTGCACTGGTTGTTTCTACTAAAGTGGATTGTTTGTATTGGAATGGGTCAGTGGAACAGAGTTATAGGTTTTCAGTTTTCAAACTCAAAGGTGCTCAAGGTGAATCTAAATCTAGTTAGGACAGAAGGGTCCCAAACCTTTAAACCTGAAAGACATGTATTGTAATAACTGAGGGCCAGTGCATTTTCCTTCAACATTGTTAATCCAGCAAAAAACGGCTCAACGTAGGCAGGCAATAACGGAAAGGAACATTCAAAAGGTCTGTGTAAAGGAAAAAAAAAAGTCAAATATAATTCAAAAATGGTATTGTCCTTACAAAGGACCTTTGCATACACAGCAGTTGTTAGTCCTAGATTGACTGATTTATTACATTTTAACTGTGACTCCTCATGAGTTGATGTGACCATTTCCATTCATAAAGGTAGTTGTTTTCTAATGCAAAGCAATAATTTAGAGTAACTTGTCATACATACACTTAAGATACTAAATACCTGAAATTATTGCAGCCCGAGCTGTACTTGTTACAGTATGAAAACATGCTGACCTAATGATCAGGTGTGGAATGAGAAGCTTTACTTCGAAAAGGACTAAAGCCTACAAACAAGCTGCACAGTGTGATTATCAGATTTCTTTTGGCAAAATGACTGGATGTAAGCTTTGAGGGTTGAAAACAGAAACATAAACTCACTGCACCGATCGTTTTGTACTACTTCACACTCCCTAACAAGCACGCCATGAACCAAATGGGTAGTTTGCATGACTTGGCAGGAACAGAGGCCGTTCTTATTTGGAAACCTCTGCATAGCCAATACTGCCAGTTGCCATCCATCAAGCACCAGACTTATGAGAACTCAGTGCTTGAATAAAGTCAAAGATTGTTATGTCTGTGAGCTGCTGGCCTTCAGGCCAGGTTTGCGCAAATTATTTTAATGCCACGTTTATTTTTGCAGCATTGAAACCCAGCAAACAAAGCTGATCCTTGTGTTGAGACACTTGCACGGGACCAAAGATCCCAAATTATTTGGTTTATTTGGAGCACTTATGTGTTACCCTTCAGTGGAAACTTTTGTTTCTCATTAACGTCGGGTCTTTACTGCAGTGCTGCATCCTCCCAGGATTATAGCTGTTCAGGATTAAAACTACAGTACCAAGCATCTTGGAACATGTGAGACTGTACATAAGCAGTGCACAGTGAAAAGCAGCCATGTGGGAAGACCAGTAAAGCATTTGCTGCGCACATTATTTGTCTTTGGCACAATATGTGCCTGCACATCACTTTCTACATCCCCCTCTCAGCACCTGACAGGTAGTGCCGTCTTGACATTTTGCTGTTTGATTGTAGTGAATTACAGTATGTGAGGATGATTGACAGTTTGGGAGGGCCTGTGGCTGGCTGACTGGTTAAACGACAGTGCTTGTGGTAAAAAGTCTAGTTTTTAGAACTGAACTTTTGTTGCACATTTACACAAAGACATCATCTGCTATTGTTGGGGATGTAAAAGCTTAGTGGGGTCCCTGGTGCAAGCTCTCATGTGATAAGTTAGCTAGTTAGTAAAGTTTGCATTCATTTTGTTGTTTATGATTTGGGAAAATCTGCTCTGTAACTAACTTGAGGAATTCATAGATAGCTGTCGACACAAACAACTGCTTGATGACTGGTTTTGGACTTTGTACTGAAACGCTGTTTTATTGTCTTATAGGTCGTGGGCCTGTAAAAAATGTTTGGATTTCTGAACAAGCGTATCCAGGACTGTCTGACAGCACGGAAAAGCCGCAGGACCAGACTGGTGACCAAAGATGGTCGCTGCAACATTGAGTACGGAAACATCAAGTACAGCAAGCACTTTGCCTTCCTGGCTGACTTCTGGACCACCTTTGTTGAGATCCGGTGGCGTTTTGTAATCTTCCTCTTCATCGCCTCTTTCACCCTCAGCTGGTTCATTTTTGGCCTGCTGTGGTACTGGATTGCCCGCAGTAATGGAGACCTAACGTGGCAAAACCCCCAATCAGACCACACTCCATGTGTTGATAATGTTGTTGGACTCACCACAGCGTTCCTCTACTCCCTTGAAACCCAGACAACTATTGGGTACGGTGGCCGAGCGCTTACCCCTCTCTGCCCAGGTGCTGTGGCCCTTCTTATCATCCAGTCCCTCCTTGGAGCCATTATCAACTGCTTCATGTGTGGAGTCGTCCTGTCCAAAATCTCCTTACCCAAAAAGAGGGCGAAGACCATCACATTTAGTGATATGGCCGTCATCAGTCCCAAAAATGGCTCTCTTTGCCTTTCAATCAGAGTGGCCAACCTGCGCAAGACCCTGATGATTGGAAGCCAGATCTATGGAAAGCTGCTGAGGACAACAAACACACCAGATGGGGAGACGATTATCATGGACCAGGTGAACATTGACTTCATGGTGGATGCTGGCAAGGATAACCTCTTCTTTGTATGTCCTCTCACACTCTTCCACGTCATCGACAAGAGCAGCCCCTTCTTTGAGATGGCAGTGGACACGCTCCACAAACAAGAGTTCGAGCTGGTCGTCTTCCTGGACGGCACCGCAGAGTCCACCAGCTCCGCCTGCCAAGTCCGGACCTCCTTTATTCCCCAGGAGGTCATGTGGGGCTACAACTTCTTGCCCATCATTTCCAGAAGCAAGGAGGGCAAGTACAGAGTAGACTTCTCCAACTTCTCCAAGGTGGTGCCAGTGGCTACTGCGCACTGTGCCTACTGTTTCCACAACATCAAGGGTCATCATCACCACTCCAGAGACGGACATGACAACCAGGGCTTTGAGGTGATTGATATCAATGATCCCCCAAATGTCACCAAGATGTGAGAGGATGGGTGAATGTCATGAACATTAGAAACTGAGGCTGGTGGAGGCTCACACCTCTCACTGATGAACTTCTCAAGGCTCTAATGAACAAACAGGTGTTGGAGGCGTGTGGTGTTACGCAGCACACTATGTAGCATTTAAATATGAAGTAAAGAAAACCTGCTAACTTGTATTCCATTGTGTTGAACACAGATAAGAAAGCCGTCTATAGGTCAGGACACTTACTGTGACCCATTTTTATGTAAAACCACACCCGTCACTGTCTGCTGACCCAAAACCTGTTTTCAAACGGGAAGCCAGGTCATTCAAGACGGTGACTCAAAGGAAAGGTTTCCCAATTGTTCACACATGATATATACGTATGAGCTCTCGCTTTAACTGAAGATGGGTGGTTGTAATTTACCTTTTGCCTTGCACATTAGGTTTACCACGTACGGAGAGGGAGGAAAAAAAAGCAATTGCATTATATTGTGTGTCTTGTAATTACTTGAAGGACCAGTGTTGGGGGGGCATGCTATTGTCATGGGTGAGAAAAAGATAGAACTGGTTATTCAATTATTCATTGTACTGTATGCTGCTGTAAACAAAGAAACACTTGGAACTGAACCATCAGAGCATGCTACTCAGACTCTGAGGTACTAGCGAAGGTCGGATTCAGGGGCCACTCTTTTCAAACGGTGTTTGATATAGTTGTGGCTTTCTTCTGGAGTTGGGACATTGTGAGAGAACAAAGCTCTCAGGAAACACTTAATACATGGCTGCATACTGCACTGACGCCAGTGTGACAATCAGCTCTGTTTGTTAAGTCTTTTTTGTATTTGATCTCAGGGGAAAAATACACTTAAATAAAGGCTATTTTTGCATTCAAAAAATGTCTGTGTCACCGTCTTACTCTGCGTCGAACTGAACCGGAACGTCACATAAGGCCTGTGATCAAAAAAGGTCAAAGCGGCGTAATGACAGGTGCCAACCCCTATCACGGCTTTTCGTCCGTAAACAAAGTGAAGTTGTGACAGCAAACAGGGATCCGAGCAGAACAGAGTGGAAGATAAGAGCTGTTGCTTACTGCCCATTATTTTGCCTGCAGGTTCTGAACATGAAACCAGAACTCTCCATTTAGAGACATAACAGCACACGCTGTCTGCTAGCATGGAGCTTCAACAGGTTTTGTTACCACTACAACCGCTCCGATGAACTGCATATGCTTAGACTGTCATGCATGTGTCTGCACCCAGGGACATACAGCAAGTGACAGAGTAATAAGAAGGACAAGGTGTGTTATTGACAATTTTGTGACGTTGCTAAGCAGCATAAAGATGACGCATTCCTCACAAGCATATTTCAATAAAAAATACATGCCCACAAAAGCCCCTTGATGGCTGTTCACTGTGTCAGTGGAACATATTTCTGTCTACACGGTCCATGCAAACCAACAGAGCACTTTGCATGGTTGTAGCTGTCATTTAACACAGACACCATGAGTACACACTGGTTGTTAAAATGCCAGCACCTATCATTTGAAGCTGCGTTCAGGGAGGGAATTACGCAAAGAGTCGAACATCGAGGAGACTTTCACATTGACGCACACAAGTCTAAAGTGACTTTACACCTACAATTCCCATGTGTGATCTGCTGATTCAAAACCTGATGCAACTGGAAAAGGCGTAAACACGGCTTATCTGTGTTTTGCAATGACAAAATGCAGCTTGGCATGAAAGCTGGCAGGCAAAAAACTGAGTGTATTCCCTTAAGAGGACACAACCATGGTTAGTGCATAAATTTGATTATATAACAATCAGATAGCAGGCCTTTCAATGACGATCAAGATTAAGTTGCTGTACAAACTGTAATGGCCATTTAATTGTTCTGTGGAACATATAGGAATGAATTATTGTGGAACACTCTTTTTTTTGAGAATGGATGCTTTGTTTTTTCTTATTGTATTGATGCAGGTGCAGATGCAGATACAGACAAAGCTGTTTTAAATGAGGAGGGACAGGGGTCTGTTTTCTATCTGCATGTGCCATGCATTGTAGTATATGTAGTCAACAAACGCAAAAAAATTGCTACAGAACAAATAGGAATACTACACACTGACAATGTGCATTGAGTTGCCGGAGCAGTCACAGAAATGAAGCAAATGAATTTTCAAAGCTTGACATAACTGAGACATGTACTGTGCAAAATGTGCAGATCGCTATCAATATGTACGACTTTTATAGCTCTGCTCTGTGGATCTGCCATAGCGTCTGTGTTTTCATCTGTCCCGGCACTCCAGTGAAGCCACAGGCAAACAACGGAAGATTTGAGAGGTAAAAACATTTATTTTGTCACATTTTCCTATACAAAATCCCTTTTTCAAAAGGTATTACTTCATACATTGCAGGAATGACAATAATAATAATAATACACTGGTTAATTGTAAAATTATACACATATATATATATATTTAATATCCAAAATACATTGCATATACGAAGTAGCACAGATCCCTTTTCATCGATAATGCTTGTGAAACATGGAAGTTAAGGGTACATTAGAATAATTTCTTTATGCTACAAATTACATGTTCCCTTTTTATTTGTTCTTTCAAAGCTATATTTTTTCAGGAGAAGCTGGTTGTGGATATTAACACTGATGTAATATTTTGCATAAAATACCTGAAATCCTTTAACGCACAGGAGAAGCCACCAATTCCAGGGCCGTTTGACAAAAAAAAAAAAGGCATTCACAATGGAAGAGATCCATCATAATCACATGTTGCATATAGAGTAAAAGAATCCCTGGCTATTGGATAATGATTCAAGCAGGCATTTGTGGTTTTGGGAATACAAGAAAATACCTTGAGAGCACAAAGGCACTCAGGATGTTACGACCAAATTTCAGAAATAATAACAATTAAAAGAAAGCAAAAATGCTAAAATGTATTGCCCAAATGTACAGATATAAAAACGCTTAAAATGCTGAACAAACTACTTAGCAGACATGGACTTTAAAGGTTTGCATTTTTGACCGAGGTCAACTCGTATTAATTCTCTTGACTTTTTATACTGTGTCACATATGAAAATAACTCTGCATAATTTATACAGTAAGTTGCTTTAATGCCTAGTTGTCTGTTGCTTATAAAATAATAAAAAATAGGTCTGACAAACGCACAGCGTTTGCGAATCTGAGGATTTCTTTGTTTCATCTCGTCATACTTTATTGGTTTTGTTCTCTGATAAACTACTTAGTCCCAAGTAATTTACTTTCAAAAGGAATGCTTTTGCTATGAACAGCTTCAAACACCTGAAGATGGATATGTTTTGACATGATACTGTTACATGATGACGAAATCCTGACTTGAGATTCATGTGCATTTTGCCGGGCTTTCGATCAGTGAGAAACTAACAATCAAACACACATGCTGCTCTCAAACTAGGATCCAGCCCCGGTAAAACGCAACTTAACTGTCTATTAACTTGACTTACTGCTAAGCCTCTTCTCTGTGCTGACCTACAGAGAGGAAACAGACAGCGCGGCAGCCGTTACTGTGCACATCAAAATCAAAAATTGTCAGATTTCTGGTGCATTTATGCATTTTTTCTATGCTATGCATTTTAAGATGTAATGCTGTTTTGTCTATAATGAATAGACACTATACGGTATAGAACAGCAGTTAAGGCACTGTGAGGGTCAGGGTTCTCATTATGCCATATATGAAGACTGGATGCATGTAAGGCACTTTGGATTAAAAAAAAAAAGCAAACAAACAAAAAAGAAAAAATCCATCAATATATAGTCTTATTCTGCAAAAAAAAAAAAAAAAAGGCGCTTGTGTTGTTATTCATGTGTTAGATTCAGATGTGTGCAGCAAACAAGGTGTTAAAATTCAAGGAATGTTTTCTTTCACTCAGCAAAATGAAAACATCTGACAAATTTTGATTTTGCCGCAGGGTATCCCTTTTTTACGCGTTTCACAAACCAGAAGACATTCACATTAATACTGACATGGTCGAGCAACAAAACATCTGGAAATGGCATGGCTGAAAGGCAACAACATGGCAAACATTTAATAGCCTAGTGTGTGGCCCCCTGAAAACATCTGACCTGGGTTGAATTATTGTTGCAAATTACTTCAATTACACGTTGACTCAGCTTCCCCAGCACAGTGGAGTCAACTGTATCGGCCATCTTGAGCCCCGCACACAACACACAGAGAGCATTTTGAGCAACTGAGTTGACCCAGGTCAGCAAAACATACAGCGCTTCCTTCTCCAGCATTTAACTCTTCTCTAGCCTTCCAGTTTGGAGGATAAATTAAAATGTGAATGGCATATTCCAGTTGCCAAATTTCATTCAGTGCTGAGAAAAGTCCATCTCTGTGAGAGCTCCTCCTTATCCAGCGAATTCCAGAAGACTCTCCACACACATAAAAAGGTGCAGATGGACAGACGAGCAGACGGAGACAGTGGAAACAGAAGGCTAGATGTGGTGGGAATAAGAAACCCCAACAAGGCTGTAGACGAGTGGAAAAGGCAGATGCTTCAAAGCATAATGTACATAATGTACTGAGGAGGATGTAGATTGAGACCCATAAATAATAGGCCCATGTCTGGTACTGTAGCGTGGTGAGGAGGCAGACAGACTCGAGTTCTCCCCGTCCTCAGCCTTTGGTTTGGGAAGGTTTTGGAAAGGACACCTGTAGGTGCGGCTTTCTGGATGATGGGAAAGATAAAGGCACAGGAAACTCAGACGCACGTCCAAAAAACATAAACAAAGTTGCTAGTCTTGTAAAGGTAAGTAGTATTCCATATTCCATTTTGGACCATTCCATCCAGTTGTTTATAGATTCTTACAAGTAAAAAAAAAAATCTCCTTCAATTTTATCATCCTTCATTCAGGAGCAAATTTTCTTCAGAATACAAATGCCTCTGTTAACTCAGTCTTCATTGGTTTGGCATCATTGGGAGTGCAGGTCAGCAATCGTGGACTTTGTTTTGGGAAAAGGGAGGTTTTAGAGGGCGGTGGATGGTCAGAGGGGACTGTCTAATAGTAACTACCCAGGTGGGACGGCACATGAGTATTAGGGTGGCGGGGAACGTTTGGGTTGGGGTAGATGCCTGCAGTGGGCGAGCTCCAGTATGGAGCTGTGGGTCCAAAGAAATTGGAGGAGGTGACTGGCATGGATGGCGGGTGCGGGGACACAAAGTTGACCTTCTGCTGGTGGGCGTGGTAGGAAGGCACATAGGCCAGGTCCGAGGGGTACTTGTACATGGAGGACTCGGTGGGGTGCGGCTGCAGCGCCTGAGCGATGCCATGGAAGTCGAACTTGTAGGCGTAGCGTTTGCCGTGCACCTTGGTCATGATATTTTTGTCGTAGTAGTAGCGCAGCGCGCGGCTCAGCTTGTCGTAGTTCATGTTGGGCTTGCTCTTGCGCTCGCCCCAGCGTCGCGCCACCTCGTCCGGGTCCGTCATCTTGAACTCGCCGTTGGTGCCCTCCCAGGTGATGCAGCCAGCGTTGGCGCTGTCGGACAGGAGCTCCAGGAGGAACTGCCACAGCTGGATCTGACCTGAACCTGATGGGGGACACATACACAAACAACGGTCAAATACCTCATCCACCTAAGAGCTTATTAGTCGACAGCTCATTATCCATCCAGTGTAACAGGACATTTTTGAGAACAACTGGCTATTGACAGCAGATGCATTATAAAGACTTGAGCATGCTCAGACTCGTACCTGGATTGGCTAGGCGACTGCTGGTGGGACCAAGAATCTGGTAAGGATCTGTGGATGAAAGGAGAGCTTTGTTGGACTACATGCTGATATAACAGTATGTTACACATGCCAATTAGTGTGGAAGAGCTGATGGTATAATTTAATGATATTTTCCAATTTCAGTTTTATTACTTTTGCTTATAAGATCATGTTTCGGGTTAAGCAAATAAGTAGAATATGCAAAACACTGACAAAATGAGAGAACATTAAGTGGTGAAGTCTCAGTATTAGTTTGTTTGGATTATTATGCTCTGCGCACCCTCTCAGTAATGACCTGACTGGGAAAACCAATTATACATGCTAATAGGTGTGTGGCTGAGAGGTACAAAAAAAACCTACAAACTCCAGTAAACACTCAGAGTTTGTTGGTAGACTTCCAGACAGTCCATTATTAAATTGCTCATAAACCACTTGCAAAACAATTGTTTTCACTATTATGACGCTGTGACCATTTTGCTCATCTTGATTTGTGCTTTTAAACATTTCCAATTTATAACAATGCACCAGTAAAGTAAGCTTCACCAAAATCAATCAGGCAACCAAATACAAAGAACTCAATGTGGGGTCATTTACGAATATAGAATAATCATGCTGGACTGTCTTGACTAAGAGTAGAAAAACATTTTTAATAAGTGATACCCATGCTAACAATGCTAACAAGCATAAGGCTAGATTTGCTAGCATTGTGCTGATACTATGTAGATCAGGACAGCTGGTAAGCGATTACCTGGCTGAGCTCTGGGCTGCTCAGTGGACTTGGTCACATTCTGAGTAACCACTGGTGAGCCTGCAGAGAGAGAGGCAATCAGTAGAAGACAAGAGAGACAGACAGAGGGACAGAGAGAGAGACATAAGAAGGTTCAGAGACAACATCAGTAGGGCGGCTGCAGATAACCAGGCTGCACAACTGCACGTCAGCAGAGGTCCAAAGTAAATAAGGCATTAGTTGGTGGCAGGACAGACTTCTTTTGTCTGTTCATGCTCTGACAACACACACTGTAATCTTCAGGAGTCTGTCCCACACGTCTGGACTCTGTGGATGTTGGAACGGCCTCCGCTGTGATGTAGACTTAGGTTAAGTAGCATTTGCAAATAATCTGTGCGGAATTCCAGATGATAAGGTTCACCACATCAGGTGAAATGTAGAACCGTGTCCCCTAGCAGTGCAGCTGCAGCCATGTGTGCTTAGTCGTGTCCAGTCAGAAGGACCTTCAGTGATTTTTGCGTCCTCACCTTTGCCACTGTGCATGTTGTTTGACCATCCTGTCCGCCGTACAGCATCATACGAAGGGTCTGTCAAAGAGAGAGAAAAGAAGTGAAGGTAAAGTGTGAGTATACTTTAAAATGTTTCCCAGTTTTTTTTAAAAGAGGGCAAGAATATTGTACATACAACTCACAAAAGATCAGTGGATGCATTCTTTATATTTAGTTAAATTGCAATCTAGAAACGTGCCTGTGTGTGTGTGACTACAGTTACTGTCTCATCTCATTGTGCACTATCCCAACACAACACTGCAACTGCCACAGCAAAAACAGGGAGGCCAGTGCCAAACAGCATCAATAAATCTATCAAAACACGGTTCAAGATGCTCTTCACAGGATATCTGGACATGGTAATGTGGTTTTGATTGGCACACTGTGATGGTTTAAATGTAGATGGCACAATCTTTGGCAGAGTAGAGTTGGTTGAGCAGCTTGCAACGCTCTGACCACAGATAAAGGGACTGGAGCAAATTACGGTACAGCAGGACACACAGATAAACAATACATGATATTCACCCTCATCCCTCTTCCCTACACTAGCGGCTTTTATGAGACCTTGACAAACAGCCAAACTGGCCCAGTTTGCATGAGCTGTACCTGCCTGACTGAGTGTGAAGCTGGACCGCTTCCAGTAACAATCAATTACTCTGACACAAGCAGATAAAACAGTGGATGTATCCTTCCCCTGGCAATGTCTCAAACCACCCCCCCCCCCCAAAAAAAAAAAAACCCTGGCATATTCACAGCGCACCTGGCCAGCACCCTTGATTGTTTTGACCATTGTGGGCTAAAACAGTTCAAACAGTTGCCAGAATACAGGGAAATACGACGCGTATTGTAGCCAGATATGCTTTTCACCCTTGTTGTGTGCAGCGTGCTATTCACAGTGTTATCATGAGCCGCAGATCTTATTGTCAGCAGTGTTTCTCCCAGAGGGCAGCGGAGAGACACGGTGTAATGTTGATGACAGAGGTTGTTGCTGGGATAAGCAAGCTGTTAGAAGGTCAAGAAGCAATTCCATTTCCCATCAGCGCAGGCGTTTGAGGAGGCTTATTGACAAGCAAAGTTGGCAGTTTGAATCCCCAGATTTGAAAGGAGCAAAACTCAAACCTGCTGCAAAAACATGGACGCCAAATAGTTTGATGAATGAGCTCAGCACCTGGCCAGTGTAAAATTACTCCAAATATGAAGCACGGCTAATAAAGAACAGCGGGTCTCCATCTCGACCAGAAAAAGTGCGGCTCGCAGCGTCGTGTTTTTACACAATATGCATGATTAATTATCTTAATAGATCAGAATGACATGTTTTGACGTTTCAGAGGAGAGTAAGCGTGTTGATCCCAGACTATAAATTCATTGTGTGTGTGTATTGGTGTGCATAGGCGTTTGTTTTTCAAACATGAATATTTATGTGTTTGCAAATTATTCTCCACTGCGTTTTAACCAGTGCAGAACAAACAACTCCCATCCTGATGAGTGACCAGTCACTGGGGGGGGGGGAACTGGCAAATTCACTACAAAATGATTCCCTGCATTTGTCTAAACTCTAGATCTTATTCATGCCACAAAGTCCACCAATTTAATATGCAAAACACTTGATGACTTATTGTAACACTGGTGTTCTTTCCAGTGTTGGAAACAAATGAAGATAATCGTCTTCCCTTTCAACACATTTGGGCTTTTTGAGCCTTCTTGACCCATATAACCTCATACAGCCACACCAGAGGGACCCCAGTCACATCAGATTGATTATCTGCTCTCTCTTCATGTATGGTCGTCTATAAACACTGTACAATACTGCCCTCCTGTGGATCACAACATACTGACGTCTTGGTTTGCCTGAAACAAACCACAACTAATAAAACACACAAAACAACACTCCTCATTTCTCCTTTCGGCACAGCTGAACTCTAGATTTAATTCTCTCTGCATCCTTGAAAACAAAGTTTGGCGGCCGCACAAGTGTTTTATTGTTTTACTCATTTCATAATCCAGCAAAGAAAATGTGAAAACATTTCAAATCCAATTATGTGTCTTGTGCTACTTAAAAAGGATGTTTTGTTGCCTTTTTTCCCCTTCCCCGACTAGCAGAATATCCACCAATGGGAAAACTTCCTGCTGCTCGGGGACCTCTTGATCTCCTCACTAATTTCGAACTTGACGTTTCCAGTAAAGGGCCCGTTCCTGTCTGAAGATGACAAGAGGCATTCTGGTCTCTGCGACTGAAAACGGGGATATTCAAAGTGCAGTGAAAGTGCACGAAGGCGCAAGCGGCAGTGCGAAAAACATACGGGAAGTAAAGTGAAGGACACGAGCTCGCAACAGAGCATGAGAAAAGCGAATAAATTGGGGTATGATCAAACAGATGAAAGAAAAGAGAGCGTAATAGAGAGAAAGACAAAAAGAGGGAGAGGAGGGACAAATAACAAGCGGGCTGCCGTGGCTCAGCGGGGCTGTCAGGTTCAATCTGGTGTGGGCCGGCAGGATAGCCAAGGAGCAGTGACTGGGGGAGAGTCCTGGGAGACTTGTGTTTCCTGCCTACCTCGCCTGCAGACAACCTCTCTTTGTTTTACTGGCCCTTTTTTCCCCTCTTCTCACCGCCAGCCCCCCCCCATCATACACACACACACACACACACTTCATCCACTCTCCACCACTCTGAAAACCACCACCCCCCCACAAAACAACGGGGCTACCTCCACACGTCCAGCAAGGGGTTACACACAGGAGAGGCGATGGTGGGGGAGAAGCGGAGACGAGAGATGAGGAGGTGAAGGAGCCGCAGAAACTGAGAGATTACTGGGAGGCAGACAGAAGGAGATGGAGATGGAGGGAGCGCATTCAAAAGGCCTTGAAAGAGAAAGAGGAGAAGAAACTTAAGAACAAGAGGAGAAAAAAATGTGAAAAAATAGAGTCAGACGAAACACAACTTTGGAATTTGAAAAGAAAACAATGGCAGCAAACCCTGCTACTGTCTGGTATGGGCTAGAGCAGATGCCCAGTCATATGGGCTCATCCACATTTGCAGATACTCTTGGTGCAGCAGATTTCATTAACCTCCTAAACTTTTTTTATTGCTAGTTGTTTTGTTTTTTTTTCCCTTGACCAGCATGCAAGTGATAAGAGACACAACTTTGGGTTTTCACATATGTAATCACTCCGTTCCAGGGTTAACTGGGTGAGTGAAAGGTGTAGAAGTGGAAGTAAAAGAGCAGAAGAAGGAAGACGCAGCAGAGGTAAAATGTACAAAGCCCAAGTGGCCGGGGGTACTCAGGGCGAGCCAGCCACGCAAACACAGACACAGACCCGAATGTGCACACACAGAGCCGCCTCTTCCCTAACCCCTCCCTCCCTCCTTCATTTTTCCAGGCCTCGCTCTGACTGCGACTTGAGCCAGTTTCCACTCTGGTCTGGGGTGTGGTGCACGCTCCTGGGAGACTTCGACTGCAGGACCAGTTAGTCAAAACAAGGCCCGAGTGCTAGACAGAGAGGGAGAGAGAGGCAGAGAGACACAGAGAGTGACGGAGGGAGGCAGAGGGAGACGGAGTGGGAGAGAAAGAACAACTGAGCGGAGAGGGTGAGATAGACGGAGAAAGAGAGGAGCCGTGGACTGTTTTTAACCCAGAGTCTGAGCCAGGGAGAGAGACCCAGACAGGGTAAACTTTTTTTAATACCCGTAATACAGGTGCTTTAAAAGCCATCTGTGTGAAGACGGAGCCATAAGAGGAGGAGAATGATGGCAAAGTACAGGAGTTAGACACAGAGATGAGACAGTGGGTGCACCAGGACAGAGAAGCATCCAGTGAAAAAAAAAAGTTCAGAAATACAGCAGACTGCAACAATGCTGCACACACACACATAAACATATTCATGCACATGCAAGGGAAACCGCTATAAGCAGCTTTATTAGTTTACCTTTTCATTGGTTTTATTCCAGAGAAAGAATCACAGCTCTCATTTACATTTAAAGGGGAGCGACTGAAATTGAAAGTCGTAAACGTACAACAGCTCGCACGCATAATGGCACACTTGAAGTCGCATTGCCACTTTGACGTGGCAGCAAAATAAATACATTCACAGAGGTGATTCATCATCTTTCCTCCTCAGGCAGCGGAGAATATGACCGTCCTTGCAGCGATTTATAAAATTTCACAGCAGCGACACAAATGAAAATTGATAAAAACACAAAGACTCACCAGAGGGGAAAAAAGCTGTATAATCTACAAACATCAACACCAAGATAATACTATATATAATATAACATAGAGGCTCGAAAGCAATGTTAATGAGTACGGTAACACATTCTGCACTAAGACATACAGGAACCCACCCACACACACACTCACACACATGCCTATCCACAGACATACTAGACACAGACTTTAGACACACACACATGCACACACACACTCTCTCTTTCATAGCTGCTGCATTCCATGTTTTATATGCTCTCTTTTATTCATAACATTGCATTTTACACCACAGAGTCTGGAGCAGATTAAGGGTTGTCTCCTGCTGCATGCTCGTGCTTACTCTACCCCAAAGAGCCTGAATGGTATTTGACTGTTCTCTAAAGGCAATATGAACTTGAACATCTGGCAATGTTGATCTGAGAAAATGTTGATAAAGGCCTCTCCTGAAGCAAGACTTCTTTTATTGTTGAGTCACAAACTCCAAACTCCAATTTTGATGTTTTCCTTCCCCATCTTGTTTCACCTCTTTACTTAATTGGCCATGAAAGTTTTGTAACAGTGAATGCTGTTAATAAATTGCACAATGTTAAGGTGAATACAGATATTTCAAAGCAAAGTGATTCATTTCAAACTGGATGGATATGAATCTGATAGCTTGGTTGTATTTCCTAATTCCTGAAAAGTTGCCCTGTTGGAGACAGGGGCTGTGTTGCAGGAGCCCATAATAGAAGTCACCTCTCATGAAAAGGAAATGCTGTTGAAGGGAGTGACCCTCTATTCCTGCCAGTCCAAATACCTGGCGCTGAGAACCAGGAAGACCGGGGTCGGGGGTGACTGAGCAGAATCTTATCTGGCCGGCCCATTGGTCTATTGGTATTGAAGCTGGGCGAGAACAAGTACGCGGCCTGCTAACGCTCACCACTGGGGCAGATAGAGAGAGAGGCAGAGGGCATTCTCGGACACTTATCAGGCCTAGTGTTTCCTCTCCTCCTGCCTCGATAGGGCCCCTCATCCTGTGAGCGAGGCTATCACTGTTATTGCAGTCCTTTCTCCCGTCTCTGGCGGTGACAACATATAGCCGATGTAAAGGATGTGTAGCTTTTTTTTTTTTTTCTTTTATACAGATACGCAGTGCAGCCTTCGCCTGGTTCATTGTGTGTCAGCACAAAATAATGTTTGTAGAGTGAAAAGGTATCCAGAGGAAAGAGACAATCATCCTGAGCTGCTGTGGGCGTTGTTCTTAGAAACTCAGCTTGGCTTTGGCAAGAATTTTACTCGTGCAACGTAATACCAGGTCTCATTTGACTGCTGCATTTCTACTTTACAGCAGATTTGTCAATGCCAATTCAGTGAGCAAATTGGATATAGTAATTTTTGGTCAGCACCACCAAGCAGCTAACACAGTAAAAAGAAAGGAAAAGAAAGAAAGTCCATATTGATATATCCTTTATGCTTATATTCACCCCTAAAAGCTTATTCATTCATGATGTTGTACGGTTGTACGGTTACTCCCTTTCACCTTCTGTCGCCCCCTCAGTCATTAATTCACTTACACACACAGTCGAGACCCACAAACACACACTCCTTTCCACTCCAGTCTGGTCGAAAGCAGCCAATCAGGCTCTCCTTCCATGTTTACCGCACACATTGTTGCTTCAGCACCTCTCTCTGATGCCTGTCTTTCCAGCAAACACCCTCATTCACATGTCTCATGTCCCCGCTTCTTTCCGTTAATCATCGCATTCACCGTCTGTCCTCACCCCTGCTGCTGTGGACAGAGCTCATCAGCAGGCCGCTTTTCGTCTTTTTGTTCATTTTCCTCTGTGCTGGTGTTGCCCCTCTGAGCGGCTATGTATTGTCAGGTAGCGCTCCTGAATAGCAGCTTGGCTCATATTATTTTTAACGACACAAAACGTGCACCTGCACAGAGCTTTGTCGGTGGCAATCAGTGACTGCGTGTGCTTTCGATTTGTGTGAGAGGTTGTTCTTTTCAACTGCATGTATGTGTTCATATCTGCTCGCCTAAAGATGGCAGGTACCCCTGTTTTTGTCTCCCATTCTCCTGTGTGGCAGTCAGATAATCTCACCTTTCCCCATCAGTTACATTAACCCAAATACACAAACAGAGAGACAGAAATTAGTATAAATGTGTTCCTACCCTCTTTGGCAGCCAGGCGTGGGGATGGGTCTGCATGAGATGGTGTATTGTAGGATAATGATGAGCTACCTGTAATAAAATGAGACAAATGAGAGCATATTAAGACAATGCGAGGTCTGTTCCACCAGTCATGTAATGCATGAAGCCAAACCTGCATAAGAAACATGCTAATATAAGAGCATCCAGTGATTAACAGCACACATCATACATGGTTGCACCAATATGGTGGAGCATAATGATTCTTATTAATGCTTAGTTTAGAATAGGCGGCCTTGCTGAATATTTGCAGGTGCTAATTTGTATATTCATCATGATAACTTTTCTGTAAGGGAAACTGTAGTGCAGAATAACCTTTGTATATACCCTGAGGCTTGTGTGATAAAAAGCTTGCAGGATATAACAAAAGCCAGCAGGTGGCAGTAGAAGGTTCAGCTCGATTACTGTCAAGCAGCACCATAGAGCCCCTTTTCATTTCTCGAATTGTGTTCCTGTTTTGTCTTAAAAAAATAACCTCTGAAGGAAAATAATTCATGACACATAAATCTAGTCCCAAGAAAAAAAAAAAAAAAAGAGAGAGAATCCAGCACACGGTCAGGAAAGAGCTCATAGCCTGTCAGCATTTTAACTGCAAACCCTACTCCTGAATAATAAAGTCGGAGAGGCAAGACTCTGCATATGGCTGCCTATTCATTTCACCTTATGGAGCAGAACTCTGCGCTGCATTCCTCCACTTACACAGGCACCCTGGGCGGCACCAAAATGCTCTCTTAATTTTAGCTGCCCCCAGGCATAAATCAGAGAGTGGAAAAACAGACCCAAAAATGCACAGAGAAAACACAAGAGCAGCTACTACATGGGGAGTGTTAAGATTTAGCACTGAGGTGGCTACTGAGCTGCTGAGTAGGAAAGATGCCTTCTCTGAATCTGAAAAAGGACAACGAACTCAACAGCAAAATGACATTTGTGACGTGCTTTTGTGGAGATTTGACGCAGGATCCTGGCTAACTCGCTGCGCTACTGCTGGTGGGCTTGAGGGGTGAAGGGGCCCATGGTGGCAGGCTAGGGGTCTGTTTTTTTAAGGGGTGGCTGTGGGGGAAGAGTGGGGTGCTCCGCAAATGTAGTCTAACCTCCCAACACCCCACCCCTCCCCGTTTCTACCTACTCCACGGCACCCCCAAGGCTCTGGGTCTAGTTTAGAAACCTGGGGGCCTCAGAACAGGGGAGCCATTGTATGAGGAAGGGTCCCTGCACAGCAATCAAATGCAGCTCCCCGTACAAAAATAATTCCACACGCACAGTGTAAGCGCACAGGGGCAAGCTACCAAAGCACCAGCTCTGGAACGGGGGAGAAAGCGTAAGAGAAAGATGTAAAGACAGACAGAAAAAGCGAGCGAGAGAGGGAGAGAGGAGCGAGGAGGAAGGGGCTGTTAACCCTTTTCCTACTGTGTGCCACATATGTGGGCTGACCCAGACAGGCAAACAGGCAGCATTGCTGAGAAAACCTCAAACCTTCCCACAGAGAAATTCAGGACTGCTGTAGGAGAGCGAGTGAGCGAGGGAGAGAGAGACACCACAGCTGACAGTTTGGTGGAGGGAGTCTTGGCCGCGCTGCCTATTTATTTGGACGGCTTCTTCCTCTCTCAGAAAACAAACATGTCCCGGTAATCTGACAGCACAGTGGGAGGACTGGCCAGTGTTCAGCCTTTAAGACCCTCACTCTCTCTTTCCCTCTCCAGTCACATCTGCTCACAGTCTGCTAGATTACATAACATCCACAAACAATTTTCTTTTCTTCCCTTCCTATGACTGATGGCTCTTTCAAAAGGCCCTGTCCTCCAGTTTAGCACGCCAATAATATTGACAGAGATCTTTGCAGGCTTGTTCGGCATCGTGATTGACCTCCATCAGGCCCCTGCTGTTGATTCTGTAGAGCTATATGATACCATTACCTCAGACGTGTGGCCTGAGCTTTGTCAACAAACTGAGGGTCCCAGTCACCCAGTTTTGGCCATCTTGCCACTTCAAGGGCTCCAAATGGGCTCGAGCCAGCAGCGTGTCATCCAGTTAGCGCTATAGCATGAAGCAGCACTGAGCAGTCGCTTGTCTTCAGCCTTACATGGTGCACATGAGAAATTTCCAACAAGTTCTCCAAACCAAAAAAAGATTATTTGTAACTGCCTTCCAAAGCAACCCACGCGAGTATTTTCTCAGCTGACAGACCAAACTGTCAGAACGACATTGTTTGTTAGCATTTACTTTGGAAAATTGAATTTGGGGCGGCTCAGGAGGTAGAGCCGGCCGTTCACTAATCAGAAGGTGGCAGGTTCGATTCCAGGCTCCCCCAGGCTGCTTGTCGTAGTGTCCATGGGCTAGAAACCCCAAATTGTTCCTGATGGTTGTGCTGCCGCTGTGTGAGTGTGTATGTGAATGCGACATGTGTTGGAAAGCACTTCGACTGGTCGGTAGACTAGAAAAGCACGACGTGAATGTGGCTCTTTCACCATTACTCATTGAAAAAGTATTTACTTATTTTATTACGAGCAAGAACATTTAAATCATTTGACTATTTCGACACTGTGCACATTGTTTTAGCGACAGCACTACAAACTTGGTCCCGCTGTTCTGTTCTTTACTGTACTTTGCTAATCTGTAGAAAGACTGAAAGACTGTATTAAAATATTGGTTTTTGCTAACAGGAAAAGATGTTTTCACCCCCCGGACAGACAACAAACACTCGTGAAATCACTCAAATACCTTTATAGATGCAAACCACTGTATTTGTAATGTACTTTTGTTGAGATTTGATGCAGAATCTTAACTCGCAGTGCTGCTGGTGGTGGGCTTGAGGGGTAAAGAGGCCCAAGATGCAAACCAACGCCAGATAACAGGTTTCTCCTCAGGGTTTATGCTGAAAGGTCTCTGTGACCAAAGACAAACCTGCACCTCCAACATCATTACTTAAACTCTTTTCTTAGTGCTGCATTAGTACCCAACACTCTTTCTCATAGCCTGTGACATCACAAAAGTCATGCGACTTTTCTCGGATCTGCTCCGCAACCGTTAATGTTTGATTCGGCACAAAAAGTTGGGTACGGTTGGGGAAAGACTATGGTTTGGGTTTTAATTCCTGGTTTGTGACTGGGCATGAACTCACATAAGCTCAAATGCACTACACACCCGTCCTACACCATGACCTCCACCTTACTTTCCACCTAGCTACGTAAAGGGCACACGACTTCCTGCACTGGCACTGAACGTTGGCATTGGACGCAAATTTCGCGGCGTGGAACTGTCCAATACGAATGTCATTCCGATGGATTCTGGGCAGGTATTCAAGGCTGTCCTCACCAGAGAATGACATAATGGGATGTTTGTTTCAATTCCTGAAACGGCAGAAGAAATGCGAAAGTCAAGCGAGTTGCTGTAGCTCAACAAAACCTTTCAGCGACGGGGCTGCGGTGGAGGGATGGATCAGCAGAGTGTGTGTTCACATCCCATCTCCTGCCGAATATTTTAGTTGCCTAACCCTAAAGACCTCCTAGAAAAGTGCCAGAAATTGTGGTGGGTAAAAAAAAAAAAGTTCAAACCTTGCTTTATTTCTCACCTCCACAGACCAGACCCAACCAATCACTGAATGATGTGGGTGTGAATATCGGATTGTCACTCTCGGAAAGTTAGAGTAGTTTCGGCGTCGGAAAGGTGTGTGTGTGAGTCCACACAGGCACAGTTCAACCACCTGGCGAGTACTTCTGTTGGAGCATACTGGAAACCACAGTTTGTTTGCCATAACGGCAGTTTGCCTTGCACAGGTATTGCAGAGAGAAAGAATTCCAGTGTTGGGATTAACATTAAAAAAACATCACTGACTGAAATCCAAGGTTTTGCAGAATTGCCCCGAATCAACATTCCTAACTGGCAATTGTGTTGAAAGCACAATTACAATGGACCTCTAAGCAGCTATCTTAAATTACAGCTGAGCTCATCTCAGTGTTTACACGAATAGCAACTGCTTATTATCCACCTCCACTTATGCTAATGTGATATGTACGTAAATTCCTGGAGCGCTAAGTGTCTGAAGCCCAGCAGTCAAGTGAGCAGCCGCAAACTGCTCTGTAATGGTGGCTAACAGCAGACGGCTAACAGTGAAGGGCGCGGAGCCAGGCCGTTGAGCCCCTCTGCACCAGTGATAATCTGCCAATAGAAAGAACTAATGCAAGGGGAGCTCAATAAAAATGTTGTGAGGGGAGAAAGAGGAGAGAGAGAGAAAGAGAGAGAGAGAGAGAGAGCTCTCCAGACCTCCTTTTTCCCTACTCAGCCTTCGAGCCCAGATGTTTATGGTCTGTATAAACTATTGAGGGCTCGAGAATGTCCCCCACTCCGGAGCGAGCAGCAGCAGTGCAGAAGCCCAGACTTATCACTCTCTCTCTCTCTCTCTCTCTGTCTTGACTCCCTCACTGTAAATCCATCCAGACACACAAGCAGCGGCGACAGCTGGGAAACAGAACTATTGCTATTCTCCAACGGCACTCAATCACGACCACCTCGGACCGTTTCCACACACTTCTAAAAAATAGTTCAGCGCCCCCCCTCCTCCACCGGCCCGACTTCTTTTTTCTATCTCGCACTCGCTTTCTGTAACTGCTTCTCTTGCTCACACCCTCCTGCCCTTGTCCTCAAATAACTACTGTAAAATCTACCCGTCAAGGATGTTTCTTCATCAAATTTCTACTATTATGTGCGTTTAGATCCTCCTCATCCTCACTCCCATTTCATTTCTGCATTCTCCGCTCTCTCTTCCTCTCTCTCGTCTTGTATCTGTGTGTTGGAGGATACAGTCTTTCGTTGTCTGAGGTTTGTTATTTTTTTTTTTTTTTGCTCTACTCCGCTTCCAGCACATGTGGTATCAAACCGACCTACATGGGTGCGATAAAGCAAACAGTCCGCGGTCCCTCCCTGACAGACTAATTTGAACAAATTCTCAAATTGCACCCCAAATTGAAAGCACATTGGGGTGCGGGCGGCCATCACTTATAAAAATCTGGATAAGTGACCAACAATGAGGCCAAAATAATGCACGGGCAACTACTCTTGTTACTGCAAGCAGCTGGGTAGCCAGACAGATGTTCAGATTGTGCCCGCAGTTGCACCAGTGTGGGTGTCTGAGCAATATTCCTGCGCATGACGTGGCAGGAATGTTTTGTTATGGTATGGCTGCAGGGTGGGGAAGTGTGTCCTTGCCCCGTGCCGAGTGTACATACAGGGCTTAATGACTCCGAGGAATGTTAATCAGAGGTTCAATAAACAGAGCCAAAGGCGCACATAATGCACACAGATGTGTATGAAATGATTGCAGTACCCTCTTGGACCATCCATTTTTTTGGAGGAAGATGGGGGGTAACGTAGGAAAGAGCGGTGAATGGGGTTGGAGGAAGACGTCACATGACCTGTAATCACTAATACTTCCAGGGCTTGGCTAAGCCTTTCCCTCCCTTTCTCTTTTTCTGTATTCTGGAGGCTCGGCCCAGCTCCAGCTCTCGTGAGTGAAGCCAGAGGTCTATTTTCTGGACGGGGTTACTCCTCGTCTATGATTGTGTTTGTTTGTGCTGCGGGGGGAAAAGAGAGAACGGCTTTAGTTTCCAAATCATCAGGCCTGCAGGGTCTACAAAAAGCCTCAACCCTCCTCCTCCTCTTCCTCCGCCTCCTCCCTCTCATTCGTCCTTAGACGTTCATTTACTAACATGGTTCCTCTTGCCCTTAGGCTCCCCCGGTGTCAATAATATACACTGCTCGCTTCTCAGAGAGCCGCCGCACAACAGGTCAGTCAGTCCAGGCACGGGACGGGAGCATTCATCTTTTTGATTGTCGGGAACGGGTCCAAAGCAATTTCAACTGGCGAGTGGAGAGGATTCCCGAGACATCTCTTCTGTCTCCAAAACACACAAGGTCTAAATCAAAAAAAGGGCAGCAATGGGCAGAGTCGCGGTGCAGCACGCCTAAGCCGTGGCTAAGTCCCGCAGCCAGTGGCCATAATGAAAACTGCTCTGCGGAGTGTGCCCAGTGGCGGTCAGACAGATCCACCCGCTGCAGCGCTGCACAATGAGGCTGTTATACTCATGACAAGCATCTCTCTCTGCCCAGACGCCGCGCACAGAGAAAACTGTTGACACCCACAAAATACAGTTCCCATTACATCACGCCGAGGCCCATCGCAGTTTCTTGGGAGTAATGTTAAATTTAGTTGAGCCATCAGTCACTCCACCCAACATGGTGTCATGATATTCTGCAGCCGCAGCAGAGGAGGCTTCCTGTGCTTTAACGTACAGAATGCAAAGAATTCAAAAACGGGACAAAGTGTCCTTTATATGACAATGCATTACTCATGATCTGCTCATTTTTACAGTTAACAGTGGACATACCTACAGTCCGAACCAGACATCGCTGTGTTTTCCAACAGCCACGCCAGATGTACATGTTATAATTAAATGTAGTTTGCATACTCCCTCAGAAGACTGGCTTTGTTTCCCCGCCGAAACATATGAAGCATGGATTGCAGCGAGGAGCTCTTCAAAGGTAAGAGGCAAATTTAGTTGCCTCCATTGCAAATTGCAGATCAACTTTCTTTGCTGTGCCGAACACACAGTCCAAGCACGATTCCTGAGGCAATGCACCTGGGCTTCATCTCTCCGGACCATGTGGAATAAGGCGCTGCAAAGCGAAGTGGGGGATGTAGTCGATGGTTATCTCGAGAAGGGAAAGAAATCCTCTTGGTTTCCACAGCTCTGCTTAATACTGGGTAGCCATTATGGAGGAATGGGTTTCCAGTAAAAGCAATTTCATTGTTTATTGATGGTAATGTGAGTAAAGTGCGGTGACAAAAAAAAAGACAGAAAGAAAGAAAGTGTCATGTTGTTTGGTCGGGTTTGGCATTTTTTCACTCTCACGTCTCATCCAAAAGTAGAGAAAAAATATATGAAAAGAGGCCTGTGTGTTGACTGGAAGTTGATTTTGACTTCCATTCTTTGGCAAAGATGGATGCCAGTGCAGACTTCAACTGGAGCACAAACAGCCGAATGTACAGCAGGAATACCAAGAGCGCAGTTCACAAAATTCACTGTCCTCTTACTTTCCTTAATCTGTCAATAAAAAAATCTGAAAATCTTCATTATCCTGAACATTTTCCTGTTTTTTATGAGTCAAACAAAGTCAACAACGTTTACTGGAATCCAAGCCGTTAACTGATTATCATCCATTGTTCCTCTTGATTTCATCTTTGATCATCACCTTTATTCATTCTTACACTTCGGCAAAGCGTACTTACTTTCCCTGAGGTAATTGAGATGAGAGAGGAGCACTTCGGCGTTGTACATGGTGGTGAGCCGGAGGAAGTCGTCCTTGCCCATCTTGCAGAGGTCTTTGCCGTCCATGTTCTGAAACATGGCCGTGTCGATCTCTAACAGGCCGTACTCCTTGATGGCCCACTCAAGCCACTGGCGCACATGGTCCTGGGACCACAACGATGGGTCTGCGGGAGCACAGGAGAGGAAGAGAGAGGAAGTTTATTGTCTTCATAACAATTGTTTCTGGACAGGAACCAGGGGAGGCAGAGTCGGGAGAGCCTCACATCTGACTGAGGTGAGGGGAGGGGGAGAAATGAACAAATTGGAAACAGAATTTTGTATCAGTAGCAGACCTTGTTCAGATACTTGTAAATATTCTTGGTCTTATTTTAACCACATGGGTAGAGTTTGGGATGACTCACGTTAGGTTTCAGGTGAATCATTTTTCACAGAGTAGCGTTCACTCTGAAATCCCTTCCCGCGTTTGTTCAAGCTTTGTAGTAGATCTTTGCATCGTCCCATATGGCAGAAATAAACGAAAGCAAACAAAATCTGCAAGCGCTGAACATCTGATGTACTGCACGTATAATCTCAAAACCAAACCCCAAACTTACCACTAATGGTTAAGGAGTGGCCTCCGTGCAGCTCCTATTAGATTAATAGATGAGCGGCCTTTGCATCAGTTTAGCACGAACACTTGAATAGTCTTTAAAAAAGGAAAAATTACCAAGGCTCCATTGGATTTAAATTAAATGAATCACACAGCTCATTTTTGGGAAAATGCAGTCATTCTCTTTGGCTCTCCGGTTTAAACGTAACAACGCCATCAACTCACCCACTAAAATGACTCTTCTCAAGTCTATAACCCTGAAACTGCACTTGTTACGACCCGAATGGCCTAATTTCATATACTGTAAGATCAAATTGGTGAGACCAGTGAAGAAATATAAAGGTCTGGCAGACAGACATCTCTACCTGCACTGCATTCAAGCCGTGCTCCCGTGAGTGATGTAAACCACTGGAACGATGCTGTACACCATGAACCAGTGAAAGAGAAAGGGGACTCATAAAACATTTACAGCATTGGCAAAATTATACCAAAACAGAAGCGTGATTCTGTCTGCAATCAAAAAAAACACCTGGAACTATTTGCACCTGTGAAATGCAGTGAACAGACATTCAAAGATGTCCGCCTCAGGTCAGATTATACACGGCTGTTGGTCAAAAGGCGATTCTTACCTGCGGGTACAATGACTCTCCGCTCATTGGTGGTCATGTTGGGGGGAGGGGCGTTCTTCTCATCCATGTAGTTTCCATAGTTCATCTGAGATGTGTCGTTGCCCCCCACCAGCTTATTGCATTTACCCACACTGCAGTCCACTGGAGACTCCCTGCTACACAAACACACACATACAGTAAAGTTGTAAAAATATTATCATCAGATAAATTGGGTGTTGTTGGTTTTTCTTTTCCCGTCATTGACTTTGGCGTGGGATACATGGAGCCCTACACCACGTGAAGTGAAGGTTAGTCGTGGTAAAGAAACAGTCCTTTTAATGACAAACGTCAACATTTATAGCAGCAGCTGCAGTGATGAACACGTGTCTAATAATGATAAAGTCGCTTCTCACTTAAGAACGTAAGACACAGGGAGCGGTTGTCACGTCGTACCTGGATCCATTCATGTGCTCATATTCTCTCTTGACGTTGACCCGCACCGGCTGGTTGATCCACTCCTGCTGTGGGGGTAAGGGGTTGATCTTGTGGGTCTGGCCGTAGTCCTGTGTGCCAGATGCAGTCATGTCTGTCTTGGGGAGAGGGGCAGCAGCAGCGTACGGAGGCTCAAATAAGGATTGGTCTTCACTCACCACTGATAGCGCCTCCTGCGGGTGGAAGGAACAAATGCTTGGTACGTCTTATACAACTCACTGTACAAATGCTTTATGTGAACAGGTCACATGTAACCATCCTGAGCAAAACACACCTTAAAGAAATACTTTGATATGTTTGGAAATATTTGCTTGGAGAATATCACCACCACTCTAAAGTCTGTTTATTTTAACATAAGGCTAGAGCCAGCAGCTGGTTATCTTAGCATAGCATAAAGCCTGTACACAGAGGGAAACTGCTAGCCATGCTCCATCCAACTGTAGCAAAATATATCTACCAACACCTCTAAAGCTCACTAATTAACACATTATACCTCTTTTCTTTACAAACATTGAAGGTGTGAGCAGGATGTGGCTTTCCACGCTGTTCTCTGGATGGCCGCAGGGACTTCCTGGAGTCTCTGGCGGTTGCCTGGCGCATAACCGTGCACTTTTTTTGTACGTATGCAAGAAATGAGATATAATGTGTTGAAGAAAGAGTTTCGAGGTGCTGGCAGGTGGTTTATTTCACTTTTAGGCCAATCCAGGCTACCTGTTTGCCCCTGCTCCTTCATGCTATGCTAAGCTAACCATCTCCTGGCTGTAGCTTCGTATTTAGCAGACAGATGTGAGAGTGGCATCAATCTTCTCATGTAACTCTCAGCAAGAAAGAGGAGAGGCGCGATCCCCAGCACGCCAAACGGTTTCGAGTGGAAGGACGCAGTGTTTTCATGAGAAAGATAAGCTTACACTCACGCCACTCATTTGACACAACCCAGAAACTTGTGATGTCAAATTTTCAATCTCTTGTGTATTTTTGTTTACAGCAATTATGTGCAGTTATTGGTCGTATCGCAGTCTGGCATCCTTAGTCGTTTGTGTTTACAGCCCACGTAGCAACTGTAGCTTCCTGTTGATGTTAGGATGACAATCATGCCCACAGCGGAGTAAGCTGGAGTCGGAAGCTTGGGCGCTGCCACCGTATTGGTTTACTGACTTCAGCCGTCATCAGTCACCAATACGTACAGCTGTAAGAACCCTTTGCTTCACAAATAAAACACACCACAATAAATCTACTCAAATTCTCCCATTCAGTGGACAGAATGAGCTGACAGCAGCCCGATGTGTCTGTCCTGTCTGAGCGACCGGCCTCCCTCCGCAGCTGAAGACTCAACAGAAGCAGGGGGGGTCGCGGCTACGCTGACCCCTCTGCTGTGGCTCAGCTGGAGCAATGTGAGTTTATTAAAGAAAACAAACGCAGAAACTCACGGCTAGCCAAGATATTATGTGGCTTCCAACGTGCTCCCCGTTGGAAGCGTAGTGTGGATTATGTATATGATGGCTCACATTAAAACATGCAGATATGCAGAGCCGGGCACTGTCACCTTCTCAGACCCGTGCCAGACAGCGTTTGGCTGGCACAGAATGTGGATACTGCTTAACAATAACTTGATGAGTCATGCCTTGTTCTAATTGCTCCATCCATCATTGTTGAAAACAATCAGACAAACAAATCCAAAAAACAATAAGTCGGAATATCAAGTGGAATCGTTACAGTCATGTGCTTCTGCTCAGGATTAAGCTCGGGCCTGATGCACATCTGGATCTGATAGGATCTGATGGCACAGCTCAGACCGAGACGTGTCTAATTCCCAAGGACTGAATTATTTCATTCCAAAATGCCACATATGTGCCTCAGGGGGAAAATGCTACTTGATATTCATTGATCAATATTTCCAGCATGCAGCTGTTTGCATTCTCTAAAATGTTACTTTTATTAAAGCGAAATCCTCATGATCTCGTATAACTTCAGTGTCATTCCATTCTAAGACATTTCATGCAAGCAGAATGCTTTCACTTATCCCTGTTTTGATGATAAATGTCTCGTTTTCATTGGCAGAACTAGAGGTATGAATGAAAATATGTATGTGTTATGTATATATACACACCAAAACACTCACTATAAATGGCAGGGATGCTGTCCCAGCGTGAACTCCACCGATTTGTAAAGCACTGCATGCTAAAACATCCTCCAACCACAATAAACACAACCTGTGTGTCTTTCATGGCTGCTATAGCTGTTTTATACATTCTAAACACAAACAGGACGGCTGAGATTTGAAATAAAAAACAATGCTGCACATTTCCAGTAAATCTGAGTTCTCAAACAAGAAACATCAACAAGGCTGAATGATTCTGCTAATTAATATATCTGAAACATTGTCTCTATAATCAATCTAATATTTGGACCATATACTTTGACACTGATTGGCAGCCATCAGTGTTTTTCTAATCATTGAAGCTGAAAGGACTTGCATTAATATTTGACACCATGGCAGATTCTTTGCATTAAAACTGATCTGATAAACCAAAGTGTCAGGTGAAGCTTTCACTCTGTACAATTCATTATCTCAGGTTATGGTGACCTCTGCTCTGAAAAGGGTTTAAATTTGTAATTGCACTATAGTGCCCTCTGTTGTAATGCCACAGACGCTCCACTGGCTGTTTTTACAAAAGCAAAAAATAAAGTTTTAATCACCTTTTGTAAGCACGCTGGAATAAAAGGCACCTGTTTTATTCTGTTTTAACAAAGCGGTCAAGTGGATTAAGAGGTCAAAGTCAGTCTCAAACGACACAAAAATCTCAGGTGGTGTATTGAATCTTTCTTCGGGCCTGTGCCACATATCAAATCTAAAACTTTTGCAGACTGCTTTAATATAATACTTCTCTTCAGGGTGACGGGCAGATAAAAAAGCTGAACCTCTCCAGCGTATTTAAACATCTCGCCAGAATTAGAGTTTCCAGTGATTTCATCAGTGGATCCATCACAGTCTGAACCCTGGCAGCAGGACTCCCTATCTGAGCAGAGCACACCAGCTCGTCTGCGGATGATAAAGTGTTAGGAGGGTGAGGGAACGTCTCATTACAGTTAGATAAGGACTTGGTCAACTATTGTGACTGTTGCATGTTGCATTAACAGTGACATATCAGCCTGCGCAATTGAAACCATGATTGGCAAGTGGTGTGTGCCTATCAAGACGGCAGAGTTTTTAAAAATAGAAGCACAACAGTCTCGCGAAGAGAAGCTGAAAGCATGACAGATCGGTGCCAGACCAGTGCCTATGTTTTCTTTCCAGTATCTGCGGGGAACACACACATACTGCTGGTGAGAGCCACAGGCGGTTACACTCAGACTTCTGTCTGTCTCACAGTGTCCACAGATAATTCTCCAGTGCCTGTGTGCCACTCTTAAACATTTCAGATTCACCTCTGCCGAGGATCATATCTGAGCATCATCAATAAAAAGTCTGGAAGGTTTCCAAGTCTAAATATATAAATCACTTCGTGCTCAACGACATTTTTTCTCCCTAAAACATAAATAACATCTGACTTCTATTTTTTGCAATATATCTTTCTGCAGTGCCACTGCCAAAGAGGGGAAAAACATCAACTAAATCACAGCTCAGCTGTTAAACTGCAGGCCCCATTATAAGCATTGTGTGAGTGTGACACCTGCTGGGAGCCACCTCTGTTCTGTTTACATGCAGCCAAGTCGATCTCTCCAAATGCGTCACGACGCGTCTGGAGCAGACTGGATATATGCAATAGCCCCACATCCAGACTACACGTGTGATTGTTTGACGTTCACACACAGCCATCTAGCAGGAGCCACCCAGGGGGGGGGCATTCCTGTCCTTTGTTTAAGGAGGAAGAGGAAACCTGTCAGGAAAAGATTGTGTAGAACAGGAAGCTCTCATGGCTAGAGAGCCCTTCCTTTCTTTTAGCGAGCGTGAATGCAGCTAGCAGACAGTCATTTATACCCAAGGATTCAATTATGATTACATGAATTGTCCAAAACTTCTTGCTTTGTTGCAAGCGCCCAGGCTGAGACGTTCGCGTCCTCCTGCAGCGTGACATTCAGCCCCCGATGCATCATAAAACAATCAGAGCGGCCGTGAGCGCTGAATGACGGGATTTAATGCAGCCTGACATTTTTGTCTGGCCAACGTTTACACTCTCCCAAAACTCACACCACACCCAGCCGCCGCAAACCCGCTACTTTAATTTTCCAAAAGAAAACACGTCGCACTGCTTTACAGCAACAACACGAGTGAATGCAAATGCTGCATTCTTCCGAGCTCACACTTGTTAACCGGAGGACACAGCCTGAACGCGTCGCACGGTGAACTAACCGGGACTTGCCATTCAACATCTGGTGGCTGCAGCCATAATGCATCTGGAATTTGACTGTCGGGGGCCAGTAGCCAACGTTAATGTGGACCGGCGCTCTTACTACCAACATACCATTTCAAAATAGTTGTGTAACTATCTAAGAAGCAAGGCGAGGTAATCATTGTGAAGCCTTGCGGTTTTTTAGTGTTGCAAACTGAGCAGTTACCGCATGAAGTTACCAAATGACAGCTTTCCTTACGCTTTGACAAAACTCTCTGTGCGGCGGAGGGAGAGACGTTACAAAAAATCAGCAGCAACAAAGAGAGAGAGGTCATTTCTTGTGTAAATACCAAACCATCAGTTTTTTGACCCACGACAGGATCTTCGGACCGAGCCGGGCGATGTGCCACACCGCTGTTGCGCAGCTCGACACATCGTATCCAGCGGTACATCCAGTCATGGCTATTGCTCAATCCCCGCTGCCCAGACTAAACCAAAACGCTGGGCTCGTGGATTACTTCTACCTATATGAAAGTACAGTCTACAGCGTGTTGTCTGAAACAAATAGCCACTCCTTTCTGCCTTTCCAGACGTGCGTAATTGTGCGCTCGGTCCCCAAAATCCAAAGCGTGATTCTGATTTAGCCTTGAATCCACACCGTAGCGTATCCTCGCAAGCAGGCAGCTTATTGAAAACGGAAAGTGGATACTTTCAAAGAAAGAGGGAAAAAAGAGGGAAATCTGGTTACCGCTTTCAAACCGAGTGAAAAAAGCCGCTCATCGTCGTCAGATTGGAGGTCCCAGCTCACAGACCGACACAGAGGGGCATTTCAACCCATTGCTTAAAAAAAGGAGGCGCAACTCCGACAAAAGCAGTCTCCCACAAACTCATACACCCCGTTCTCCACCCTTACCTTAATAGTTCCGTCCATTTTGCGCAATTTTCAGCGGACCCCGACAATATCCCAAACATGACACGCTCCTGAATTAATTCCAGCCCCCGGTATGTGGCGGAGAGAAAGAGACACTTTTACCGGATTGAGTTTTTTCTTTCCTCTAAATTTGGGAAGTGAAGTCACCACTGTTGAGAAGGTTGAGAAGGAAGCTGTGTGTCACCGAAAGCCCTGCCTTCAAAAAAGCAGGATACTGTCCCAGGGAGATAAGCAGGGAAAACAATTGAGTGTTCGCTCCGCTGTTATGTTTTTCTGCTCGGAAATATTTACAGGATGACTGCCTGCCTTGTGCACAGCCATTGCTGTGTAGATTACTGCGGAGCGGACTTGTGTGTTTTTGCGTTCCCAGTAATGCCACGGATGGCGTGGAAGGGTTTACTATTTATCCGACTTCTGAATTATTTCTGCACACATTTCACAGAGGTTTTCGGGAATGAGGTCGACTGTCGCGGGACACTAAGTTATGTGATCCCATGTTTTAGAGCGCTTTCGGTTGACGCCTACACTTCACTTAAATCTGGCCATGCCTCCATCCCTCTGTAAATCAGCCTGTTCTCCGTTATATATTTTATAGTGAAAGTGATAAGTTAAATAAACTTTATCTGAAACCTGAACACCTATGACAGGAGTTGCTGCAACCTTGTCTTTTTTTTTTTTTTTTTTTTTTGTACGGCTCCCTGTGATGCTTCTGTGAAGTTTTCCTGAGACACCATTAATAAAACCCAAGCATTCAGCTCCTAACCGCACTATAATCTGAGGGTCTGCTCTACACGTGTGCGTCTGCTGCTCAGCACAGGGCTGGATGGCTGAAACGCAGCCTGCTTCGACAAAAGCGCACTTGAAAACAGGACACAGTTGGCGATTATTATTTTTATTATTATTATAGGCCCATTCAACGGTTTATCCCCATTCGCCTGAGTTTAAAAAAAATCCCCTAATCCCCACCCCCACATAGGTGCTTTTTTTTTCGTCTGCCCTATGAAATTGCCCTCATCAATTCAAGCATAATTTTCGTGCAGATGCTAGACGTGGAGCCAGCTCTGAACGTGACCAGACCAGTAACACTGCAAGAAACGTCAGGTTTCACAAATTTACTGCCGCATTCAGCATTTCAGTGTTATTTTATTGTATAGATGAGTGAATCACAAAATGTACAACTAACAAACAGGCTGTTTAGATTTGGAGATTTGAAGGAAATCCACCCCAATCCAGAGTCAACTACTTTAATAGTAGTTTCATGGATTTTTAAACATGTCTTAGTAAAAGCCTACCCTGGAAAAACACCTATTATTCCCGCAGTGCCGTAAAGAAAATCACATTTGATAAGAAAAAAATGGGTGAATGTAGCTCATTATGACACCAGCTTTTTTTTTTTTTTTTTTTTTTTTATCACGTTTAACAACATTTAACGGCGGTTTGGCTGAAATGATGCTGAGGAATATTTTTTGCAGTGTTAGGCTGCAGCCTCGGGGAGCGGCCTCAGACTGGCCAAACAGAGACTGCGCCGCCGCAACGACTGACGGCAGGGCCGGCCTGTCTGCTCTCGACTTGGGGGTCTGGTAGGGCTGAGGGCCCCCCACCCTTGGGACCACCACATCTGGATCCTGCTAAGGGTCAAGGCTTCTCCTGCCTGAGGCCAGTTCAGACTCGTGTAATTAAGGGAGACACCTTGTTTAACTCTTCAGTGACTGGTTTGGGTTCTTTTTTTCTTCTTCTTCTGCACATTCCAGCGTCTTCATATATGGATTTTATTGTAGGGAGACTAGTGATAAAATGACAAAATTGAATAGGTGCAACCTCAAGTTGGTGACTCAACATGCAGGGCTTTATGACCAGTGATAAACACATCTCTTTAAACGGCCCATTCTTTCAGTTTCACACTATGATGTGCTTCTTTGGGGTTATATCATCAGCTGCCATGAATAAAAAGGCAAGCTTACCTTCCACTGCACTGAAGAGGCCAAAACCAGTTTACGTTGTGTAAATAATTGAAACACAGTGATATGAAACTTTACAGGATGCTTGTCAAACAACAAAACCCTAAAGTTTTCCTGACTGGTCTGATTTTCTAATCTAACAACATCTCGCCCGCAGCCTGCCTCAGACAAGATCACCACATTAAAATGCCTGCCACCCCCAGTCATCGAGCTTATTAGAAAGACTGGGGGTCCAAGACCTACCAAGACCATAATGAATACAGTGGTAACAAACATTTTGGAAGGCCAATAAACAGATGCAAGTTGGTTTACACAGTGAACCACAGAACATCTGGCTTGACGCTGGAACTAGACAGCCAGACATTTCTTCCTTACACCACGAGCCAGTAGCTCCTCTGTCTCTCCGCCGGGGCAACAAGCCAGAGGTGGGCGGACACTATGCAGACTTTATGTTCAGCAGTCTTTCGATTGTTAGGCACATCCTTTCTATTTGGGCTTATAAGAAGATCTAAGGTTGAGTGCATGGAGAATCTGGTTGCAGTCTTACATGAGAGAAAGTGAGCGTTAAGATTTTTATTTGTCACACAGGCGCAACAAGTGAAAACAATCCGTCAAAGGGGAAATATAAAGAGGGGGAATAAACTTAAATAGGCGTCTTTAATCAGGCACATTTTTATTAACAGCGTGTAGATTCTGCTTCATGCCCATTGGTCAAAGTGCGTCCTCTCGCTTTCTGCTCTTGTGCTTCTATATACAACAATATTTGTGTATGTTGTAGCACATGAATTTAAGTCATGGGTACCTAATTTGATCGATCCAGAGGTGGGAAATTGCGTATCCGGCACTGAATGTTACGAGAAATCTTTCGGCGGAGTGTTACTGCAGCGAAGAAATAGTCCCAGTGACTATGAGCCTGCTAAATTCGCTCTTTATCACGCTGCAGACTTGTATTCAGATCATTCCTCCTGTCGTGCTAAAAGACAGCCCGAGTCAAAATACTGAGGGCAAAAAAAAAAAAAAAAAAGTGGAGTCTGCAGCACATATAAGCACGAACTGTCTGGCCCCTCGCTCTAGGCCATAATTAATTTGAGATTTATTTTTATTGGAGAGTTCCAGTCTCGCCTGGCCTTAACCAAACAAAACCAAATGCTGGGCCGTGGATTCGCTTGAATGAGGAATATTTCTTTAAATTTTGTATTGAGGCGTGCCACATTCTGACCAATATCCACCTCAGTATCAGGGCAGTTCTGTGAGTGAGGCACTTGCACGCAAGAAACACACGCTTACCCTGAAGGACAAAAATAATAATAAGAGAAATAACAGTATTGGAATCAGAAGAAACAGAAATAATCTATCTTGCATTGCTTCCACAGCAAAGAAGCGATAAAACTGACATGACTCCTCCACAAACCTGTAACCCCCACCTCACTGGCCTGCTGTCTGCGTTAGGGAGCAAACAGAATCATTAAAAAGCATATTTTCCCCTGAAACATTCCGCGCCATTCAACTCTTTCACAACAAATTCTGAGCCCCGAGTCTCTCTGCAGTGGCACAAACGCTGTGGCTGGATGAAAAGAGTCCTTATTCAAAGGGGAAATAAGTCTTCAAAACATTAACAAGTCGGCCTTGGAAAAATACCTTGATTATGAAGATATTACCATAGCTCGCCTCTGCACAATGGCCCATTTTAATGAGGCACAATCCGGCCAGTCAAACTCTGCAGATTATTCTGATGGATGTGAGCAAACGTCACGCAGCCGCCATAATTAACTGACACAACTGTGAGAAAAGCGCACGTTGCACTTGACATTATGTGGGCATTATACGGTCATATAGGGTTGTATATTTAAAGAGAGAGAGAGAGAGAGAGAGAGAGAGAGAGAGAGAGAGAGAGAGAGAGAGATTTAATGGTTCCACTGCCTCAGATATGTAGCGGTTGCAGGCATTCATGCTGCGCCATGTGAGTCGCGACGCAGTTTTTATGTGAAAACCAGATGTGCGCTGTTTGCTTTTATTTACATTCTCTGGACTGTGTGGTCGAGAGAGGGAGAGAGAGAGAGAGAGAGAGAGAGAGAGAGAGAGAAAGGAGAGAGGAGAGAGAGAGAGATTCATGACGTCAAACATGATAATGAGCCATGGCAGCAAGCAGCTACAGGTGTTGGATTTATAAATGATGAAAAATATGTTCAACAAGTCCAAAATCTGCAGAAAGTGCCCTGCAAACATTCAATTCTACTTCCATGCAAATGACCGAGGCTTGTTACATTGTGGAAATGTTGGAGAATAAGGGGAGATACGGTTGAACATCCCAGCCCAAGCAAAATAAATAAATAAATAAATGAAAGGACCCCAGTTTGCCCTCCAACATTAGGCCTACCTGATCGAAGAGGCGGTGATGTCTTACCTTGACGTAAGACGACGTGTCAGGAACAGTTTGAAACATGTCTACTTGACAGACAGGCCCAAGGGTTCTCACTGTCCAATGGGCCCTGAGAAAAGAAAATTTACTATTATTATTATTATTATTATTATTATTATTATTACCGGACCTGATGCTTTATGTATTGTTTTCATGATTACCTGAAATTTGACTAAAGTTTCAAGCGTCACAAATAGATTTCCTTGCTGTCATCCAGACATGGCAGGACAGCTACGAGCTGCACAGCAAACATTCACTAAGTACCGCGGGTTTCGTGAACGTCCACGCAAGGCCCACATGGGTTACCGCTTCCATCAAAATAAAGGGAAAGTCAAATTTGCTTAATGGCCCCCCTGCAGCCTCTGTCTGACTGCGCACAGAATCCTTTGATTCATTCATGGAGATTTTTCTCTGGAGCGGTCAGAGGTATTAGATGCGGGTAGGTTTTAATCACCGCTGTCCGTACATTTAACAGCACCAACAGATGTAAATTACACCACTAACCTACTGGTAACATGGATGAATGACTCCAAGTCGCCCAATGGGAGCTGGGCAGCTAGAAGAAGAGGGCCCCATCCCAACCCCCATCACGTTTTCCCCCAAAGCTCACCACATATTGAAACACTTTTCGCTTTAATAAGTGCAGCTTACAAAGTCTAGGGTGAAAGGGCACTTAGAGGACGGTGTCTTTAGCCCTTCCCTCCCTGCGCAATTATTAGCAAGGCAGCGGCGCACACCATCACAAATGGCTGTTATATAGACTGTGCGATAAAGCAAATGAGCGTATATGGACCTCTACATTGGCACCCAGGACGCACAGTTAAAGTTCCACATACAGGACCGGTGGGACATCATTGTCCCGTTCAGTAGCATGTGCGCTCTGACCTGTCGGGATTATAAACACACAATGACCGACACCGCATTTTAGCACAATTAGTAGTGGATGCAGATCACTGGCCTTTGTGATCTAACGCCAGAACCTGGGAGAGAAATTCCAACAACAAAAAGAAAAATGGATTAAAAAAAAGAGCCATAGCGCAACCATTTCTCTCCTTTTTCACGTTTCTGCTGCAGTTTTTTTTTTTTTTTTTTTTTTAAGAATCCCTGCCCCATGATAAATTAGCCAAGGTAGGAGGGCTTATATATGAACGTGGCCCGGTTTAAATACTTGTAGGGGACCAATGTTTTTTTTTTTTTTTTTTTTTTTTTTTGGTCTTCTCGGCTCCTGCAGGCAAACGCAGGGCTCGCCTCATAAAGTTCCCCAAATGCATCCAATTTCTGCGCGGTAAAAAGGAGCATAGGATACCGCATCTGCAGCCAATTAGGCGGAGGAGGACTGGTGAATAACGGCGTGAACCTCCCTCCGAGACAGCCCCGTGGGCCGGGACCCCTCTAGTGTTACATTTTAAGCATCTTACCTTGCTGTTATCCATCATAACCGAGAGCCAACTGATTTTCAGCTAATACGCATTCTTTTTTTTTTTTTTTTTGGTTCTTACGCTCGCCTAAAGTGAGACCGCGAGGCAGCGAGCTGACAAGAAATTGACAAAAAAGTTGAGTGTTTTTCGATTACAAAACTCCTGTTGAAGTCAGACCTTGAACGGGGTAAAGCTTTGAACGACGAGCGAGACGCAAACATCAACACAAAGACTGAGACAGAGCCCACTCTTAATTTTCCCTCGATTGATGCGCAAATTTTAAAGCAATGTGAGCATCAATAAAAGCCATAACACAAGCGGAAATGATTGATTGTTCTCCTGCATGCACACCTTCGCCGCGCAGTTCGCCTGAGCAGGACGAATCACTTCTTGTTCTTTTTCTCACTCACCTGTCGTTTCTCTGTCGGTCGTTTGATCTTCTTCTTTTCTCTCTCTCACTCTCTCTCTCTCCTCTCTCTCGATCGAATCACTCCTCCGCCAATTTTAAATAATTAGTCCCGTCCAGGCAAAGCCGTTTCCCACTGATAATGACAGTGAGTTATTTGGAAAGGGGCTGAAAAGGAGCGCCGGGTGTATGAATGGAAATGTTGCTGAGATGGGAAATCCGCGACCAATGAGCAGCGAGAGACAGCCTCCCCTCGCCTGCCGTGAGAGGCCACTGAACCATGAAATCAGGGAAAAGCAGGGAGAGAAAGAGAGCCGTAAATCTGCTTTATAAAGCCTTTTGGTAAAGGACAGAGCAGGAAAAATGTATAAATGTATATTTATTTTGTTTCATTAGATGTCTGAGTAGTTAACAGCCTCAATGTGTGATTAAACTCACACACAACGCCCTGAATATCCAAACAAGAGTTCAATATGTGGGCCAACTCCTCAAACATCATCAAAACAACAGCCATCAAAGACACTGTCACTGTTCATAGGTGATTTTTAGACAACATTCAGATTACAGAACATCTCATCTGACACATTTCACTGAGTGAAATATTCACGAGGATCAAGCAAAGCAGAGAAGCTTGATTTTCACACACTGCAAAAGAAAAAAAAGAAAAAGAAAAAGAAAAAAAAGCATCCTGTTCTGCATACATTCAGACTATAAATGGCTTTAAAATCATTTGAAAGGCAGCATGTAGTGTGCAGACGTTCATTCATGCTGCTGCCCGTCCGGGTGGTGACAGCTCCCGCAGGAATACACCAGCAGCACGAGTTCCTCTGCAGCGGGTTTGTCTTTTCCTGCTCGGTTGACCCCGCTCACTTCACTAACTTCATTTCCTTTCACGTTGCTGCCCTCGTCTTCGACCAAGAGTCCCCCCCCCTTCTGAAAAAAGGATGTGGGCCAATTCACGGTGAGGAAAGCCGCCCAACCGTGGCATTTTATAGCCTCATCAAGGTCGCTATTTCACGCAGGCCAACCAAAGTGGACCAGTCGCCGGTGACTCTTTGCATCGGGGGGGCGAGGTGAGTGTGACAAGCGGGATCTGCTGCTGTCGCCCGGGCCTGTTTCACGCGCTCCTCGCAGCGAGCATCCATCATAGGAATGTGCATTTGTCTCGCGCGTGATTGCTGTGAAACATGTGGTAATTTCTGCCACATAGTGAAGCAATGACATAACTTTCTTCAGAATAAAAAAGAAAAATATGGAAAAAGTTTGCAAACTTCTGGAAGAGGTGAAATAACGACACTTCATTATGTAAAACAATCACTTAGAAAAACAGCACAGTCCTGAGACTCACTTCAATGACTTTTTTTTTTCCTTTTTTTACAGTGTTGGGGTCATCTGGTAAAAAGGTCGTCTTTCATCACCGGCTAGACCCTCTGTTTGTTACACCGTTTCCTAATGCAATGATTAAAAACAACAACATTGATAATAGTGTTCCCAGCATGAAACAATGGACGGAAATCCCAACATCCGTTTTACTGAAAAATGGCATTCATGCGCATGCTGTGTTGCCTTCCTCAGGATACAGTAGAAGAAGTTTTCTAACACATTTGAACAGCAACTATTAACCCCCCCCCCAATGAAAAAGACAAAGAAGAGGAATACAGTATGTGGTGAGTATGGTGTACTGAGCTGGTATTAATATTACTAAATGTAGATGCATCAGCTGTTTTAATGGGACAGGAGGCAAAGCAAAGAGTCCACATTTAACCACAAACAGTCTCTGATGGGAGCTTTAATGTTGCAATGAAAATTTCATTGACATGTGCAATGACAATAAAGACTCTTGAATCTTGAATCTTGAATCTTGAATTAATGTCCAGCATCTTTGAACAGAAGTCACTCTAAAATGCATCAGCATTGGAGCATTTGGACATGTTTCAAAATGACATCCAAAGCCTGTATCAGACCTCCTTTAAAGTTAGTTAATATTTGCAATTAATTATTATCACTCCTTTAACCTCAGATGACAGCAGACATTTCAAATAGCTCCGTAGAGGTCATGCTGTGGTGGTCTAAACCTCCTGATACTGATCGTTTTGTGTGACACCGCTCATTCTTGTGTTTTGTTTTGTTTTTTTAAGGTGGTGAAAAAAGCAAATGCTTCACGTCTGTCTGGTTGTTTCATCAAGCCTTGCACCATGCAGGACTTCTTGTTTTTGCCATGGTATTGACATCAAATGTGGAATGTGGAGTGATTATGCCTCTTGTGGAGGGCTCGCACAAGACCGTCTCAGTTATGGTTATTTTGCATACGTGGTTTTTTAGTGTGGCAAAAAAGCAATCTTCCTCTGCACTTTTACAGCAAGCCTAATCTCACCCTGCAAGCGAAGCCAAACAATCTGCCATCAACAGGTTCCCATATGCAGGCCACCGTCAGTCCTTCCTACTGGCATGTTAACATTTCAGAGCTCCTTCTCTTGGGATTCCACCAAAACCACTTGTATTCAAGATGATGTGGGCAACCTACAGACATCTGCGATTACATCGCCTAGAGTAAATGAAGCTCCTTACTCTGAACTGTAATGAGTTATTTATTTAGTTGAAGGGGCTACCGAGAGATGATCTGGAGATGGCGATCGGACCCATTCCAGTCTTTTTTCTTTCTTTCTTTATTTTGGGGGTCCTCAGGGAGAGGGAAAATGGCAGTGTGGCACCAGGGAAGGCAGGGCAGAATATCACATCTTTTCATGCAAGCTTCCAGGCAGTCATGTGCCAGACACGTAACTGCATGTAAGCACAGGGCTTCACAAAAGTGGAGGTTCTGTCACCTTTATAATTGTGCAACTTTCATGTGCTGAATTACACTTTGAAAGATTTAAGAGGGGCCTAATCAACAAACAGGAGATGCATTTCATTGTACTCAAGTTGAAACAACTGTGGCACCTCTTGCAGGGAAGCCTTAACCACTGGATGCTCTCTGGACATGTATAATGAACTGTAATGAAGACAAAGCTACACCTTCTTTCTGTTGCAAGAAAAAGATAAGAAAATAGTATAAAAGTTGCGCTGGATCGCCTTCACGAGCAACCCAGCTCACACGCAGAACAGGTACAGAACAACTTATCAGAACTCCTCCTCTGACTGTCCATTGAAAATAGCTCAAACAGAGTGTGGACAGCAGCCCACTTATGTGTGTGTGTGTGTGTGTGTGTGTGTGTGTGTGTGTGTGTGTGTGTGGTGATAATTAGCAAGGGGAAGTATTAAATTAAAGCAAGGCAGTCCTTTTATGAGGCAAGCATTTATGAAGGTAATAGCATCCCTATAAATTAACGACCTCCCAATGCCTCCTGATGAGTTGCCACTCATCGGGTCCAGAGCAAACCAGCGATACATCCACCATGTGACCTCATCCGCTCAGAGTCGGTATTCTCGCCCCCGGGGGCTACGCAGGGATGAGAGCTGGGGAAAGTGGAAGGACATGTGGTGTCGAGACAAAATGCATGTTATCATTACATATAATATGCTCTGGTATGCACTTAATCAAAGGAGAAGAGGCTGTAGCTGGGTTGTCTACTGTGTGTCTATGCTTAAATGCAACTGCAGTATGTGTCCATGTAATTACTTTTCACAACACCACAAAATGCTGTGAATTTCTGAGGGTACACGGATTTCCCAGACCACTTATCTTATGTGAATTCAGCTGTAAAGTGTGGACACACCCTGACTATCCAGACTGGGCATGGGAAACAAGGTGCTCACTTTACAGTTTAAATCAATCTTGGTTGCCAGGGGGGAGGCATCCCTACACGAACAACACGAGGCTGAAATAAAGCCCCTGAAAATGACTGCTGGTGTGGAAAAAAAGCAGGGCGAGCGAGAGCAGGAGGAAAGCAGTGCCATTTAGAAAGCCTAAATCATCCCATGAACTATAAATCCACTGACCGCTCATCATTCAGCAGCATTTTAAAAAGCCCTTAAAGAAAAACACTGAGTGAAATGAATATGCTGTCACCTCTCATTTGGGTCTGGCCCGCTGGCTCAATAAGAAAAGTGTTGTTCCCTGGAAGGCTGCTGGCCTGGGCTGAGCTCTCAGGTTTAGGGTTTACCCCTGTCCCGCATTCTCAAGGCTTTTACTTTGAGGCCCGCGTCTCTCTTTCCTCCCCCACGTCCCCCCAGACATGTCTGACAGGCTGAACCCGATGTGGGCTGCTCACCAGACTACAAAAATCATTCATCTGTGCCTTCAGACGGTCAAATCTGGATCTAATAAAGGGAGCTTGCCTATTGATCCTATTCATAGGGAAAGCCACTGCCAGCTCTCACCACTGGAGGGCTCTCTGGCTCAAGCTAGAAGCTTCTGGCTCATTGAAGTGCTTGGTACCCTTTTGTTCAGAATGGGAAACATTATGAACAAGCAGTGAGGATTGTGATTTGTTTTGTCTTTGATTCATCATTAAAAACTGAAAACCATTTATTTTTTCTTTTTTAAATTTGTTTGTATTAACTATAGAGAAATGCAGCCTCAAGAGGTGACATCTGCAAGTTAACCAATGAGGTTTGTTTCCTATTCTGAACTGTTTGAAGCTTTAAAAAGGTCCTTGTGAGGTTACTGAGGCCAAGGGCAACAACAACAACACACACACACACACACACACACACACACACACACACGCACACACATACACACTCTCTCTCTCTCTCTCTCTCTCTCTTTTCACCTGTAGCACAAACAAACATGTGAAGCAGGAAACACAGGCTGCCATGCACTGACGCAGTGCCTGCCAGATGAGGGCAGGACATTGTTTTTCTTTATAACAGTCAAGTGAAGCACAATGAAAGTGCAGGCCGCAAAACAAGAAACATCCTCACACGAGCGCACAGGGATAGGCAGGCATCTGAGTATGAGAGCGGAGAGGGACGGCGAGTAGGAGAGTGAGTCACAGTCACTTTTAGGGTTGTGTTTATGTGTGGGTGAGGGCACTACCCCAAACGCCTAGGCAAACCACAGCATTCCACGACGGGTCTTAAAGAGACAGAGCGACGCTGTCATCATGGGTATTTGGGGAGCAAAGTGTTAACATATGGTGAGGGCTATTTGAGAAGGCTGGCGAAACGCACAGAAGGCGATAGGTGGCCATGCCAGCCCTCTGACTGTCGTCTGATAGGAGACCTCGTCAGCTCAAACAGCACACTGCGACAGCAACTGATAAAATAACCAAAAAAAACATTCATGTCAGGATCTTTTATTCAAAGCCAAGCAGGCATGCAGCTTCGATCTGTGTCTAGCTGCTGCTGGGAGTGATAGTTTAGGATGTGCTGTGTCTGCATTGCACAGATTCAGGGATAGAGGGCAGAGTTGAGCTGTGAAACAAGTGTGAGCTCAGTAAGTAACAGACCTTTGAGTAGATCAGTGCTGAAAACTTAAGAATTCAGGGTTGTTTTCACTACTGTATACATTTCTGAACCCTTTGACATGATGGTAACTTTGACAAGTTAAAGAAAATAATATGCTTCCTATGAGCAATGAGGTCAGCTGATCTGTCTTGACCTTCTTCTGGTATATAATTTTATTCAGTATTCTCTCCAACTTATCAAACATCAGCAGGTGTCAAGTGTACAAAAGCAGAGCTGGATTTACAACTCATAATCTCAACCACCACTGCTGTCTCAGGATTTAATATACAGTATTGTGTGTGCACTTTAGGTTGTTTTCTACGATGTTCCCACTGCATAATGTAAGGCTTGGTAACACCACGTTGTGAGGTGCCATACCGAAAGCGTCCTCAAGTGTGCAGTCTGAATAGTGACAGGCCGAGACTGCATGCAGAGGGACAAATAAAAGCTCACTGCTAGGAAGAGAGCGAACAGAGACGAGAAAGAGAATGAGAAAACGAGAGAACTGTGTAGGTGTGATGAGGGAGGTGAGAGCCTGGTGTTGTGTTGACAGTGGGGTGGTTAGAGAGAGGGTGAGGCTCGGGTAGGGGAGAAAAGAAAGTGTGTTAGTAAGGGGTGGGAGAAAGGGCTTCAGAGGAGGAAAGAGAGGATGCAGAGAAGGAAATGAAAAGGAGGTTAGGGGGCAAAAAGAGAAATAGCCTGTTTCCTCCCTGAAAGTCCATGGCACAAGATGAACTTAACGTCCTTAAACCATCAACCTCGCTCTAAAAATAACCCCCGTTTCTGCACAGTAAGAGGCGGGAGTGGGAGTAGGGGTGAGAGAGGTGTGGGTGAGTGGGGGCGGCTGGCGGTTGGAAATGGGAATCGGAGCACGAGACTGGGAGTGAAAAGTTGGAGAGAAACAAAGAAACGCCGCCGTGCCAGACAGCGGCGATGAAAGATGGGCCTGAGATTGCGTGAGAGAGAGAGACAAAGATGGAGAGGGGTAGAGAGCGGGCGTAAAAGTGTGAAAGTGGAAAAGAGAGAACCCCATCCTCGACCCCTGAAACATGGCTGTTACAGTACTTTCACTTGGCAAACACCTGTAGTTTTAGTCAATGCCAGTTCTCTAGTCTTAAACACTGAATCAATGAGGAAAAGCTTGATGTTCACCTGCTGACATGCAAGGGGAAGGTAGGAGGTACATTACCCTTATACTGCATCCTGATGCCGCTGTTTCTTCTCACATCCCTGAAAGCACTTTGATCTTTTGCCCCCATTGTGGAAGAAGATTTTTTAAATTTTTTTGCAGCCCTAAAATAAAGCCTCCTGACCGCCTCCTCTGTGCCAGCTCCATCAGTCGACGGACAGTGCCATAGTTCAACGTTCAAAGACGTGTTGTGCAACCTCATCTGATGCACCTGTGCATCATATTTGCACCGGTGATGCCGCACAAACTAAAACAGCCAGCCTGCAGAGTAAGACCAGAGCAGATAAATATATAGGACTATATGAAACTCAATGCTGTGACAGTCAAACATTTCCATCGTCTTCCCAGAGTCGCACTAGATGCTCTGCCTGGTTCTCCACAATGGATCTTCAGGATGGCTATTGGCATGTTGAGCTGGAAGAGACAGACCATGAAAAATATAGCAGGGACTTTTTTTTTACTCATGCCAGCGGAACTCACCAACACTACAGCCAGATGCCGCAGTTAATGGAGATGGTACTCCATGGCCTCCCATGGAAAAACTGCCCAGTCTACTTGGATAGTGTCCACATTTCCAGCTGCCCTTTCAGCCAACATCTCCAGCACCTGGAAGAACTCCCGTCCAGATTTCAGTGCCTCAAGCTAAATCCATCAAAATGCTGTCTCGTCAGACATCAGCCTGCTGTATCCAAAAGTCAAGTCAGCCTACTCCAGGCTGAGCAACATAAGTAAGATCATTCCCAGGACTTTGTTCATCAAGTACTTTGCGCACAGTGGTTCCACTAAACGCACTCACTGACAGGAATATGCAAGTCCAACAAACTTCTCAATGTTAGGATGCATTCACTTACCTGAAACATGCACTCTCAAGACCTCCAGAGGCCATTCTCCCTCCACACGGATGCTTCATGCTCTGTTATTGGTGCTGTGCTTACCAGGAGAAAGTAACTGCACATGCTAGCCATGTTCTCACGAAAGCAGAGAGACGGTGGTCAATCTACAGTAGAGTATTCTGAGTTAATGTCTGGGTGGAACAGCATTTTCCACACTACCTCTACAAGCAGCCATTTGTTATTACAGCCTACAAACCTCTCCTGGCCCTCAGAAAAATAAGTGAACTATTACCACATTCTCATGTTTAAATATTTTAATCAGCAACTTTAAAACAGCTACAAGCATCTGCTGAATCTACCTCTGTGGCTTTTCTCACGTTTACCTCAGTTTAAGTCTTCCTAGCTTTTGATTGGCTATTTCAGTCACATGGGAGTTAGGAACAAGGAAGTCTTGTTGTTGCAAAGCTGATAAAATATGGAGGACAGTAAACAGCTGCCAAGGAACGTCATCCATCTCCATCCTGCCTTTCTTGTCTTGTTGTGAGTGATCCAACCAGCACATACCTGACCCACACGTTACACCAACATGCTCATGCAGAGGACATCACATTTTAAGATACAGGAAGGTACAGATTATATTATACAAGGAGCTGCTACTAAGTGTCCATTAATGCCGGTCATAATACAAACACATGCAGGTCACATGCAAGAATGATTTTGGAATCATCTTGAGGTGTAGCCTCAGACTCGTTGGTGTAATTATATCAGGACAGTAAATCAATAGAGAAAACTATACCCAGTTAATATACATTTTCTTCAGACTTGCATCAATCTGTCACCTGTGCAGGTTAAAAAGACAAAGCATGAAAGGGATTTTCAGGCATCGCTTGACCCCGGGCTGGTGGTAGGGAGGCCGTGCTGAAACTGCAACATGTAAGACGGGGAAGGAGACCAGACGCAGGACACAAGACAGACTCTGTTGAAAAGCAGCCACTGACAAGCAGCTCCTTCTTCCCTCTCATCACCCTGATAAGCCCTCTTCTGCAGCCTGAGCCGCACACCTCATCACAGGCTGGATGGGCCGAACGAAGCCGACAGGTCGACCAGCGGCACTGATGTTGTTATCAGTGTGAACACAACAGGGACGAAGCGCGGCTAATGATGCCTCTTTCTCACAGCGATCGGGTCAGTATTTCAACCAGGTCTGGGCTGTAATCATCCCAGGTTGTGTGGGCGAAAGCGCATGAATGGGTTAACACTGTGGAGCCACCTAAAGGAGGAAGAGCGGCATTATCTTGAACTCCTCAGAGGATAGAGTTAACAGTCTGTGGAGAGTGAACATGAATTGAAAAGAACTCTTCGCCTTTTTTTTAATCCACACCAAGCAGTTGTCACTCGCGTCCCTAGTTGGCGCACTCGAGTCACAAATCTCACCCCTCATCGTGTACGTTTCCACTTTTCTGGCTGCTATCGACGCTGGTTTCTGGCATGTTTTCCTCTGCCGTCCTGTCTTACTCTCCCCCCATCCGTCTCGCTGATTGCTCTCCCTCTACGTGCCTCCCGGGCCCGCTTCTCCACCTCTCCCCTCTCGCTCCAGCCTTCTCTCACTTCTCTAATGAGAGTGTGTGTTACACAGGCATTCAGAAAACCTCCTCTGCTAATTACATGACAAGCATCTCGTTCTGGGACACTAATGAAGAGGAATACTGAGCGGTAGACGCCACTGAAGTGGTGTTGTGTGTGTGTGTGTGTGTGTGTGTGTGAGTGGTGGTGGGGGGGTCAAGCTGGCCACTGGGTGGGGTGTTTGTGTGTGCATGCGTGTGTATTCGGGGGGAGTATTCTGGCGCCAGTCCAGCATCTTATCAACCGGGGCATGTTGGACTCAGCATCTCGCTCCTTCCCTCCCTCCTTGTCTTTATCCTTTCATCTTACTACGCTCTCATCTTTTTTTTTCTCACAAAGATTGGCATGAGGCATTATTTTGTCAAGCAATGTTAACTTTACACTCATTAAAGATGGTGTAAGGTTCGAAAGGAAACTGGTTCTCTCAGCCTTTGAAGTACGTATGATGCAAAATCCATGATCTGTCACTGCTCGTCGTCCTGCGTGCCGCGCCGGCTTTTTGCATTAAAATGCTAAATGTGCAGTGTTTGTTTCAGAGGCGGAGCCAGTTGGTGGACATGCCGTTAATTAAACACAACAATGACTGACGAGAGCGGCAGTATGTGCACACACGTGTAGAAAAAAAACCCACACACTGAGGAGACAAAAAGAAAAGGGAGCGAGGGCGACCCAGGCAGATATCCAGCGACTCTGCATGTGGTTTGGAGGAACTCGCTCTGTCAAGAGGCACGCTCGGACAGAAGATCGCTGTCCCGTACCATCCCTTGTGAAACGCTTGAGAAACACAAACCATCTGGAGGCTATAGTGCACACTCTCGACCCATCAAATATTGAGGATGTTTGTCTGACTTACAGAGCCTATTTAGGACTGTTTGGACAACTTGGCTGAGGGATTGGTGCTTTAATTAAAGATAATATCAAGAGCTAATATTGCCCCCAAGACCTTTGCCTCACAGTCAACAGTGCAACAAAGTCACGGTTCTGTGGGTGAGGGTGAGAGTCTTAGCCGCAAATACTTCTGAATGAGTCCAGTCAGGCCCGACACAAAGGCTTCTCCATGTTCTTTATTTCACCGAGGTTACTGCCCCCTATCCCCACACTTTCTCTCTGCCGATGCCAATAGCAACGCAGGCTTTTTCAGGCCCAAGCCCACCGCGGTGATGGCATATTGATACTGTCATAAAATATTACATCCTCACTTTATTCATTAGAACTGGGCTTTAATCTAAAAATATCATGGGCAGGGAATAAAACAGAGTTTTCAGCGGCAGAAAGATTAGGCCTGTGATTCTCTCACTGAGCACCACGGCTCGGAAACACTGAGGCCCAAAATAGATGTTCTTCTTATAAAGGGCTCCTTCTTTGTAGTCGGCATACAGCAACAACATCTGCAGGGCAGTTTCTATGGGGGGAACAGATTCGGGCAGGCTATCAAAGAGAGAGGCGATCTCCTGTGAGAAGTGGTGGGCGGAGGACTTCCATATTCTCTTTCTCTTTCTTTTTCTTTTTTGCTCTTTCCCTCTATCTCTCGCTTCCAAAAATCTGTAGCAATCAGGACGATGCTAATAAAAGACCATTAATATCACCTGTCAGAGCTATCTTTGGAAGATCCAAAATGAGAAAATGAGACAAAAGGATTCGCAGTCTGGAGCTTCTTACTGAGGGGAACCAGTGGAGGACAGGCAGCAGTGTGATTTGCTGGGCTGATTTAAATAAAGCATTTGGATGACAGAAATCCATCATTGTTCCAAGATAAAGTCATCACAAGGGCTGCAGGACAGTCTGGTTTATTATCGGTGATGTTTCACCTGCAAAACATTTCGTTTTCTTAGCAGGAACATCAGGTTTGTGTAACCTATGTCGCATGGTTTCCTCATTTTGGTCAGACTTGCAGCAAACTATCGCCTGCAATTCTTTATCTTTTGGTCTTAGAGATGTTCCAGTTGCTCCAAATGGGGTTTGAATACAGCAGTGCATTGTATGGTGGGATCGTCACCTCTGAACACATGGTAAGGATAAGAATATGACCCCTTACGTGACTCCATCTTTCAAGGTAGGGAATGAACCTGTCACGAAAACGTTCTGTCAGCGTTTCAGAGTTGATGTTATATGGTCAAGATTTTTACCTCCAGGTGGTTTCAGGTGAGGAATGTGGCATTGAACGCTGTCACATCTAAAAAAATAAAGTCTGGAGGAGCATTATTTTAAAGATTCCAGATATCAGGTGGACATGGATTTGAATCAGTTAAATTCACAGCTGATGTGGATGCGAGAGCATTGTAAGACTTTACCATGAGAACGATGATGAAAGCCATAAACCCCTGCAGGTCTTTTGACTGATGGCTTTTACTGGCGGGGACGGCGAGGCGTTCACCGTCCGTTAAATGCAAAACACAAGCACAGCCACGGATATATGGAGGCTCTGATCGGAAAAAAGTGGCACCGTAATGGTGAGGCGAAAGGCGAGGGGGGGCAACGTGATGATAGTGGCTTCATGCGGAGCAGAAGTGTATCGAGGGCCTCGCCTTTGAACCGGTGAGTCAGCTAATTGAAACAGCATTGCGGGGGCATCGGTGGAAGATCTGGATCGCATTCATCCTCGCTTTTATTCAATTTGGTCTCATCGCAGGGGCGCGTCCCGTGCTTTTCTCTCCACATGGCAATAAGTCATACCCTCGCCTTTTGCCCTCGACGTGTTGCCCATCTGTGTCCCCTGGGGGCCCTGAGGCGCTGAGGCCCACAGAAAGCTGAGGGATTCAGACGAGGTCTTGAGAAAATGCAGGCTCCCTGCCACTGAGCCCCTTATGGTACTTCTTCACGCCTCTCACCTTGGACTTGACCCCACCCTTCAGCTCTCCACTCACACACACACACACACACACAAACACACACATCAACCCCCCTCACCCCCGACAACGCACACACCTCCTTCCCAAGACTTTTAAGATTTACTGTTAAGAGCAGTGGCTGTCAGGAAGTTTGAACCGTGCACTTTCTAATTCAAACAAATGCTGCACCGGGGGTCACGGAATTATCATGGAGTCACAAGGTGTTTCAGATGACTCGCAAGTGTTGAGTGTTAAGCTGATAGAGAGAGAGAGAGAGAGAGAGAGAGAGAGACAGAGAGAGAGAGACATAAGAAGAGAGACTGCCCTCCATGCTGTTAGGTAGCAATGCAGCGGAAAGCTTGTGACCTTACAGCGTGGAAATAAATAAACAAATAAAGCGATAAATGAGCAAACAGATAAAGCTTCTCTTACCTGGTTATCACTAACCTCTATCAGAGCAGGTGGATGTAGATCTTGTGTTGTACTGGGGGGGGACTTCTCATTTCGCAGAAGAGTGGTCTACGTTTCTGTCATAGCTTTAATCAGCATCCCACACGTCGTCGGCCGGGCTTAGGGGGTGCGAGGTGGAGGAAGATACGATAGTCAGCGATGTAAAGTCAATAAATATTCAAGAAGCGCACGCTGCTCAGGCGCACTCTGGCAAAACCAGAAACAAATTGATTTGACAGTGACAGTCCTTCAAATGGTTTTACCTGCGTTTGATGTCAGATGTTAGAGGTTCGCCATGCAGGACAATATAAGCGTATGCAGGAGATGTTTACCAGCAAACTTTTAAAAAAATATGAGGGGTTTGATTAAAGGATGGATTGAAGCAAATGTCCAAAAATGGCAAATTGGTGTTTTAATCAAACATCTGCCTGCCTACACACACAAACACAGATGTTTTCTCTCTTGAAGAGGAGCCATTGTCATTGTCATCACACCTCCTCTCTGTGTGATGTGTTCCTGCCTCCGTCCTCCTGTTTGCCAAAGTACGACTTTTAGCTTTCAAACAAATAAACAAACCAGCTTCATTCAGATTGAGTTTCATTTTAAATTTCAATCTTATTGAAACATTGCTCAAACCAAAGGGAGAATACAGATGTGGGTTTCTGGAATGACACATCAGTGTCAGCTTCATTGTTTAAGCTCCCTGCAAAGCAGAGACTTCCTGGCTGACTCGATATTGGATAAATATGCTTCACCCACACGATTTTGGAATATTACAGTGAAGTGGGTATTAAAGGGATAATAGGCTGGAAAAGTTAGGTCACAACAGAAATCCATTATTGGCCACCGCAGGTCCTCTGCGAGTTTACACCTGTGCTGTGGCTGCATGCGAAGTCCAAAGACTACATGCAGAGGAAAATAGAATTTGGAGGGGATCACCGTGTGATTGAGGGAGGGACTAAAAGTGTGCATAATATTCCTTCCTCTGTGGGACTCGCTGCGAGCAGGTACAGCATCTCTGCAGTCCACCGCTCAGCTGTCACACTCAGCTGCCCGGCGCTTCCACTGCACAGGAAACTTCTCACGCCACTGTCGGTAAGTGCAAAGTTTTATTGTACCAACATTAACTAGGAATCAACTGATGGGATGAGACGAAGTGTGAAACCGTTTGATGCAGCGGGGTGAAAGTGTTGGCTTTAAAGTTTCTGTTTTTTTCCCGTCAGGAATTCTCTTGAAGCATGCAGCGCGCTTTTTTTTTTTTTTTTTTTTTTTTTTAATTGAGATGCGCTGCTTTCGACCCCGTTTCATCGCTGCTCATTTTTTTGCGACCTTGCCGCGGCGTTCAAAACGTGAGAAAAAGCAAAGTAAAAGTTGTGTGTACCTTTATGCGTCTTTTTAAAATGAACTTCACCTCAATGTTTTTTTTTTCATTTTCCTTCACTTGGTGAGCTTCAATCTGCCTTCAAATAGAGCTCTCAAAATACACAACGTATGAGTGGGATCTATTTATATAAGAAAATGCATAATTAGAGCTATATGAAGGCTTTTCTCTTTTACATCTTATTTTTTCTTCCATCAAATCAGTGAGGTTTAAGTAAAAGCCTAAAGGTGCCGCATGCATTTGAATGACAGAACTGATTTGCACATTATCCACTCTGTGTATGGGTACTTTTTTTCCTGAAACAAGAGCATCTGAATCTTTTTGAGCTGATGAACATCTGCAACCATTGAGCAGTGGCGCATCTTCCCTCAGTCTGTCAGCAGCTGCCACAAACTAGATATGCCAAATTGCTTAACATATGAATGTGAGGAGGATGGGACCTGCCACTGCCCATATACACCATTCCTCCTCTAATGTAATCCTTCAGCTCAGTTTGCAGTCTCTTTTGTTGATGCTGCTTCAAGTAAACAATGTTAAGTGATAAGCAAAGTGTGTAGGAGGGGAGGAAGAGGAAGGAAAAGAGGAGGAGGAGAAAGAGGAGGAGGAAGAGGTGAGGCAGTTGAGAGGAGGAGGCAGTTTTTGCATACGGAGAGGGGAGTGATTCGGGGAGAGAGGAGTGATGGAAATGTAAGGCTGACAAGCCTCTCGGTGGATTGATTTGCCTCAGCTGAGATCCTCTTTATTCCCCATATGAAAAACAGCAGTGTTTACTTTAAAAGAATCCCTCCTGTAAGCCCTATAACCTAACTCAAACAAAGGCTGAATACGATGACACGATACTGTGTGTTAAAAAAGATCCAGACCACAGTTTTCACCCTGTAAACTGTAGAGCTGATGTTGCAGGTTATTGAAACCCAGCTCAGATGTCTCACTCTCCCTCCTCTTTCTCTTTTTTTTGACTCCCTTCCCTCTCCCTCCTTCCCTCCTCTCCCACACACCTACATATACACACACTAACGCACACACCCACACACAGTACACACCGCACACTTCCACACAAAGCGTAAACAGTGTGTGATAGATAGGTCGCTCCACCCTGCCTCGTCTGTTTGCGTGTTGATCCCTTCAGCAGGCCCTGCTTCTCCTGTCCGCAGCGTCCGTGATGAGTTACTACATGGATCCAGTTTCTTCCTACCCGGCCCTTCACCCCTGTGACCGTCTGGGCGCAATGGTAAGACCTGCCTCGTAAATTACCTCAGTGTTAGGGCTGCCCCAGCTACCTGTCACACAGCCAGCCGGCAGTGTGGGGGAATGAGCGTTTGCGTGTGTGTGTGTGTGTGTGTGTGTGTGTGTGTGTGTGAGCTGCTCAGCCACATGGCAGTGCAGGAATGTGTGCAGGAGGTGCATGTGAGCAGCGTGCTCGTATGTGGGTTAGTAACTCTGGATCCCATCACCTCACAGGAACACACTCTATCTGAACATTTTTCCTGTTGAGTTTAGTCCACCACAGTTGCGCTAACAGCGGTTGTATCTGTACACGCTGTTCCTCTGTTAGGAAACGGAGCTGTTGAACAAGATGATTTTCTACAAGGCTGTGAAATCACCTTTATGAACTCCTCTGTGTTGCACAACCACCTTGCGCCAAGATGCACTTCTCTTTAGCAAGTAATATTGTAAATATTGAGACCTGTAGGCCTCCAGCCTTGCCGTTAACCAGTCAAATTGGAGTCAGACCATCCCTACTGAATAACACTTTTCTCAGTTAAGCCACCCACACAGTGCTTTGCTGCAGCCTGCTTGCAAGAACACCAAGGCTCTTAACGCTTTCCAAATGAGGGAGCTGAATACAGAGTCAGAGACAGTGGTAGCCGGGAACATTGGGATTCCTGTCAGATGAGCATTTGAAGGGTGAAGGCCAAGGAGCGGCAAAATAAATGCCTCCATTTGTATGCAGAGCGCCGGCACATTAGGATAAGAGACTGAGGTTATATGCAAATGGCAACCCCACCCTGGCCTGGTAGAAAACATAGAAGGGTAAAGCTCCCTGGGTCCTAATTGGCTCAGGTGGTGGGGCTTGCCTTTGAAATTGAGACTACTGTATACCAGGACAGACTTGGTCAAAAGGTGAACCTGGGTCACCTCGGTGGCTATATTCTCCTGAATTTACAAGAATTATCAGCAAAAAGCAGCAGGGCCTGATGTGTTTACACGTTAGTGATTGTCTGTGTCTTCTATGCTTCACGATGACTGTGTGCAGAGAAAAGAGGAAAAAAATCAGAGCTTCCACGCAGCCTGTAGCGATTACAAAATGCCAGAAGCCACCTCACAGCAAAGGTGATCTTAGTGTATTATAAAGTATAGAGGCGGCATGCCACATAAATCAGCCCCTTGTTCACTCATTCATTACATCCCGACAGTGCAGACACTCAGTAGTTTAATCAAGTGAGTAGTAAAATAAGATTTCAGTCACTGCTCCACAGGAACACTAAAATAATAAAGCTATGCATGCATTAATAGGAGCATTGAAGCAGACATTTAAAAGTAAAGGTAAAAAGTTATTTTCCACAGTAACTAATTACTTTTATGCAGTAATTGGTAAAGTAATTCAATTACTTTTGTGAGAAGCAACTAGTAGCTGCAACTAATGAGTAATTTTCCATGACTTGCACAACACTGTTGATGGCAGAAAGGAATATACATGCAATTGGCCAGATTTCTGTGTGTGAATTTTTCAGTGTGTGCATAAACTTCACATCTGTGCCTTTAATTACACCTGTGCGTGAACTGTAGATGCTGCAATTCCTGCTTCAAACCACTAGGGGGCAGATAAACTAACCACACGCCACAGTGAACAAATCAGTGAATTAGTATTCAGCAAGCACTCTACAGTATCCATGTGACACTATATGACAACTGTGAGTCACAAATGTCTCAACTGTGAAGATTTCCGTACATAATGTGCTGAAGGTTTTATGTTCCTATATTGAAAAAGTGACGTAACAAACATGTACCCTTTGGCGCATTTGTTCAGTCACTGCATCCATGTTGGTGGAGCGCGAATGAAAGTAGGTTATTAAGCAACCAGGCACAAACTAGCATTGCTATTGTGGCGCTCGAGTCAAAATATAGACTATTAAGGCTTTAGACTTGAGCCACAAACCTGTTTGTAGTTGATATGTACTCAGATCAGTCAGATCATTTGAAATTAGGTTGAATACTATAATTTATTTCAAACTGAAAAGGCACTCAGGGCTCCTTCATGCTTGTTGTTAGCCTCTTCACTTCCCAAATTATAGACTGACCTCTGCATTGAAAGATGTCATTTCCACTGTTGTCCGTGCTAGTCTATGTGTCTAATCCATAAATAATCCATGTGACTCCCTCCATGCCCATCTAACTTTCCCCCCCATGCTGACGGGACTGATAGGAAAGAGCAGCGTCCCATGCGAACCCCCTACCCCAATCCTCCGGTCATGTTTACCATCCATAAAGCTGGTCGGCTACTGATAAAATTTGCTGCTGTGCTTAAACAGGGCCTCCTTATCAGATCAGCAGTCACTCTGTCAGCCAGTCTGTCAGTCCACATGATGTATAGCATACGACAGAAATAATGTCTAACACCCTCTCATTGGAGGCTGCATTGGAAAGACTAACTGAAACACTGCTTTCATCTCTTTTTGTATGTTACAATGATGAATTCTTGCTCTTTAAATGAGTCTTAGAAACCTACATCTGGTTCGACTCACTCTTGTGAGAAAGATCTCAATCGCCTTTTCACATCGCTTTCAAACAGAAGCATCCAACAATATCCATTGAGTTTTTTTGTTTGTTGTCAAATGAAGGTTTTGATATGCTAAAAATGGCCAAGTGGCTATCTTCCTCCCTTCCATCTCTTGTATCACAGAATTTCGTATCTCGCCTGTCAAGTGCTGACTTTAGACTTCCCCCTCAGCGCAGCCTCTTACGTGGACATTTCTGTGATAAGCAGGATACAACAACACAGCAATGATAAACTGAACGAGTCAAATTTAGCTGCAAGGGTTATCTGTGCGGGAAAACAATGAAAAAACTGTTTTCAAAATCCAAGGTTGCGCTGTCGGCCAAAGCCACTGGATAGTTTCACTTTTTTCCAGCTTAATCTTTCACTGCGGCCCCAAGCACAGAAATTAATGTTTTTCATTGGTTAACAAATAAAACCCTGGCTAAAGTGCCCCTTCCAATGGTTCAAGCATGAAATTGTGCTTGGAATTCAACCTTTTCCAGCTGTTAAAATCATTGATTTTAAAGCTTGAATTTCATCCAAAGACCAAATTGTTTATTTTATGCTAGTTGAGCTGGATCCTCCTTGTAGCCACAGTTAAAAAGAACCAATCACTTACTGACAGATGCGCTAACGTGACCCCTTACCCTGTTGATATATTTCCGCAGCTCATTGTCTTGGCCCTGTAAATCTTTTGTTGAGCCAAGTGATTTGTATAATGTCAATAACAGGTTATAACATGCCCTCATTCATGGCCAAACTGTTTTGTTTTTTAAAATTTGAATTGAGCTCACATATTAGTTTCACATCTGTGAGGTGAGCAAAATTGTTCCCCAACAACACCCCCTACCACCACCCAGTGACTTTGCAAGAGCACGCATCTGTTCCATGTTGCTCTGTTCGTTTTGGCTCAATCATACCGCACGTTGTTTGTCTCCAGAGGCAGAGTGGAGGGGGGGCAGTGGGCCCTCATGCCCAGTTCCCAGGTGTGGTTCACCCTCAGCAGCAGTACTACCCATCACAGCCCCTTTACATCCGGGATATACCCCTGCAGGAGGTACCCAACGGACACGACGTGTGCCCTACAGGTAAGAAATGGACAGTCTGGCGTCAAGCATGGTACAAAGCACTGGAAGAAGTACTGTGTTTGACGCATAACTTGACAATGTTTTGTAATATAATTAGTTTTGTTTAAATGAACCTTTATTAATGCCCCATTTGTCATCAGTCATACACAAATTTGATGCAGCCAGTTGGAAACCAAAGCATTTTTTAGTGCTGATCTATAAAAATGACATACCACATACTTTACCTTGTCTTTTTCTCATACTGCGCATATTCATAATGTTCAAAACATCGTCAGTAGTTCATTGTGATTAAACGGCTTAGAGCAAACAGAAGACTTTGTGTTAACTGGAATGCTAAACGGGCAATCGGTCACGCTCAAGCATTCGTGTCTGTGATCTTGACACACACGTTTAAACTCCCTCATTTAGTTATTTAGAACAGACGCACACACACACAGTTTCAGCTTGGCCTGTTGGCTGATGTTGGTGATGTTGACCCAGAGGGCAATGCCTTTACCAGATACCCCCTCCCCCCCGGCTCTCTTACTCTCTGTCTCTCTCCCTTTTCTTCCGGGGACAACCGAACGCCCTGCTTTTCCTCGCTTCCAACCTTCCCTTTTCTATTTTTTCTTCCTCATTTTTCAAATGAGTTTTATTTTAAACTGGAACATTCCTTCCAGTGCATTTGCCTGTGTTTGACTCCGGCCTCTACTCGTCCTCAAAAGAGATTGATGCTGGTGGACCGGGACGCACGCCACGGGAGTAGGGTAGGGGTGCTGGGGGGCACAGGCTTTCTTCCGTCACCTCCCTGCGCTGGATGCAGGGGGCAAGACGGGGGGCCAAAGGGCGGCCATCTTTTTCCCAAGCCTCTTGTTTGGTCTCTGGAGAGGTGGAGGGGGGCTGACTGTGCATATGTGTGTGTGTGTGTATGAAAGGGAGTCAGGATTTGATGGGATTTGCTGATGTTTGTTGCTAGAGACACACTCCTTTGGAGCCTTCACTTCATTGCTCCCAGCGCTAAACCGTTGACATAAACATCTCTGAGTGGAAAAAAATGACCGAGCGATGACCTTTTTTTTTTTTTTTCCTCTCTCATCCATCTCCTAAATCCTGCACTATGCAGAGCACAGGTCTCAGAGCCTTCGAGCCACCTGGAGCTGTTGTAACAGTCATTTAGCTCTCGTTGCTGGTGTCATATAGAGCTGCTACCAGCATATGGTGTTATGAGTCTGCGCTAACCTCAAAAGCAGCTAAATAACCTCTCACACAGTCTCCACACTGCATAGCCGTTGCTTTGACTCATTTCTCTCAAACTGAAAACACGGTCACCCGTTGAGCATTTTGCCCTTGCAAAATACAACTCTACAGCTTATTTGAGCTTCTTACTGCTGTGTAAGTGTGATTTGGCACTTCAGAGGTTTCTGCTTTGAGATCAGCTGAAGATTCCCCGGAATATAATGAGTTTGCCCTGTTTGTTGTGTTTGATTCAGGTGTGTAGAAGTAAAACCGACATAGGCAGCAACTGTGTTAAAACAAACTCCTCTGACTACAGTCTTTAAACTTGCAATAAGTGAGTTTATGGCCACTTGGAGACAGCGGAAAACATATGAGCATCTTTTAAAGCGAACTTGTTAGCAATCAGCTGTTTATTTCCACATGCAGATGCTACGGAGCAACGTCATCGCTTGTTTTGAGTCGTGTGTCTAGACACCTGGTGGAGATTCGCCCCTTTTGGTCTCCACCGACTCCTGAGGGAAATTTCCAGCTCTGAAATATCCCACTATGTTTTTCGGCTAGTTGCTAACTGTGTCTGTCTGCCATTTGGTGGAGGTAGTGTGCAATGGGTTTGTAGCTGTGGCTGAAAACGATGCTGTAAGTATGGGCAGGACAGCTGAACAATGAGCTGAAACTCTCTGTAAAGTAGAGGGGAGCTGTAGATTCTCATATCCTAAAAATATTGATTATAGCTGATTTAAGTTTGTTTTTATGTTGAAACTAGATGGAAATTGATAAATCAACCATTTTGAACTATTTTACTGACACAATAGTTGCATGGTGATCATAAATAAACAGCAGGCAAGTAATCAGTTAAAAGCATTCCTAACTATCCCACAAGCTGAATCCAGTGTCTTGGATATATGGGTTGCTGTATTTTATTTAACTTTGAAAGCGAACAAGCTCAAGCCACTTCTTCAGGAATGGATTGGGTGTTGTAAAAATGAAATGTGCTAGTGTGAGAAAGAAAGAGTACAGAGCAGATGTGAGGCGGGGATGTTGGACGTTAAAGGACCATTGCATGTTTGGCCCAGAGCCCAATGTCACACACACCGCTTCCTGACAACAGCCATGCCATGGCGATGTTTACACTGACCCAGCTCTACTCTTCACTGTCCAGCACTCGCACCACAGGGCCTGCTGTAAACTCCCACTGTGGAAATTCACTGTGTGTGTGCGTGTGTGTGTGTGCGTGCGTACGGGAAAAACAGAGCGCGTGTATTTCGGCGCGTATCTCATTGAATTCCAGGCGCAGATATCACACACACGCACACACACTCCACCAACATCCTGCAGTGATGCACACTCCACATATTCATTCATTAAATTCACACCCTGCGCTCTGGCGTGTATTGTATTACTGCATCCTCCCATTCAGTAAAGCAGGCACACACACACGCACGCACACACACACACACACACACACACACACACACATCCACTCCCAGGCACTCATGAGTTCACTGTACATTTAAACATGCCCTCCCATTTAGTGCACGCAGACACAGCTGTGATCTGGCACTCAGGGACCATTGGCCTGTTTTATTTGATGTGATTTGACAGCTGGACAGTTGGAAGAGGAGGGGAACGGGGTGGAAAGCGAAGGAGAGTGGGCGGAATACAGTTTGAGGAGAGAAGACGGATAAGGAGAGGGATAAGTCACAGGACTGGGACTGGCGTTGGTGGGAGGAGGGGAGACAAGGGGAGGAGGATCTGAGATGTGGAGCCTTGAGGGGGGAGACGGGTGGGGGTGGGGGGGCTTTCGCCTCTGATGAGGGGCACGTCCTCACGGGCGCAGGCCCATTTTTTATTTCTAAAAGTAAACAGGCAGCCTGCGGGGGTCTGGGGGGTTATGGGAAAGGAGGAAACAGTGATGCTAATCAGGCCAGCACACACTTCCCCCTCCAACAATAAAACAAAACAAGAGTGGAAACACGGAAAAGCGACAGACAACTGTGGAGGAATGGGCTACACCGCTGCCGTGGTCCTAGATTTGAACTGCATCGTGTGATGATAGTTCTGAGGCGAGAGGTGTTGGTCAATAAACAGAGGAAAGAGAAAATGTTTTACTACGACACTCTACATTTGTAAGTTTTGAGGTATTTTTAGAAATCTGAAGTATTTGAGTTTCCACATTAGACTTCTGAGAAGTGGTTGCATTGTGCATTGAAATCGGCCATTTATAGTAGAGTCGCTCTCGAATTTCTAGCCCATAACTCAATGCACTACTTTGATGAACTAAAAGGAAACCATGTCAAAGAATCATTTCTGGTGAATGTACTTTTTCTTTTGATAAGCCATTAATGTGAGTGCTTTTCTAAATAATTACTCTTGGCATTCAGAAATGTCTCAGTATTTTCCCTCGCTGAAAGCTACTGGCTGTGCACCCAGCTTGAAGAAAGACATCCTCCTTTCCCCTTCTGAAGAGGTGCTCTGCTTCAAGGCATCAGCCAAATGCCCGATTTTTAAACTTCTCTTTCCCAGAGTTCTACAAGTTTTCTTTCCAGGAAGTGTTAGTGTGGTAAGTTCCTCTTGATAGCGTGGTGACTAATTACAAACCACTTCAGTTGGAGAACATGCAGTTCTGAAACGCATGCAATCACTGATGGGTGATGATGCAACAGATGCCAGCTCATCAGGAAAGGTGGTGCTTTAATGAATCCTAAGAGAGACCTCCCATTGTTTTAATGTTTGTATCATGAGCTTAGCAATATTCACAGACTGTTAACTACAATGAGCGTGCGCTGGTAATGGTAAGAGTGAATACCTCTTACTGTGTCTCGTAATGTGCGTTCATAGTTGAACTGAGTCCATCCTATAGTAGGTAAAGTTCAATTCCTCCCTATAACCACTCAATATAAAGTGCATTTATACAACAATTACCACAATACAACAAGCAGTAACTGTGTTTTCACAGCCATCATTATCTTTTCAGAATGTACCGCTCTTTTGAGTGTTGCTACTTACTATAATGTACAACCCTCATTTCTTCAATGAGAAATAAATTTAAACCGCAGACCGATGTATTTTCTCTTTAGCTTCAGGGACTAGCGGAGCTTCATCTGAGAGCGCGGCGGTAACAGAGAGGAGGGAGGGCAAGACGAGAAGAGGGAGGTCTGGGAGGCAAAGAGACTCGGAGGGGGGTGGGGATAATTGAATTATCTGCACAATGGAGTGATGGGGGGCACGTGGTGCCGCTAATGGAGGAAGAGATGTCCTTTTTAGCGAAGCTAATTGTTCAGAAAAGAGCTGAGCCTTTGTTCAGGGAGGCCCTGCTACTTTCCCAGTGCACTTACATGCACCACACAATTTAGCAGAGCACACACACACACACACACACACATGCTCTCAGAGGATATTTTGGAATGTGTGGCGCAAGAGAAAGATGTACACACGCAAAGTACATGTGCATGAGCGCGCACGCACACACACAACCACCCACACACACACGCCCACACCCACACACACACCAGTCCTGGAGCAGCTAACCCTCTGATCTCAGCAGGAGTGCATCCAGCCTGTGGCACCTTCAGACAGCATCAACCACAGATAGAGCTGAGACTGAGCTGCTAGACAGAGGCCACAAGGACCCCACTGTTTTACTGTTTTACTGTCTGTTCTCTCTCTCTCTCTCTCTCTCTCTCTGTCTGACTGTGTGTGAGCTTGAGAGTCTGTAAATTAGCGACTGACTGATTACATGCCAAATGCTATCCAGCCACACAACACACCAAACATATCCCTCGTCTGAGGTCATCATTTCAGATTTTCTCTTTGGGAACGAGAAAGAAAGCACGGCGTTCAGAGCTGAAATACAAGCGAAACTCTTGCGACTGCCTGCGAGGGCACTAACATCAAAGACAAATATCACTTGACAGCTGTATGGATTGCTCCGAATCGAATAACCTTTCAGTTAACTCTGTGAAAAGTAGCAGGTGCAACGGTTACATCTAAGGATTATAGACAGGCAGACAGCACAGATGTGCCAGTGAGAGACAGAGAGCGAGCGGGAGGGAGAAAGCTGCTCGGGGTGCTATACTGCAACGCAAATGAGTGAAGCCAGCTAACTGTCAAAACCATGGCAACAGCATTTGCCAGGTGAAGGAAAGAGACACTGAAACCAAAACTTGTTTGATCTGGGACATGTGTCCTCAAGTGTACTGATGCACATGGTTTACCGGCTGGTTGTTTCATGAGTGTAGGACAATTAACAATCCCTCTGTCTAAATAGGAAATGACACAGTTAGTTTCAACAATAGCTGGTTTTTTTGGGGGTCCGTATTGAGCAAAACTTTGACACAAGCAGTTCCTGCAGTTGATGTAGAGATCTCTGTGCAGATAAACCCAATGTTTAGCATCTAACCCCATGCTTTCTTTATTGATATCATTTTCCTCATGTCAGTGGGCTGTTCATAAAAAATGTGTTTATCCTCAGGGTCATTGTACACCAGGCTGCCTAAAAGCAATAGAAATGGCCATTGCTCCGAGGAACAGATCAGTAACACGCTGTTCTTAGACACAAGAAGAAATGTACTCAGATGTTTCCTGGCAACAGGAATTAAAAGCAGCAATGCTTTATGCAATCAGTTTGTCCGCAAACTGCTTCTTTACTTTTTTTTTTAAATAGTTCTGTTTTTTTAATGCTAAAAAAATCAGATGTAAAGAAGTGAAGACGGGAAGAGGACAGCCCAAACTGAAATGAGCTAAAGTGACGCCAGCCCAGATATTAGTCAGCAACGCCATTAAACCCCTAATGGCCGCCCTCAGGCACGAAAGGACCCGCGCTGTCCTTTTAAGAACAGATACGAGGGAGTTCATTAACAGAAAACAAAGAGGTCCAGTCAGAGAGAGTGAGAGACTGACTGACTGTGATGAAGTGAGAGGTACTGTCCCCCACACCCTCCTCCATTCTTCTCCTTCATCGGGCCCCCCTCCACTTTGCCCCTGGTGAGGCAGCTCCTCTCACCGCAGAACCCACCAGCACTCTTCCCAGACGAGGCTCCTATCAGGCCAATGAAACCTGATCCAGGGCTGCTAATGGAGCCGGTGAAGTACCACCGGTTTGAAAATCCATGTGTGATCAATATCCCTGGCTCCCCAGCCTCCATATGCACTTGCATACTGTACATGCAGAAGTATAATATTGACGTGCATTGTAGGCTGCGCCATATGAGTCACTCTAACAAGGTTGCTCATGACGAGGTTGGATGTATGAAAAAGAGGCCTTGTCTCTTGGAGAAAAGTGTTTCAATTGTTTCATTAATGAATAAAGTGGTCCATATTGCTCCTTTAGCAGTTCATATTGGACCTCAATTTTCTCACTTCTGCTGAAGCACTAGGTTCCAGTGGAACATATGTGAGAGTCACTTTTATAATCTGCTATTACCGTTTTGGTTGCCATGGGAGGTGTTCTCTGACGGCAGTGATTTGTTCAGAGTGGAGCCATACTGTGGCTGGAGAGCTCGGTCTTTCTCTTTTCTGTTCTTTTGCAGTGGCAGAACAAATCCTTGATTTGATTTCCAGTAAGGCAGGGTCATTGTTCCTGATTATCCAAGATAAGAGAGCACGAACGTCTGAAAAATAAAAAAGCAATGCAAACTGAGAATTAGTATGGGCAGGCTACCCCGTTTAAACTGAATTTTCATTGATGGGTTTTGGCTACAGGCCACCCAGTCTGATTGATTATAATATCCATATGATTCTTAACAACACTCTCTGTCTGTATGCCTCATGGTCGTTCGTATACATAATATTGTGCATACAGTATCTGCAAAGATGTACCTTGTTACTAATACGTCATGCAGCTGAGTAAAGCTTTTATTGATCAGCACAAGGTGAACAGGAAATACTCTGAGGTGTTTATGAGGGTGAGTTACAAGTTATGAGGAGGCCCGGACCTGCAGAATATAGGGCACAGACAGCCCCGGACTCTCTCTCAGCCCACAGTTAACGGTCCCTCACACATGAACCGCAGCTAAACTCGTTTGTGCGCGGCTATTTTAAGATCTAAAACCATCTCCAAAGACAGATTTCTCTCTCATATAAGAGCTCACAGTGCCAAACAGGCCAACTACTGTCTGCTGTACTCCAACATGCTGCTTTTGTTCCCTTTAGTGTGCCTGCAGCACTCCAGGGTGTCATCTTCAACTATTGTTCGGACTGGATTTTTAATATCTTATTTGAACTAAGTGTTTGCTGTCATGTTTGGGCAGTAGTGGGGTTTTCTGTCAGGTTACTCAGCAGCTCTGGCGTCTCCAAAGTGTTCCTCATCCCTGTAAAACGCGAGTAATTTGCGGGAACGTGTGGAGTCCTAAGTGCGTCTGATGACGCGAAGGGGTCTTGATGCAAGTGGGTTCTCACAGAGACACGGGGGGGGGAGGTAGGAGTAGTGTGTGCGTGTGTGTGTGTGTTGGGGGGGGGCATTGTAATTGAATTGTGAATCAACTGGCAAGTCAGCCCCAAACACCGCCCCCTTCAGCTGTCGTCGCTCTCCGGCTCTGAGCAATGCAACGCCCATAGCCAGAGATAGAGAGGAAGGAGTGAGTGTGTGAGTGAGTGAGTAAGAAAGAACGAGGAAAAGAGGGAGTGTGTGTACATGTACCGGAGAGGGAGAGAGAAAGATAAGTTAGGAGTGAAAGAAACTGAAATTGTGTGTGTGTGTGTTTTTTATTTTTAGTACGGGAGGAGAGGTAAAACCCAGCCGGCCACTAGAATTAACCGGGGCGCCACAGGAGGAGAAGATTTTCCCTTACCTTTTTTCTTTTTTTTTGGGAGCTGTTAGAATAAAAAAAAGAGGGACGCGGCGTTGTTAAGTCCCGCTGATCTGATGGTCATGACGGCAGCTGTCGATATGAAACCGACGTTAACAATCATAAAGGCTGAAAAAATGGACGGTGAGTAGCGCAACTCTTCTGTGACAGCTAACACGAGACTAACATTACTCCGCAGCGTTTCCTCGTAACGTAGCCAGATGGCTCGTTGCGTGGATCTGCGTGACCGTGGTCGTTATTACAGCAGACGCGCCGAGAGGGACACCGCGTCCTGAACGCGGCTCAGTGTGAACACGGTGCTGGTTGCTCAATATTGGACAGCACGCAACACTTAAGAAAAATGCAATCACGCCGGAGGCTCTACAGTCATGCAACAGCCTATACAACCAGTGTGTGTTGCTTATTTAGATTGAATGAATCAGGCTGGTTTGCTTTTTTCCCCTCTTTTAATTTGCAATGTAATGTTTGTGAAACAAGGGGCATTATGAAAAAAAGAAGTTCTTACATGTGTAGACACTGAGGTAATGTAGGCAAAACAAATTAAAACAGGAACAAAAATGTTGAATTCATCCAGAGATGATTGTGACATTTCCAGTGTGTTTGATATGTTTTCAAGCTGCTGACACACTTTCAGACACGCTGCTTGCTGTCAAGTAATCATGGGATGTGTTAATTACTTTTTTCTGATTTGCTTTTTACATGCGTCCTTCCTGTAAGTTCAGTTTTGTCCGTTTTGTTTTGGACTGCTGCTCAGATTACTCTGGAGCTCTGATGTACGAGTGACACCCCTCTGTTTCATCCTGCTTTGATCTCACCGGGGATCTATCTCCATCTCCTCTCTCTTCTATCTAAGCACCCATCTCTGACCCTCTATCCAGTGCTGCACCGGGAGAGCCAGGGCATTCTGCCCAGCCGGCATGGGAGACAGGCAGTAGTGCCTAATCACTCCCCTCCCCACCAACCCCACTGTCTCCTCCACCTCCCCCTCCTCCGCAGTGGTTGAAACTGACTTTCCAGAGGGAAGGAGAGGCAGGCTGAGGTGATGAATCTGCAGTGCTGAGGCTTGCCTCTCTGACCCCGCTGCCTGGAAGACTTGGCTTGCTCCAGGGGTAGTCCAGGGCACATGCAGGGAAGCCCACAACCGTGAGCTGTGTTTGTGTTTGGCTTTAAACTTGCGTGTGGTTTCACTTCTCACTTTTACCCAGAGTGGTGTTACACATGGCGGCATGTTTGGATCATTTGCATTGAGCAGCTTTTTACATGAACTAATCCCCTTGTGCTTTTGCTGCTCAGGTGGTGTTAGTGCAGCAGCAAGCAGCATCGATGCATCATGGAAATTTGATACTAATTGCTAGTGTTGACCCACTATGGGGCTGTGACTCACCACATTAACCACCTTCTCTTCACTGTCAATACCTGCAGAGCATAGATTCACATATACACATCTCAGAAACTCACACAGAAAGTGCTGACAGCTGCAGCTAAATTGCCAAAGAGTAGCGCTATCTTGCAACACGGTTTCGCAATGCGCGCCCCTTCTTAAGCTCACTTGGGTGCATTCGGGTCAAGCTGAGGCTGCCAAGGAGCAGTTCGCAGCTTCACACAAACACATCTTTTCTCCATGACTCTTTCACACAAACACTCACACACACACAGACACACACTGTTCTGTTCTCTCCTTGGTATTCCCATACTTACGAGATAAGTGCAAAGTCCAAGGCTGTCCCTGATCCTGAGGAGACAAAACAGTGATGTTCTGTGTTGCGGGCACACAGGAGCATGACGGCCTCTTTGCTTACAACTTGCTGAAAGTGATAAGTGCTCCACACAAAGGCAGAATGCATTTGTTGATTTGCAGCCGTCCCACTGGACAAGGCTACTCGGTAGCGTCTTGCTACAGCATTGTGAGAACTGCAGATGCTGTCTTTTTTTTTCCCCCTTTCTCCAAACACCTGCAACCGCACACTGTACGTACATACATCCCCCGCTAACAGGCTTAAGTGGCTTCCGACCCACCTTACTATATTGTTTGTTTTTCTTTGCGACAGAAGAGCGGCTAGAGTCAGCTTACCCAAGGCCTGTCCTGCCTCTCTCCAGCGGAGGTAATTCCTCTTAAAGTGCTCACACACTGCCAGGGTCAGAGGTGCACCCAAACAAGGCATCTAAAATTCCACAAAGCTTTCATTCCTCCGCTCAGTTCTAGCAGTCAATTCCTGACAGAGCACAGTTGCTTCAGTGTTCAGATCACGGTAGCTTATTATCGAAAGCATTATGCAACCATAACAAAGCTGTCAGCTCGACAGAGGCAGGTTTTAAAGATAGGGGAGAGCATGACTTCGCGGGGAAGGGGTTGGATTGTGAAATTACAGACATGAAAGCACAAACGCCTTGTGTTGCCGAAGTTCTTATGGAGTGTGGAAGCGTACTCCAGTAACCTCGTTCTTCGGTTAACCAAGTAAACATTTCAGACAACGGCGCTGTCGATCATTTACAACACACAGATTGTCTGTGTTAGACCTGAGGGAGTCGTCCCTCTTTTACTTTCCCTCTCCGTTCGTCGGGCCTGAAGGTCAGGGTTCAGTGGCTGACAGGAATGCGTGCGAGCATGCCCTGCTTGGTGGCATGCATGGAGGCACAGAAGGAGCATGAGTGGGAGGCCCACTTTTATCTGATCAAAACGCTGCTGTTTGTTGTAACTGGCGTGCCTGATGCTTCTGCTGCGAACCCTTATAAGGCATCCCGCTCCACGCCCGACCACATACTGTATGCGCACACAAGCACACACAGGCCATGCCACACAGATGACTCTCAGAAAGGCTTCGCTGACGTTCCTAAGGTGCCTCCCATGTCGGTGCGGTGTGGAGACGGGTAGCTTGTGTTAGAACAGAAGGCGTTACATAAGCTTCAGGTTTTTGCTTCGGTGTGTTTGTGTCAGCACTCCTTCAGTAGCGCACTGTAATATATGCCAATGTTTGAGTGTGCGTGGCTGCCTGGCAGCTGTGCAAACACTGTTTGGGTGATCCAGGCTTCTCTTGATGTGGTCTGTCAATGAATCGGGCCAAACTAGGCAAACCGGCCCGTTTTCCATCCAATGTGCGCCGTGTCAAACTGAGGACGATATGGTCCAAACTTGATTAGTCAGTCCAGTGTTCAGGGCATCACCCATATGTCACTGAGTAGTGTCTGACCAGGCCATGTCTGAGCCTAGAGGGCAACAGATACCAGCCTCCTCAATGGGCCTCCCTGTGTTGGTCAGACTTGTCAACAGACTGGCTGGATGCTAGTGAAGAAGCTTTCTGTGAGTTTCCACAATGACCTTGTCTTTTTTTCTTTCCCAGGCTGCTCAGTTATGCCACTGTGTTACATCAAATGGGTTATCCCCCCATTCAGTCAGCTCTTCATTCATTGCTCCTTCATTCAGCCAGTCATCTGCCGCGCTGCCCATATAAACATAAAACAATTATACTGCGTGGGTCCTATCACAGCGCTTCCCTGGTGACTACACGCCTTAATCTTTGCTTATAAAGCTTAGTCATAAAGTAAGGCGTGTTAGCACCAGATACAGCAGTCTGCTAAATAGTAAGCATATGGTGAAGGTGGGGGGGTTGAAGAAAGAGAGGCCTTCCAAGGTGTGGTCGGCATGATGGCAGTGAAAAGTCCTCGTTATGCTAGAAACATTAATGAGAGATCAAAATACAATCAGTCCTCCACAGCTTCTTGCTTTACTCACATTCCACAAAAAGCCAACAACCAAAACAAAGGAAAACATGTTCCTCAGTGGGGGAAATAAAGCACTGACAAGCTTTTTTTTGCAACAGACAACTCTTTTCAATCATTCACCCACCCACACACACACACACAATTCCTCCTCTAGCGTTCCTCCCCCTCCTTTCCCTTTCTTCCTCTGTTTCCAGTGTCTCTCTGTTGGCCACATGAGTTTCTCTCATGACGCCTTGATGTGGTGTATAGTGAGTTCCTGGTGAGTGCACTTTGTCCCATCCCCATTCATTCCTTGCTTGTAATCCCTGAGTCATGGCACTAGACGCCTGCTGCACCACACGCCACTGGCTGTCCGACTGTGCGTCTGCTTGGCTCGCTTACTGACTTCTGCCACCGCAGGCCTCTCCCCTCCCTGCATTACCAGTCCGACCGTGAACCCTAACCGGCCTGACGCTGCCCCAAAATGGCTCCGCAGCCGCCCACTCATCTCGACGTCGTCCTGAGTGCTTTGTAACTTTTTTCGTCCGCTCGCTCTGTTGCTGTTTCTGTTTTATGGCTCCACATTTAGGAGCTGCGTTTCCTATAATGGCATGGAAACTAGGCCAGTTTAGAAACGTGCCTGCTTTCAGAACCCCAGTCCACGGTCCTGAAAGGCAGCAGGTCTTTTCCACCGCAGATGTTCAGCTGTCCTCAAAAGGGCCGCGTCACACATTTTGTTCAGCGTACGGTCCAGGTTTTCTTCCCTTGTTTTCTCTTTTGTCTGCGCTTGCTGCACACCACCTGTTTTTGGAGTCAACACGCATTGCATGCTGCTTTTGTAATCAGGTGAACAAATGGGGCGCAGCCGCAGGCTCCATGTGTATCAGACCTACAGCAGTTACAGTTGTATTGATTGACTGGCCTGCCAGGGCAAAGAATGATAAAGAAGGGTGTGTTTGTGTGGGTGGCCGGCTCTGCTGTGTAGGTGCGACTCTGTGGCGCTCATGATGAGTTTGGCCTCAGCGGCGCAGTCGAATGGGAGGCACATGTGTGTTCTGGCAGGAGGAGGTGGGGGAGTGGGACTCGGTGGAAGTTTTTAGGCCGCCGCTGGAGTTTAGCTACACGAGCAGAAGCAGTGGGATTCCTTTGCCTTCCTATCCTCACCTGCCCTGTATCTATTTTTACATACACGAGTTGCCTTCACTGACCTCTTCTGCTGTCCGCACATCCAGAACTTGACTTTGCCAACATTCCAGTTCAGGAGTGCCATCTCGTCGGTGAAAAATTATCTTTTTAATGAAGCGATCTTTACATAAACGCTCATTAGAGATGCTCTGTTTGCTGCCCGAAACATGTGTTTGTTTTATGCATAGTTACTGCCAACCGTGACAAAGTCTGAGTCATTGAGCAGGAATTTTACAAGATATGGTCACTGCTTTCATCATAACCAGTCACATTGTCAACTGGAGCAGCACGATATCCCCTGAAGTCCAGTCATTCTCTGATGGCATGAGTCACAGCCTATCTGCGTGTGTGCGAGTGTGTGTGTGCGTGTGTGTGTGTCTAAGAGAGAGAGAGATAGGAAGAGAGAGAGGGAGATAGATAGAAGTGGTGAGCATGAGTTTACACATCTGCAATAATATGCACATGTTTAGGAAATCACCTCCATCTCTTATTGCAAAACGCAGTTGTAACTTTCCGCTTATCAAATCACGGTTTACATCTTCTAATCAGCCAAGTCAGCCAAAGCTTCAGGCTCTTATAGCGTCATGAAAAATAACGTGCATATCTTAAATAAGATAAAGGAAGAGAGATGTGGCCAGATGTTTGATGTTTTATGCTCCCATTAGCCACGGAGCCTACTCTGAGCTTAAAATAGACGGGCAATTCATCATTTTGAGCTGAAACCATTTTGCCACTTGGACCACAAGTCATTTTTGGTCACATTAGAGGAAAACAAGAAAGCTGTGAGAAGCACATTAGTGATTGTAAAACAGAGGTGGAATGTGAGGCACGCAGCATGAAAACACTGCGGTCTGGGGGGAATTTATTTATCAAGTATCCATCTGTCGCCCATAGCTTGCCTTCAAACAAGCAACAAGCTCTTATATATGAGCGATGTCTAATTAGACCCAGCCACTACAACACTTACAGTCGTATGCATTGCACAAAAGAAGCTGCAGGCTATCCCGTCGACGTGTGCGAATGTGCGGCCGCATGCTGTCCCACAAAATTCACACTTTTATCTGGGACCTGGTTGTGGAATGTATCAGTTTGGACTAAAAATGGGGCAGGCACCGTGTTTTGTGGAAAAAATGCAACACAGAGAGTAAACTGTTTGTCAGATATGTCGCGTGTTTGGTTTTACGCCTAAACAGTTCCCCCAGAGCATCCCCTGTCTGTTTACAACAGGGATGGAGCCTGGGAGGGCAGCGAGCCTGGATGCAGCTACGCTCACACCACCTGCACTCTCCAGTGCGGTGCTCGCCTGTCAGTTCCCCTTTCTCGCCACTATGCCTCCCACTGATGGATAAAACAAGACAGTCAAATCCTTTTTGACTAACTAGTGCTTTCATTATAAATATTTAGCATATACGGAGGTCATGGAAAACCTTCAAGATGCTTGCGAGAGTGCATATTGGGCCTTGGCAGGAAAGTAATAGAAACCTTGTGCTGCTGGCTGTTGTGAGAAGTACAGTACTGTTGCTCAACCTCCTAATAGTTGAAGCATACCGAAAACCAGGCCTTTTCACACTGTTAAAGATCACAGGGCAACAAAGCTTGTAGGCAGTTAAATAAGCAACACAGAGCCAAATCCCGCTGAAAGTGCCTTGTCTCAGTTTCCCTCCTTCTTCTGGAAAGGAAAGACTTTCCATCAAGCTTTTAGCAAAAATATGTTTAGCGTCTGTTGGCGGTGGCGCGTATCATTCCGAGCGCAGAGGTAATGTCGTATCAAGCGCTGAGACTTTGCCATAAACAGTAGAGTTAATGCACTTTCACATCAGAAGCTAATATGATTTCAGAGATGGGGGGAGTGGAGGAAAGAAAGACAGCAAGGCAGCTATGGGGTATTAGTCTCACTTACAGTCTGCTTCAGTAGCCGGTATGTCTGTGGTGGTGATGATCCTGAACAACTCTAGTTACATGGCCAAAGACAGATGTCAGCAGTAGCGGCCTCGTCCCGTACAGCTGCTGTTCGCCACCACAGGCTTGTGCTTCAAGAGGGCAGCCAGAATCCAGTGGTGGAGACCTAAGAATAAAACCAGTGTTTCAGCACACGATGGTGGGACAGTCCTGGTCTCTGAGTTGGATCTCTTTGGGTTTACGCTGCCCTGTGCTGTGCAGCAGGCTTGGGTTTAGGCCTGGTCTGCCTCCTTCAGTTCAGCTTGAGCCAGGCCTACACATCTATTCCTGGTCCTTGGCAACGAGATGGAAATCTAAACAGCGGAGCGGCTGGCCGAACAAGCAGCCCTCTCAAAACCAGACTGCCACCCCGTCCTCCTCCTCTTGCTCCACTACAGCCCTCAGCCGCCACTTTATCACCCCGTGGCGCTGAATGGGCCCCCTTCATGTTGGTGGGGTTTATGACCCCGCGTTCTCAGACCAGGGGTTCAGATACGGATCTCCATCAAAGGCTCTCTCAGATACCACTGTCACCTCTGGTCTGCTGTGGGCAGACTGGTCTGCCTTAAAGAGCCGATTATCAGCCCCTGGCAAGTCGCCAAGACCGCTTCTCTTTTTCCCTGCGCCATGTCGTGACCCCCCTCATATGTACCTGCATGCATGTAGGGATATTCAGGAAAGGTGCGAGGCCTTAGTGGCGGTTCTGAAATGTTTGACCCTCACCTGAACCCACATCTCACCTCACTTCCCACAGGAAATGGCAACTTAGCCACAGGAAATTGACTCTTTTGCTGATTTAAAAAAAAAGCCCCCCTGTACACTCAGCTACAGAAGGCCATAGACAGGGAGGCATGGATTACCACATACTTTGACACAGATATAAATAAATGGTTATCTGACCATAACGTATTCAGTTCTCAAAAGCCCAGCTTTGAATAGCCTTTTAGATGCCATTCTCTTTTTTTTTTTTTTATGCCACAGCCGACTCTCTTTTCCTCACAGCAACACACGCCCACTCATTGGATCGACTCTATAGGGCTATTTATAGCTCAGTGACACGATAGAAAGCATATTGTCCCTTATTTGTTGGGCCTGGTTGCCTGCTCTGCTTGTATCGTTGCATCATTCTGTGTGGAGGCAGCAGCCCAGGCTTTTATGAATGAACTGAGTCTCCGCCAGAGGCTGGGAGATGGCACTGATCCCACTGTGATGTCACTCCAGAGACAAGGAGAAGAGAGGGAGCTTTATGAGACCTCCCATTCATTCTTCTGTCTCTCTGTCCCGTCCTCTCCGCTGTGCCCACTCCTCGCTTCTCTCGTCCTGTGATGGGTTCATATTACAGCCCGGTGACTCATCCCCGCCCCCGCCCCACTCACCCACCCGAGATTCTCCCTTGCTATCTTCCCCAGCCCCCGTCCTGCCCTGCCCAGCCCTGCCTTTCCCAGCCCCACAGACTCCAGCCCCAGTCGCAAAAATCCCAATTTCACGCCCACGCTCTGGCGCGCAGGCGAGGAGGGCTGCTAATTTAGCTCGTGTGTGTGTGTATAGATATGTGCTCATATGTGTGTCCGTTTAACAGACCCTCCGTCTAAGGTTGGGCTGGGGCTCGGTCACGAGGGCAGGGCGGTGAGGGTGCACAATCAGTCGGAGACAATCCCCGGAGGAAAATATCATCGTCACACTCAGCAGCCTGTCCATTACTCATATCATATCAGGAGGGGAGTGGCTGATCAATACCTTTTTACTGTACATACAGACTGAACATCAGTCTCACTTTATCAGTCATTCTTAGAATAGACCGACTAGTGATTCCTTCTACATCATTAGAAGGAATTGGTTTCATTTCTTACTTTTCACTCCAGACGCTCTTTTTACTCGGAGTCTTGTTAGTGAAACACGAATACCATAATGTTGCCCCGTGATTTACGCCCACTCCCACATTTCACGAGCTAAGTGGATGGGACTCATTTTGCGGACAGACCCACACCGTCTAATGTGGAAAGTGATGACTTGTGGATGCTCTAACTCTCAGTACACGCTGACCATTCTGTATCTAATGGGACTCGCAGGCATTGAAATCCTATCAGGACTTCATCATTTACTAGAGATCGTCTAGATACAAGCTCGCCTCTCTCACTAATGGATGCACACTGTACATTAGCACTGCCACAGATAACTTTCATATGGATCATTCACCATGGAGTCTGCTCTATTATCATTGCGCTTTTAGGTTTTTATTTGCCTCTCAGCGCTGCTGTGTCTTCTGCTTCACGTTTTTCAGATCTCAAATCAGTTCACAAAAGCGCCACAAAGTAATGTACGTACATGCACGATGTGTAAGATGCACTCCAGAAAGTAAAGTGTTTTGTTGAAAGTGCAATTAGTGCTGTCACCTAACAGTCCAAACTTAGAAAACATGGTTTGTGCTTTGAATTGCTGCAACACAATAAACAAAAATCCCACTTCAAGCTCATTTTGAACGGGGGGAAAGAAGTCATTCAAAATAAAAACAAAAGAAATCACACAAATTGCAGCTCACATTTTAATTTGCTCTGTAATCATGGCTCGCATATTTCTCTCCTCGGAGTGTCTAATGGTAGCTCTCATGCACGATGGTGTTGAGCGTCTTTGATGGAGGATTTAGTGCTTAAGTGGGTTCATGTCTGTGTAGGCAAATCCAGGCCGGGGCTGGGTTCATAAAAGCGATGGAGAGGGAGGGGCGTAAACGGTTCGAAAGTGCAGACAAACTCCACTCGATCCAGCTTAAATAAACTGCCGCAGTTCGCCCCTCGCCTTCACATCAAAGCGCAGACTGTCTGAGCCCCAGTCCCATCTCAGTTTGCAACATGTACGTTTTTGTACTACCAACACTGCTCAAAAGAAAAATGAGCTCTGCAGAGGCTCAGGCAGTCTCGCTGTCAGCGTTAACTTGTACACAAAGACAGCTCAGGTCTTATTTTCTGCACGGTTTATTTTGGTGTGTGAGCTGTGTCTGACAATAGTTTAACTGAGGTCTTATGTGAGACTGTAAAACAGTGTTTATTCTCAGCTCTTCTGTCTTGACTTGAATGAATAACTTTCTGTTTGTTCACCAGTGCAACAGAGAGCAATATATTATTACAGGCCTAATTGAATCACATGAAGAAGCAAGGAGCTCTTGTGTGTCCTCCGTCTTGGGCCCGTTGTGGGGTTTCTTTCTTTAGAAAGAGAAAATAAGGGGGGAAAAAAAGAGCCAAAGAGAGAAAAAAGTAAGTGGGAGACCTAATTTTACGAACAGCCAGACAGACATTGGTTACACGGGCGAAGCAGGGACAGCTGCTGCGCATTCCAGACGAGGTCGAGACGTCAGCGAGTGGCAAAAAACAAGCATGAACTGTATGTTGCCCCAGCGTGCTGCTGGCAGATGAAGCCACCAGCGGCAGGAGATGCCAGGACATCTGGGTTCGACGAATGTTGGTGCTGCGAGAGGAGTGACACAACTAATCCTCATCACTGGTTTTGCCTTCCAGCCTTTAGTGATCTGTTTTTTAACGATTAGCGATGGAGACGGACGGCACAGATGAGAAACGCGGCCACAAACTAAGCCCGATTGAACCCTCGATTTTTGTGCCATAACCTGCTGAAGCCCCAAGATGCTTTGTTTTGGTTTTTCACTTCACCCCACCCACGTTGATTAGACAAGACAATGCCATTACACCATACTGCAGTCGCTAAGAGATCATGTCTGTCTTTGTTGTGTAAGTGAGTCTGGGGACTTTGTAGATGGGTGATAAAGGCATGTCAGTTAATGGGAACACCACAGAGCCTTCTTGTGTCTATTTACAAGTGATTTGTTCAGTTTTGGCCAGATTAGTCTTTAGCGGTCTGTTCTAATGTTAGTGGCCTGGGGGTCTTTCCCCTTCTCCCCTTGTCATGGCCCTTGCTTCCCCCTCCTCATCCCATACTTCTGCAGCCTGGTCAATCTAATTAGATGAGTGCGAGTCATCAGGCACTGTTTAAAGCCATCAAAGGGAGCTCTGTTCCACACAGGGTGCCCACTGGCTGTGAGCAGAGAACAGTAACCCTAGTGTGTGACCGAGACCCTCGAGACAGCCCACCCCCGACTCTCCTAGCCACCCGCCAGCAGCCACGGTGACATCATCACCTCATCCCTCGACCCTTGACCTCTCAGAGTGTTTGACCCCGTGCTTGGGCCGGCGACAGTAGGCCCACTGTGTCGGGGGAACATGGTAGGAGGGCCAGCAGGGGTCATGGTGTCACGGATGGGCACCAGGCGCTGCTCTCCCACCCAGAATGTGAGGGGAGGAGAGAGGTTGGTGTTTGCAGTATTTGCAAATAAGCTTGGGTGTTTATTTTAATGCAGAGTGCCAGATGAGCGGGATTTACCTCAAGACAATGCCTGAAATACCAGAAAAAGTAGACAATTGTTAAAAAGTGGTCGTACGACATTTCCTGAACTCACCATGCGCGAAATTTTGTTTATAAACTCCTGAAAAAAACGATTTCCACCGTCTGTTACTCAGCCCACTGAAACGTGTGTATCACTGTGCAAAAATAGTCCACATGCAATGTTACCTCAGTTTTAAAACACTTCGCATGAGACAGTGTGACAGCTCTTGTTTAGATTGATAGGCTCTGATACGGAGAGGGTGTCTGTCTAGACAAGATGTAATTGTTGAGCCATGTTGTTGATCACGGTCAGATACAACTGTGTTGATTTTGTGTGTGTGTGTGTGTGGGTGCATTTGTGCGTGTGCATGTGTGTGTGTGTTGATGACTAACTGAATCACATTTACAAGTCTCTCTTTCCCGCTCTCCCTCTGTCTCAATTCAATTTTTCATTCAGTAAGCGTTATCAGCATGACACACAATACAGGATGCAGTGTTGTAGCTTGGATTGTCAATCATAAATAAAGCAATATATAATATTAGCATATTACTAATTGTAATCCCAAATTAAACAGATATTGATATTACTCAAAATAATGTCATAATCAATGTTCTTTGCTTTTTTCTTTGTGATTGGCAGATCCGGAGTGTGGAGATGTCCCCCTGCTAACTCCAGGAAGTAAAGAGATGATGTCCCAGGCTCTGAAGGCCACGTTCAGTGGCTTCACGAAGGAGCAGCAGCGGCTGGGTATTCCCAAAGGTAAGCTGCGTGTACTCTTAATATGCCTGAAACATTTTCATGGGGGGAAATGAAATCTTATCAGTAAAGCACGAGCCCTCATAACCACCTGGATGTGTCACGTGCCAGACATGTGCATTTGCTAGATCACATCATAGCCAGCTTTAGATAACTCAATGAAGGCATCTCTTTGAAGGATTCACTGAGAACCAGGAGACACCCAGTTATTCCAGCAGTGCCCTTACATTACAAACTGTACATTTCACTCCAGGCAGACTGACTGACTGCAGCTTCCAGAGAATGTAGACGCAGAGACAGACAGTGAAATAATGAGTTAGCTTCCTAAATGGAGGCCGACCACAGAGCCTCTTCATGCTGTGTGGAAACAGCAGGACTTTTAGTGTGTGTGTGCGTCTGTGTAATCATACTATATCTGCAAACTATGGTTTCGGCTTGTCATTACTGCTGCCACCCTGTTTGTTGTTGATTGACTTGTTATGCGAAGATATATTTACCACAGAGGCGGTTTGATAGTTGGCGGCACAACAAAAGATCTGCGTTCTGATTGTGATAAAGGTGCACAATACAGGATGCGGTGCAGTATTGTAGTGCTATAACTATAATCTGAATTGTTGTATCAGTCGGTTGAGATGGATGTTTGAATGTATGTGTGGTATGTGCACCTCTGTCTGAATACTCTGCATAAAAACTGGTGAATATAACAGCCGTGATCCTCCTCAGATCCCAGACAGTGGACAGAAAACCATGTGGCTGAGTGGCTAACATGGACAGTGAACGAGTTCAGTCTGAAGAATGTCGACTTTGACAAATTCTGTATGAACGGAGCCACCCTGTGTGCGATGGGGAAGGATCGCTTCCTGGACTTAGCGCCTGATTTTGTGGGCGACATCCTTTGGGAACATTTAGAGATGCTTCAGAAAGGTAAGGCCACAAGTTACTACACCGATTTCCTGTTTGTTTATTTGTTTTTGCGCATTATAAGATGGTTTTAAGACCATTGACCACTGACTTTTCATCATGCACACGGTGTGTAAAAAAAACACGCACCACATGTTGTGATGTCTCTCTTTGCACCAATTTAAGACACTGTTGGCATTTGCAATAGTAACAGGAGCCAAACGGAAAGACACAATTTAGCTCAGGTCATTAATTTTTGATAACGCTGGATGCAGTTACATGATACAAGAAATCAATGACGAGGTCACTGACACTCATTCTCTATCTATTTTTCATGAAGAGGATACAAAGCATTACCCCATCAATGGACTGACCTCCAACTTCCAGGAATCACGTTATACCTCAGACTACTTTGTCAGTAAGTACTCGTCCCTCTCGTAGCCAGTCACTCTGTGTAATAGATGCGTGCCTGAAATATGAATGGAAATGCCGAAGGAGCCGTTTAGTGTTGTGAATAAAAGATTAAGTGACCTTTCTCAGTGTACAAAAAACCAGCTATAGATCCCAGTAAAAAACCCTGTAGCTATAGATCTATAACGACCACATACAGCATCATAGGAAATAATATGTAAGTTTTGCCAAAGTTAGGCACATGTCCAATCAATACCTCTGCCTCACATCTACAAGATTCATCTTATGCATTCAGGGCTGTGTTTTGTTATGAACTCTTCTCACACTATGGGGAGCAGTTCAGCACAAGACAGATAATGACTCCGCTCTCCTAAGATTGATCTTCCTCTTCTGCTTTGCTGCCTGCTCTCCCTCCCTGCTCTCTATCTACACTCGTTTCCCTTCTGTGTCTCCAGGCTACGGTGTTGAGCATGCTCAGTGTGTCCCTCCTTCTGAATACTCAGAGCCCGGCTTCATCACGGAGTCCTACCAGACACTTCATCCCATCAGCTCGGAGGAACTGCTGACGCTTAAGTATGAGAGTGAATACCCCGCTGTCATCCTCCGCGACACGCCCCTCAACCCGCTACAGGGGGACTACTTCTCTGTCAAGCAGGAGGTGGTGTCCCCTGACAACATGTGCGTGGGACGCCTCAGCAGAGGTGAGGGGTCATGCACTGGATGATCAATATAGAGCAGCGTAGCATTAGTCTGTAGAAGTACTGCAGTGAACGATGTGCTGCTTTTCTGTCGTGATCAACAGTCTGTGTGATAAACGCGTCCATGTGTGCATGCATGTGTGAGCGCGTGTGAATGTTAAGTGTTTGTGTGGGTGTCTGCGTGCGTGTGATTGTGCTGAAGCTACCAAAATCTTGTCATGCCACATCAGCGTGCATGTATTAGAAGAAGAAGAAAAGCAGGCCCTCTGGTTGGTTTGTGGTTCGAGCAAAACCGTCTCGTACACTCTAGACTGGGTTGGGAGAAAGAGAGCGAGAAAAAAAGAAAACTCTATTGTTTTTGTCAGAGTGATGCACGAAACCAAAGCCACAACGTGTTCTCTTGCCGCCTGTCCTTTATGTAAAAGAGCTCTAGTGGTGTAACCTTCAAGACAGTTTTTTTTTTTCCTTTCCTCTGCTGAACTTTCTTGGTAAGGAGATAGAGGTGTCATCCTCAGCTATCAAGCGTGGGGCTTTCTCATGAAACTGTTTGCTTTTCTGAATGCACCGGCTTGTTTTCTCTCCCAGTGATAGTTTACAGAGGAATTAGCAGCATGGTTTACATTTATAGCCATAAAGCCAGGATTTTCTTCTCACAAATCCCCAGCTGTATAAATGAAGAGCATGTGCCATGTACACTATACAAGCCTCCCTCCCAGTGCTTTAAGCATTTGCCTGTAAGGTATGAGGTCCAATCCCCATGCATGACACATACCAAGCTTCTGAGCGTTCCCAACGTGGGAAAGAATTCTGCAGCACCGCTGCTGAGATCCACATGTGGCTCCAATTTCAGCGGTCGTAGATTTCTGCATCAATCGAGGTGCCGCATTATCTGTCACTTGATAATGGCTCACCATTGAAAGAGTCCTCTTATCTTTCCCAAGGTCAAAAATAGCAAGGCAATTTTTTTTTTTTTTTTTGTGCGATTGTCTTCCATTTAAAATCAAATCCAAATGTGGTTGTGAAAGGGAAATGAGGTGCGAAATGGAGAGAGACGTGGCACCGTACAAAACAATCCTTGAGAATCCTTGAGAAGGAACATATTTTTCTGCTAAGGTGTTGTGTATGTCACTCATGTAAATATTGCTCCTTTGTTCAATGCAACAACAGTTAACATACATATGCGCTGTGTGAAGTATGATGAAAAGTTGCTACACATCCATTCTTTTGTTTTTTTTTACAGAAAAAGTCTGACAGTCATACTTAATACAAATCCAGGCTTTGGAGTTTTTAGATTGAGATAAGCTAAAATTTGCTGCTGTTGTAAAGACTTTATTTCTCTCTCTCTTGCCTACTTTCCCTTGGCTCCCCCCTCACAGGTAAGCTCGGCGGCCAGGACTCCTTCGAGAGCATCGAGAGCTTTGAGAGCTGTGACCGATTGACCCAGTCATGGAGCAGCCAGTCTTCATTCAGCAGCCTCCAGCGGGTACCTTCATACGACAGCTTCGACTCGGAAGATTACCCCACCGCCTTGCATGGCCACAAGCCCAAGGGCACTTTCAAAGACTATGTGAGGGAGCGCTCAGACCTCAGCAAGGATAAACCCGTCATCCCGGCAGCGGCACTGGCTGGATACACAGGTGAGATGTCCAGAGGTCGTAGTTTCAAAAAGCCTTGAAAAATGTTGCAGCATTTTAAAGACCTTTTTCACAGCAAACATTTTTAAAAAGTAATGGCAGGGAATGCACAGGGTAACAAGCACACTTACACTTATAGTCTTTGTTGTACATTATGAAAAAAAATCCCATAATCTTGAAAATTTCCATGACTACAGCATTAATTTATCAATAACTGAAAAGAAAAAAAAGCTCAGTCTAAAGTTTAACAAGCCCTTTTCACAGAATGCATCTGTGCACATTAAAACCAGATACAAAGTAGTATTTGCATGCTCTTCTTCTTGTATTTTCGATGAAATATTCTCAAAGGTGCAGAATTGAGTTCCTGCCATCAGTTCTACAGGGAATAAAATTGAGTGCAGCTGTAACGCACTTGTTGATGCTCTGCAAAAGCCCCAGATGTGGTGGTGCCTTCATGTACTGCTTTTAGACCAAAAGAAAAAAAAAAAAAAACAACAACACCTTTTACCCTGACAGCCCGAGTCATGCACATTACAGGAAACAGAATAGATCTCACTCGTACCTTCTTCTTCTTTCTCTCTTCTCTCTCTCTTCTCTCTCTCTCTCTCGCTCTCTCTGTCTCTCGCTCTCTCTGGCACTCTTTTGTTGTGTCTTCACTTCTCATCTTGTTATCTGCAGCCCGCATCTCAACCTATTTTTCCAGGTCGTCCTAGCAACGCCGGTAAAATATAGAAATTATGCCTGCCCCTGCATATAACACAAGAGTAAAATTATCTCCTCATCTCACGAGGCATCTTCATACTTGTGCATGCTCAAAGAGCTGCTTTATATGTGTTCTCCATGTTCAGTAAGATGTGGAGATATCTGCAAACTCTTCTGAAGCAAATGCACTATTTTATCACCTGTCATGGTTTTTGGCCTAGAAAAGGTGCATGAAAAAACTACCGCTGTTATGCTTTTAAGAGTTTACCAGGATATGCATGTTAACATGAAGCCATGAATGCTGCTTCTCCATTATAAGAACCTAGCAACATAGGGAACTAAAACTATTTATGTATGGTATAAACTGCCTCTTGATGTTAAATGTTGTATTCAAACATGTGCTCCTTGAGAAAATACATATTAAACTTTAGCAGTCATGCGTAGAGGGTGTAGTTCAAGTTGAGTCTTTATGACGTACCCTGCTGCTGTTTAAAATCTGGATTGTAGGAAGCGATGAACAGTTCCAGTGTGGACACTGAATCGCCTCTTAACGCTCAAGTGTTTGGGACTTTTTCAGCAGTGTTTAAATTAGAGTCACAAGGCTGCAAGGCTGCCAGCATTGGAAGAGGGGAAACCCGAGCAAATTTCTCAACGTCATTAACAATGCATACATCAGACATCAACAGACTGCCCCACGGTTGCTATGCGCCGCTTAATTGGTCATCTGCATGATTATTAGTTCAAAAGCCGCTTGTACAACAACGAGTCATTCATTTGTAATGACGCTGGAAAGATGTCGTAATGTACGTATAATCAAATAATGAGGAGTCGAGGCAGTCTGAAAGCCCCTTTAGTAACCATTAGAGGCCGCGTTGCTCCCTGCATCCCATTTGAGAAACCAAAAATAAAAGTGATGCATGAGCTGATGCAGTCGGATGTAGATAGGGTGAACATTCTGCATGAAACCCTCTGAGATTCATGCAAGTTTGAGTTTGATGCAGGATTTTTTTAAAGCAAGCTGTGACATCTACCTTCTTATGAAATTTGCTTTTGCCCTCGGGCTGCGAAAAACGTCTTCACAACACTCTGGCTCAGTTTACAGCTTGAGCCTCGTCGTCTGACGTGTCTCAGTCGTTACGGCGGGATAGTAGTTACAGACTCCAATGCGTGAAAGCCTGGCGAGTGTTTACTGCCTAATGCATAGTAATGTATTCTCACTGGGGAGAATGTGCTTCCTCTGAGCTTTTAAACATTTGGAAAAAGGCAAGATGGGAAATAAAAATCATGCTGAAGTACCCCAATTTTCCTGAAAGGCAAAAAAAAAGTCGAGCAGCCTGCTCTGGTCCCGGCTGTTATTAGGAGCAGCGGTACGGGTTGAGTGCAGTCCTTCAGAGATGGAAGCACTTTCTGAGTGTACATGTGTGTGCGTGCCCATGTGCATATGTGTGTGGGTGGATGAAGAAATAGAGGAAGAAAAGGAGAGAGAGAAAAACCTCCCCCCCCTCCCCCAAATGAAACCTCAAAATAAAGAGACAGGCTTTTGTAAAATTCCAGATCGATGTTTATGACGGCTTGTTCTGCTCGGTTTCCTGTCCCAGTCACGCGGTGACAGGTGACACTTGTAGTGAGGACAGGGAGCCCGATAAGGCTGCAGAGAGATAAGTGAAGAGCCAGTTGTCATCTCTCTGGTTTCCTGTGACAATTTGCCATCTACACCTCCGTCTACAGTAACATCAGGCGGGCTCATAACACGGCGAACTCTTAACCTTTATTAAAACGCTTTGCTTCCTCTCTCCTCTGTCTCCCTGTTGCTTTATTTGCATCGCCGCTAGATTAAGTAAAGTGGTAAAACTTGATAAATGACTTCATTGATTATGTCATTTATCTTTATATATAACCTATTCCACGTTATTCAGATGTGAGAATCATGATTCAAATACCTTCTGAAAAATCCAGAAATGACTCCTTAGCTGCAGCCACGATCACCACCCGGCTCTCTCAGACTCGTTTAGCGTGCCATGGGTCAGATACTTAAGGCTGCTGTGAATGTGAGCCCCCACCCCACCCAACCTTTAGCCGCACTGTATGCTTTTTCAATGAGGCCCATTGTGCACGGAGCCTTGTAACGTATTTTTGGAAACTTCTTTTTTTCTGGGGGGGGTGGTTTTGTCAAAGGGTCGCCCACATTCTGGCGTGAAAGCGCAGGGGGCTGGTAAACGGGCACTGTATCACCCTTATGTGGGCTTGCAGTTACAGTAGCAGACTTTTGGAATTTGAGTCAAAGCCTTCTGTCTGAAAGAGACCCAGTGTTGCGCCGCTGCTTATTTTCCAAAGTCGTGGCGGCTGTTGTCATGCACCTTCTCCAATCCTAGCAGGAGCGAAGAGGGCTCGCAAGCAGCATTTCAAGTGTTCAACCCACACGTCTGTTCCCCTCAGCGCTCTTGTTTGTGTTGTATAAGGGTACATTTGGTTTTTCTGAGGCACTCGAGAGAGGCGACTTTTGCTCGGCTTCAGTTTTGCTGAGGCGGTGTGCTGCATAGGCAGGTGTGATTTCTACATGCGAGCCTCAAAAGTGGGTGGGTTAGTTTATGTGCCGAAAAAAAAAACCACAAGATCAAAGTGTGCTGCAGTGAATCTAGTTCAGACACAAGGGCTGCCTTTTTTTTTTTTTTTTTTTGGTTGTCTTTGTTCTGCTTTCCCTCCTTTTTTTCCACGAAATGTACCAAGCTGTCTGAATAGCGCCAAAGTTCGGTTTTAACAGGTTATTATATTAGTCTTCATTTGTGAAAAAATGCAATCCATTCAAACATTACAGATGACTTAGCAACCACTCTCTGACACACACACACACACACACACACATAAACACACACACACAGTCTGTATTCAAGTCCCTAAAATGAGTTGCCGAGGCCTAAAGGCAGCCCCTCTTATTTTAAACTAGTGATTTCATCCGTTTGGAACTCATGGAGACACAGACTCTGGATTCACATACTGCACAGGGCAACTGGCAGACAAGGGGATACATGATAAATGGGACTGTTGTATGCACGAGGACATTTGGTTCCACTGCTGTACTTCAGTGTGACCCAGATTAGAAGGTTTACTTTGTCCCTCTCCAGACATAAGTGAATAATTGGCATGCATATTTAACACTTCCATACATAGCAGAAGTCTCCTCTCTAGAGACACTAGATGTTCCTCCTTTTGACCTGGAGTGTATTTCTTTCACTTTTCAAGAATCTCCTCTCATCCTTGCAGTGCATTAACAGTATATAGACTTTGTTCAGTTTTATTCTATGTGCCTCACTTTTTTAAACTCTTACACTGGAAAGGACTAATAATAGAACGCAATTTGAGTCTGGCTTGCCCCGAGCTCACACTTATTAAATTAAATCCACATGCCATGCAGCGTCTACATCAACACCAATGTGTCTTCTCAGTGTAAAAAGCTTTATTTAAATGCACACCTTCTCCCTCCCATCTGTTCTGCAGGCAGCGGCCCCATCCAGCTGTGGCAGTTTCTTCTGGAGCTGCTGACCGACAAGTCTTGCCAGTCCTTCATCAGCTGGACAGGCGACGGCTGGGAGTTCAAGCTGTCTGACCCAGATGAGGTGAGAGGTCCTGACCCCGCCGGTCGCTGGTACGCGTGCTGGGAGGTCCTAAGTAGATAGCCAGATGAACAAGACATCTTCTGGCTTTGTTAAAAAACATTTGCATGCCTTGTTTGGCTCCATCAATCTTTTCGGAAGGGTCAGCTTTGCTGGTTTTGCATGAGCAGTGTTTCATTTCAAAATGCGGATGATTGCATTCTCAGATGACGACCAGATTTAAAAAAAAAAAAAAAAATGTGGCTTTGATTTGAAACTGAGATCATTTGTTACACATTTAATGCACAACCCCAATTCCCAAAAAGTTGGGATGCTGTGTAAAATGTAAACAAAAACAGAACGCGGCCATTCGCATTCCCCGACAACTGTTTCACATAGTGTTCCCGAGTCCATGTAGAAACATCCGAGGCGCATTTTTAAGTGTCTATGAATCATCTTGACGAGCTCGTTCCCTGTGTTGTTTTAGGTTGCTCGGAGGTGGGGCAAGAGGAAAAACAAGCCGAAGATGAACTATGAGAAGTTGAGCCGTGGCCTACGCTACTACTATGACAAGAATATCATCCACAAGACATCAGGGAAACGCTACGTCTACCGATTTGTCTGTGACTTAAAAAGCCTGCTGGGGTACACGCCCGAGGAGCTCCATGCAATGTTGGACGTAAAGCCCGATACGGACGAGTGAAAGCACAGAGGAGGAAGGAAGCGAAGACAGAAGTCAAGGAGCCGCGTGGACTGCGGCTCGTAAAGTGGTCTTAACTGTTTGATAGAGTCGGTAAACCGTTTTTTTTGGGGGGACCAAAAATGTTTTTGATGACTAATTATGGTCTTTTTTCAACTTCAAGCTCCTGTCTCTCAGAACATGTTTTAAAAAGAAGGCACAAGCCAAAAGCCTGTATTCATACCCTGTTGCATTTGAGGTGTGTGTGCGTGCGTGTGTGAGAGCGAGCGTTATTTAGCAGCTCGAGGCAGATGGAGCGCTATAGAGTTCAGCTTCTGTTCTGCCCAAGACAGAGGACCAAGACAGACAGTCTGAGAGGACGGAGAAAACGAGCAAAATTAAACTGATTCATTTCGTTGTTGGGGTAAACAGATAGCGGGCAAAAGTTCCCGCTAAGGAAAAAAAAAACGGTTGCCAAAATGTAAAAGCCGAAGCCCAAGGAAGGTATAATGTCATATTTGCATACACGCTCACTGTTTCTCTTTGGCAAAGAGAGTTTTCAGCTTGGACCAAAAAGTGTTGTTTCTAATTTTTTTTTGAGAAGCGTATGCTTGTGCCAGTATTATGCGTATTATTGATGTTCAGAACACCCGATGTAAAACACACCAGGCGTATATTGGAAATACTTGTTTTCTTATGTTGTCGATGAAGGTATTACAGTGGAACCAAACATTAGCTGCCAAGTTGAACCGTTCTGATCTCCAGGAGCCTTTAACTGAAATGCGCCGGTTCGTTATCAGACAACACTATAGACGCCGGGCCTGTGCTCCGGAAGGTGTGAGGACCTGGTGATATTACTCATACCAAGAGTGTCTGATAGACAGACAACTGAAAGTAGCCGTTGCTTTTGAAACTGACGCTTTCACCTTTACGTACATGTTTGCCATCTTGTTAGGGACACATATTGTGACTGAAACTTATGCATTTTTGCATATACCACCAGTATTAGCAAACTGTAGACAATCTAATGTGGGGAAATTCAGGAGTCTTTGGTAAGAAGAGTTGTTTAATGTGCAGATTAGATGCATAACTTGTCGGTTCACTGTCCATGTTCGTGTTGCTTTAGAAGTGTTGGAGTAGTCTCGTCCGTCCGTATGTCTGTACAATAAAATCACAAGTGAAATAGCTGAGGGGGTGATTTTACAAAATCCTAAGAATGTCAGATTTTCTTTCTTTTGTTATGCAGTACATTTTGGGTAAAAGGAAGCGGATAGAGTGTGGAGTGAAGGTACAGTGTAGGAAAAAAAGGGGCAGGCAATAGAGAGATGTTGAGAAGAGCGTATGGGAAGTTGTGTGGGATAAATGAAGGTGGCAGAAAGGAATCTGTGGATCCTGCAGGTGATGATCACCTGCGAGGTCGGAGAGGAATGATGCGAGCTGGCGCTGCTCGGAGCTTTGCATTACATGGGTTGCGTCCTCGATGCTGGCAGGCGTTTTGTATTTCGTTTTCAGCTGCGTGTGTGTCACAAAATAATATTCAGTTCATAGCGAGCGTCTCGTGTATGGTTCCTCATATATTCGTGCCGTTTGCTCGGAAGACACGCAAGATTCACTGGTTACGTTTGAGCAAATTGGCAGCAGTTTCCTCCCAGCAGTGGGAACGGTGGCTGTACACTGGCCTTATGGGAAATGCCAAAGTGGAGTATCATCTTAGAATACAATGTTATTGTTTACAGTGGCTGAATGTTACCCATATGGATGAGAATAGCTTTTGAGATGTCTATTTGTACAGATTCTATTTCATGATGCTTTATTGAGACCCAGATTACGCAAATAAGCAAGAGACAAAGCAGGAATAATAACCAAAACCCATGTGAGGTCTTCGGGTATCGTCCACAATGTTGGAAGACAGGGACCAGAATTCTCAAACGTCTTTGCGAGTGTTGATCCTCCTTTCATCTTTTGTTAGTATGTTGGAAAGCACACAGCTTCAGGACAAAGAGAAACGCCTTCGCTGGTCTGGGTTTCCCACTGAGCGTTGCAAAGAGATGCTGTATGTGTTTGCAATGCTTGATCGATAGCAAAAGCCTGTCCGCCATCATCAAGCACTGACTCACAAACCCTCGCCCATGCTCGCCATCCGACGCAACAAATTCATTAGTAATGCTGCACTGTACTCTCATTCTGTGTGCATGTTGATGTCAAGGTTTCAAAACACTGTTTCGTTCGTTTTGTTCAGGTTCCTTTTCTGATGTCAGCGTTTTATGTTCAACAGAGCTTTACAGAGATTTAAAAATTATTGTCGTCAGTGCCCTGAAAAAGCTTTCTTTTTTTTCCCCACACAAGGTCATAATATTAGTTGGTTGGCTTCATAAGATTCATGCGCTAAAGAAAACATTCTGTTACCTAAAATGTTAATATTTTGAAAATTGTTTTGTCAGGAAGATATACAATGTTCAGTGTCACAGATTGCAATCTACTGCAGGTCGTATGTATTAATGAACCTTAGTTGGACAAGTGTATACACACCAGTAGTTTGTGGCATATGCAGATCTCAGAATGGATTCAGAAGGAAACCTTTTTTGTTTTGGATGTTGTTTTTTTTTGTATATTTTATAGTGTCTCTGTATTTTTGTTATGAGATCATTTTTATTGTATTTAGTTCACAAACATTTGAATATTTTTCAATAATTTATATTTTATAAAAGACAAGAGACGCAGACAGCTGGTGCTTTCATGGGAATTTAAAGGTAGCGCAGGACAAAATAATGTAGCGATTATGTGTTTTGTTTTTGTTTTTTTATCCTTTTTTTTATACAGAAAATAGACCTGTCTGCTCGAGAAAAAAAGGCTGATGCTGGCCCATCAATGATTTCCGCTGGAAAGGTTTTATAAACTGTAGCTTCTATTTCTAAAATGTACTTAATGTACTTCAAAATGTTATAAAATATATGTGAACAAAGATTTCACATTTGTGTCGTGTTTTTTTATTCATATACAACATACAGTATATGTATACTGTGCCATATAACATTAGTTTAACATTCATTTATTAGTGCTGTTATAGTACCATATACTATACAACATACTATATGCCATACTGTTATTATACCACACTAGTTTTGCTATGCCATTTAAGTATTACAAATATTATGTTATATGCTATTTGATATGGTTATGGCTAAGGTGCACACAGTGTCAATAAACAGGAGGTTATTGAGAGAAAATGGCCTAGTAGCTAAAGAACATGACCATGTACAATAAGGCATTAGTAAGTGCTTTATAATTGGCTAATAAAGAGCCTATGAGCAACTAGATAATATTGAATATGTGTAGCTTAATATAAAATGTTACCGGCTCAACATTTAGAGTCATCTACAGAACAAGTACTATATATTAAATTACTGAGAAACTCTCAACAGATACAGGAGATGATGGATGGATGGATTCATTTGGCAGTTCATTGTGCAATAGTCCCTAACCCACAGTGGCACAAATTGGTCAAACAGATCTGTCTATTGTTCAAATCATCAGTCACTCTGATCCCTCAAAGGGGGCCCAGGTTCCCTTTGAAACACACGCAGGCCCTGGTGTGTCCCAGTTTTAACGAGTGTGTCCCATGCACGCTGATGAGGTGACGTCAAAACAGAACCAACACACTGGGGCCCATTCATGTGCTTGTAACTCCGGGCTCATATAAATTCCACTGTCGATAGAAAACATACAGGGCCGTGGCCTGCTGCCCCAAGCAGCACAGCTGTTTGGCCCCGCTGCAGCAGTCCAGCAATAAGGCCAAAACACAGATCCAGCGGGCTGTTTTTCAGTTTCAGAAAACTGCAAATCTGAATGTAGAAACAAAACACAATCTGCATGAAAACACAAGTACACAGACATAATTTATATCTAGTTTGGGACAAACTTAAATCATGACAAATGCAACAAAATGACAATGATGTGGATCAAATAAAACACATGTACTGTACAAATCACATGAAACAGAATATATATACATGACCAATACATACTTCATGTCACACCAAAGCACAGAGCTGTGTTCTGTCAAAAGCAGACCCAGAGTCTCCTGCTGGACCTGCTGGTGGTGTTCTCGGATGAGGGCAGTCGGAGGTTACCCAGGTGGTTCTTCTCCTGTTCCACCTCCCTCCCTCCGACTGGGATGATGATCCAGACCAGACGTGATCGCTGGGCAGGTTTTGAAATATTTGCCCGGGCTGCGCGCGTTCCAGCAGACCTGCAACAAAATCCAAACCATTACGATACCACTCATACCTGCTTATTCAACGTCCAAAGCCAGACACAAAGCTGGCCCACGGAGACACACTTCACACCTCTTTTTTTCCCCTCCCTGCCTCATTCAAAGAAAGCTTCTACTGATTTAAAGCAGGGTTTAGAAGTGAAAGACAGCAGAGAGAGACATGAAGAGAAGAGGAAGTCCATGCAGACAGTGAGAACTGTCACACCTTAGCAGTCACAGAATGATGTCGGGCGAAAAGCATCGCCTCCTGTCGTCAGCAGCTTACGGCTCTCTTGACACTGGAATGCAGCGCGTTTGTCAGATTTCAAACCTAAATATTTATCTAAGGGGTCTTACCAAGCTACATCTGTCTCCTGCATGTGGTCTTAACACGGCTGAGAAAGACAAGGAGGGAGGTTAAATCGTGCACTGGTGTAAGCATGAAGGTTGGAAATACTGGACATACTGGAGACACAATTGGAATAAAAACTAAATATATTAGGTGAAATCAATTAGTCCTCATAGCTGCGCTCTGGATCCATCTTATCAGACCGCTGCGTTGAAACATTTGTGTTTCCGAGAATGCATCCAGACGAGGCTGCTGAGGGTTTGGCCTGTGTGTGTCTGCAGGCTTCTCCATGCCGACACACAACATATTTTATGTGCTCCCTATGCTTTTGAGCCACTTCCTTGTGACACTTGCTGCTCTTCAGCCACTCGAAAACTACACCAGCTCTCAAAAGGTGTTATTTAGTTTATAGTATCATTACAGGAGAGGTTTGGGGTTGCACTTCATAGTATACCGTGACTTTTGAAGTTACCACTGTGCTACTGGGGTATCGATAGGAAGCCAAAAACATCACGGGGCTGCTGTACTAAGCACTTTTCAGATGTTAATGGGTCAAATAGCACTTGTCTGTACTTTTTTATGGGGTGAAATTACAGAGCAGAATGATGTTTGAGTTAAAGCAACATGTATTTTCGGGAATATCTGTGGGAAAATATGAGAGGAAGGAATGGAAGGTGATTCAGGAATGATGGCTGACCGCTGCAGCAGAGCAAACAGCGTCTGTGATGGAAGGTCTGGGAGAAGCACCGGCTATCAGCATTTTTAAATGAAATTTGCAAACCCTTTTATCAAGCAGACTCAAGTATTTAACACCATTTAAATATTTCAAGCTCAGTAGCAGAGCTTTCTGTTGCGGCCCATTGCTTTCCAGACATGCACACATGTCCTTTGCCTTGGTTCAAGTCTTAATTAGTAGCATAACATTCAAATGGAATAATAGACAGCACTGTGGCTGCGCCAAATTACAGAATCAGTCTTAGCAAATACTAAATACTAAATTGAAAACATGTGGCAGCACAAAGTGTTGTGGTCCTGACAGCAATTTGCAAAAGTGTCCTCGTATCTCTTAAACCAGTCACACTCATCAGAGCTGGTGAACGGCACCAGAGGAAACTGTTTTTGTGGTAAAACTATGGTGTATGTACACCCTAAATCTCCAAAGTTACACAAATCTCTGAGAGTTTGACAGTACACGTGTACGTCATCTAAATGAACTGTAAAGATCAGTGCAGCAGAACTGGTATTTTAATGGCACAAAGGCTGACCACCTCTGTCTGTCCCTATATTGTACATCTTTTTAAATTTTTATTTTAGGGACACTAATGGATGTAAAAATGTTACACTCTAAATGTCGCTATTGCAAAACTTTGGTCAGCTTTCCAATCAAATCGCTTTAAAATCCACATTCTTTGGTTTTAAGACCTAATGGACTGCTATGATAAGACAACTATATCTATCCCCCCTGTCCTAAATTAACATCCTCTTCATAGAGAGAGAATCCCTGTGACGCACAAGGGACCAACTCAGTGGTTCCATTACGCAGAGAAGTTGTGAAATATGACCAGTGTGTCCCTGAGGGCCCTGATGGCCCAACCTAAGACACAGTTGCCTGGGGATATATTCATGTCCTATTGTCCGTCATGGTTGGGCTGACTTGGGCCAGTATGGACAAACATAAACACAGTTAGATCTACCGTGTCTTCTCTAATATGACCCTTCTCATGGATAGAGAGAGACAGGCAGAGAGTTTGGTTTACACATTTGGTAAATGGCCATAACTTTATAGTTTATAGGCCCCTCTCACTGCCTAATGTACTGTCTTTCTAATATATATATATATATATATATATATATATATATATATATATATATATATATATATATATATATATATAATCATTTTACTTGGGCCACATAATGTAAACTCTGTCTATTTTTTTAATTCACTCCTCAGATGAATGTGAATGAATGTGAAATAGCTCATGCAACAATGTGGTTGTGTTGGTAGTTCTTGCTGTCGTAGTTGGGGAAAACAGTGGAGAGTGTGCATGGCCAACCTCAGTTGGACAGCGTGCAGCATGACACTTTCACCTTTTCTTAGGGTTCTGTTAATACAGACTCTAAAAGCAATGGATCAAATTAGATGGCCACATAAAAAGTCTTGAAAAATATCAGCCAAGCTTCTCAGGGATGTTCATTAGTGACAAACTTCCTTAGTTTCACAAATATCACATGTTTGTCATTGAGAGACACCAGTGAAGTAAATGAGAAGCACCAGAATTGCCATAAAAACTGGTGCAGGACTGCGAAATGGCTAAATGTGTACGGTCTACTGTTGCGTAGTACATTAACCCTCTTATTAAACAGAACACAAACCAAACATAATCGAGGCTATTTGACAAACCAATAATAGCTGTCACGAATAAAATAGCTTGTTCCTTTCCTATATCACCTATGGTCTCAAGGTTTCTCACACACGCTATTCCTCTGCTGTTCCTCTCCTCCTCGCCTTCGTTGTATTGTTGTGTCTGAGATGTGTTGAACCACATGTCTTGGCAGGTGTGGTGACTGTATTATCCGGGCTTATGAAGGGCAGATCCAGGCCATCCCCTGCTTTGGCTGGCAATTTGCATTTTTATTGCCGTTGTCGCATCCTCAGTTAATACACCATTGACTCCCAGAGCCACCCCTGGACCTAACGGCATCACCTTGCTATCCCACCTGAAATGAGAGCGCCTGCTGGCCCCCGGATCCGCATTGGCTGAAGCTCAGGTACCAGTCGACCTGGCATTCTGGGACGGAAATGGAGTGTCCTCTCATGTTAATGTGGACTTTCCATTAGGAAAGATGATTGATTTGCGCTGTGCTGTCGCCGTGAATAGGCAATAGACTGGCACAATAAAAGAGTGAGATGGGGCTTTGTGTGCAGGTGAGGCCGCGTGTGAACTAGAGTGTGACTGCATCACGGTGCTGATGATGGGGCGAGAGGAGAGGTGAGAGGAGGGAAGAGGGGGTTCGGGGACAGAGACGAAGAGAGATGAGAAATGGGATGGAGGGTTGAATGAGGGAGGGTGAAGGTTAGGGGGTGAGAGGGAGCAAAGGAGGAGTGGAGGGTTCGGAGGTGCTGAGGGTTGGATGAGTGAGTGGTGGGAGATGGCAAAGGTATGAAAGCTCTCAACTGCGTTCATTCCAAACATGGTTTTCAAAACCAGATGAAAGAAGACAGAAGAAAAGAGAGAGGTCTTTAAGTCAGCTTTCTTTCCTCACAAAAGATTATTTTCTTTCATGAGGCAGCTGAATGAAAGGCATTTCATTTGAAATCTATAGGTCTACGTCCATAGCTGCGGCATACAGCAATTTTTATAATAGTGTTTGTACAAGCGCTATGAGAGCGAGAAAGAGCGGGAGACAGAGTTCAGCTGGATTTAAACAGGCTTTGGTCACTGTCCAGTTGAACAAGCAAATGTTTTCGCTTTTCTTTTGCTGCGAGTCGACTGGGATTCAGCAACTTTCCCAGGACATCTGCTCCCGACGCCCACGTTTGAATCTCCATCCAATAGGAGTGCTCCTTTCGCCCCTAAGACCAGCGGGTGCTGAGCAGCCATTGGCCGCCCGGGCCAGGGCCCAGAAAGAGAAGGCTGAGCCCTGAGAATTTTCCGAAACATTCTCTCCTCTGTCTTGGCTTTCGCCAACATCTGCTTCCAATCAACGTTAGTGAAAAGACCGCTTCTCTTTCTCCCCGCTGTCTGGGTTGCACACACACCCACACACGCACACACAAACACACACATACACACACACACACTAACACCAAGCAACCTTTTTCCTGCTGCTTTCTGCTTGTAACTTCCAGGCAATTTTATGTTGTAAGTGACATTAAACATTAAACACGCAAATCCTCTTAAAGATACAACTTTATTCAGCTGCCTCTCTTAACAGTGTCGTTTATTTCTTTCTGCCTTTGTATACGACAGTCTTAACATGCATGAGCTTCTAAACGTTTGACTGCAAAGAATGATGCATCGTTCTTCGTGCATCAATTCATGAATCAGATGTGACTGAACTGACTGGGAGCAAAGAGGGCAGAAACTGGTAAAGAAAAAATATTTTCACAAGCACACACACTCAAACACACATTGGACATCCTTGTGACTGCTGCCCGCGGCACTTCATCCCACCCTTTTCATGAGAAAATAGCATGAGGGTCAACTTCCTTAAGTGTCAGTGTTCTTTCTTACTTACTTACTTTCATTCACAGCTCGGCCTTTCCCGTGCGGTCATCGCCGCTGCTCCTTTTGCGTGACTTTCAACTGCAACAAGTCAACAAACGGCAGAAAATCCTGCTTATTATAGCAGGTACTTTCCACAGATGCTCAGGAATAAGCACGATGAGTCACTGTAGCCAAAGAGAAACACACAGTGTGAGCAGCAGTTACTTGAGTTGTGTGCAATAGCTCGCTATTATCAGCAAGGCTTGACTGTGTTGTTTCTGCCAGAAAACTGCTTAATAGGCTTTGGCCCTCATGGCTAAACAATCATGGGAGAAATAACTTGGAGGTTATGAGGTTGTTGAAGTGAAATTTGGGAGTTATTACAAACAGTTCTGTGTAACAGCTAGACCAAACTGTAGAGGCTACCCCTCGATAAACGTAAACCTTTCTCACAGACAGCAATAAGAGAAATGAAACCACTACTGCGATATTATATATTTAAACTAGAGGATGTTCTGACTTGCACAAAACCAAATGACACTGTAAACCTGGTGCTAACGAAAGAACTGTGGCCTCCGGAGTAGATCAAGATATTACCAGTGGCTGCCTGATTTTGAGCTTCGTTCCCATTGACCTTTGACCTTTAACACCATTGGTTTTGCGCTCCGACTCCTGCTGGGCAAGGCCTGATTTACAGCGCAGTAGTGCTGACTGGTCTTCAGGAGTAATCCTGGGTCAGACCGAGCTAATAAATCTGCAGTGTGCCACTCCAGCACATCTTGTTTCTTGCGTTTTCCTGCTTTTCGAAACCGTTTTTAAAAGTTTGGTTCATAAACTCTCTTTATGTAATTAAGTATCATTACGTGCAATCAGCAATAACAATTGAATTAGCACTATTACACTACCATGGGGATAGTTTCCTGTGTCATTAAAGTTCTGGAACTTACTGAGTGTAATTAATGCTAACCAGATGTACATATAAGTAAGCTATAAAATGCACCATGTGATCAATGAAAATATGTGCAATGCATTTACAGAGAATGAACGCCAGTCGAAGCTAATCGCACAGTTGAGGAAGGAGAGATTTCATATCCCAGCTGACTGCTTGCTCTATAGAACAGAATGTAATCATAGCCCGCATGACAAAAACTTACCTGTGATTACCTTTGCCTGAACCAGGTGTAAGAAATTGGAAAGGGGAGAAAATATATATATATAAGAATATATAAAAAAAACAATAAATAGGTAAAGGAAAGCTTGGGGTGAATGTCATGAAATGTAAATCAGCTGCCCAGACTCTACCCCGTGCCTTCATGTGTAAAACCAAAGTATGTCGTTCTAGTGAAGGTGTACTATCACTTGCACTTGTCCGGCTTAACTCCCCGTTTCACTTGCTTCCTCTGACCAAACACAGAAAGCAGAACATACGGTCAGAGCGAATGTGGTGCAACTTCACGTACACAGAGGGGGCTGTGAAAAGCCAAATCCCAACACCTGCTGTCCCACTGTTTGCAGTGAGTCATGAGAACTGGCTGATAGTGCGCTTCATGACATGTTGCATGCTTTGTTTTGGCTTACCTTGTAGAGGAGGTGGCTGAGTAATTGCCTCATACACATGAGCTCAGTCCATGAGTTTTACAAGATAAAGTGGAACGCAAATGGTTGGAAATAAGGGAATAATAGATCAAGCTATAATCGAACGTTCTTGTTCGTTGCGTGCTTTGGAAAACCTCCAGTATAACTTGTTCTGATGAGACAGACTAGAGAACAACTAAATATCTTGTCCCCATGAGGAATTTAAGCACAGCCCCTTCTGCAAAGACCACAGAGAGTGAAATAAGCTGTTTCGACCTCTGGCACTTCAGAGGTTAAGGTTTTGTGGGAAAGGACGGCAACGCGCCGGGTGTGTGTGAAGGCATATGTATACAACATGAATGAACTGTTTTCGCTGCAATAACACAGTAAGTACATGAGCTACGAGCTCCAGTAACGCAGAGAAGAGGAAGGGAGTGAGAAGTGAGGAGGGCAGCTCCCCCGGCGCTCAGGGAGAAGGCCCCTGAGACCAGGAAGTCATCGCAGAGGTGGGCAGGTCAGGAGAGGGTATCATGACAGAATGATGGTCGAAAACGAAATGATAAAACGTAAAATTCAGTGTTTTATAGTTACTACACAAGAGTTAAACACATCATTTCAAGTTATTTTTGGTTTGTTTGCTTTTCAGCCCCATTATAAGCGTGGCTTTGTGGCAACGTTAGTAGGTCGATCCACCAGTTTGGTCCAGACTGAAATATCTTAATGACTTCTGATGCCAGAGCTGTAGTTTGTGAAATAAGATGCTGAATATGGTACACAGGAAAGCTGTCAAACATCAGCATGTTAGCATTGCCACTGCATGCATGTTGGCTGATGTTAGCATTTAGCTCAAAGCACCACTGTGCCTCAGAGAAACTCCTGTTTCTTAGTGTTTGTTGGTTAAGCTTTTTATGGACACCAGTAGACTCATATTTCTAATAACAGAGACATTCAGTCATTTGGATCTTTGTCGAACCGTAAAAAGAAACTTTTCCCAAGCTGATAATGTCGCTGATGAATGTATTGTGCCAAAGTAGACAGTGTGATCATGTTCCAGCGGATGATTTGTTACGATTACCTCAATCATTTCCACTCAGACTTAATTTAGCAATTTGACCAAATCACATTTATCTGAGTGCTGCGTGACCATGGAGGCCGTAGCACTCCCGTAGCTGTCCAGCAGGTGTGGCGCAGAGCTCACCTGTGTGGCACCACGTTCAGCATGCGAGAAAACACCCACTCACGACGTCCAGTAAGTACCAGGCTGTGGAGAAACACGGTCCACCGGTATCATGTGAGTCTCCAGTAACGCTTTTTTTCTCCGGAAATGTAATTGTGTTTGGCAGCTAAAGGAGACCAAAGGAACCGGAGGACAAAAGTAGCCAGTCTGGGATTTTATAGAAAAACAGAGAGCTCCTGGGAATCGTGGGCAGAAGTCTCTTTTAAATTGAGCTTGAGCTGAGCTGATCTTGGGAAACTCTGACTTTGTGTTTGGTTTTCATTTTTAGATGCGTCAACAATAGTAAGTCTCTAGCTTTATTTGCATGAATGGTCTCTCAGTGTTGTATGACATAATATATTGTTTGAGACAAGGCAATTTGTGTTGGTTTCGCAACAATATGTGGGAAAGCATTTTATTCCACCTCAAAAATACTGATACTGAAAATACTGAACACTTTTAATAGAAAAATGTGTTTTTTGTTACAAAGTTTGTGCCTATTTTATTTTATGTTATAATTAGAAGTTGAGCTTGTCTTCAAGTAGGTGTCAAACAGATGCCAGGAATGTTCTTAAAGGTCTGTCTGTCTCATTTCAGGTATACTGTAAGCACAATCAGCAGAATATTTCTCCCTTAATCATAACCACAGGATAACATCACCACTGTATTTTTAAGAGAGCAGTACATATCCTGGAAACCCATAGAACCAATGACATCTCACCTATGTTTACATAAGCCGGCTCAGAAACGCTGTGTGGTTGCTATGTAATCATGTGTTTACTGTGATGCTGCAACAGTGATATTTTTCCACAATAAAACAATGTGCGCACATCCCCTTTTCTCTCACCGTGTGAGAGAGAATAAAGTCATATGATGATGTGCCAAGAAGTTCTTGCTCACATAACCACAAACCATTCCCCCCCATGCCCCACCCCACACACACAAACACACACCGTGGCAGTCCCTGCTTATTCTGCCTCCCCCCCGAGACTCTGACAGTGCATGTCATCTCACATCTCACAAGATCCAAGCTGAAACTTTTGCGGGAGAACGAAAAAAAAAAAAAAGAGAGAAGAAGAGGACAAGCTCTCTCCTGGCTGTCGTCCGGAGTGTCCTTGTCTCAGGCTGTATAAACAGGGCTTTCCTGGTGACTCACAGCTAATGTAAAGCAGACACAGGTTGGTCTGGCGCCAACTGATCGCGGCTTTGCTGAGACAATGAAACCTAAGGATGACAAGAGAAAAACATAATGGCACGTTTAGCATGTAGCGGCGGAAGGGTTGCGAGGGGGACATGGGGAGAAGGAGGGAGGGTGCTGGCTGTTCACACGAGTCTCCCACACAAAGATCTGCTCCCTCGCGTATGGAATGCTGAATCAGCGTAATTGGTTGGCAGAGGGGTGTCTGTGTGGACGTATAGCAGTCATGATTTATGCTTCTCTCTGTGTTTTTGTGAGAAAAAATTATTGGATCTGGAACTTTCTCTCTGCTTGATCTCCTCTTCTCACATGAGAGCATTGTGACAGAGGAGGTGTAAGATGTGGAACAATGTCCATTCCCATGGCAAGAACCTCTGCTGGAGACATGCAAAGGTCTCAAAATGATAATGTTCTTTAGGCTTCGATGAAGGTCAACGATCTCTCAAGATTTTTCTCTTTTTCTCATATTTTGGCAGTCTCACCCTCTGCAGTGATGTAAAGTTGTTTTATCTGTGCATGTGCGTGCGTGTGTTTGGCCTGTTACAGGATTTGACACTACACAGATCCCGCTGCTCTTTATCAGTTTAACACACGGGGGCTAGCCAGAGATTACTCACCAGCCACCACGCAGTCCCCCTCGACGTTGTGTAATTCTCAGATTTTAGCCACGCAGCTGGACAAGTCATTGCTCTTCAAGTGGCTGTTATAGTAGTGATGATTCTAGCAGTCGCTTGTTGCAAAAGCAGTAAAAGAACAACAAAGGCGGAAAAAACCTCAAAAAGAAACAATAGTGACAAGTTTGAAAAAAAGCAGAAACCAGCGATTCGAGGCTGGAAAACAACTGTCAAAGCTGCGTCAATCAATAGCCCTCTCGTGACTGTCTCAGGCCAGCCAAACAGATGTTTACACAGATCTTTTTAAGTGGTAACAAGAAGTCACGACTCGCTGGCGCAATTCAACCTCACTGACTCCCACTGCGACTTGTGTGGCACTTTCTGTTTGGTTAGAGGCAAGGTGAAACTACACGGCAGAAAGTAAATAAATAAATATACACAGCGGCCACGAAGAGAGCTGTCTTCAACAAGCTCGGCTCGGCCCCACTGCCGCTGCGACCGAGAGGGCCGCGGTGACAGGTTTGGAGACTGGGACGAGTGCCTGAGCACGCTCAGTGGGACACCCTCCCAGGCTTTTCCCACATCACTGGGGGCCCGGGGGCCAGGGGCTGAGGCAAGAGGTGGGCTCCTTGCTCCACAGCAATCTTCTGGGCTGTGGCTGGGAAAGGCTACAGCCCACTGTTCTCACCATCTCCCCCTGCAGTCACAAACCCCACAGAGAGAGAAAGAGAGGGGAGGGGGGGGCGAGATGGACAGAGAGAGGAAGAGATACCCAAAGCAAATTTGTGGTCAGGGAATGAGCCCGGAGTACTGAGTCAGAGGACAGCTGATGCGGGGTGAGAGGAGTCGCTGTCAGGTGATAACAAGTTGAAACAAAGCAGAGCAGAGCGACAGCAAAAGTGACACTGCTCTTGAATTCGGTCGGGGAACATATTTATTGTGATCTTGGAGAGACAGCAGCTAAATTAGATTAACGTCAGTGTTTTCCTGCTGTACAAGTCGTGTTTATGTCTGTTACCGTATCCAAAGCTAAACTGTTGTCATCCTTTTCAAATGACTCAAGTGCATAACATTAACAACTCAGCGTGCCTCTGCAGCCTGTGAACCTCATGCTTCTACATCTGTGCATTTGTTTCACCTGTTAATCTTAGCAGCCATTAGCTGTTAGTGCATGTGACGATGCGGAATACCTACACTGTAGGTAGAAGTGCACATTAAATGTAGAAAAGCATCTATGTGTTTGATGAACAAGTCTTGCTAAGGTTCATTACTTTCTGTACTTGCACTTCCTGTTATCTATTTTTAACTGATTGTATTTAACTCTGACCATATTCATCTGTACATAGTGTTTATATATACACACATACATACATACATATATGATTCATTAGCTCTGTCCATATATGACTTACTGTTATTTTGCTCACATATCACACAGTGTCTGTAATTATGTCCATTTTCTATATTGTTGTGTTTTTTTTGCATTTTGCGTTCAGTTTTACTGGTGATGACAACAATGCTGAATCTTATCTAATCTGCTCTCACTTTTGACTTTTTTATATCAACATTTTGCTTTGATTGACATTTTTCATATTTTTATATGTATTATATATATTTTCCAGCCCGCCGATGCAGTAGAAGTGTGAAAAGTACACAAACGTAGGAAGATACAGCACCCACAGGGGGCAACAATGAATGAAGCCAAAGACAAATGTAATACATTTTAATTGGAAACTGTATCACACACATGACTTTAACATGGTAGAACAGGATTCGATTCCCATGTGAAACCAACATATACGCAAACAGGTGTTTTATCCTTGGTCACAGTTGTTGTTGGAAGCTGCCAAAAGAGAGTCAAAGTTTGCATAAATTGATAAATTAGACCAATTGTAATCTCATTTTAACTAACAAGCAAACAGGACAGCAAAACATAACCTCTGCTCGACAACATGTTTCACAAACACATCAGCCATCTTTCCGCAGTTTACAATCTCAGAACTGAAATGTGGGCACCGCTGTGGCTGCAGGGATTAAGTGTAATGAGCTGCCCTTATTATGAGTGGTGTAGTCAGTCTGACGGCAGGCATGTGCTGAAAGTTCATCTAGATCTGGAGGAAGATCAACTGAATTTGTTCTCAAGCATATTACATTTCCAAATTTCAAGATTACTGCAAGTGATTTCCCGTCCTGATCAAAAGCTCAGAAGAGAACATCCAAAGTAAATATTGAGATGTGACTCAATGAAAAATGCTGCAAAAAACTCAAGTTACAGTAGTAAATAGTTGTGAAAATCCACAGGGAGGGTAACAGACTTGAAATTCTTAAAGCAGAACGATCAACGGGCGTGCAAAGCAGCTCCAGCACTTTCAGTTTCTGCACACTCAGTCACCCCCCCCCCCCCCCCCCCCCCCCCCCGTTAGCCGATGAGTGGTCGGCAGGGGTAGCAGAGATAAGGCCTGGTGAGCAGGAGGAGACGGGGGGGCTGGGGGTGCAGAGGCGATCTGTTTTTAGGGTCATTGACCAGGCAACCATTAGCAACTTGCTGTTGCTACAGTTGTAAACATAGTGCATTAGAGGTGGGGTGGTCACACATGCATATCAGCATGCACATGTACCTCCATTCACAGACACACACACACACACACACACACACACACACACACACACTGAATGACCAAGAGGATGCACTCTGCTGATTTGACAGTCCTCTCCACTTTCCGTTTAACTGGAACTGCTCTCCTCAATAGCTCTCGCTCTTTTTCAAACACGCACACACACACACACACAAACACACACACACACTCCCTCGCTAAAAGAAGCAAATGCAGGAAACCACCTTTATCAGGAACTCCACCCCACAAGTAATTTTTTGCTGCATCTGCAAAGCTGAACGCCTTCACCCAGCATGAACTAAAATATCAGCGCTGTGACTCCCCATCACCACAATCCGCCTCTAAACAACTGTTCTGCAGAAAAAGAACAAAAACCCACAAACCAAGGCAGGCTTTGCTTTCATAAAACTAATCTGACTGATAAATACTACCACTGACTGCCATATCCTCCAACTATTATTGTTATTATTTTTTTTATTGTCATTTCCTGAGTTTCTTATTAATTTGGTCAGATGTTAAACACAAGAGCTCTTATTGGGGAACATAAACATACAGAGGTGTATATTCATTAACTAAGACTTCACAACACAACACAGTGTCCCGACACAATAATCCCTTCCCTCCCAACAGGGGTTGGTTCATACTGATGGAGGCGCAACAGTGATAATAGCAGCTGCTTTGGAAGTGAGCTCCACTCACAATAATAAGAGCATTCATTAACTTAATGATACTGTAAAACTGATTATGATGCCAGACAGGCAGTGTTGGGCAAGTAACATGAAAAAGTGTCAGTATGCCATGTTTATATGTTACATTACGTTCTGTTACTCAGCATAGTGTCATCAAAAGTGGTTTATAATAACTCCAAGGTATGACACCAAGTGCATATTGTTATAATTATGTATTATTATATTGAAGTCATAGTCAAAGTCATAAAGCAGGGGACAGTTTTCTATATATGCTTTTGCTGGTTAGCAATATATAAACATGATTTTTATGGGTCAGTTAGTTGAGCTCGTCTGGGTAAGGTCTGTACCCTCTCTTGTGCTGACAGCTAAGGCATCTACTGTATGCAATGACCTGTTACTAGTTAGTACTGTACTACTGTACACCCATGAGGCTTAGTGGCAATTAAACCCCAACCTAACAACAAATGAACCACCAGCACTAGCTGTGCTATTACACATAAAGTTTGGAGGTATTGTTATTTGCATGCAGCAAGTATACAGAAAGCTGCATGTTTCACACTTCAAACCTTGCTGATTCCTGATATAGGCTTAACTCCTGGTAAGTCAGTAAACAAGCCGACCCCCCCACCCAACATGTCAAAGTAACAGAGCGTTAGTAACTGTGATGTAACAGCTGAAACCTGTGACACTGCTTGTTATTGAACAAAAGAAATCATATTACCGCCCAGCGCTGCAAACCAGGCTCCAACAGCTTGTCAGGAGAGTACGTGCTGTCCACATGAATTCTGCATGTGTGCGTGTTTGTATATGCGTGTCCAAGGAGAGAGAGAGAGAGAGAGCAGGTGATGGGAATAAAAAGCACTGCTCGAAAGGAAAACTCAAACCCAGCTTGGGCTTCTCAATGAACTGACACAACACAATCCTCACATTGTTGCATATTTCATACCTTGTTAAATATAATTGGAACAACGTTTACAGGAAGAGGTCCGCACGAAATGCGTTCATTACAGCCACGAGTTAATGTTTACAAATGATTGAGTGATGAATAATAATCACTGTGTTGATAGCAATTGTGGAAAAATGGGTTTTGGTGTTGGGGAGTGTTGAGATTGTACAGCTGGGTCCGAACCTGTTGGAGCAAATGGAAATACTTCCAACAGTTTTTAAGAATGATTAGATGTCATCAGATGGGCTACGTCACATATGTTGTGCAGCGCATATGTGAATGCAGTGTAAGCGCTGACACAGAACTTTGCTGCACATGGAGGATGTATATGAACGGCAAATATGTGATTTAAAAATCTGATAAATCTCGTGGCCGTGCTGTTCTAAGTGGGTTTATCTGAATGCAAAGATTGTTTTACACAGCATTTTAACTCAGCTCTGACTGGAGCTCTCTATTGCCAGTGGCTTGGAGCCATGTACCAAATAATTTATATCAACTATAAATGTGTATTAGGATTTGATGATACTCTTAATGCACACGCACACAATCCCTCTTGGAGCAATGAGACACATATGCATGCGAGTGCAGCAGAGATAAGAGTCATCCCTGGGGTCTGCACGTTGAAGCAGTTTATAAATTACAACATTGAGGCCAGGAAGACATTAATGCAGAGCATCTGTGGGTGTCACGGGTAGATCTATGTATTTCAGAGCATGGTCATGTTTTTTTTTATTTACCTGTGAATGAATAAAGAGATGATTTATCAATTTACCTTGTGCCCCCGTCCTCCCCCCCTTCTCTGGGGAATTAATCAGCTGTCTGACACATGCACGGCAGACGGGGAGGCAGACAGAGGGAGGGAGATAGGAAGAAAGATGATGGTGGTGGGGAGGAGGCTGAGAGGGATAAGGGTGGCACGAGTCAAATTGGAAACATATCCTTTCAACATGTCGTATCTGAGCATTTTATCTGTGAAAAGAGGCTCTCGGGGGATGACCCGCACTGTTCAAAGGCCTTGCTCAATTCAGTGATGAAACCGTGGCCAACTCCTCACCAGGCGAACCGACTGCGACGGCTCCTGAGAGACAGAAATGTGGCGTAAAACTCCTCTCCCAACACCTGCAACCCATCCAGTGAGAAAGAATAAGAAAGCCAAGGGGGAGACAGGAAGCAGGCTTCTTTAAAGCCTCGCTAAACTATATATGTTTTTTTTCTATTTGAGCTGTCATGTCAAATACAATTAAAGTAAAAAAACAGAGTGTTTTAAAATTTAGCGAAAAGTGTGGGTTAGCATCAAGGACAAACGTGGACCCACACTGCACTCCTCCCCCTAACACCTTTGAAGAAGAAGGACTGGTGGGCCGATGGCCCATCACCCAGCCTCTATTTTTATCTGGGCCCAGGTGGGATTGGATCCAGATGGGGCACCTGATCACCTCTCTCCCTCTTTCTGTCTCTGCTCTGGGCTGGAGTTTCCTGTGCTCAGATCTAACCCTTTCAATGCCAGCCACACTTCATCCCCCAGAGTCTAAGTGAAGAGCTGGGAATTGAATTAAGCGATGAAATAGTGTCTGCGTGTGTGCATCTGAACGAGTGTGATCCCCATAATGATATGGAAACTCAATAACTGTCGGACAAGTGTGATTTTTTGAGCACTCTTTGCCATGCAAACGAGACATTTTCACGGCCAACTCGGAATAAGATCCTGCCAGTTCACCTCACGGATCAACTTCTCTCTGTAACTGGTAACAATAATAACCATGACATCAAAATAGCTTGAGGTTTGGTGGTTTATGTTTCTGTGAAAAGCACGGCCCCAAAATACAATACAATACACAACAAAAAAAAGTGTTCAGTGGTTGCTGTGCAGCTTGACTGCATTATGGGCCCATTCAGTTTAAGTGTTAGGGCAAGAGGGGGTCGTGTCTTCTGATCCAATGGCGGGGTAGAATACCCCCGACCCAATGGGTTAACCTAACAGGAAACCTGGAGGATACACCCTATTAGGCCTGTACTTCCTGCTACTTTGAGGCATGTACAATTTATGAGCCCAGAGGTACGTTGCACCACTGCAGATCTGATGGATTTCCTCTTTCGTTCTCCAAAAAAAGACTGAACCGGAGCATTTTATGAAAGAAAAATGAGAAACAAGGAGAAAAAAGGCAGATAAGGTGAATAAAAGAACCATCTGCAGGGCACTCTGCAAAGCCTTGTGCCAAACGGTCTGGAAAGAATCACACATCTTGGCAGTACATCCTATAAATATGCTCTGATCCTTATAATTCAAATGAAACGTAGGAGGATATTAAATAGATCCCATTGCCTGAAAGCCAGTGGATATCAGTGCCAGTGGTGTGAGTACAGTAACTCACCAGGAATAGACGCTTGCTAGAAATAACTCAAAATTGATAACAGATTTACATAGAGGGCTTTAGACAGGCTACAGTTTCCTTTGCTGCGCCTGTACTGTGCATCTCACATCTTTGTCACATGGAACTGACAGGCATTCATGTACGTACAAGATACTTGACTGTTTGTCAAATGTGCTCTATTTGTCAGTACATTTCCAGGTGGTGGAAATTTATTGGTTAAGTCTCTTTTCTTGGGAAATGGTTTCAAATGAACAAGCAAGAAAAACGACATACGTAACTGCAGCTTCACAGTGACGCAAGAATGAAAAACCACAAAGCCATTTACAGCAAAACGGTGTAAAACTTCGGGCTGTTGCACTACTGAAAACATTGGTGTGAGCCATATCACTGCAATGATGGTCATCTGCCAACGATGTATTACTGGAAATCTGACAAGCAACCTTTTTAATTCTACTCATCGGAATCATTCTCTTTGAAAAGTGTTCACGATCTACAGCAAGAGAAAAAAAAAATCATCAACCGCTATCTGAGGTGATGCAGGTTTCTATGTTTGTTTGTGTGTGTGGGTGAAGAGAAGGGACACTTACGCACTTGCAAAACCATCAAACAGCTTTGCTGCGATCTGTCTGCAGGCTTCAGACACTCATTTCATGATGTAATATGTGCCACGGCTTCTCGCCTTTGCCTTGTCTTTGCCTTGCAGCGCTGCAGCTTAGCATGGCAGGCGCCTCGTGCGATGCGTTCCAGCAGATAGCATTTTCCGAACATAGAGCAAGTTAAATCCTTTTATTTCACATGCAAACAGCATGGTTGTAGGAATTTGTGACAGTACTCTTATTTGTTTGTTCTTTTGGGGCAACAAATATGATTCGGAATTAAAAAGTTAAAAATTATAAAAATGACAATACAATTTAATAAGCAGCAAGTACATAGTGGTTCGAGGAGGAGGAGTATGAGGAAAGACAGAGAAACGAGGGATGGAAGTAGGACGTACAGGAGGTATGGGGTTAGGCTGAGATAGAGCAGGGAGGAAGGTTGAATGGAGAATTGGGAGAAGAAGTATATCAGGAAGAGGAGGATGGGACAGGAGATAGGCAAGCAGTCTCCACTGCTGTCAGAGATGATAGAGTAACTCAGCATCTTGCAAGAGACCGTCTCCAACTATTATCAGGCTGCAGTAAAACACTGATCCCTGCAATGCTCAGATACAGACTTTAGGTCTTAATTTTGCCATTGAAGCAGAAGATCAAAGGCTGGGCCAGTCCATGCGGACACTTTAAACAGCAACTAATTCACCATCGAGAGTAATTCCAAGGATGAGGGTACCACTAATTACTTTAAGGCCAACTCCATAACACTAAATAATGATTAAAGACTGTAAATGTACTGTTAGACCAACATCACACGAGTGAGCCAGCAAACTTGATTGTTGACTATTTACTGATCCAGAAGACACAGAGCAACATTAGCATGCATTTGGCATTGTGTTTCTAGCCACCTGGCGAATGTGAGTCCAATAATCATTCTCTTTTTAGCTTTGTTTTTGGTCTCCACCAACTCTTGAGGGAAATATCTGCTAAACGTTCTGCTAGGTTCACCAGCGAGTAGCCAGTCTAGCTTACTCTATGCTAATTCCCCGCACCAAGGCGAGCTACTAGCTGCTATGCTCCAAGCACAGTAGCCAAACTTTGTCGGCTACGCCTGGGTTCATTTAAGGGTTCACCATTATGAGCGATGCTTTACATACACCTGTGTGATCAATTGTCAAACATCTTGATTTTAGTCGCTTTAACAAAACGTCTTAAAAATTCAAATGATTATCAGAATTTTGGACCTGGTTGGGAACTCAGTCTTGCTCCACACAGTTTCATTATGACTGGTTTCTTGGTGTCATTAATCAACAGAGCTGGTACAGTTTCTCGACACACTCATCTAACCAAAATGCTGAAGACTTTTAGCCACGGTGCCTAACAAAGCTGTGTACGTGTCTCGACTAGATTTCTGCTTATCAAATATGCCATCAGATATAAAAGTAATGGTGGAGTTATTGTTCATATTTCAGTCTGGAAATGCATTTAGTGGAAAGGTGAGTTTGGCTGTCATCCAAATGATCCCTTAAACAAAACAAAGGACATTATTAGGTACTGAAGCAGTGAATGGAGTCACGTAGGCCTGACTGACTAAACTGCACTCCGCTGATTATCACATTTGACTATTTTAAGTGTACTTTAGTGCAGCAGATAGAAAGAGTACAATTACATAATATCCTTTGGATAATAGAGTAGTCAGTGAAAAATCCTCCCATTTGCTCCTCTTGAAGGCCAAAGCACTTGCCCTGTATCAAAAATAACTTGCCTCTCCCACTAACAGATGATTGCATTTGGAATATGATTTAGCCTTGTCGCCAAGTTGCTATCAGCGTGGGGCCTTAGGTAAACACATTTGATGGGACCCAAAGGTCTAGCACCAACACTGAGCTGGGAGGACAGGCAAGTGCGCAGGACCCTTTGGCCCAGCTCAGAATCAGCAGAAGCCAAGCAGGAAACATCTGGAAGACCTAGTGCAAACAGATGTCGGAATGAGATAAGAGCCTATGAGTTAGAGTTCAGCCCCCAATCTCTGCATGATGAGGCTTTGTAACATCCAGGTGGGCCGTAGCCTTGGCTCCGACAGCTCAAAGGTCCAAATAATCAAACTGCAGGTTTTTTTTTTTTTTTTCTCACACTAGCATCTGGTCGAGGCTGTGAATGTTGTCAGTAACTTGTGTTCCATTGTTTCTGGTCTCATTTTGATCCATTGTCAGCCAGACTCTCAAGAGACCCCCATTATACAATGACTTTGCCTCTCCAGGTCACCATTTACATCATTTCCTGCCATAGTTTTAACATCGTCTGGGCAACAAAGTGAAGCATGCATCAATGGTCAGCCATTAGCTCGCATTGCCCATGCTTCAGCTCATTGTTGCGCCGGAGATTGTTTGACATTGAATTGTAGTGTCAACTGCATTGTTTATTTTCAATTGCTCATCTAAACACTTGAGGCCAGAGTCTCTGAAAAACAAAAGACTGGCACAAAACTGGCAAAACCTGGTATGCATGTGATTGTAATTTGGAGTTTGAGCTGTAAAGTACCATGGTGTTCCAGTTTTTAACCCTTCACCCTCACCCTCACCACAAAGTACACAGTATTCATCCCTCCCTTCAGACTGCTGATTACTTTGCGTGAGGAAAATAAAACAGAGGAGAAAATAACAGAGATAAATTATGAAGAAAACTATGTCATTCACACAGATGAGTTGAAGCCACATGGGAGGGTTGGTTCCTGTTAAACTATAAAAAGGCTTCTCTTGGGACATGAGATCTGAAGTGGAACTCACAGATTGTTCTGCAATCAGAGGCGACTGCACACCACCAGCCTGGATCTTCATAAATTGATAAATAATGGGTCCTTGGTGGCAGAGAAAAGTTAGAGAAAAGTTAGTCAGAGTAAGAATGTGAATAGATAATTTCATATGAAAAATATAAGCAATGCAGTTAGTGTCGCCATTTGTGGCAACTGCATCAAAAATAACTAATAATGTTTTAAAAAAGAGGACTTTCTAAATCAAAAAGTAGATTTGAAGCCAGTGCAGCAAAGGTCAGAGGATTATATCTGTTGTTTTAAAGGTGTCAGCTGTCCATTCAACTTTTTTCTGATTGATGTGTTAGAATTAAATACTGTTTTGGTGACAAATACTGAAGAGATGGTTGACATGTCAAAAGATTTCCTGGCGAATATAAAGCAACTGGAAACAGCATCATTCACTACAAAGAAAATAGATTTAGATTTCAGGAATAAAAGATAATATATTGGGGACTAGTTGCACAAATACTCTGTTGGAAGGGTAAGACAATTATCAAGATTTACAATATGTATCTTAAATGAATGTGTTAGTAAACATGAGATTAGCTTTGCTATTGGAAGGATGGCAAAGAACATACAGTTTTCCTCATGCGCTGTTCATATCCAACTGCTGCTGGAAGCAGTTTGAGCCATCAATCGCAATGTCGTCGTTTGATCTTGACCTTTTCCTGTCAGTGTGTTGAAGGGCCCATGAGCAAGATGCTGAACCCCAAGATGTACCCAATGTACGTGTATGTGAAAATAGATGCTAATAAAATAATATTAATAATAATAAAAAGTTAATTCAGTTTGGACTTACTTACTTACCTTTGGTCTGACAGGACACAAGCTGATCCAGACATGACTCAGATTTCCTTTTTTCTTTATGCTGCCTCAACCGCACCCTTTTACCCGTAATAATTAAGAGGATTTACTAAACTACCCTTGGGATGACCACTGGTCCACCGCACAAACAGGAAGTAGAGAAGAGGTCAGTGAATGAAAGGAGGAAGTGCTGGCAAACAGCAACAAAACAAGAGGAGGAAACCCCCCTCATTATAAATAGGAACAGACCCCTGCAGTGCCGTGTTTGGGGTCACGACTGCAGGGATGGGAGACAATAGGGGAGCAAGGCCACTGGCTGACTGGTGTAAGTGTGATGTGTCTGTGCGACTGAGATAGAGGAACGTCAAGGGTCATGGGAGACACGAGTGCACGATGATTCAAGATTCCATTGTCGGGAACAAACAGTCAGTAAGAGGTGTAAGCTTATCTAAAGGTTGTTCAAGTACTGTATCTTAAAGCAAAACAATTGGTTCTTGCATCATAACCAGAATGTTTTTGTTCTAAATAAGCAAGAACATATGTAAAAAAAAAAAAAAAAACACACATAAAAATAGCTGGAAGACACGTTAAGATGTGGATTTAGTGGAACATGTCAGAAAGGGTACAGCTGACTCGGACATTACATCCTGCGTTTGCACGTTTGAATCAAAGCTGCACACATGGGGCATCACTCATCCAATGGCCTCCTCTGTGTTTGAGTGCGTGCGCGCTCCATGTGTGTCGGAGGGAAGCGGGGTCGCCGTGCTCTTTACCTAAAGCGGCCTGTTCAGCTGTAAAGCGATGGACCTCCACCCAGTTTCAATGGAGCATCATCACAATTGCAGCCAGACACTTCCCAGAGGAAATCCTCAGCAAGGCCAGACACAACAGCGTAATTATTATCACAACCTACCATCTGCCAATGCTGTTTTGGACAGGTTGAGTCAGATTGAGTGAAAAAAAAAAAAAAAAAAAAAAGGAAAAAGTCCTTGTGGTTGCAATTGCGACAAAAATGAGAGCTTACTGTGAGTGTGAGATTTGTTTGTTACGGGGACGGAAACAAAAGTCGCTGCGGCCAGATTTTTCATTGCTGACGAGTTAAGCTGTCAGCAGCTGTCATGACATTATGTGCGCTTCTTAACTTTCCATTTGGTTAAACACAAGCAGTTATTGATCAGGGTAATGGGTGTTAATGTCCCCTATGTGTTTGCTTCAGAGACTATGTTTAACCTATTTTAATTGTTTAGGATGCCGTGAATCAAATGACGCTTAACTCCAGATGTTTTCCAAGAAGAGTTTTCCTGACTACACAGCACAGTGCATATCTTTAAAAGTAGTGTGATCAACTGAGAAGGGGGAGCTTAAGAGTCAAATGCAAATGACAGCCCAGACAAATCACACCTGTGGGAGAAGAATAAGTGTTATCTTGAGAGGCATGTCCTCAGATAGAAAATGACAAGTGTAATTCTGACAAAAAGAGCAGAGGGTCATCGGGCTCGCAATGGATCACACATCAATTACCAGGTTGGGATTGATTTTGACAGGTTTAAATGTGGTACATAAGCAGATAATGGTTGCAGAGATAATGGAAATTTCCCTCAGGTGAACACCGACGCACTGTCAAAAAGATAAATTGTCAGGTCAGGAAAAGGGCTGAAACAAAAGCTGAATATTTAGTTGACAAGCATGCATATATTTGAATGATTAGAAGTTCACTTTCTCCTCTGCAATCCATCATTTTGTGAGGAGGAGACAATATCAACGGTGGTCGGGTGACTTACGTGACGTGTCAGAATCAAGTAAACACTGCTGATGGCTCCCCTCAGACCTGCAGGTCAGTATTAATTATCAGTAGCATAAAGATATTGAATTATCTATGCATTCAAAACCATACATTTAAAAAATTTACATCTTTTTCAAAATATATGTTGACAAATGGCAGTTTTACAATGTGCACAAACAGTAATATAGTACCATGCTCACCAACAAGAGAACCCCAAGGAGCCGGCTGAAGTCTCCAAGGACTTCGCTAAGCCAGGGGAATATGTAACATGGAGGGCTTAGGGCAGCATCTGAGGCCTTTCACCTTGGAGCTGTTAACAGTCAGGCCTGTGATCCCAAGGCCCCCGTTAAAGACCCCCTTGGGTTTAGGACTGTAACCAGAGAGTTGGAATAACAGTGGAGGAAAGCACCATGCAGCAGAGTCTCATGTGGCATGGCGGGCTCAACCCTGCTCCCCGCTCAGGGCCTGGAGAGAGGTCATAGGGTGAGGGAACTTTTTTACCCCCCTGCACTCTTTCTCTCTCCTGCAAACATAGATCAGCCAGGCAGGAGGTCAGAGGGAGGTGCGCTCCCCAGGGCCTGTGGTGGGTGGACACAGTGGCTAAGGTCAAAAGAGCCCCCCGGTTTGCGAGACATTTATCACTGAATGCTGTGAATGTGTAAAGAGACATGAGCGAGGTATGTTTGTGTGTGCGCATGTGTATGCCAGTATGCATCTATGAATGTGTGCGTGTGTGGATATTTTTCTGTGTGTGTGTGTGTTCATCAGGCGGGACGATGCCCAAAGCAGCTCTCCGGCTGTGTGGATAACATCACTGCATGGGCCTGTCTGCTACCTCTGGTTTATGAGTTTGCTGCTCTTCCCAGAAGGTTAAATTGCTGCGTGATGGTTGAAGAATTTGGTATGACCTTGTTAATATGAGAATAGTTCAGTAAGCTCTCAGCACTTTTACAGTAAGAATGTGCAGCGCCGTGCAGACAGCTCTGTGGTGGAAACTCTGCCCAGCCGCTGTTTGCAGCAGACTTAAATGGGGACGCCTGAAACGCTGAGCTGTGTAAAACCCATTAGCCTCTCTTCCAAGCAACCATTAGGACTTTGTCAGACTTAACTGCCAGGACTGTGCAGGACTTTCTGATATGCTGGAAGAACATAGACTCAGTCGGTCCCTCAGGTCTTTAGGAAGCTGGTAGTGCCTTGAGTTAGAGCCACACACTGCTAGCAAGCACGCTGCACGCTGCATTCAGTTTTAGCTGGCTCTGTTTTAGTCTTTTGCTGTGTTTTAAATGCTGCTCTAATGCATGTCTTCGCCTTATGTGATGCACTTTGAATTGCCTCTGTGTTTGAAAGGTGTTATACAAGTAAAGTTGCCTTAATTCAGCCATGTTCATCAGTTTGTGTATCTTAATGTGAATTGACACCTTAATGGAGCCAGTGGTGTGTAAATATGACAACCTCTACATAAGGTACAAATCAAAGAAGAAGTATGGAAGCATTTTGAGTAATAATATGATCAGCAGAGAAGAAGTGAGATGTACAATAGCAGCTCTCCACCAAGAGTGTTCATGTGTACACAACACTGTGCTAAATGCTCGAGGAACGTGGACGAGGTTAACTTTGCTCACAGTCTAAAACAAGCGTGAACAAGAACACATAAGCAGTTACTGCTAAGATAACACAGCCACTCAAAAAAAAAAAAAAAAAAACGCCAGCACACCTACTTTCTAAATTTGCCCTTTGACCCAGTTGACTGAAATGTGTCAAGCTCTGCAAAGGCTTAACATAGTCTGCAGCATAGCCAGCAGTCAGCATACAGTTTATCTCTGGAATGGCAATTTATATAAAAGTTGTATTTCAGAACAAGATGTTGATTTTGGATTGTGAAAAGGCTGCGAAGTTGGAAGACCTCTCTTAACATCTGTCATTTAAATTAAAAGCAAGTATGGACTGCTCTCGGTTTCATATCACAGATAGAGGGCTGGCATTTGTGAAGTCTAATCAGAGTGTAGCTACCTGTCAGCTCAAACCCTCATGCTTCATCTTAGTAAAACAGACGAATGGAAAAACTGAAAGGTCAAGTTGAGCGGCGGTTGATTCAGAGCACTTGACAACTTCGGTAACCTGATTTTTTTTTTCCCCTTCTTGCCTGATTTGCTTATGCAAACTGAACAGAGGTTAAAAAGAACCTCTTTTTTTAATCTCACACGTTCAAGGGGGGTTGGTAAACAAATGCTATGGATCCCATGGGTGCGAAGCTCAGAGCCTTATTTGCTCCTGCTTGCCTCAGCTTGCGGCTGTGTATTTCTGTCCCTCTGAAGATGCAAAGGTAGCATGGTAGGACACACATCAGCACACAACTGTGCGTGCATACACCCTTGCAGACACAAACACACGCACGTACACACACACACAGAAACAAAGGTACTTAAACACACAGCACCCTGCAACAAAGAAACCAAAAATAACAGGCACCTGTTGCTCAAACCACAATGTCTACAATGAGGCCAAATTAGAGCGTTTCCTTGGCAACAATAATTTCAATCACAAACCACAGCAGCGGCCCAGAAAACAACTACACTTAAAACAATGCTGCTATGTGAGTCATCGGTAAACAATGAACTAACATATGAATGCATGCACATGCTCAAACGTTCCCATTTCATTAAAGTCGTATGCACACAGTCTGATATTGAGTGATGGAGGACCACCAAGCTCCTCGGCTGTTTGAGGGCAAGAAAAGACCGCATTAACCATTAGTGGTTGGAAGATGATTTGCAAAGTTGATTGCAATGATTTCACTGAAGTGTGACAAATAAAAATCCACCCTGCTGCTGACTTCTACACCAGCAACTGGTTTGACTGTCAGTGAGCAGACTGTGGCGTTCGTGTGTCATAGGGGCTCCTCTAGTGGCCACAATCGGAACTTCACCAAATTGCTGATTTTCTTAACGTTTGGAGCCTCACATTAGGCTGCAATACAGTAGGGACAAACAATAATAACCTGTGTTTAAAGGGAATATCGGGTCATTTATAAAGTATTTATTTGCATTGTGTGGTTCAGTTGTTTGTTGTGCGGTGAGTTAGGATAAATAGCTGATGGTGTAAATAATGAAATAAATAGATTTTCAGTATTTTACACTTCTGCATTTCTTTATGTGTTTTTACATCTGATAGTGTCTCATGACAAATACACTGATTAAGTACATGTACTGAAACTATTCAAACTATTGAATGGAGGGAGGCAATAAAAAACGGACAGTTAAGCAATAAGATGAGAGGACTTTGCATTATGACAAAGGGGGCTTATGTCAGTATTAAGAGGGTGCTCCTGATGTTTTGTATACATACGTGTTCATGTGAACTAAAGTGGGGGTGTGTGAATACAAGAAGGAGGCGGTGGTCTGAGGAGCCTCACTTCTTCACAAAAGAAAACCTAATTGGAAGCACATGTGTTGCACTGTGCAGCAGTTTAGGGTGGTGGGGGGTGTATAGGTTACTATTGTGAATGAGGGTGTTACTGATGGGAGAAAGAAAGAGAGGAGGGGGAAAAAAATCTGTTCGTAGGGGGGTGGGAGCTGGGGGCTGGTGGTTGGGAGGGCATGAGAATGTAAACCTTGACGTAAGTGAGGCGATTTACTCAAGCCTGGGAATACTAAATTTGTGTGTGTGTGTGTGTGTGTGTGGGGGGGGGGGGGGGGGGGGGGGGGAGCTTACTGTGAGTGGACTCAATTTAAACCATATTGTCCAACAAACAAAGTGCTATCATAAATAAAGACATGTCCTCTTTCCATGTTTTCCTCTCCCTTGTCACCATGACCACAGTGATGTACCGCTATCTAACATCTGTCACTCCTGTGCAGCCTCACCTGCGTCAACACACAGGTGGCTCAAATATCGCCAGTCCAATTTTACACCGGCCATGATGTCATGTTTTCTTCCTTTTATTAACGGTCACCGTGATTTTCCGTTTGTGTACATGGAGCAAATATACATAAAAGGCTGTTTTCAAGTGGGCTTACAGTGTTAAAGGCTATGAAGGGATGTAATTCAAAGATGATGGGATAACACGGATTAATGTTGTAATTATGTTCTATAACCGGAGTGATCTTGTAACTCCCATTTGTCCCCTTAACCAATCAAAAAGCGACGACTCAGACATGTATGAAGTCTACCCTTGTTTGGATGATACATGAAGCTACTGTACCATGGGCTCTTCCTTTGAACAGTTTTATTTCACCCCCCCTTCTCCACAGCAATAAGAGACCAGCATGAGAACAAAAGGCCATGGGACTGAGCGTATATACCTCCCCTCTGTGGCTCACTCAGATTTATACACTTTCATAAAAACGGGCCCAAAATGTCTGGCTTGGGGCCTGACATCCCATCCTCATGTTTGGATCACATCCAGGAAAATAAAGCCTGGCCAAAAAAAGGAAAAGACAAGAACAAGGACAAAACTTTTACTCTTTTACTCTTTATTCCTCTAAATTACAAAGGGCAGGCAGGTGAAAGAAGGAAAGCGGAAAGGCAGCAAAAGCTGTTAACTGGGGGGTGAAAGTGGGAGACGAAGGAGGCGGAGGAAGATGAGAAAGTATAGGACAAGGATGAGCAGGATGAGACTGGGAGGGGAGAGAGAGTTGAAGGTGTTGGAGGTTCAGATGGACACCCTATATGGCCTGAAAACGAAGGTTATATGTCTTTTCTCCACCTTGGCTCTACCTACAGACGGTCACTCCCCTCCCTCCCCTCCCCCACCTCTGCTCTGCTCTCGCAGCACCTGAATTCTGGGTCTCATCAGAGCTACCTGCCAGGGATTAACCAGAACCTGTTACCCCTCAGTGTCAGATGACTGGGCTCTCTCTCACTCTCTTTCTCCCACCCACACCCACACCAACACACACACATGCAAGCATGCACACAAACGCACGGTGAGAGCCTGTAATAGGAACCAGCTGGGCTTTCAAGACTGTGCAGCGGGCCAGACAGGCCCATTCATAACCCTCTAGTGAGTTTTAATGAAGGTGGGTTCTGGTGCAGTAGCAGTGTGGAGGGAGTGGGGAAATGATGAAAGAGGGGTAGATGGTTGACTCCCTCTTCCTCACTCTCTCCATGCCTTCCAACCAAGGAATGTACTGTACCCAGTGTTATGGGGCGAGAGGTTCCTTTAATCCATTACTTTATAGTTAGCTTCTGTAGTGTTTTCTGGCTTCCTCAGCTGCACAGAGTGGACGGACACCAGTATGTCCTTCATCACATAAAAAACTGAGATGTGAGGCTACTTCCTGCTTAAAGTTGGAAAAACAATAAGATGAATGATGCTTTTTAGACTTACACTCTATCTCCCACACAGAGGTTCCCATATCTTTACACACATTACCTCACTTGTGATGCTAATGGGCATGAAAGGAGGCTGTGCTTCAATGGCTTGTGTGAATCTTTTGAGAAGCACATTTCGGTAGACGTAAGGCGGGGAGTGCGTCGTGTTGAGGTTCAGAAACCTGAGCCATAAATACTGAGTAATATAGGTGCCAGTAACATTCAGAGTAACTGCAAAGGCCAACAATGTCCATTACTGAGCTGAAACACAACACCACAGGATATCTCTCTGATAACTGCACTTTTGGGGACTATATATATATATATATATATATATATATATATATATATATATATAATAGTGTCAAGTTTCTCTCTGTCCTATGGCCAAGAGGTGATTACACATATTTTTATGCCGTGGTTACAGGTCAGGGGTCAAATGGCAGCTAACAAGACCAATTTCAGAATTTCAAATATTAAAAAGGCAGCTAAGGACTAAGAAGTTCATGCATGTGTGTGTTTGTGTATGTATGCATTTGAAAGGAGTGAAGTGTCTTGTGTGAGGGGTGCATCTGGGATCCAATTGAAGTTTTCCTTCTAGAAAACAATCCAAAATGCTGTGAGGTATGTGGCGTTGCGGAGGCTTGGTGCAGGAGCAGGAGTGTTTCAGGCAGCGGTCACCTCCGGTTCGCTTTCTCTGAGGGTGGATGGGCAGAGTGTAACCTGAGCTGGTGAAGTAACGGTGACAGCCCTTTACACCCTGAGGTCAGACTGACGTGAACACCAATAAACCAGGCACTGGCACACATTCCTTCCTCTCGAAAACACAGAGGTGCACAGACAAACCTTTCAGAACCTTGAAAAGTCCATATGTAGAATTTATTTTCAGAAAATCATTATTTAATCAAGTAACTTATTACACAGACTTGATTTAGCTTTGCGTAGCATGATTGAATAATGTCCAGATATTGTTTATTTGTATCTTAAATACACAACATCCCTAATACTCTACATCCAAAAACAACATGTATATGCGGGCCAATTGTAAACAAGCATTTCATATGGCTTTACTGAGGATTTCCCCTGGGAGGTGTCGGGCCGAGGGTGTGATGATGCTAAATTGAAATTAGGTAGACGTCCACTGCAGAACGGCAAACAGCCTCATTAGATGCAGAACGGCTCCCCTCTGTTGACCACACAGACATGCACACAAGCTGCACTCACACGCACACTAATGCAGTACATGCATGTTTTTGGTGGGCAGATGGAGAGAAATCGGGGCTATGTCACAAACCTCCCACGCTCTCCACTTCAGCCCCGGTGGCCGCACAGCCTTTGATATTTCCCACATAATAACTGTGTGGCTTTTCAGTTAACCCCAGGAATGTTCATATGAAATAAATAGCACAACACATGACTACATTATGCAGTGTCTTGCCGGCGTACTGTAATGATCCAGGAAATATTTCAGTCATGTAGAAACTTGATTTAATCTTGCTTTTACTTCCACAGGCCATTGTGGAATTAAACCATAGTTTGTGCAGGCATTAGCCTTCCTCATTATGAGAAACTCAAAAAAGAAGCTTTTGATGCTTGGAGTAACTGTGCAATTAGGAACGGCCAAGCAGGACACTGGTGGAGAACTGTGTGAAAAGTATGGATTTCCATCTGTCACTTTATGATCAGCCAAACAGACCAACCAAAAGAAATAAGATGTGAAAAAAAATAAATTTATGGCAAACATAACTTTAAAAAAAATGGTTTGGTAGATCATGACAGGCGTTTCTGCTGTACTGAGCCAAAGAAAGTGGTTTTGGGTACACTAACATCACACGTTGTGAATTCAAAATACAAGAAATTATATCACCATTGCTTCAGTTCTGTTTTTTATGGCCAAATGTATGATTCTGTACAACAATCTCTATTTAATATACCCATCATATCTTGCAGAAGTACCGCACTTACTCACTTACGGGACTTCTGCATGCATATATATATATATATATACGTTGCACAGGGCTGACGGGTTGTGTGTGCAGATATTTCAGTTGGGAGAGGTCATCCGGAGTTGAAAAGAAGATGGCTCTCCTGTTCTGTTGGGGTTTCCTCCCTCTGATCACCGTCTGCATATGGGGCTGAATCACCAACCAGTGTTCAGCCAGGCCGGCAGAGGGCCAAGAATGCAGGACCTGCTGGGTGGCGTGCTGGGTGATTTCCTGTCTGAGGGGTCTTCTCGTAGTCGTAACGCGATCCACCCCTCAGTCCAAAAATAACCGGCGTCCCTGCAGGAGATGGCAGCGCAAAGCTTGTGGGGCACTAATGCAGCCTGCCCTGCTTCCTTCCTCAAAGGATGCTGGGAGGATGGAGCTGATAGCGGCTCAAAGTTAGTTGTACTGTCAGCAGCTGGGGAGGCACAGAAAAGGCCATTAGGTTTGTGTAAAACAGGTGATACTTCTCAAAGGCCCCAGCCATGTTCCAGTAACAATAATAAGCCAAACTGCAACCACCATTTGTTTTTCTGAAATGTTGCTTTCGCGATTTAATTATCCGAGTGTTCTGCAGAAGTTTCAAAAAGGAAAGGGAGTGAAAATCAAAATCAACACAATCTCGCACGGTTTTAAATGAAACTGACATACCTCCATGCTTGTTTTCACAAGAATGTCAGATTTGGGCGCTGTGGTTTCACAGTTGCTCTGCTCTGTGACCTCAATGTGCGACAGCATCGCAGAGCCAGAATGATAACAAATCAACACTTTTATCGCTCCATCGTGTGACAGAGAGACACAGACAGAGAGAAAAAGATAGAGAGAGAGAGATACAGAGAGAGAGAGAGAGAATAAGTGAGGGAAGGATTTTATCGTCGGGAGCTGCCGCCGCTGGGGGATAGGGTATGGGAATTGTATCAAAGACCCTAAGTGAGGGTAAAGAGGAAAAACAGATAGCACACTTTGAAATATGTGACCCTAATAGGCCGATTATTTCCATGAGGGCTTTGCCTCTCCATAAACAGCGCAGCGTATTTGTGCAGGTTTGTCTGTGTTGTTTCAGAGAGCCCAGGCTCTCCTGGTAGGGGACATTTCACTGGGTCATTATGCAGCAATTTAGGTGGCTGGGCCAGCATTTTTCAGAGCACCTCACAAACCGCAGCCCAACAGATAGCAAAGAGGTGGAGGCACAAAACCAATACGCTGTTTCCCTTTGAAGAGGATCCACCAGAGAAGCACGGTTGAGGCCCTGCGCTCCACAAGGAGCCAAAAGGAATGAGATGGAGGATTACCTTAGAGAGTTAAACTGCTGTACGAGAGGGGAAAAAAAGGAGAAGGTAGAGGGGAAAAAGCTAGGCGGATGCTAAAAATGAGAGAGACCCAATAATGAAATAAATCTGCCCACAGCTTTTTTGTTTAATGAATGTGGAGCTGATTTATTTTCCGTACGGCTCGGCAGATTTGTCAGGGCGCGGAACAGAGCGTGCTCTGTTCAATGCCACGCTCAGCGACCAGGTGTGGGACAGACGGCCTGAAACAGTTAATAGTAAACTGAGCGCAGTGGAAATGGATCTGCTTCAAAATTTTGTGGCCCGTTTTCTTTTTTACAGGTTTGTGGGGAAATACGCTTTCTGCTGCAATCACAAACAGTCTGGTTTTTGTCTCGGTTCACTTCATAGCCACAACAGCCAGCCATGTTTTTGTCAAATATCTGAGACGCTGTCAAAAACAAAGCCACCCATCATTTTTAGTTGCAGTTACATTTTCTACGCAGACCTCCTTTGCATACTATTGAAATAGAAACGTGGCCTTGTGCAGGCTTGCTACAAAAATCTATCATTAGGTTGAATATGTCAGATGCAATGCATTTTAATGAGCGTGAATAATGAACAAAGCCACTTTAACAGATTTTAAAGATTGAATTTAGAAAGCTACCATGCAGGATATCGTACTGACAGAAGAGAGAGATAAAAAGAGAGGGCAAAAGAGGGAGGGAGGGAGGTGGAGGAGAGATTTAGTTCAGAAGAAAGAACCACAAACAAACAGTGAGGGGGGAAATATCATAAACAGATCTACTGAGACTATCAAGCAATGTAAATATGAAAAATGCCAAGCTCGAGTCCATGAACCCTTGCAGGAATGAACCCCCCCCCCGCCCCCCTTTTGTATCCAAGTAACCTCTGTTTATGAAGACAAGAGAGAACGGGTCCTTGACGGTGCCTTGGGGGACGCCAACAAGTACAGTCAGTTCTCTTGAGTATTTTAATGTTCTGCCCTCCCTCTGTCCGACCCAACAGGCACCACGGCATCCATCTCATTCTGCTAAGAAGTCCACTGCTGGAGCAGGGAGGTAAACCCTTCTGAAAGCACTTGATCAGAAACATTATGAGCCACATAGCAGGTCAGAGACACGGTCATGGACATGCACTCAGAATGCAATGTTGACAGATCACAGTTTTCCACCAGGTCCACTATTGCTATTGCAATGCAAGATGCCTTATATTCAACTTAAGTACAACTAATTTGTCACATTTGTGTTCAGATTTCACAAAACACAAAAAAAAAACAACGAGAACGAGCACCCAAGCACGATTGTATCCAGTTGAGTTCAACTGCAGTTCACGCAAACCCTCTCATGTTTGCTTCAGTTTCAGGTAAAAATGAAACAACTGATCAAGTTTGAGAGGCGAGGTTTGTAACTGACAACAGCACTAGTGTTTTGAATAACGGCACAAATGAAATGAGCCTAAACTCAAGCTGGGATCAGACATATGCTGTGAGAAGGACATACTGTATAAACCTATGGCTGTCTTTATAGCCTGTCACAGGGAAGATTACATTTCACACATCGGGCGTAGGGTGATGTAAACTCTTGAGGGGGACACATAAGGACTATTAGATTCTCTTATATGGCAGACTGCGGTAATAAAAAGGTCTCAAGAGGCCAACACAACAATCCTAAAGATTTGAGAGAAAAAAAAAACTGTTATGGTAAAAGGTTGATAGTGTCTTTTAACCCCTGTAACTCCCCTTGTCATCCACTTTGCTGCACAATATCAAGATGGCTCAACCAACATATTTGCTTATTGCTCAAAGCTCACTATCCAAGCTGACATATTCTTTCAATGCAGTAATGTGCATGCAACCCCAAATATGGCTGGCAGACTTTCAAATATGCTTTGGAGTTGGAGCAAATGGTGGTTTGGCTCTCGTCAGACAGACAGTTTTCAACCAATGAATCAAACGAGCTTAAATTGGACAAATTAGGCAGAGTGTGATCAACTTAAGTTCATGGCTTGTCTTTGGCATGTGGCTCTGGGCTGAGACCAAAACAGAGCGTGTTTGGTTTTTAATGGCCTCCTGCTGCCCTCTGTCACAAAATCATAGTCACTGCAGCAAGGCATGAAAAACAGACACAGTAGCAGAGCTTCCAAACTATTCCAAACTATAAAAGAAATAAAACTATAACAATGTGATGTCCATCAAATAATTCCCGGAATACCATTTCAGCCGTGACAGTCATCCCCCCTTTGTCAGCCTGTGAGTCTGCTTCCAGGAATGCAACTGCAGACGCAGCACTTCTGCGTCCCAATGTGTGTTTCATTTGGGCTCTCTCTGTCTCAAACACACATGTGGCTCAAATATGTGGCCCAGTGCTCCAACAGAAACAGACTGCGATCCAGCGAGGTCCTAACGTGCACCTCACTGGAACGTGCCACACTGACACCAAACTAAGTCAGACAGGGCCACGTGTTGGAAGATTTAACACACATTCTTCAGGGGCTCTGTCACGGCCCTCTGCAGATGAGTCTACCCTGAATCAGGGGGTGTTGGACGAAAAAAAAGAGCCTAATTAACAACAAAGGAAAGGTTGACAGCCCAAGATAACTGCGATCATTCTAGCCCATCTTTATGACATGTGTTCATAAAAATGTGTGGCACACTTAGTCAGAGAGTCAAATAAAAGCTGACGCACACCCAAAACCTAACCTGCAACATGTCGTACTGAACTACTACTACTTTTTATGTAAAAACACTCTTCTAAATACAGTAGATGATGCACTCCACGTCAAGATCACAGCTTGATACCATGCACAGAAATATGTGTTAACATCCTGTTAACTCACTGTATTTTGTATGTTTCAAACTAAAAATCTGATCTGCTACAAAACATCTTCTCAACACAGTCATTACACATTTGGGTAGATAAGCAGGGAACAAAGGTGAAGTGGCACTGTTCTATACACACACAGAATACCACTAGATTTGCATGCTAAAAGAGTTTTTTATGTGATGACCTCTTAGAAGGTTTCATATTGAACATTCACAGTGTTTCTGCATAACTAGCTTTCACCTCTAAGGTGCAGATAGTGTTGCTCTTTCATGTGTTGAGGCACACTCAGGTCATCTGTAATGGTTTCATCCACAGGGAGACATAACGGAGGGAGTGGCATTCCACAGATCTGGGTGTAGCGTGACTTCGGGAGGATTCAGACAAATCTCCTTGGCCAAATTCACTAGACAGACAGTCTGTAAATATTAGACCCACTTAGTATGGTATGTTTGCATCCGTGTGTGTGTGTTGTTGTTGCGTGCACAGGCATAGGTTGGTGTCTGTTGGAGAGAATAGCAGGATTGTGTGAAGTGGCATGCAAAAGAGGATCCTCTATTTAAATTTGTGGACTCTAAACTAAATTGTGTGTATGTGTGTGTGTGCTACACATCCCACTTGGTAGTATTAATGTTTGTCTTTCCTTCACCTTGTTTACAGCTGCAGGGAATTGGAGAAAATCATGTTCAATCAAAGATCTCGGAAAATCCACCCTGACACAGGTTATTAATATGTTTCTTTTGAAGGTAGAAAGAGCTAAGAAACTGCAGAAGAATCTGTGATGTCTTCAATAAACTATACAATCAGTGAACAGTGAGAGACTGAATCCATAAATACAGCATGGGATAAGCAACCATGACAACAAACATCCACCCTGCAGAGAAGTCTTTGAACAAGACACTGAGAGCAGACCAGATCCAGGGGTGGTGAGCTGTGGTTGACCCCAAACTTTGTTTGGATGAAGTGAGCAAGAAGGCAGTTTCACTAGGAACCAAAAGAAAAAAAAAATGTAATCGTTCGGTCAAATTATGTCGGTGTAGGATGTAACGGATGACTTGATGACTGTCTCAGATTGGAGTTACAGCTCCTTTGTGTCTGTGTCTGCGACCTTTTCGTATCCACTATTCCAGGTTAAACTGTCTACCACAGCTACAACATGTGGGAATTGTACTTTTGCATGGAGTTTCGCTTTAAGAAACTGTATTCCATAAAACCGTGATAGAGAGCCATGAGAGTGCTTCCAAACCAACCCTCAAGCTGGCAGTATAATTTACAACTTTGACACAGAGTATTGTAAATAGCCCTTTAGGGTGTCTGCTCTGATGACAGGACATATACAAGGATAACATGTTCTCACTGAGGAAAAAACTGACCTGCTAACCAAATAGCAAGTCATATGTATATATATAGACGACATCCGCTTGAGTAAGACTGGGCAGAGGCACATGTGACTGTAAAGGTTACACACTAATAAAGCATCGCTGTAATACAGCAAACTGAACCGGCTGCATTAACTAGGCTAGTTGTTTGTCACTCCTGGACTCCAGGTACTACAATTACTGCCAAACTTTACCTTGTTACCATTTTTATATTCAATAAAAACACTTTTGTGAGACAACAAAAGATAGAGGGAGATGAAGAGAGAGAGAGAGAGAGAGAGAGAGAGAGAGAGAGAGAGAGAGAGAGAGAGCTCAGGCTTCAGAGGTATAGCAGGCTGTTTGCCAGATGCACTCTCAGCAGCTGGATAACAGATACAATAAAATCTCAGATCATTCTATAAATACCACTACCAGCTGCCTGCTGTTAATGTCAGATGATTATTAAGAAAGCAGTACAGATTAACTGTTTGTTATCAGCTATTGAGCAATAATGTCCTTTTCTCTGGACATATCAGTGATTACAAACACAAAGCCAGGGGGCACAGGGTGACAGAAAGGGCTGATATATGAGCGCCTTAAACTGATCTGACAAGAGATGGATTATGAGCTGTCTTATAAAGGGGTGGGGGTGGCGGGGGGCTCTCCTGGGACTCGGCTTTTGTTTTTTGTGGTGTCTTTCTTGTTGCATTAGTTTATGTGGAGTTGTACAAGGAATAATATGTGGAGGTCATAGTTGCGGGGGCTGACAGCATCTTTCACTGGTATACCCACCAGCTCCCTCTGCTCATCCCGAGGGGGCTTCTCCTGTTACCTGCTAATGCCTCCCAGTCTCCCGGCTTTTGGGTTGAACATAATTTGGAAAGGTTTGGAGTTTCACCTTTTCTGCCATTAGTCAAATTGTTGTACATACAGACATGTACAGATACCGGTGAGGGGGGGGGGTTAAACAACCAGAGCAGCTGGCAGACAAAGCAACAGCAGCATTTGGACTTTGTATTACATTTTAAAATGTTTCTGTTATTTTGTCCGAATTCTCTACTTAGAAAAGTTGAACAAAAACTTTGAAGAGAGAGAGGAAAAAAAAGCTCTGACTGCAAATCATCTGATCATTCAAACTCAAGTTTATATCGGACAAAGTCAGCTGAGCCAGTTTTAGTATCTTGAAATGCTCGAGTTGCCCACAGGCTTGATACATCGTGTCACGTTTCACCTTTACCTGACAGCTGACGACAGGCTCTTGGGACTTGCATACCCAAAATGTCAGCGCTTCGGCAGGGACTAGCTGCAGGTAGAATCACTCGGAAAACACAGGAATACAGATGAAATTTGCCTCAGGCTGTGCTTCAGGAGTCAATGGCGAGCGCCTGTGTCCGTTTTTGTCCCAAAACCCAGTCCTGCAGACATCCTGTACAGTTGTACGCTCACATGCACAGACACACTGCGATCCATCAGTTTGCAGAATTATGGTTTTCATTAGTGGGAGACATGTTAACTGTCTAGGGCAAAAAGCCGCAGAGAAGCCACCCAGCTGATTGTGGTGATGTGGCCGGTTGGGCGAGGGGTGTGACTAATTTACCAAGAAAGTGACACGTCCTCGCTGAGAGCCGTGGAGCTCAAAATATTCCAGCGTCCCTGCCGTCGTTTAACTCAGGCCTTCATTCATCTTTATTGCACTTTTACTCCTCATCTGCTTGATGTTTTGGTTGCTTGTTCAGGCCACTTTCATCTTGAAAACGCACATAAATCAAATCATAAAACCTTGCAAACTTGCCAGATTTTCACTCACTGAGATCAGAATACCCAGAGGAGCCGTGGCTGGATCCCTAAGCACTAGATCCACCTTCATCAGGGTGGCCACGTATTATCCACCATGACTGACAGTGAGCTGGAGCATGTGTCTGTGTGAATGTGCTAACATGATGTGGTTTTCTAGCTCAGTAAAAGCCCAGCTTCATGCAGTTTGATTGATATTGGCAAGCAGTGCACTGTAACCCTCAAACGGCTGTGTGCAGACTTTTACCTCTGCCTCCCTCTCCACAGCTGTTTCCTGCCCCAAACTGCTAAAACAGTGGTGTAGCAGGACCAGAGGTAGGCCAACACAAACCAAAGCCTCTCTCTCTTTCTCTCTCTCTCTCTCTCACACACACACATCCATAAGAGCATACCATCCCTACCTCACTGCAGACTGCTACTGGTCACCTTGCAGCACTTCCTGTTCGAGTTGGGTCATTTCCTCTTTCTTTCTGCTGAGGGAGTGTTCGGGCTTGGCTGAGGTTGAGGCTCAGGAGGGATGAGGACAAGGTCGTAGCTTCCTCCCTTCAATCACCTCGACCTGCGTCTCACACGCGCAGACACAATACATGCAGAAAGATGTGTCGTGCTGACTTTTTTGTTCTCGTCTTTTACATCCAGTTGAGGGATCCGTGCAGCCGTAGCGACTTCGGAAAACCACATATCAGTCCCACGCTGCACGTTTGTTTAAATTCACATCTGGGCAGAGTGAGGCCTTGTGAAACTGTGGGACTCATATAACTCTAAATAGGGGATCATGGCGGTATAAAGGGCTGAAAAACAGGTTTGTGACAGGAAGGTTGCTGGTTTAGACTGGGAGTAGGAAAAATTCTTGACTAATGGCAATGAACCCTTGAGCAAGGAACTTACCTGATCCAGGAGGGCAAGTAGTGTGTGTTAGAAGGCTGCGGTTTCACTGGGCAGCTCCAACATGTGCAATCATTTATTAACTGTCGTAATGTGAGGCAATGTGTTGCTTAAGTCTTGGTTATAGAAGGTTTTGGATGTAGAAAACATAAAAACGTGACTCGTTTTTTCCCGCAGCATCCTGGAAAAAGAAACATCAAACATTACATTTTCTGTATCATACTCACTGAATATTTACCCCTCTATCTGCGATGACGAATCAAAATAACTCTAAATGGAGGCTGTTTATCGCCAAAGACTAAAACAACTGTTTAGAGACAATCCCAAAACGCAGACTGTTGAGGAGAGGGAAATTTTCTTGAGAAACACTGGAGAACACTTCAAAGTGGTCCCAAATGAGCGGACTCATAAATGCTTTGCCCCTCAAGTGTGCTCAGCGCAATCACTCCCTGGTAGCAAGGGGAAAGAAATGAGGCAGATTGTTTGTGACAATTAGGCCGATGCCAGATACTGCCCGCCATGGCCCGCACAATCACTTGTCCCCATCAGCCAACTCTGTTTATCAGTAATTGCAATTTAGAAAAGAGCTCTGTGGCGATTAGGCCCAAGGAGTGGTCAGACAGAGAGCTCGCCCAGCCCTAAACAAGAGAGCAGTGTTTGGGTAGGGTTGCACGAGGTCCCACTGAGAGAGAGAGGGAGAGGGTAAGAGAGAGTGTGAGAGGCAGGAAGGAAGGAAGGAAGGTTAGGAAGGAAGGAAGGAAAGAAAAGAGGAAGGAAGGAAGGAAGGATGTATCAGGGAAGAAGCTGTGACCCCGTCTATCACACCAAATATTATCTGATCTTTAACACATCCTGTCTGATAAGGAAGCATTTTCTTTCTTTTTTTAAACATTTTTTAAAATTATTTTTATTCAAAAGAAGAATTGAAGACAACCACTGTTGAAACGGGGTAGCTGATACAGGAAGACTTCCTGTCATTTTTGTCTGTGTTATGCATCCACTAATTTTAAGATCAATTTGAAGGTTTTGCATAATCCAGGAAATTAGACAAACTTTAAACCATCTTGTTTAATAGCGGCATTATGGTCAAATCTCATTTTTAGCCTGAATTTAATTTGCAGGGTTTTTAATTTATTTATTAGCAACTTTAAGGCCCAGAAGCATTAACAAGCAACCTCTCTGATCTCCAGTCTCACACACTCCCTGCATGACAGACACAAACACACACTGGTGATATATGATGATCTATGAATACGGCATGTTTGTTGCCGTGTCTACAGTCCTTCCTTCTCCCACATGGCTCCTTTCTTACAGATTACAAAATTCTGTTCAAACTAACATCACACCTATGTTTCCTATTTGAGCATTGCAGTTGATATTGTTTTGTGAAACATAACGCAAATACTATGATCTGGCTGAGACAGAGAATGACAGAGAAGTGTGAGGGATGGAATGTAAGCAGCATCTGCTGAAGTGATCCAACATGAACGTGCTGGCAGCATACCTCTCCATGCATAGCTCCATCTGCATATCACATCAAAGACAGCCCAAGCGAAAGAGGGAATACTGTTACCCAAATGTCCCCAATGATGTGCATCCATTTCATTTTTCTACTCATCCTCATAGTCCACTTTCCTCCATATGCACAACATTTAAGGAGCTTGACTGACATCTAGTGCACATATGTGGGAGCTGCATGCCACTGCAAGTATGGTGCACAGTTGCGGTCGGTAGTCGTCATTCCCCGGGATTCACACTCCACAATGAGAGATGTTGCAGCGCGCTCGCACTCCAGATGGTGCGAAACCTGCAGGATTTGAGGGCTGAGCGCTAACCATGGCAATCTGCAGTGTAATGATTATAAAACCTGTTAAATTTCTCTCCTCTCACACTCTCTGTTTTTCTCTCTGCCTCTGTTTAACATACACACATATGTGCATATACACAAAGACACTTTGAGCCACTGTGTTTGCTTTATTGTAGTCACCTCAGTAATTGTGACTCTTGACCATTATGATATAAATGTAGTTAATGCATTTTGAATGTATGTTGTGATTCAAAATATTAACTCCTGAAAGCTTGACACACCTTCCTAATGTCCAGGTGGCTTTTCAGAATAAAAGTTCAATTCTGTTCAGCTTTAATTGGTTCCAAGTGTCCCAGATTCACTGGTAGACAAGCTCTCATTGTTCGCCTACCTTTCGTCTCTTTCCAAGGAAAAAAAAAAAAAAAAAAAATGGTACTCAGATTGTTTCATTTTCATTTTTATTATTATTAAAACATTTCCCGAGGATGTGGTCCATGTCAGTGTGGGAAGGTGATCATAAGGGATTTGTGTCAGACTTGATATGCCATGTGATGGGGATACTGAAGGCCTCTCTCATATGTAGAGTAGTACACTCAGTCAGAGCGTATCACAGCTGTATACTGTACAGCAGATGGGAGAAAGAGAAAACATGCATCATGCTCGCAGTCAGAACTGAATCCAGCATCCACTATCTTTTGTAAATGAATGAGTGAGAATGATATGCTGGCTGGTACAGCCATGTTCACGTTTTCTATCTGTGTTGATTCAATTAGTTTCACCCTAAATGAGGCATTTCAAATGTTTTTTCATGACTTTTATCTATTCATTACTTTAAAATATTTTCAATTTCACAAACTTGACATGCAAAATGAGTGTCACAATTTTCCATTTGTGCAGTCTGCTAAAAGACCTTGTGTCCCCAAACAGCAATGTTTCATTACATATGTATATGTGTTTCAATAGAGAGCAATAAGCGAGGGAGTGCCTTGCAGGAAATAATTTATTCTGATGTTATAGGAAAGTATGCCAGGAATCACTCTGCACAACAGAACAAAGCTAAACCAAAATTGGTAATTTAGTGAGGCATATCAGGTAATTTCAGATAGTTTAAGATGGTCTAGCAAATAGAATTTATGAAATCAACATTTTGCAACATGGAAATTAAAATCTCATTTCATTTGAAGCAGGAAGCTGGGGCCCGGTTTTTAGTCTGCTGAGAACTCTGAAAAATTCATAAACACATGGCACATTTAAGCCTCCAACCTATAGACAGCTCCCATACTTCATCGTTGAGCCTAAACCCAGGGGCTCAGGAGGCTGCAGGCTACAGCTGATTCTGACTCAAGCTGTGCCAGCTTTTTGTCATTTTGACTTTTTGTCCCCCAAAACCACAGGAAAGAAATCCTCCCCATAACCCTTTCTTTCCAAGAGACCTCTCCTCCTGTACAACGCACAGAAAACACACACAAACAACTAATCAATGCGAAGTTTGAGCTGGAGCAAAACTGTGAACTTTCAATCTTGTTCGCACCTAAAAATCAATTTAATGTCAAGTTATGCTTCAGTGCCAAAACAAACCAAAACAAACAACAGAAAGACATCAGCAGAGAATTGGAAAGTCAAATAAATCACCCTTATCAGTTTCAAACAGAGAGAACCAGTGAATCATCCCCCTGCCAAACAAGACCTTGTTTTTGTGCCTTTAATTAGACATTTGCCTTTTAAAAGTCACCAGTTGGCAGCCATGTGGCCTTGAAATGGACAAAACTATAATAAAACGGAGGAATGATGCCCTTAGATCTGTCCACCACTGCTGACGGAGGAAGGGTTTTCATTCGTTCGTCAAAGAAAGTGGAAACAATGCAGAGCCCTGAGGACATTTTGACAGCCAAATACTTACAGTACTGTCACGGTCAAAGAATAGACTGCCGCCTTTTGGCCGCGTACCCCTCAGGCCATCCTGTCGACCCTCAGTCCGTTCTCACATCCAATCCTCTTTGCCATTTTGTCAATACATGTTGATCCAGAAGAAGCGTCTATTCATCTTCCCAAGGACTGCGATAGATCAACATAAAATGTGATTTCTAGAGGTTTAACTTCTGTAATTGTATGCTACTTGACGTAGCAGACCATGTAAACACCAGGGATGAAAACAAGTCCAGGACTCCTGACCTAGTCTGATGGAGTACTTCATATTTTTCAAAATATATTGAAAAGGACAATAAAACAAAACACCTCCTGTCCTGAAGTGCTTCAACAATTCTTCATCTATACATCCTCCTTCACCAAGCCCCTTTTGTGTGTGTGTTTTCCCATCCTGTAGCCTTTACCCTCTCCAGCCCTCTCTACACCCCGACCCCACCTCACCTCACCCCTCCATCCTGTCTGCAGGCTGCCAGGCGCAGATAAGGTGTCTTGGCAGGGAGCTGGAGTGCTGTCCTTCGCCTCGCTGAGTGGGAATCCAGGAAGCTGTGTTCATGCCACGTCGCTGGAACAATAGGACGGGGAGGGGAAGCAATTGGGATGAAAATGAAAAAAAAAAAAAAAAAATGTCGAAGAGAAAAATGAGTATGGGACTATCAAAGCTTTGCTCTGCCAGAAGTAGACACAAAGCCAGCATGGTTTGAGACACAACTCAAAGCAACAGTTTTCCTCTCTGATTTCACTCTTGTGCAGTTTCATGACATCTATTCTTAATTCCAATATATTGAAAAATTTAAGTTTCAACTTAAATACTTTTTTAAATGCATTTCAGGGCTTATATTGTGATGAAGTAGTGCAGTTTAGCTTTTGTTGCATGCCCTAACCCTCCAGTTTTACTGATTAATGATTTTCCATGACCCTCAGAACACATCTGGGCTGTCAGCAGCTATGATTTTTTTTAATAATACAGAGGGGGAATAAAACCAAGTAAGAAGAAGAAACGACGGAGATGTTTGTGAATTCCAGTCCCGTCCTGCGTCACGCTCTTCCACTGATCTACAGGTGGCAGTAACATGCCAAGATATGATGCTCTGTGCCAACAAAGACAGAGAAGAAGAAATCTACACGCTAGTAAACTTGAACTTAGACAATTCTGGATTTAGAATACTGTTCTGTGAGGAAGGGGAGGCATTAGACCTCGAGGATATTGTGACTGAACAAAAACATAACTTTGTTTATGTGCTCTCCTACAGGCACCTTTAAATCAATGTGTCATGTGGCCGTGCCGAAATTCCACTGGCATGAGGCATGTGTGCGTCCTTCAGAGTGGAATTTCTCATTGTGTGATTGTTGAACATTGTCCACAAAGAATGTTAAGCACTATAATGGCATAAAATAACATGTACATCAAAACATTCTGAACTCGTGCGTGCGCGGCTGTCCGTTACTGTGTGTGGCAGCTGCTGAGCTCAGATGTGTAGTGTGGCTACAAGAGCTGCCATCGCCCTTTCCGCCCCCAGTCTGATTTACAGTCAGACGTTAATCAGGCACATGTACACAAACACACTGCGGTGTACCTCTTTCACACCCTGTACACATGTGCGCACAAACACTTTCACAATCGTAGCCCTCCACCTCACTGCAGCCTCGCCCTGTTCTCCCTGCCCCTCTGTCCAGCCAGGCAAGCCACATATATCCACTGAGTTTACAACCCCGTCAGTTGTACAGCTCTGCCAGCACTGGATTGAACACATTCTCAAGGTAAAGTGTTTTTTTTAAGGATCCTGAACCTGGGTTTTTTTCAACTGATACCATCGTAGAACATTTGCTCGTTAAGCCAGATCACTCTAGTGAGTTTTCACACTGCAATAAACATCTGGCAGACTTTCTCTCAGTGGTGTTTTCTCCTTTCATTATTTATATGTCATGTGACACATATAAGCTACTGCTGTAGCTGGCAAACAAAGGTAGCTCAGTTCATGGCAGCAACATATGGCATGTGTGTGCTATATATGAAATCACACCTTTTGAATCGCCTGAACACAGTGTAGGACTGCAGGTGGTGTTAAGTACCCCTCAGATGTCACGAGAATCTCGCAACTTTTCCAGTAAACTTTGTGCCGCCTGAATGGTTTGTCTTCAAACACTCCACTCTTCATGTTCACTCACATTTTTTAATCTAACGGACACAATTAAAGGCTTCACGGACATGAGTGAACTTCCGTATTCCATCCTTGCAATTGTCCTTTGTGTTCCTGCTTCATCACACCTATGAATAACGCTCCAATAGCCACCCAGCTTCTTCCATATCTCGTCTCCGGGAGATTTCAGGTGTCCAATACCGAATAAACTGTGAGCACTAAAAGCAAATGTTAGCACATTTGCGGGCCGCAGCTCCCTCCTCACCAGCACGACTCTCTAATGACTCTTCTGCTTCGCCACTACTCTCCGCTGCCATGACGTAATGTCTCTATCCCCAAATCTGCTGCCTCGGGACAAATTATATCACTCCTCTTCCATTATTGTCAAACAGCATCAGACCTTCGCCAAGTACCACATGAAAATCAAACCACCCTCACGGGCTGTCCTCAGTGGTTCAGAGCTACATAAACAGTTGGTCAGCTGTAGAGAGCAGGGGAGGAAGCCACAAATTTGGGGGTAGAGTATGGGGGACCACAGCAAGTAAACATTGTAAATGAAAGCGTCATCCATGGTGGTTGGATCAAGAGGGGATCGGTCACAGTTATGCATACAGCGTGTCGCATTTAGATCCCAATAAATGTTGGATGTACGTCAATATTTGGCAAACTGAAACCTCTTAACAAGGGAAATCAGATCATTAGCAATGAAATATTGGATGGATGGTTCTAATGGCTTCAACACCCATGGACTGACTATCACGCATCATTATAATACAGACCCTCTCTCTTGTCTCACACATTTCACTCTGGTAGAATTAAACCGATGACCCTGTGAGCTGCTATATTAGCACTGCTTTCAAACGATAGAGGAAGTGTCACGGTTTTGGCAACGACAGTGCAAACCTTGCAAGTACATCATTATCATCACATGCTGGTAGCCCATTCCTCTGGCAGGGCCTGATGTCGGGAGCAGTGTGAGCAGAAAACGTTGCCAATAGGCAAAGGTGCCTCATGCAAATTTGGCAGGAAAACAGATTTAGCTGAAGGTAGCATCAACATGTTTAAATGTCAAACATCAAAAAAAGCTCTGCTTACACTGTGAAGTCATTATCCAGCCACGACTACACCCAAACATGCTATGCTGAACGAAAATAAACCACCATTTTCCACCAAAACCTCCACTAACCCGCTCCACTTGCAAGCCTTATTTCAACTTTCACACTTTTTATGAGTCTTAATTGTGCTACATACTGGAAAAGACATTGTGAATAAGCAACTTCAATGTTCATCCTTTTCTTTGTTTGAGTATCGCAGCATATGAATGTTCCTCAGTAAGTTGCTCATGTCTGTTAAAATAAATCTCTCATATTCTCATCAATACACTTCAATTGTCAATGTCATCTAACCTCAGTCTTTCCTCTTTGTAGCACCATATGTCGGAGGAAGGTGACATCCCCCCCCCTGCTTACCTTTTACATTCAGTGCTGCTGCCATCAAGGGAAAGCAAAACAAAATAGGAAAATAGGCAGAGGATGTGAGCGCTGCTTTCTTGGAGCCAAACCAGAGAGGCGGTAAATCATAATCCCTGAGCCGAAACTGAATTCACCACACCTATCGAAACCCATTTAGGATCAGAGGCCAGAGGTCCAACCATTTACTGTCTGTGAGCTCCCCCTTTTTTTCTCCAATCCTTTTCTTTCGGGGGAAGAGAGCAGATAAATGAAAGCCACATACACATGGATGATCCTCGGCGTCCTTCCAAAAAGGAAATTATTATATTTGAAGTTATGAAAGTGCTTCCTGAAGTGAAGGAACTGCATGAGATTTTTAGGCCTGTGTCTTGATCTAAGAAAAACATAAGCAGACGCGTACTGGCAGAAAGACAAATATATGCCCTTCCACAGCCCTCCCTCTCTCTTACTAGCCCCATGTGCGACGTGATTTACAGTATATCTCAAAGCAGAAAGATTTTTTTACGGAATAGTGAAAGTGGTGCAGAACCCCATAAGGTCCTTCTGGCCGGAGACGTGAAGGGAGGAAATTGCATTGATTTAAGCTCAGCTTCTTTTGGCATTTGTCCGCCTTCTTCGTTTTTCTTTCCTAAAGTGAGGGCGTTTGTTCCACAGCCGCCGGTTTAGATACAGTCATCTAAGATGTTTTGCTTTGTCTCTCATTATATCCACAGTAAGCTGATGAGTGGAACTGAGTGGCAGAATCCCGACGCTTTATAAAAGAAACTACAAACTTCAACTACAATCAGCTTTTCTTTTTTTTTTTTTTTCGTGGAGAAGCCAGAACAGACTTCCAAAGTCCTGCTTCCATTCATAAAATGACAAAAGAGCGTGTTCAATGATGAATAACTTTCTTTCACCATGTAAAGCTGAATACCACTCAAAGCTCGCAAAAGCATATGTCATTTCTGATTGAGGAACATTAACAAAGAGCTGAGTGGTGCAGTAGTGGGAGTGCTGTTGTAATATTCTTATCCATTGCACAGTTTGCAACAGAGATATTTGTCTTCACTGTCACACGTCATTGGAGTATGTGACAAAAGCCCCTTTTAAGCACTTTGCACGACTTTCTACAAATGTAAATGTAATGTATTCTTTAAGTCCATCACATTTATTGTTAGTCAAATCATAGAAATAACACTTACAATTCATGACAACTAAAAACCTTACTTTTGTCAGCTGTTTTCAGATTTACTCCATGTCAGTTTTTAATTAAACTTTGTCCTTCGTCCTTATTCTTCGTCAGTTTTAGGTTGACTAAATTCACATCTTGGTCTCGAAAAGTAAAGTTTGAGCATAAACTTATGCATAAAGTTCATGATTTGTGACATACAATGTCAGCATTTAGCCTGCCGACGAGGTCACACATAAAATACTGTGTGTCTAGTAATCAACAGACCTGTTCATCAAATGTGTGTTGCAATGATGCTGTGCTGTTCAAAGAAGAATTAGGCAGACGGGTGCAGAAATGTGGAGCCATCCAATCATAAGAAAGGGATTTGGATTTTGTGATTGTCCCCCTGATTTTGTAATAATAACTACAAACCAGAATAAAAACAAGAACACGCAACCGAAACATTAAATATACGAAACTATGCCACAACCTGACTGGAAGCTGTTTTTGATTCAATTAATAAATCAGTAAAATGAAAGCTAATAATGCTATTAATAAAGGAACACACACACACACACACACAATTCCCATTGCTAATTGAAATGGTTTAGAAAAGTGCCTTGAGTGCAGCTGTAGCGTGTAAGTTAAGCTTTGCATGTTGGGAATGTTAAGGAAGAATCTATGACACAGGGGACAGAGCGGAGTTTAAAAGTGCATATTTTTAGCTCCTCGTCTGGAGCTTTTATTTACAACTGGATGTTTTTCCCCCGGTTTTTCTCCATCCCCAGCTTTGGAATTCTCTGTCGAACAGCAGATCCATGGTTCCCTGCCACAGCGAAGGGCTTCAGTTTAGGACGATTGATGGCTGCTTCCCCGCTGAGTTCACATCAGCCAGTTTCCCCTGCAGCCTTGTTTCACTTCTTGTGTCTGCACCACATGCAGGTTATGTAATGGCAACAACTGTGAAAACCACTGTACAGGAAGCTTTAAGATAATGCATTGATTTAACAGTGGGTAAACAAAGACACGCCACCAAAGAGTTGTTCCACTTGAGGAAAATTCTCTTTGTTTATCTCTTAGCTCTCTCTAAAAGCTCTAATGCAATTATTAATGTTATGCTTTTATATGTCAAATGACTACAAAAACTACCAAAAATGGTTTATTCTTATTTAAATTCTGGTAAAAGTCCCTGTTCTATGTCTGCTCATATGAGAGATGTTCTCAGCTGTTCTCATCCTGCCCACTATTGTCTGACCTGAGTGAAATCCGAGCTTGCTGTTGATACAACATGACATCTTTTAGCATACTGGAACAATTAGGATGGCCTTCATCCCCATGACCTTTTGACCCTCGCTCACGTCTCCACACGGCCTTCAAGAGCTGCCTCACCTGGGGAGCCAGAGGAGAGGCGGAGGGTGAGGCAAAGTTTGACATCCAGAGGTTTAGATGTGACACTGGTTCGACAGACAGGCTGGACGCAGAGATTTAAATGCCTATGACCAAACTGAAAGCTGGACGTGATGTGGCCCCCGGTGTGCTGTGCTCAGGACTGGTTGGTTGGCTGGTTGAGATTCCCTCCGCTCTGCAGCGGTATGATAGAGACGGCTGTATCACAAAAGCAGCAGCTTTGGTTGTCAGAAGTTAGGTGGAAAGGAAACACTTCCCTCTCTTACCTCCCAGCTCATCCCCCCCTTTCCTCCCTCCACATGAGCAAAAGTACAACCCTTTAAGTAACAAGTTCTTGTTACAGCCTAAATGTGTCATTAAAGCAGAGAAAACGAGGAGGAAGGAAATGCAGTAAGCCGCTGCTATACGGTTTTCAGTGTGGGAGATCATACAGGGGCTGTGAGACTGTCTTAGGTCTTTCCAAGTTGTCGTTTTGAGCCATAAATGAAAGCAAAACAACAGTGTGGGAGCCAGCCGAGCCAGCAGAGGCTCAAGGACTTCATACTTTGAGTCTCGGTTTCATATCAAGCCAACACCACTTCACCAACTCCTCTAGCTGTGTACCTGCCTTCCAGCCATCCATTTTCTCTCAAGATCCAACCTACTTCCCTGCATGCCACACTGCTCAGAGCTGTGCTCAGACTCTCTCCCAGTCATTTTGGTCCTATCTTTCCCGCTCTCGTTCCAGCTGTGTTTTTCCTCTTTGTTTGATTGACGCGTTTCACATCATGGTGTGTGTGTGTGTAGGGGGGACAACTGCTCTCTTTACCTCTCTTTGCCTCCTTCGTTCAGTCCATTTTCTTTACATTTCCTGCTCTTTTTCTCTCCCTCTCCTCTTCTGTCTGCCTCCTGTGCTCCACTTATGCATCCCAGCAGTCTAGATTTCCTTTCCTCAGGTTATAATAGTTAGACTGTGAAATCACCCGGGCCCCACACCCCTCCCTTCATCCCCGTGTCCTTCTTTCCCCTTCCACTCCCTAACATCTTTCTCTCCCTCCTCTGATCCCCTCCCCATCCTCTTACTACTTATAGCCAATCTTTAATATTTATGGCCTCAAAGCTTGAGAAGTGGGTGGGGGCACGGGGCTTTACCTCGCCTGTGATTACTTGCGTGTTGTCAGGAACCAAACGAGGTAAGGTGAGGGCTGCGCTACAAGGTTGAGGCTATGGAGCTGCAGCCCTGCAGAGCAGAACAGAGGAGAACCCAATCTCCTCTGAGCCCCCACACTGAAGTGATTAGGCCTCAGGAAGCTCAACCTGACATTGCTGACACTAGGCCCCCGTACCACATCCTGCCTCAATATCCACCCACACCACACGACGCCACCTTTCTACGCTGACACCCGACTCACCGTGGCAACCGCAAGGCTGATTTACATATTCTGATATGGTTAGGGAGGATGGAAGAGCAGAGGCTGTAGCAGGACACTCAAGAGGGTGGACTAAAAGTCGAGAAGAAACCTGAGATCGGTGAAAAAAGGGAAAGAAAGAAAAATGCTTGTGGCAACTGCTTCCTTTATTGTTTCCCTGTGTCAAGGAGTGGTGGCAGATGTAAACAGGAAAAAGCAATGCAGCCTGCCAATTTCAAGCCTATTAACTGTAAGTGGGATAACTACTGCAGGTGCTTTATTTTGGCTGCCGGGATCACAGGTCATGAAATTTGCGCACAGAAAACATGAGAAATGAACATTATTTAAGTAAAAAGTTTCTGGTTGACCTCTCCCCGCATGAAGAGAAAACATGCACCAACTCAGTGCATTGTAGCCTAGCATCTGGAAACACAACATGCGACGTTATAAAATGCATGGCATTTTGGCATGCACTATGTGGGCAATATTGTGATTAAGGTTACCTTCATGAAAGAGCACTACTGCCCTCTTGTGTTTGGGGTGAAAAGGACTTTACTGAGAGCATGGAGCTGCGTTTGATTTAAACTTTACTTTGGAGAAACTTTATCTCACTTTCAGAAACACGAGTGGGATAAAGATATGGATTTTACTCACTCACTCAAAAATACATCACATCAGAACCAAAGTTTACTAATTTCTTTCTTTATTTTTTTTTATTTCTACAACTTGCTTTATTAGCTTATTAAATCAACAGCAGTTGACTAGAAAGGTTTTCACAGTACACTGGGCTTCTGCTATTTTCACATGAGAGTACAAGAAAGTATAGTCTGCATTCTGCATTACATATTCATAAGACCGAACAATTAGACTTTAAACTGTGTATCCCCTGACCCTCTAAAGTGAATAATAAACCTCTTTTATGACATTCAGGTTTGAATTGGGCATGTTAAGGCATGGAGATATTCATGATTCTTTCATGAGCGCTCCACAAATCTAAAGCTGCGTCTAACCCAAAACTCCACATATTTCGTTTTAGCTGTTATTTGTTCTCTCCCTCTGTCTCTCACACTCTCCTTCACCAATCAAGATGTGTCTCTTTTTTTTAAGCAGTGATTGCTCTCTGTTTGACTCCCATCTCCGGTGAAAGTGTTTCATTTCAATAATGCAGAAGTGAAACCAACTCCATTTAAAAAGGGAGTCTTGCTGAATACTCTGGGGGCCGAGGGAATAATCAAAACACTGCAAGAGCCAGCGAGGAATACAAACTCCAGTTAAGAACAAAGAAAATGGAAATCAATGGCAGGATATGCAGATTTTTTTGACAGCTCGACACGCAAATAATCTTTTGGGAGTTTGCCCTCTGTTGCCTTTGCCAGGTTAAAATAACAACTGAGCAGGGAAATATAAAATGCAGTATGCTGAAGAGAGGGCACAGCATAACACCTACTTAGTTCTGTGTGAAGGTGTTCCAAAACAATCAATAAAGAATGTGCTGCATTGCAAGCAAGGCTGAAACGGCTACCAATCTCAGGAATTCATTTAAAGCTAAACACTGTATTATTTAATAGCACTTCATGTTTTATGCACAGTTGTATGTGTCATTTTGTCGACACTTGAGAAGCTTGAGCAAAATCTCCATCTTATGGGCGTCTTTCTTGAAGCAGCTGAGTAAGGTGTAGTCTCTCATCACAGATTCCAGCATCTCTGGCAGCACATCGTACTGGATCAGGCCTTGTTCGCTGTATGCTGTGGTCATCACCCCCTCGTCCAACATCTGCGCGGAAAACATTTGGAAAAACGGTGGAAATATTAAGAAAAAGAAAGGCCCGTTTTGTCTACCAGTGGTTCTAAAGTGAAGGACAGTAGTAAATTTCTAGTATTCTGTAATAATTTGTATTGTCACAATAATTACACAGTAAAATGTATTTTACATGCCACTCCAGGTTTAGTTATATAACAGTAATCCAGAAGTGGAATTTGGCCCACCTTCTTGATGAGGACCACCACCCCTTGCTCCAGACTGATCAGTTTCTCAGAAACCCACTTGGTCTTGTTGAGCAGCATGTCAGGAGCATCATTGTAGCGGTCCAGCGTGGTCTGCAGGTACACCAAAGGCTCGATCCACGACTGGACCAGCATCAGCACAGAGTGGAGCAACCATTTGTCCTGCGGGGCACACAGATGGAGACATAACTGACCCCAAAGTTGTCGTTAAACAGAAAGACGGTATGGAAATCACACTACAAAACATTTCACAGCCACAGTGGAATTGACTTTGCTCTATCCATGTCCTGGTGGGAACATTTTTTTTTTTTTTTGTGATGAATGTGCCATTTGAACTCCAGGATTTCTGTATGATAGTAATGAACAGAAGCAATCAAAAAAGACTGAGCTTCGTAACGGCATGGCTTCTGATCAAGGGCTCGTCAGCTATAAAACATCCAGCAACTAAAATAGGCTGAAATGTCGTGGGTGAGGCAGTCGAGCCGCTTAGCAGAGCAGACTCTAAAGCAAGTGCAAATGACCATTGACCAATGATGGCCATTAAACCGCAGAGCAGGCAACATTTCCACAGAAAGGGCATAATTATTAACATAAAGAAGAGCTTTGCAGTGTGCAGTTTCAAAGATCACACTTACTATTATAGTGACATGACTTCAACCTACAGTTTCAATACTGCTCTGAGAAACTGCCACGCATACTTGGCCTCTGTTAGTTGAAGGAGGATTATTGCAGAAATTTCCATTAACCAGATTACAGTTTACGTCATCCCAATCACCCGTCACTGGCCTTTCCCTAAGTGGCTCGATTAAATTTGCAGCCTCCTGTCAAGCTGACCTTTGGCCTAAAAGACTATGCCCTGTTGGGACAGTAGTCAAAACCTCAGTAGGCACATACACATTTGTTGAAATATTATACAGGCGGGTATATGCATGAGATTTGAGGACCTTACGTCGTAATTATTGCAAACAGCCCATCATTCAGCGGCTGGCAGGGGCAATGGAGGAGAGGTTTACTTGCACACTTAGGGGCTGTTATTAGATTACAAAGAGCAAGCTTGGGCTCTTAGCAGCTTCAAAATGATTTGTGTGCAGACCTGTGCATGCAAACAGTCATGCATTAATGCCAGCTCGAAGCCTGCAAACACTCACTCACACGCACACACACACACACACACACACATACGCACACAAGCACAAATGCACAAGAAATATTAAGTCCACTAGGATGCACAGAGACAAACAGACACGCAAACACAAATCCATGCACCCATGTAGACACACAGAAACCTATACAGACACTCACACAAGGAAACTGCCTCTGTACGAACACACACACACGTATTGACATTCTTAACAGATTAAGATCAAAGCCCTGACACAGGAAACAATAATATGCCGTGGTGTTCAGAGGCCATGTACTCACAGATATCTGTTGGATTTCACTTCTGGAGCTGGGGATGGGTAAGGATTTGGTGATGCAGTCATAGCCAGCTTGGTTCCTCTGGAGCTGCAATGGAAACGGGACAAACATCTCCTCCTACAATTAATACAAGAATGTGGAAAAAAGAAGGGAAAACATAAAAAAAACACATACGGGGGCAGGGGAACCTCTGGCCTCTGGACTGTTGCGCTTTCCAAGGGAAATGGACAAACAATTATTTCTTTTGTTGAAGTAAAAGGCAAACCAGAATGCCTAAGTTAGTCTGCGTGGATGTGTTCACAGTGCTGAAAAAAAAGCTAATCTCAAGAGTCATTACAGCTTGAAACATGCTAAACTAGATGAGATGCAAGGACAAATGTTCTTGGATAAAGATCCCTCTTCTTCTCTGTATTGGAAGCCCAACAAGCAGCTTTCACAAGACCACATTCTGACAGAGTTACTCAGGCAACTTTTGCGACGAGCAGGCTAACAGCCAAAAAGCGGAAACCTCATTCAGAAGGAGAATTTGAGCAGAGCTGCTAGCAAATAAAATTGTTCCAAAATGAGCCGAAGTAAAACCTGATGTGGAAGCTTAGTGACCGCAAGTGTCGGTGTGATCTGACCTTCTTGGTGGACATTACCAAGCACCTCTCAGAGCCGAACCTCGAGCTCCAGCAGCTTCTCAGCTTGTGAAATTAAAGCTGTGGCAACTGGAAAGAGGAAATGCTGCCCCAAACTTGTAAAAACCAGCCGCAAATAGCATCATAATCATCATCATCATCATCACTTCCATCTGACATCAGACGCCTCACCACAGAGAAGCAGTTCCCATCATTGCAGAGGTCATCAATAATTAAGCATGGCCCTCAAAGGATGTTATAAAAATTGAAAAGGCCCCTGATAAGAAAAAAGGTTCCTGCCTCTGGTTTAGTATACAGAATTAAAAAAAGCTTTCATCTTTTTTTTTCAGTTTACTCTCAATTTTCATACGTGAAGGTTATGAGCAGCCCTATTCAGATCTGTGTTTTTTTTACAGAGTTATCTTAGTATCAGACGGCGTGTTGAAATAATTACACTCCTAACCTTAAAAGAAATTTTTTTAGAAAAAATTCTAACCGATTTGAAAGCCTTTGGTTCTCATGGGTGTAGAATTACGAGAACACACAGTGGCAGACACGCGAGAAAGACAGATGAGGGAGACGGTGACAAAAGCAGCCGATCTTTACCACAGGAGACACGTTTTGTTCTCCAGCATGTTCTCATCTGCAGACCCCATGCAGCGCCTTCTCGGCAACAACCCCATCACATTTCAAAGATCATTTTGGATCTGGAGCCTCGGAGTGAAGGGGATTCAACAGGCTGCAGAAACCTGTCCTCTCGCTGCTGCAGCGTATCATTATCACATTTGTATTACTCCACTGTAGGCCTGGTTCTTCAATAAAACATCTTTGGCTCAGAAGGGAGATAGAAGATTACTTTGAAGCCCGGCAGTGAGGCGATGATCATGTCAGAATCAAAAGCAAATAGCACGCAGTATCTTAGAGGAAGTGTCAGTGCTTTTGGTCCGGCGTACTGCGAGAAAGGCCAACAAAAAGTCATTTTGCCCTCACTATCAACCCTGTCTCCTGGGAGTTACATTTATGGACAACTAATCTGCATTCATAACTACATTGTGGTGACAACATAATGTTCTTTCTTTTCTTGCTATTAGTGCGGTCTGTAATATCTTAATTTCCCTGGCATGGGATCAATAAAGTTATATCTTATCTTATCTTATCTTATTTTATCCTATTGTACAGTGCTTGGGTCACAGAGAGGTGGTCGGGGTGGATGGCGGCCGTACAAAGTGCAGGAATGTGACACCGGAATCCAGTTGTCTATACAGCGGCTAGGTTTTCTGCATCAAAAGCACTTTGTTTGTTGTTTTTTCTATATTAAAAACTAACCATAATCTTTCCCTATCATTAACCGAGCGCTGTCAACATTTTTACAAATTCCCAGGTGCATTGACTAACAACATTTTCTCATTGTGTTAATAGAAAATGTGGTTATGTTTCCTTCAAAACAGATTTGCTGTTGCAGGTTAGTTCTAGGAGAGAACTCACTCCGAGTGTTGCTAGATTACATGCTAGATGTGATGATAACGATTATACAGCCTTGGACGTGTAGGGCTCGCTGTCTTTTTGATGTAAGAAAAATGAATTTCGTTGTTCTCTATAGGACTTGATTTTATTACGGTTCCTTTTAGTTCTATGTAAAAAGTGATGTTGTACAGCTTCTCAGACGCAAAACATTGCTGTCACTGTAGCCTTTGCCCGAGGCTGCGTTTCGACAGCACTGCTTTTCAAAATGCTGATTTCACATTTCATAAAAATTATCTAACTCATGCCCGACTTTAGGGGACAAGAACATCCCCACTGTAGGTAATGGATTTTCTTAGATTTCCTCTCAGTTGAATCCTCCCTTTCTAGGCACAATGAAAATCATTCCTATTGTCAGGTGTTACTCAGTGTGAAGTGTGATTCAGTTTCTCCCGAGGCTATACACATGTTAAATCGAAGGTTTGGTGTGTGGCGAGAGCCTGCGGAGACAACGGCTCTGTTGAACGGTCAAAACGTGCTAAAAAGGCAAAGATTCATTTCGGGGCAAGGGTCGGCGTTACTCACAAACAAAGAGCACGATTCCTCTGAGACACGGTATATGAGCTCAGCATGCTGGATGACTCGGTCCAGAAGCTTCTCTTGGGAGATGGAGGTGCAGCGGGAGAAGGTACCCTGCTCCTCCCTGCAGTCCAGTGGGACGCTTACAGTAAGCAGATAGGGCCAGAGCAATACAGCCCATACACCCCGCTGCATGACTGAAGAAAACCACACACACACACACATAGATGTAACAAATGTTCACAAGTAAATACTCATGGAAACAAGGACAAAACACAAAAAGCCCTCTCATCCTGCATCTTTATTCTGTGCTGTGGTACTCCTGCATTTTACTGCTGCCATAATTTATATCTGTCAATACAATTACAAAAGGCCTTTCTGTCTCCAGGTGATGCATTACCTGTCATTGTGTGCATTCTGTCGGTCTTCAAGTCTTCCTAGGTTGTCTCTCATGCTGACTTCTTTTATAAAACCTGACCGGGCCATGAATTAAGGAAAAGGTCAGTTTGGTCTTGCGTAGGTTGTTGTAAAAAGATACCGGTCCACCCGAAGCAACACATTTCTTGTCTCATGCATAATAAAAACATGGTAATTACAATCAGGCATGCCAGGCCTAACCGTTTTTGCGCTTCAACGTTTACAAACTGGAAATTTGTCTATGTGGCAATACGAAATCAACCGACCTCAATTTAAAAATAAAAATGTTTTGTGCATTTGTATTCCAGCCAGCATCCTGGAACCATTGGCAAATAATCCAAGAATGAAGACTGAGACTGATTAGATTTATCAGACAGAAGCTCAAAAAAGGAACGGGCTGAAAAATCCCTCCTTTCAGCTGAGTTAAGTATGTAATGTAGATTTGAACACGCATGACAGAGAGACGGCGGCAGAAAAGGCGGCGTAGAACTGCAGCAGACACGGCAGAAAGGGGCTGAATGAACGAGAGTTGGAAATCACTGGAATCTAACAAAACCCCACAAATCTTCCTTTTTATTTTGACTTTCATATTCCATTTTGCTCAGAAAACCACGGGTGTGTGAGAGTAGGTCTGCCCAGAAGCTATGTTTTCCCAATTGTAATGACTGTGTTTAGCTGTCATACAAGAAGGAAGCTCATATTGAGTAGTAATCCTTGTCTGCTTGAAACAGACTCTATTTTTTTTTTTTTGCTGCACTACTTATTTTTTTTCCCTTTAAATCACTTCTGTTACAAGTGTACTACAACTGGAAGCTTACCAGGGCTGAGTTGTCTGTCAGTTTATGGTAATAAATCCATCCATGTATTTTGGATACAAATTACAGAACATTTCTGCCTCATACACATAAAATTGAATAAAATTGTCTTTTATTGTTCGGTATTAAAAAGGATAAGACTGCATTCTTCAGTGAGGTTTTTTTTTTTTCATGGACTAAACCATGAAGAGAAGGACAACAAGAGGCTTGAGCTCAAGTGTTTATTATTAAAGATGGACAGGGGATCAGAAAGTGGGGGCTGATGGGGGTCATGTTACTAAACTTGACGTTGCACACATGCATCCTCAAGACACCTGGCGCCTCGTGTCTGTCAACCTCTTACATATGAAACAATGTTCTCTTCTTCTTTTACGCCTTGGTCTTTTCCTCCTCCACCTCCTGTGGCAGGTAAGCAGATTTTCACAATTTAAACACACCTCTCGCAAAAAAACATCTTGTTTTCTTCAACCTCCTTATGTTAAATCCTATCAAGTGTGAAAACTGCACGTTGGTAAAAATACAAAACATCCCAATTAATGTGATGAGACTCAAGTCATAGTTGTGACTACAACTACATACATGAGGGTATTTTTGCTCTGCCTAATCTGATTTGGGGATCTGCCAAAAAGGTGGAGTGTTTGTAGCTCAACCTATACAGGTTTAACCTAATTTCTTGTTCATGCTACATTCTTTAAATGCAGGCTAAAATAATGTACACAGTATGTTTTGTGCATCTGAACCTTTAAAAGGTTGCTTTTTACACATTAGGTTCCATCAAAGTATCTTCATGCACATTTCTTGGGGTGGCAGTCCTCCATAAGGACTTGACAAGGTGCCCTTCTGGGTGCTGCGCCGTGGCAACCATTCACTCTGACATCTCTCCACATCAACTGCATGTATATGTATCTCTGTGTAACTGTGTGTGTGTGTGTGTGTGTAATCAGTGAGTAAAGATGAACTTCCGCCAAAGGGCATTAATAAAGGAATTCTTCTTCTTCTGAAGTAATTCTGTTAGAGAAGGTTGGTGGAAAGGGCAAAACTCAAAAAACTTTCGATTTTGCAAAAAACGTTTTTATGCCTGCTTGAGGTGGCTAGTGCCTTTTTTCAAAAAAGAGTTAGGCCCTATGAATGAGAGATGGGAACACCACAAATAAGTTCTGACATAGCGACCATTTAACTTACATGAGGGAGGAAGAAGAAAAAGATGAAGAAGAAGCTGTTTCTGCAGTTTAAAACATCTCCTCGATGCTTCACACATGTCTGATGTGCCATTTCTCACATTTATTCATGAAACAGACAGAAATGTCATATTTCCATTGTGTTTTCTACACTTTTTTTCATGTAAGAGTAGGCCATTAAGTGTCAGGCTTGGATATAATTAGGAGTGAAAGAAGTATTCAGATCCTTTATTTAAGTAAAGTACTAATATCACAATGTGAAAATACTTAAAGGATGTAAGTATTATCAGCAAAATGTACTTCAAGTATCAAAAGTAAACACAAGAAGCATCTTAATCAAGTTGTTGTAAAACTTTTATAATAAGTACTTTAAAATGCAGTAAATTCATAGTTGAACTTTAATGTGCTTATTAAAAAGTGTATTACTTTTTACTACCAACAATCGTTGGTGCAATACTTCTAAGCGCACTTTAATCATTTTACATAAAAGTACGCTATAAATACTGGAATGTAGTATTTTGTAGTGGGATTTAGGGAGTACATGTAAAAAAATGTAGAAAATACACTTTTACAAAGCTTTATTTAATACTCTTCACAGACAGCACTGTTGTTTGTAATAAAACTATTTCTAACCATATTAAAATCTATTCTACTGAGTAAAACGTAAATATATACAATAGTAGTGCACTTTGAATTCGTTGTGATACACTATATATAAGTATGCTTCACTGGTTGAATGAACTTACAGTGAATCAGACAGTGTTTATTTGTTCTTTTCTGGAAGAAAGGCTGTCAGTGGCCTCCGTGGAGAGTGTACTGGCATCCTGGATCTCAATGTAATTCACCCGCAGCAGCAGACAGGAGAGCTCTTCAGGGGTCATAGAAAACCATCGACTACCCTCTGCCCTCCACGGAGGACATCTCTATCTCCTGCAGCCTCTGCAGAGCCAAAACCGTTCTGGAGGGCTCTTCTCATCCTGGACACCGCCTGTTTGACCTGTTGCCCTCTGGCAGGCGCTACTGGACCATCAAAGCTTGGACCACTAGACTTGACAACAGTTTCTCTCTCTGGGCCGTAAGTACACTTAACTCCAAACAGCACCGGATGACGTCTGAAGTGCAATACGATGACTGTCTTTCTAATGCAATAATTACATTCACACTCACACTAAATACACTCATTCTAGTGCAAACCCACACTGTATTTATTTATTTCACTTAATATTCCAGAACCGGTGTTGCAGCCTGTAGATGTTTTGTGTTTGCCGTGTTTCCTTATGTCTTTTTATTACACTGATGAGTAGCAGCGCTCCTAATTTCACTGTATACTGTGCAATTACAATAAAATGTTTCTATTTCTATTTATTTTCAACAATAAAAAAGTAATGCAATATGCAGCTTGCTAGCATTTGAGCTGCAATTTAATGTATTCATTACAAACGTATTACATTATTATTAACACCAGAGAGTGAACAAAAGTTTTAAAAGGTAAGTGGTTAATAATATGCATTATTCCTGAGTGGGCTTAATAGAATACATCACTGCTAAGTTTTTTATATATTTTTACAAAACTTTCTTTAACAACTCTGACGGGAAAATGTAACATATTAAACATAAATGAATGTTTACTGGACACTTACGTACGTAGTCTGTGTACTACAAACACAATTCTCAAAAGGAGGCTCGTATCTATTTAAATATAAATGTAAGACGAGTACATTGTGATAAACTAAAGCATTAAGTGTTCCTTTAAGGCTTCTGCACTCGTCGAAGGATTTTGCAGAGATAACTGGTTCTCACAAGACAGCGATGCTGCAACCGTATGATGATCCCATAGAACGCATCCCAATTTTTTCACATCTACTGAAACGAGCCAATGCCGTGTGGCAATGATGCCCAATCACAGAAAGAGTGATTTGCACTCTGAGCAAACCCACAAGCACCTTTTCGAAATACTTGAGAACCCCTTTAGGCTGCAACTGCATTTCATGTCAACCCAACCACACTAGTGGAACAACATCACACCACCAAGCCTTGATGTCCAAACTAACACTAAATACCATTTCTAAAGACAAATTTTGCAGCCTGTGCGTAGCACTGACTATCAATTATTAATATACTGTGGAAACAAATAAATAAAAGAGTTATGGACACAGCTGTGGGTGCAAGAAGTAATATTCGGCAGAAATGAAATAACTGCCACTTTAATAGCAGTATAAAACATCACCAAAGCAGACAAAACAGAGACATATAAGCTATGTAAACTCCACAATGGCTGCAGCCACGAACACACATTGAAAGCAAAGAGAACTGTACAGTTTTTACACACCACAACACTAAGTTAGGCAAGTGGTCGTCTCTGTAGTTGCCAAAGGCCCCTCACCTGTCATTCTGTGAGCCTTGGGCACCGCAAAGTCCTCAACAGTCTGCTCTTGGTTCAACTTCTGTGCTTCTCAGTCCGTATAACCAGTCCTCTTAGCCCCTCAGGCCCACTGCGCTCCTCAGAGTTTCCAAACATTTTGAGCTAAATGAAGCTCTGTAGTCACAAATGTGACAGAAACATGTCTAACATGTGGCCAACATTGTGAAATGGTCACAGTTTGCTTGGTTTAGGCACCAAAAATGCTTGATTGGTCTGCACTTTGCCACCTTGCTCTGAGGGGCATGGCTGGGAATGATATGAACACAACAAGTAGTGACAGAACTGTAAGTGACTTATGCTACAGTGACAGACTTTCTTTCTACTGAGGCCACTATATTTGAAAACAATATATTAATACAATCCATCACTTAATAAATAAAATAAATACAAAGCCGACCATAAGTCGTGCATTTAAACACGGGTCCACTAATACAGGCAGTAAGGATGAAAAAAAAACCTTTGCAATGAGTAAAGACAGATAGAATACGCCTAAAACAAGAGCTTACAAATTAGATTTCCCAGGAAATGGGGCATGTTTCACATCATTTGGAAGTTTCTCAGCTGTGAGCACAAAGACTTTCTCACTCAGAACACGTTTTCGACCACTAAAAACGCCAAACGGGATGGCCTTTAAACTGAGGTGAGGCTCCAAGTCCTCCTGCAGTTCTTTCCTCCAATAGTGTCTCTAATGAGTCAAGAGACAGCACAATTATAGATCCAGCCTTTGTAAGAACCTTGTTAATCCTGATCCTATCAGGGGCAGCTATGCTGTTACCCCAACATACAACAGATATTTTGGGAAATATCAGTAGTTCCTTTGTCTAACTAATATTAAGGTTCAGGTAATGATCATCATACCAGCTGTTAACCTTCTGTCTGTACTGCATGTCTTCCCCTCAATGTTTAGTGTGAGGGTGATGAGGGCAGAATCGTCACCTTGCCGCCCGGCTGTCCCTGCAATCAGCTGTGTAAAGGTGACTAAAGAAGTTAGAAGATAAAACTGTCTATAATTTGCACAAGTGATGCTATTTACCTGCGTGCTCCTTAATTGCTGTATCCCTTGACTCTGGTTTTTGTAAATACAGTGTTTCTTAAATCTGCTCGGCAGCTTTGAGGCATCTGAGTTTGCATGAGGGTAATTTGTATCCTCGCATTTTTTTTCCTCCCTACGCTGAATTTAAACGTGTTCTGTGTGAGGGCTTGTTTGGAGCTTTTATCTTTTCAGGCCTCTCATTTTCATTTTAATGAGCACTTTACATTTTTACAGCAACAGCGCGACTGTTCCCATCTTCTGTTCGCATCCTCATCCCTACTCTTAGACTGGCAGGCCGACGCTGAACTAGCCCTCCCTAATTTCTGATGCCAGATGGGTTTGAGAACAGGTGTTTCACCAGCACATTACACAGCTTTCATCAATTACTGTAATAGTACATCTTCAATACATCTAACTACCTCTTAATATTTGTCTAATAGTCACTTGTGAAAGATATGCTTTCCGCTCTAAATTGCTCCTCAGGTTCTATCCAGCACTCAAATCAAACTGCTGCCACAATTTCCTGAGGATTTCATTTCCTTAGACTGCTTTCAGGGTTCATTACGAAAGCTTAGAACATCTGTTCTTGCAATTATCTTTTTAATGCTGTTATGTCGAGATCACAAGCTAATTGTTTTGTTATCTCGAGATAACAAAAGGCAGATTTCTAGAGATAACAAGATAATTTGTCACGAGAAAAAGACTCGTTTTCTCAAGCTTACTGGGTAATCGTGGAGAACTCAGAAATGAGTGTCTGGTTTCTTTTGATCACACCTGTTTTCAGCCTTCACGGGAGGATTCATCACCGAACCTCGACTGAAGCACAGTCTGATGGGTTGATCAGTAACGGTAATCATTCATCTGACATTTTCATCTTGAATCAGTTGCTTGGTGCCATGAAATTCCTGGTCTCTGATAAACATTGGGAGTAATAAGAGGAAGTAATGAGGATCTTTTGTTTTCTTGTGGTAACCGGTTGATTATCTCGAGATAACGTAGCGAGTTTTCTTGAACTAAACAACAAATGTTTGAAATGGCAGCAAAAAATAAGTAAATAACCACAAGCAGGCCGTTCTTGGCATCCGTAGTTCATGGCTACAAAAACTCAAAGTATGACGCCCTCCACCTCAGTTTAGCCTGCGGTCTCTCTTCCTCCCTCTCTCCCTGTGGCCCAACTCCAATCCGATTCCTACACCCTCCCACTGCGTGACGGAGTGAAACTCTGCGTGGAGTCGCTCTCGCGGCTGTGGAGTCTCCAAAGGAAACAGAAATATTGGTCAGCGTGGTGTCCAATCAACGTGTTTCGGCTGCGGCGACATGTGTTGCTATCCATCACCTGCTGCAGCGTCGGGAAAGAGTGCCCATTCACTTACATTTGCATTCTGGTGTTTACAACAATAGCTCCGACATGTCTTTATTATTAACTTTTATAAGACTACATTGCTGCCATGAATGTCATAGTAAGCTTGTGAAAAACTGGGAATTGGATAAACAAAACTGACTCCCATGCTCTTTTGCATGGCTGTAGGGGCAGCACTGGAACTGGGCCTGTGTGTCTGTGTAATCGTCTGAATGGAGACAGGTGTGCTGCAGCCAGAGCAGAGGGCCACCAGCTGCATCCCATCCTGGAATCAAGCCTCCTACAGCTCTGCCACATCCACCTTGCCAGATCATAGTGCCTGCTCAGTCAGCCTGTGTTTCTAGCCTTTCTACATGGTATTTGCTCATTGCTTGTTGACCCTGACTAATCCTGTTTTTTTTCCTCTGCCTGCAGTCTGGTCTCCTTAGCTCTGGCCCCCGTCTGCAACCCCTGTCTTGTCAGCCCTGCTCCCCTGTCTCTGACCTCCGCTCAGCTTATCCCCGGATCCTCCCCGGCGTCTCTGCTTGGGTCGGCCCCGGCTCATATAGCATTCTATTTGCCCTGCAATAAAATACCTTACATTTCATACCTGACTCTGTGTCTGCACTTGGATACACAGGCTTAGCCCCTTCACACTGTGTGTGTTTTGAATTTGTCTCACCAAAATATCAATTATACCAGCGACGACAGAAGCTGTGCACTGTCAATGTGTGCAATGTTGAGAAAGTTGCGCTGCACCTTTTTTCCTGTCAGATGTCAATTGTATCACCAGAACCACAGACACACCTTTGGCTTCTCTCTGCAACAAGTCATCACACTCATGAAAACTGTATAATGTGCTTTACAAGAAAACAAACTGAAGTTTAGCTCTTACAGCAGCGTGCAGCTGTAAGGTGTCATTGCTAGTTTCCGATCAATGCGGGTGGCACTTTCACAGCCAGCGCCCATGTTGTGTGAGGTGAGGTGTGATCAGGTGCATTGTTGGCACGTTGCTATCTTGAAACAGCACAAAGTGATCGTGCCATTGATCAACAAAAAACTGGTCTAAAGACAACGGAACGGCATTTTCCTCCTTTTTAAAGGCTGCATTGTTCAGATACACACTCGCTTTACCTCAGGGAGCTTTGGTGGATTCCTGCTGCCCCCGCTTCCTCAACAGAAAACTTCTTGCCACTTCTTCAACTTGCTGAATCCACCGTTCAAATAGCCATGATGCTATCACCTGTTACCAATGAACCTGTTAACCTGTAATTTTCCAGAAGTTTTAGGACAATTCCAAGTCCCACCTTGTTTGAAACGTGTCGCTGCATCAGAATAGGCAGATATTTACAAAAATCTATCAAGCGGATGAGGTCAAACATTCAATATATTGTCTTTGTACTGTTTTCAATTGAATATATGACAAAAAGGATTACGAAGTCATCACATTCTGTTTTATTTATGTTTTACATGGCATCATGACTATTTGGGAATTGTTTTCTTGGAGGTTTCTTTTAAAACAGCTTATCCCTGCACCAAGTGGCACTTCTGATTATTCTGAACAAAATACTGAGGATAATACTGAACACAATGTTGCAGTTAAATGAACTGGATAAGTATATTTCACTGAAACTGAAAAAAAAAAAATGTGTGTGCCACTTTTACGGTTTTGACAGTTGCCATAATATCTGCACTATTACGCTGCTCTGATGTCCCTCCCCCCCAATGTGTGGTGCTAATTTCATGAGGTAAAAATGTGAATAGTGACAATTCATTCAGTGTTACCTTTACTCTGAGCAACATTTTGTGTTCCACTGTTTCATTTGCACATAACAGCTGAATTCACCCAACAGTACAGCCTTTTTTTTTCTATTTTGGAGGTGAAAATTGCATTCACCAAAGCGACTTGCAAAGATATATGCATTAATCAAAACACAAGAAGGAGGCACTGGCACCAAACCTTTGTTTCTATTTGCAAAAGGAAGTCCCCATGTAATACCATGTCTGGCACCTACAGTACCGAGTGTATTGTCTTAATTTCAACGTGATCCATCAGGGAAAAAACATATTTATTTGTGTCTTAAATCTGAAATAACAACAAGGAATGTTGATATAGCATGAAATCCAAATGCTATAGTACATTTGTCTTCTGAACACAAGTGATTGTCTTTGCATTAAACTCTGCCCTAGATTCCAAAGTCAATAAAGGGCTGCAATATATCAATGATTTTCAGTATATTTCAAAACGGTTCACCATCTCAGCCCCTTTTTCACTTGTCTTTTTCTGATGTTCTTTCAAGGATGGGCTTTGCTGAACACAATGTGTGCTCTTTTTCTGCAGCAGCCTGCAGACTTTCGCACATTCACAAATGCAAAGGATGTATTGACGTCCACCGTGGAATTTCTCTGGAACATGTTCCCATACAAAACCCAGCCCTGAATCCTTGAAGCTGCTGCTGCTTGCTCCTACTTTACTTTGTGTTAGAGCAAAGTGCATGGCTCACACAGCCACGCCGCTATGCCATAGCGTTATTCTCACTCTCCAGGGGTCCTTGAGCTGCGTAGTGCACTCAATGGAAATTCATGCCTCACACGAATTCAGGTTTGTTTGAGGTAAAATACCATTCAGTGCTTAAAGTACACAATTTTTGGCTTGTGTTAAATATTTGCGTGTCACTCCTATTGTACATGACTAGTGATTTTACCCAAAAAAGTCGATGCTAGTTTTTGTTTACCTTACCTTTAAAGCATCAGTATGCCCTTGTGGTTGGAAAGAGCTTTCCTCCCGATGTTAATACCGTGATTGCATGCCATATCTGTCATGCTATGTCCATGCCTGTAAGAGTAAAAGCCCACTCTATCCCCCCAGTATACTGGGAAGAGTGCACACATGCATATTAATACCTCTGACTCTGACAGACTCTTTGACAGAGGGTTGATTGGCAGCTCCTGAATTGGGACATATTGCTCACTTACTGGATGATGATGTGTGTGTGTGTGTGTGTGTGTGTCTCTGTGTGAGTGTATGTGTGTGTGAGAGAGAGAAGACAAAGGTTAAAAGCTTAGAATGGCTCAGCAACAAGAGGTTTTACATAGAGTATGCAGAATGCAAGCAACCTTACGTGTATGTATGATTGAGTGGAAGACAATTGAAACAAATACCATCACTGGATATTTCCCAAATACAAGAGTGGAATGGAAACAGTGGAATTCATTTTGGCATTGCAGCATAAAATATGCTTTTATTATGTCAAATGTACCAAACATACTGTTCAATTCTTTCATGTTCACTTTCCATTCTGTGTTTCAGTAATATTTTTTTTTCTAATATGATGTATTGTTCTTTATCTTGTATTATTGTACAGGTACTCAGGCCTCCATTGAAAATAAGATATACATCTCAATGGCAATTAAAGGTCATATGTTGCACAAATGCGAGTCATAGAGTTTATTGTTATTTATTTCTGTTGGCCGATGCCTCCTTCTCTTTGGTAGGGCATGTACAATGTATGTATGGTTAGAAGAAATATAGCTTTTACCTGAATTCACCTCAGCAGTGCATTCCATGTGCATCCCTGTGTGGAGCCTTTTCTTCATGGTCAAGAAGGGAATTTTGGCATTTACTGGCAAGGTTATTAATTTTGCTGTTAAACAGAGGGGAAGTCGGAAATGATTAAGATGGAGCCTTTTCTATGCGTTTTAGCCTTTTGGTCTGCAGAAGTTTAAGGTCAAAGACAACAACGCTTTTGGAAAACTCTATTGTGTAGACGGGGAAGTGGAGTTTTTGGGAGTGTCTGCAGTTATCTTCTTTGTTTAAATGAGGGGACATTAAGTGCAATGGTGGTCGTGGCCAAAGTAGTGCAGGCGCTAACTTTGCCAACAGGATTTTTTACATGTTGACACATACATGTGCAGTTACTCTTTCATTGAGGAACAGAGGTGTCAGACTACCATGGCGAGAGCTGGCCATGCCTTAACCACAGTAGCTGCAGTTACAGGTAGCCAATGTTTGTAAACTTCTGATTGGCCTACTTGGCCTAAATGTCAGGGTTACATCACTGCCTGTTGGTTTGGGATGCTCTTGACATGGCTTCACTTGTGTTTTTGCATTCTATATGGACAGAAATAAAACAAACAAACAAACAAACAATGCATCTGGGGCTGGGATTTTCTTAGAAAAGAGGAGGGAAGAAAGTATTTTAAGAAATACCATTGTATGCGTAGACAAGGCATGCATAACAGTGGGCATGCTTGACAATTACTGAACGTATGATTCAGTGTTTAAGATTGACAGGAAATCAGCGGAATCGAGCAGCATGGCGCACAGCTCATGCCTGCTTTTCTTACCAGCTGTCTTGTTGTTGATGTGCAACAATGTAATCACTGGTGGCATTAAAACACACAATACTGTTGACTTCATTTCAGGCTTCAAGGAGACAAAGTTACTTGTTCAGCTCTCACCCACGCTGTAGCTACCAGATTGTCCTTATTTGTCTGGGTTGATGAATTATTATCGTATCATTTCATGTGAGAAAAACCATAAAGAAGTTGGATGATTAGCCTCAGGTCTGCTCCATGCCTTTCTTATCCGTTCATGAGACGAGTGAAGTGGAGAAAACAGGCTATGTAAGCTTTTTAATGAGAAATTTGAGATACAAAGAGACACTCAATTCTGTAGTGCATTACCAACAGTCCTGGGGCAACTGAGAAAACCACACATTTGTATGATTTTATGTCTCTTTATAATAAATCCGGTCGTTGTGTGTGTCTGCGTGGCTCTGTGTGACTGCATGTGTATTTGTGGGTTTGCATTTGCATGCTGACAAGCATGTGTGCATAAGTTGTTTATATTTTCTGCATAGAGACGACAAATAAAATGTGAGAAATATGTGCTTAAAATGATAATTTCTTGCATCTTAGTGAATGTGATTGCACAGAATGAATTCATTTTCATCAACTACTTAACTTTTCTCCCAGCAGCCTTTTTGTTCCATGTAATAGACAAAGTGAGGAACGTGTTAAATGACCTGTTCATTTAAGTCAATGTGTATAAAGCAATGATCTTTTCATTAGCAACAGCTGTGACAAAAAAAAACAACAAAAAAACCCCACTTTTTTTTGTCACATGCTGGGATATGAAAAACATGTCTTATGGACCAATGACAGCCTCAATTATTTTAACTCACAATGAAGAGTTGAAAAGTGCACAGCCAGCATCCTGAAAATAGTTCAGCAGATAAGGCAAAAAAAAAAAAGTCTTTAATGCTTTAGAATGCAAATTTTCTAGTTTATACCAATTTAGTTTATAATTAGTGTGACAATGTCTCTCTCTTTCTCTCTCTCTCTCTCTCTCTCTCTCTCTGTCTGTCTCTCTCTGTCTCTCTCTCTCTCTGTGTGTGTGTGTGTGTGTGTGTGTTTGCATTGGATTGAGCCTTTGGATGAGAAAAGACGATGAAATTGTGAAATTAATGTATTTCTCTTGTATTCTAATTCCCGTTCAATTTCAATATACAGAAACATCAGAAGACACAAATATTATACTAACTGACATTTACATAATAAATCAACGTTATTCACCGTATTATCTACTCAAGTCACTTCTGCTTTCATGCGCAGAGCTCGTTAGAATACTTATAAGCCCCCCTCATTCAGCCATCAGACAACATCCACAGGCTGAACCAAATGAGAAAATCATTCTCTATAATAAAGATGTTTTTGACATAGAATGCAAGTTCTTTTTCTCCTTATTATGATTTTGCACCACACCAAACACCATTTGACCCATGCCAAACTAATAGTTGGAGTTCACATTCATTTTTCCCTCTTTGATTTCTGTGGGTTGACAGAAAACCGCTCGCTCATCAGAGGCAGGGCACTGGAGAGTTGCAGATGACAGTTCTGGGCTGATCCATTACCACTTTGCCCTGGGCTTAATTACCATCTCCCTCCAGTAACATGCAACACTCTCTCCATCGAACGCAATCTTGCACTAACTTTTCACTGCGGTTGCAGCAGGAGCGCCACTTCTGTTTCCCCTGCTTTTACAATCCCCTCCCTGCGGGGGCCTCCGGCGGAGCACACCTGCACGCGCAAAAACAACAATTAGGGAGCGATCACGGTGATCACTGCTGATGAATTCAGCTTTGGAGCTTGTTATTTCCCAGTGGGATTTGGATGGCGGCGCAGAAGCAGAGGCAGCGGCGGCGACGGCGGAAGCACGCCTGTCTTGCCGTGATGCCACGTGTCATCTTTGACAAGTCTCGGGGGATAAAGGAAGCAGGCGTAAAGCTTTAAATCAAATTGGTCACACAGCCTTGCCAATCACTGTGGACAACGCATGCAGGCTCACAACCAAGGTGAAGCTGCTGTTACGTGTCTGGCGGTGAGCAATCTCCCCGCGCTCCAAAATGGAAATGAAACTGTTACACACCCACAGCTATTGAGGAAGGGATTTGCGTGGGTCGAGGTACAACTATACTCGATCGCCACTGTGGGAGAAGCTTTAGCTTTGCCCTTCTTCAAAGTGAGATTTACAAAAAGGAAATGCTTGGCTAGGTTTATTCAAAAGAAGCTCCTGATGGTGGGAAGACAAAAGGTACTTCACACTATCCTCCCTGGGGCACAGGTACTCTAAAGCTCCACTTCTCCGCTTTACTCCGTATTCTAAGTACATGCTCCCCCCTAGAGTGCACTGCACTCTCTCCTACTCCTGTCTCTCTTGCTCAATCTTTTACCTTTTTTCTTCTCCATTCTCTCTGCACCTAGCCATATTTCTCTCACTTAATTCCACTTGTCTTCTCCCTGCACGACCCGCCGTCTCTCCTGCTCGGCTTCTGCATCTCTCTCCTCCCCTCCTTCCCGTTCCTGCTCTCACCTTTAAGTCTCTCTCTCTCACCTCCTGCGTCTCCCCCCTCTGTCTCTCTGTCTCTCTCTGTGTGTGTCAGTCTGTCTCCAGCCACGTGTTGGCTAGCTCAGAGCAAAACCCTCTATTAACAGAAGCCAAGGCCAGATGGCGGCTCAGAGATGGATCATATCAACTCTGAAATTCTCTGTGAGTTGCAGGCAGCCTTTTTTTTTTCCTTTTCTTTTTTTTTTTTCTCTGCGAATCTCAAAAATAACTTGCACTTTACCATTTCACCTACAAACCCAGTGTGGGACTTGTTACTTAAATTACCATTTCACACCAGCTCAGAAATGATCAAACAAACCACTTATATCTAATATTGCTGTCATTCATCAGTAATATTAAAATGCAGATGGAGAAAACTTTGCTCAGAAAACATTTTTGGACATTATTCATCTTTTACTAGCTTTGTGAGCCAAAAACAATTCAAGAAATGGGAGTTTTTGTGCAGTTTTTTGGACATCTCTTTTCATTACACACTTGTTACAATATCAATTCTGTGTCCCCTCACTAAAGGCTGGCAAACTGTGATGGGTCTTGTTAACACAGAGACTTCAAATCCCCTGGCGACAGTGTTTATTCCCAAAGGGAATCTGCGGCTGTAGAAATGTAACATGTCTGCGAATCCCGGATGAAGAGAAGCAGGTACAATATATCCACAGGGAGAAAATCCTGCAGTCTGTCTAATGAGGCATGGCCAGACTATGCACTTTGGTCAGTTCAGGAGATGAGTGTGAAATTCCCCATTAAATAATGTGAATCTCACATTAAGAGGCCCTCCTGAGGCAAAGTGTCTGTAGTAGGGATGACTAACTCAATTAATTCACAGTCCCTCCGAAAGTTTCTTTCCAAATCAAGGACTTGTGTTCAGGTTGTGTGTGTCACAAAGCCCGTTTGTCCTGCCTGTGTTGTCACTGTGTGTGTGTGGGTTTCAGAAATGAGTGCACCAGAGCTCACAGGGTTGAGGCTGACTGACTTTGAACCGGCGGCCTGCCCTCAATACCAAAACAAGTCATCTGTTTCCTGTTTCGCGAATCCGCGTCTTTGCCTGCCATGCCGTGGTGATTGTCAGGTAACATTTAGAAAGCTCTCCCTCTCTCTCTCTGTTTGCCACGCTAAAGCTTCACTCTTGCCATTTTTTCCCCACCCGCCTCCGTCCTCTTCCTTTACTGCCGAGAAACAAGTTCATTGTGATTCGGAATGCAGTTCCACGGCTCAATGGCTTCTGTTTGAAATGAGATTTGAGAGAGTGAGCATGAGAGAGAAAGACAGAGAACCTCAAGCCGCCTCGCGTCTTGATGAATAAAAGATGGAGGCACTAGCGTCTTATAAACAACAACAGAGCATAATTAGTTCAGTTCTTTTTTATTTTAGGAACACTTTATGTGACATTTCCTTTGTGTGGCTGCTTTCATTACGCACGTCCTGCCTGCTTTACATGTTGTGTGGGCTTCCTCTCCCTCTTCCTTGCAAGTCAACAATACAACTGGAATAATATTTGCGTGCTATGCAAATGTAAACACTGACATACATTTCTGTACACTCTCACTTGCCCGGTTTGCTGTTGTAATGTAGCTTGTCCATACAGGAAAGAGCTAACTCGTTACAACAAACCAACACTGGAATTAATGATTAATCGTGCTATTTACATATGCCCTTGCAGAAACATCGGCTTATATGTGTGGTTTTCACAATATGTATTTTGCCTACCGGGCCTGAGTCAAACAATATTTGTAAATAATAAAGTGCTTGCCCCCCCTCAAAAAAGAAAAACATAAATACTTCATAAAAAATTACATAACAGCAGAATGAACTGTATCACCACTGAAAAACACTCCTCCACTAGTTTTACTAGTTTTAACACTGTTGATCCATTTCTCAAGACTGACCTCATATGGGATTCTTTGCATACAACATTTTACATATTTTTTATAATATTTTTTCTTTCTTTTCTGCTGAAAACGCACCTGTAATTTGGGCACAGACGATTTGTCCTCCTTGAATCCCCATTAGCTGTCTAATGCTTCCTTAAAAAGCCTTGTTAAGAGGCTATTTGTCGGACTTCTTGCATGTAGCGGGCTATTAATCGTCTTTTAAGATAATATTCCCAACCTTTAGCTGTAACCTGTGATTGCAGTGCGTCAAACTTCTTTTCCTGGATGCCTTTTCAGGATTCTGTCCATCGCCTGGGAAATCCAAAGTCAGTACACGTATGTTTGGATGATAGACAACTTACCTGACATTCTAAAGACTTTAGCGAGACAGTGAAGTCCCACATATGTCGAACATCAGGGATCGACAAATAAACCTGAAAAACTGCCAAATCACTTGGACTCTGAGGTCTGTGCTGTCTGCTGATGCTCTCCAGTCTCTCCACTTATCATCTGCTCTGCTGAATGTGGCCCAGTCTAATGACATCTGTGATATCCCCGGAGCACCTTAAGAGAGGCTGATGACAGCATGTGTTTGTCTTCCCTTCTTTTGCTTTCCCCTCCCATACACACAAACACACACACAGTACACATCCCTAATCTTCTATTCCGCTCCCCCGCCCACTGCTGATGCTTCAGAGTCAGAGCCCTGTAAAGTCTTTAGCCCCAGGTACTGCCTCAGGGTCTGAGCAGTGGTGAGGGCAGACACGGGGTAGCAGAATCAAAGGATGATTGTGGCGAACATATGTGTATTAATGTGTGTTTTGTTAGGGTTGTTTGTCAGATATCTCCCTGCCCCTCTCACCTTCTAATCCCTGCTACCTGCTCTTTAAATATCCGACCCTTCAGCTCCCTGTTCTCGCTCATCAGACGCCTCCAAGAGTGCAACAAGAATGGATTCAATTAGCGCAGCGGTGGAAGCGAGCGTGCTGGCCTGCACCACGCAGACCTCCCAACATGAAACCCGACCCGGCATACTGATGTAGACCAAATTACCTTCAGACGCCTGCTCACAACAAAGGTCGCCTCGGATGTCAAAATCTTTAATTCAGTTTGAGTCTGCGGCCAGATGAAAATGTTGATTTCCAGTCATGTACGACAGCAGCACTGCTAATGCCTTAATCACGGCTTATTCCCACTGAAGCACCCTGAAGATTAAGATACCAATAGCCAGCATTGATTGGCCTAATGACCACAACTCAATAATTTGAAGGTGCATTTTCTCATATTGTGCAATTCAAATAGTGGGATGAGTTTTAACGCAATTCTCAATTCAATATCAGAACGTTTAAATACAGGAAACATGGTGAGAGAGTAAGTGGAGGATCCCATTCTCAAAACAGAGAATCTATAGTCCTCTTTTCTATTAAAGCTCAAACTTTGCCTTTCTCCCCCACAAGGTAAGTGCATGAGTAAAACAGTAGTTTTCATGTTCCTTTGTTTCAGTACTTCTACTTTTTATCTGAGTATGTTTGAGCCAGCAATCTGCTTTTCTACTACACTACATTTGCAATTTCTACCTTTTCTACAACTCGTCTGCTCTAAATGTGGGGATTGAGTGTAGGGGCGGAGAGCGAGCGAGGAGCACCGCCGCTGCGGATGCCAATTAGCCAGCTGCCTGCAAGGAACAGAAGCACCACCTGTCTTTTGACCACGATGCAGTGATGATGGAGCAAAACCCAGAACGAGAGGCAGCTTCTGCTGACAGTCCCTGGCCACATCTGGACACACTTTTTATTCCAAATAAAAACGGCAGGTACAGGACACGACGTGCCTCACGAAGTAACGCTGAGATCTAAGCTTTCAAAAACTCCTCTTCTAACCTCTCCAAACACATTGAAGGACGCTTCACGCGCTGCGGGTGAAAATGTAGCTAGCCGTTAATATTTGTTGTCATGATAATGACATTTACTTATCTTGTAGCTGGTGGTCTGTTTGGCGTTTAGATTGGTGCGCCGCTGTACTGAACGCAGTTACTCTAACATTAACATTACTTTACTATTTTGCATTGGCCTGAACACCCTTACAAATATAAAAATGCGAAGGAACTTAATACTGTGACTAATTTATTAACCATGTGTTTTGTTGTTGTTGTTGCTTTTACTTTTACTTAATTAGGTTTCTCAAATGGTGATTTTTACTTTTATTTTTATGGGTGTAATTGGGTGTACTTTTACTTCAGAATAGATTTTTAGCACTCTACCCACCACTGCAGGGCAGTAACACTGACTCAGCTCACTATGGCTCATATTTCGGCATGGGAATACTTATCTCCTTTTGTCTGTGACCAGGTGAAAAACTGGCACAAACAGTCGCGTGTCTTGCAAACGGCTATCCCTGATGTGGCACTGATAGAACACAGTATTATCCAAAGTCTCAAAAATAAAATCTCAGCCAATACAGACCACTCTTTAACTGCGACTAATAATCGATTTAGGCCGTCCTCACCAGCTGTATATATTATGTGTGCAGGTAGGTTATTACGACATTTATTTGTACCGTAGACAGCGACCTCTACTGGCCGTAGTAATTATGACAGGAACAAAGGAGGAAAGAAAAAAGAAAAAGAAAGTCTGCAATTGGAGCGAGGATGTAAAGTACATAGCATTAACATACTTATTTTAACCAAACCCAAACCTAACCGAGTACTTCTGTTGTCTAAACCTAAGCAACCTAAAAGCGACCACGTGACGATGAAGGTTTGTACGCCTGCTGCTGTCTCCAACATTAGCTGCGTTTCCATTACAGTTGTTCGCAAAATAAAAGCGATATTTACTTGCAGGTGTTTCCATTGAACAGTGTTTTGCGAACCAGCTGAAATTCTCGTAAATTCTCGGACATCCCGCGAGATTTCATTTTGAGGAAGATGGCCAAAAGTGTTATGCGTCCGCTGACCTCGGTAACGTGTAAATGCGAAAAAAGTGTTTCCATTACACTTTTGCGATACGCTTTTATATCGACACATCTGAAAAACCACCTCATGAGAGCGTAAAAATGTTTTTTGAGAGGATTTTCGAAATATAGGTGTTTCCATTACCAGTTTTTTATTGCGATATTTAGGATTTGCGCATTTCTAGGGGCAATGGAAACACAGCTAATCATATGTTGTTTTAGAAATAGTGATATATGTTGTTTTGAGAGTCACTGGCAATTGACCTATTCAGTCGTTTAGGTATGAACATGATCCATTACCTAAAACGTGTAGCCAAAGAGAAAAAAATAACAAATCCCTTATTAAAAGATCTACAAAGTCTGGAAACAAAACTTAATCCTCACGTAACTTTTCTCTCCAAGGAAGAGGAAGGACGCTTTTAGCACCTTCTGCGACGCCAGAACACAACTCATCCACTCTAAAATTCATCACAGAGTACATCTCAGTACAAACTATACAAAATGAGATTCCTAGACAATGACACTTGCTCACACAGCCCACTGCAAATGACTACTTGCATGCCACTTATCTCTGCCCACCTATTTAAACAATGTGGATAAAAATTACACACAAATGATCTTTCTCCATCTGTACGCCTGCTGCACGCCTGCATCCTCAGTTGAATCAATAATGAAATATGAGCATAAAAAAAAGAAAAACAGTAGAAGCCGTATACATGAGCACGCCACAGCCTCCTCCTCCTTGAGCTGATGAGGTAAAACCCACTGTGGGATCGATAGCCTACAGCCACAGCTAGTGTGGCTCACGCACAACAGGCTCCCCTTTTAATGCCATTGCCACATCAATAAACAAGCACATGTGTCTGTGGTGGTTATTAGGGTAATCAGTAATGAAGTGTTTATAACACGTTGAAGAACGACTGCGTAATCTGAAATCTCAGCATATTTCCAGTGCTGCGAGTCATTACTCTGGCCCCCAACGCTGAGAGCGAATGACCGCTAGCAAGCTGAGTTCGCATAATTATTTCTTGGGGAACAATGTTGTCACAGTTACTTTCCCTCTGGATGTTTTCTTTTCTCTTCTCTTTTGGTAGCCAGATTTTTAAACCATGTGCACTTTGCTGGGCCGCTGAGACGTGCTGATATTGTTTTAGGTAGGAGGAAGGGTCTTGTATTTCATTATTGCAGATAAAGACAAACTTTTATTTCTGGGCTCTTTGTTGGATTCAGGGCCTCTGCTCATGCTGTGGCCCTCGATGCTTACTTCCTCCATTCACCTCATTGCATACACTGTATGTATGTATTTATAGCATAATATATAGCAGAATGACAGCTAAGGTGTTTTTATTTCATCTTGTTACAGGACTCTTTTTCTCTGTCTTTTTCTTTTTTTTTTTTTGTCCATGCATTTTGTGTGTTTTTGTCTTAAGTCTCTTTCAAGTCAACATTTAGCGGAACACTGTTGTGCACTGATAGCATTAACAATAAAATAAAAGACAAAAAGCCGGGCATTGTCATGCAGCTCACCCCCTGAATAAGGACTTGGCCTTTCATAGCAGGTGATGAAAGCAGCCTGTTTCGAACACCTGAATGGAAAATGTGAGCACATCAGACGTACAATTATACAGGATCCTCACTGCTATTGTCTCTGACCTTCTTCCCAGCCTGAGGCCTGGTCACATTTCCACCACCTCCTCCGCCTCCTCGGGGACAAATAAACACAAAAGAGACAGAGAAAGAGAGACAAAAAAAAAAAAAAAAAGATCAGGGAAAGGAGAGGGTATTATATGCAGGTACAGGAGGACGGAAAGATATTTGTAATGCAAAAGGACCATCATTATTGATTGGCAACGATGAGCCCATTACAAAATTAAATACACCGTCCACTCTCTGTGCTTCAATTCACCCCAGACTTGAGTCCTTGTCTCTGTTTACTGCTTTGATTGACAGTCGGGGTCCATGATAGCCATTCATAATGTGGACAGGCTTGTGCAAAGACAGCCGCGCCTGGACAGGCCCATGGGCAGCATGACACATGACAACCTTGAAATAGCCAAGGCTTTGTTTGGCTAGCGGAGACCCACCCACCGCTACCTACCTCGCTGTCTTCGCTCGCTCCCTTCCTCTCTCCCTCTCGCCTCGTAACGGGCGTCAACAAGTGATCTTTCTGGAACCATGGGCCGGCCGTAATGAATAGCCACAGTGTTGCCATCAGCCTTTGAAAGCCTTATTATTGCGGAGAGCGAGAGGCAGGCCTCACTGACAGAGGAACGAGAGAGACGAAAGAGAGAGGCCACCCTTGGATGAGGCGGGGGAAGTAGGCGAGGCAGTTAGTTGGAGAAAAGTGTGGGAGGATACAGCGATAGCGGGAAGATGGGAGGCTGATATGGAGGATTTATGAGGGTCACTGTGGGTGCTTAGGTCGGACGAAAGGATGAATGAGTGAGGAGGTGGAGAAAAGAGGAATAACCAATGTGCTTTGGTGGATGGGCATAATGCAAAATAACTCATCAATATAAAGAGTGGTCCTCTTGCGGTCATGTGCCAACTTTCAATATATCAGCTTTGTTAGTGAATGAGGCAACTGCAAAACTTAGCTACCTTAGAAATTTTAAAGAATATGACCCCGACCCTGATCCAAATCATGACTGAATCTGAACTGGAAAAGGGAAGAAAGAGTATAGACCCTGAGTGTGGTGCAGGACTTTGTCTGGAACAGGCTACCACTGTCAAAACACATCCTTTAATCTCTTTTCCCCGTGCCCAGCCCCCTTCTTTCTCTGAAAATCTAGGACATTCTTTTTCATCATCACTGTGTTCCCTGGTCTCTGTGGTATGCTGAGCCCCAATGCCAGATGAAACTCCATAGTTAAGGAGTCTCTTTCTTTCTGCCAGTGTCTTTGGTCGCAGGCACTGTCCAGGGATAGGTTGTGTTTGGATGTGGTTCCCTTTGCATCTATTCACAGAAAAGCAAGATACGGGAGAAGAAGTGGAATAGATGAGAAGCTGTTTCCCACAATGCCATTACATGGGTGTGATTGTGGCAGCGGAGATACAAAACACATTATCAAGAAGAAAACACATAAAGAAGAAAAGAAAGGAGAAGCTGTGTTTGTGGGTGCGTATGAGAAATTGCACCTTATTAGAACTGGTCTGATTAGGATGGGCTTGAACTGTCGAAGGTCTGAACCATTAGTAATGCCACTGGATTTGTTTTGCTTCCTTTCAATGAGGAAATCATCATTATGAATGTATAAAATATAATTGAAAGAAAACTAAGACATTATTGGGATGCAGCATTTCTGGTTGGATGATATACCCTGGAGAAAAACAATACACATCAAGCAACTATGATATGATATTGTCTTCTGTTATCATTTCCATTGCCCATTGGCTTTCCTTTCTATCATTTCACTAATGACAGTTTCATACCACACCATTTGGCTTATGAGCCATTGTGCTGTTTCCCTAATGCCTCTGAATGTAACAAACGGTAATGGCAAAGAAGATATTCCTCTCTCTTCAGCACTGTCAGATTCTCCTTACTGTTTCTGATGGACAACAAAAGCAGTATTACCTCTGTGTGCAAATTATAAGCTGACAGCAGGGAATAGGCGCTTGGACGGGGCTCCCTTGCTCTGCGTTAACATAAAGAGATCCTCACGGGATGCAGTTTAAACCCAGTCCACAAACAATGCCTTGCTTCGAGGGCTGCCACTAGGTGGTGCTGAAATCCCATCCTCCTCCCTCCTCTACGGACCCCCATGGGCTTCCTTAACCTCCTAAGATGACTGTGGAGCTGACTGTGTTGTTGTTGGAGGAGTTTGCCAGACGCGAGGCAAGATTTACAGTCCCAGGTCTAATTGTGTTTTGAGGAAAAAAAAAAGAAAAGAAACAACAAACAGCTATAATGACATAGGAAATACAATAAAGCCATAATAGGCTGCAGAAATTCCAGTTTAAACATTGAACAGCAGAGCACTTAGCAGCCCACTGTTTGGTACCAGTGGTAATATGAAGATAAGAACTGATAGGGAGCTTTCTGCTCTGTTCGCCTGTGTTCAGATTTAGTCTTGTGATCTATTATTCATTGTGCTGATTCTTCTCATTGCAACTGGTTTGGATAAACCCACAGCATCATTAAATAAAATACGCTAATTAATTAGTTTTACTGCACACTTTGGTGTTCACCGTTACATGTGCAAAACATGAAGAACCTCAGCCTTTTTTTCTGCCCCCCCCCCATGATCCCTGATGGTTATTTCCCCACATTAAGACAGTTTCAGTCATGGACAAGAGGAGACCAGCGAAATAAGCATTTTGCGCCTCAAGACTATTGAGAAATTGACTTGGCAAAAATGGATTCAGATCAATATTTGGAAGGTGCCCCTGTTACTTTACACACTGATCCTACACAACACGGTAACACTGAGGAACGCGGGACTTCAGAAAGAAAACATCTCTCAGCTCACAGCTATGTGGGAGAGAGAAAGAAAGACAGATTGCATCTGGCAAGGGGCTATGATCCATAAAAAGGAGCTGAGAAAGGGATAGACAAATCTGACTCTGCAAAAGCAAACAGATATATTGGTCTCCACCACGAAACCTTACCTAAGGCTGGAGGATCAGCAATATTTGCTTGTCTGCTCCCTCCTGGCAACACCACCCGTGCCCCGCTGAGGCCAGTGAAGAGAGATTACCTGGGATGTTCTTCTGTGGTCCGACACATACTGGCATATGACTGCCAGAGGAAAATTAATTAGTGAATGGGACAAGGTTACAGACACATAATGAAAGTTATTGGTCATGTCACTTCATCATTTCCCTGGTCCCCCTATTACTTTCCATCAAGTTAGTCAGCCGTGAAATGGAGGTTTCATATGATGCAAGGAGGAATGTGCCACCACACCTTCACCACCAACAGCTCCCACCCTATTCTCCCAGAGGGTTCACACATGGATGATCAAGGCACTTAGACTAATGTGGATGGTGCAGGGTGATGAGGAGGGATCGGGAGTGTTAACCCATCCTTTTACATCATTATAACACATTTAGGGATCATTCTATCAAATGGCAGCTTTCGCAACCGGCTCCAGCCTGTATTCACCCAATTAACCTATATTCAGCTTGGGCTCAAATAGGTCTTTGGCCCTGATTGCAATGCTCTCAACACAAAAGCGCGGACAGTCAGGCCAGTGGCATGTTTGGACTGTCAGCCACGTTCCTGCTGAGGGGAAAAAAAAGAGGAATAAAAGATGAATTGTGGTGATGGTGTAATTGCTTTTCCCCGTTGGTCCTAAATGACTTGAACGATAAGAGTTGCATCTCTTTCACAAATGGTTCGACAGATGACTTGGCCGCAGATAGCTGCTTCTTAAAAGGAAGCAAATGGCAATGATATTGAGTATAATATTGACTATAACCTCTGCAGGCCCAACTATGGTTTATTGTTTATTGTTCGGATTAATAGAAAGCTGCAGTTAATCAGTTTTTATGTGCTATGCATATGTACATGTACATGGATATTTACATACAGTACAGTTTGTATAGTACTTCATTAGCTTCTCATATGCATGTTCAACTCCAGTCAGACCGGCCTACCACACAAACACAGCTGACACAGAAAGCCTGTCCACACACAGCAAATCATTTGTTCATTTTATAACTTCCATTGCTGGATCTGTTGTGTGTGTGTGTGTGTGTGTGTGTGTGTGTGTGTGTGTTTCTGACAGAATACTCAATGATAGAACATAATAATGAGGGTTTGCTCGCACCCTCTACTGAACTAACAAGTCGTATTTTTTATGCTGGGTGTGCATCAGCTGGCTTAATTTTGCCTTGTGTTCCATTTATCTTATGCTGTAGACATTTTCTGAAATATTGACTAAAAAACACCCCTGAGCCAACAAAAACTGAGAAAACTAGCTCAGCGCACACAGCCGCCTGCTTATGTATGTAGTTTATGTTGGTTTATGAGCACACATACACACACGGGAACACACACAATATAAAGCATGCATAGAAAAGATAGGTACTTATTCTTTGATGGGAACATAGTCTTATGGGGAAATTATTATTATTACTTTTGTTTCGCATATAGGAGCAGCAAAATCATTCAAGGCAGTGAAAATACAATGAATTACAGAAGGCTTGTCAAGTGACAGCTTTCCGATGCCAGAAAATAATGAAAGAACGCAGCAATAGATCATTAGGTGGTATTTGTGCAACGCATCCACAGACTTACCGTACAAACACATGCACAGTATGTCACTTTCTGTGTGTCGTGTGCTCGAATGGCCACCTTTGATGTGAAATATGTTTGAAATCAGAAAGAACGGTAAGACGCCTTTTCATTTTAGAAAAAGGGAAATGATTCCACAATCATTTCGGTGAATAAGATAAAGACAGCAAAAGCAAAGGACCATCAAAGGAAAACATGGGCATGGAAGCACTTACTACCAAACGGCTGTGTGAGCAATTTATAAAGTTTCAAAACTACTAGATCTCACACTTTTGCTTGTTTCGTTATTATTGTTTTATTTATTTATTTATTTTTTTACCCCCTGTTTAAGATGGGGCCCATCCATCACATAGGCATCTCAGACATCAACACGGTTCTCCAAATCAATGGCTCATTGACTGCCCCAGCAGCAGACATGGACACACGTCTGTCTCCCTGACAGTTACAAAAAAGAAACAGGAATACAAATTGGGCCTCACTGTCTGACTGAGAGGGCAAGAGAATAGATCATTGACAATCATGACACAAATCCATCTCTGATTCTTGAAAACGCCTTTTCTATTGTTACCCCTGGTTCCCCCAAGTCCCCTTGCTAGAATCCGTCGATACAGACATGCTTAGAATAGTCATTTTTTGGCTGTCTCAACAGGAGTTTGGGCTTAGGTGCTTTAGAGGACATTTTGACAATGGGAGAAGGATTGAGGCAAGAGCCTGTCAGTGGCTTTGCTGTTTATTGACTGCAAATGTGGTGAGAGCTTAATTGATTCACACTTTGAGATCAACACGATAATCTCTTAGCCTTGGGACTACAGTGGGCTGTGCAGGTAGGAAACCGGCAGCGGCGAAGGGCATGGCCAGTGTGAATCAGCTGAGTGGAAAGTTTAGTTTGTTGTTCGCCTGCAGTCAGCGTGCTCATAAAAATCAGAAGCATCAATGCTGCTTCGGGCCCTATTAATTAAGGAGACCTTCAACCAATTGAAAGTGTGCGAAAGGTGATGTGAACAGTTGATTCCTGCTATAAACAGTTGTGTGATGTGGTGAATCGTCTCTGAGTACACAATCTAAAATGGATCTATACATTTTTTTGAGTTTGAGCAGTTTAGAAGATGATCCCGTTCGCACTGCACTAATGATTTTGAGCGTTAGTCGTATCGGAGTAGTAGAAAATGTTTGTGTTGCTCCAACTTTCTGGGCAATTCAGGCTAAAACAAAAAAAATCAAATACATTGTGCTTTCATATGCTGTTTGATAATTCAGTCATCCCATGCATAAAGATGAAAAAACAAACAAAAAGATGAATCCACAAGTGTGAACTGACCAATCTGCGACCTCTTCTCGTATATGTCGTTGTAGCTTTACATCACCTTAACTAGAACAGGAGGTGTCCATGGAACTGATGACACAAGCACCAAATGTATTAATTTTCTTAATGTAAAACCTGTAAAAATAAAACCTGTAATATGTCACGTAATAATTTCAGTTCTATACACAATGTCCTATAAAGTCATCAGCTTCTATCAGCCATAGATTCATAGCCATGCAGCATGTTTCTCACTGATCTCACCTGTTATGTTGTTAAGTACATGGAGGCAGCTTCAAAACTCATGCTTTTATAGTTTGATTTTGTTTAATCATCACTTATGCCTAATCAGTTTCACAACACATACACTCACACACACAAACACACACACACACACAGCTCCGATCTTGTCCAATTGGTGCTCACCGTGTGCGCCCTTAAACTGGCTCCTCAGAGGACACAACTGCAGGTCCAATTATATGTGAAATTCAGATGGTCTTTCAGTCGCATGAAGTTACAGATGAAACAAACCCCCATGATTCACAGGGCTTGAGCTGGGCTCCTACTACAAAGGCTGAACAGGTTATATACATCCACATATACATTCACCCCTCCCTCAAACCTTCCATCTCCCCCTGTTCAGTCCCCTCTCCTGTATCCTGTGCGCCTTCCATCTTACTCAGATAACACCAGTTTCAGTCCCTTCTCGTCTTATTAGAAATATTCCAGCAGTTTCTCACTCCATCATCAAAACCAAAGGGCCAGTTGTTCGCCCATCAATGCGATGTCCCAGGGTGAAGCCTTGAATCCAACAAGAGACAGAAGTCGCTGATGGAATTGCTGCTAGACCCGCAGGCGGCTGGCCAGGCAGGCTAACAAGTAAGTAGATGGACACCTAAAAGAGTTTGTCAGAATGAAGCTCCCTTCTCAGTGGTGTTCTGGGGCTTAAAATGGAAAAAGGGAGGATGAAAACAAGGCTACATGGGACTACAGCCATGTCTCTGTGTTCTGCAGATGAAGAGAGGACGCCTGATCAAGCACAGCAGGGGAAGAAGGCAGGCTGGGAGACCAGAGGGATTTGTGCCTCTGTTTGTATGGGTGCGTGTATGTGGGTATGACCATGTGTGTATGTCTGACCATAGGAGCCGTAGCATTTTGTTGTTTTCTGCTTTGCAAGAAGATGCACACTGCCCGTGGGCCACATCTGCAGAGTCCAGGAAAAGTTTCCCTCTGTTAACCAAAGTGAATATACTGTAATTACTATGCTGCATGTGACATGACAGGCAAAGTTGTCTAGTGCATGATTGAGATTGTAGCGTTAGTGTATAACGTATCATCCTGTGATACCAGAAATGTATAGAACCTGTTTTTTTGTGTTCTCTGGGGATGCCATTCCCTTTTCACACATCCTCCTGCAATGCTGGAATTAAAATTGAGATTTTTTTTTTGCAGTCTCGATACCACTGCAAGGTCTCAAGCACAGAAAAGAGGCAGCAACTAAAATCATCAGCCGACCTTCCGTGCAGCTTGAGTTCGAATTGAATTGAGGCGAACTTCAGGAAATACAATAATCAAACAAAAATTGCATATACACGTGAATCTTGCCAGTGGCAATAAACATCAAAAGAAACTGATCAATATTTTGCCTCCAAGGCCTGGGCCGACTAAAGTGAACTTCAGTGAAATACATTCCTTTTTAAAAACTTACAGTATATCCCTGAAGGGAGATATTGGCTTAAAAGGCTCAATACCGGTGGAGTAGCAGGTACACAAATATTGTTCACAAAGCCTACTGAAAATAAATTGTTTTAAAAGGACTCTAATAGAAGCAGTCTCTTAAAGTTGGTAAAGTTTTTTTTTTTCTTTTGGTCATCACGTCTGGTTGTCTCACGCTTCAACTCAGCAATCATATTTTTCACATATCTAACTAACACCAACTTTAACCAAGTGCTCACTGTTGCCTACACAACAAAATGTAATGTGGGACACATTACATGTCATGTAAAACATATTTGTTGTGGCAGAGTAGTAACAGTAAAGATGGGATCCGGTTACTGGCTCCATTTTGGATCCGGTTCCAAGTTAGTAAAATACTGGATTTGTTCAGCTCGGCGACCTGTTTGCCTGACACAGCAGGCATCTGCTAAGAAACAAACACCACATATCACACCTTATACCATCTATACAAACACATGCTAACGCAGTGCTACAGTTGTTAGCAAGACTGACAGAAGATGACAAACTGCCTTTACTTGAATATGCCAAAATGTTGATACACTTCACCAGATCCGACAAAACAACTGTGAGCTGCTATGTTGTGGTGGGGTGCTCGTGACAAAGGGGCAAAGACAAGTCCCTTGCTTAAATATTTATCTACTGTCCAAAATATTAAAGCAAGAAGAAGATGTGGCATTTCTGAGAAGGAAGAGTGCTCTGCCTCAGCCTGCTGAGCCTCAGCCTGCGGTGTCAGGGCGTATTCTGTGACCCATCAGAGTCTGGAGGCAGTGCGACAACAAATTCAGGTGACTTAAAGTGCATCCTGCATGCAGAGAAATCTGTGATTTATTAAGATGATATTTGCTAAGTGAGAAAGCAGAATAGATATAATTTCCACTGTGTCGCTTATACTTGAGCTTCCACTGCTTTGGCAGGTGGAGCAAAGCCCCCCAGTGAGGACAAAACTGAGTTTTCAAAGAAAAAAAAAATAGGACAGGGTTAATGAATGTCACAGAGCAGTGACTAAATATGTGGTGAGAGCACTGCTCTAAACCCTGCCCATGGTTTATTTATGATACTGAATGAAATAAGAACAGCACATCTTCACTCCACTTCTTTTTAACAAAGATGTCTTCTTTTCCAACCAAACAAACTGCCTAAAAAGAGGAGATAAGAGATTTAAAATGATACAGATTCACTGAAATACTATTAAAATGCATCCCTAGTAACATATCTTTAGGAGATATGATTGCACACTTCTTTGTTATTGATTCAGAGTTATATCAGGGAGATAGAAGCTATCCAAGCATCAAAATGTCCATCTCCTCATCTGCCACATGAGTGGCTGCTGACCTCCAGTACGTGAGCTAAGTGTTAGTAGCTAATTTCCACCACTGCTATACCATCAAACTGCATGCAAAAACAGCTGCATGCAGTCTCACCTCAGCAAGCCAAAGGATTAGCAGGGAAGGAGCAATGAAATTGGCAGTGGCATAATCACCACAATTTGTTGGAGGCACAAATAATTACTCTAGGTGGACTGGTGAAGAGCTGGCTGTGTAATTGTAAGAACGTAAGTTTAGTGGAAAAAAAAGAAATCCTCTCTCTGAACGCCACATTTTCTGAAACTTCAATACATGCTTTCTCTAGCTGTAGAAAAAAACAAAAACCCTTTCCATCAGAGTGACAGGTCTGAATGTTGGCACCTTTAATACAAACTGACTTTAAATTTAGCGCCTCAAACGCAATTCATTTCGGTTTTATTTATATAGAGCCAAATCACAGCGAAAGTTACGTCATGATTCTTCTCACAGAGGGCAGGTCTAGACTGTACTCTTCCATTGACAGAGACCCAACAATTCCCCCGTGAGCTAGGACTTGGCAATGGCAGCGAGGAAGAACTTCCTTTTAACAGGCAGAAACCACGATCAGAACCAGGCTCTGGGTGGGCGGCCATCTGCCTCAACTGGTTGGATTTAGACAGAGAGAGAGAGACAGAGATGCACGATGACGATAATAACAATACAGCAGCTATAATATTTATAGAAATATAGCTAATAATAAAAGAGTATATTATGGTATAATATTAGATGTATACAGTATTATATGTATAGAATAATATGTAATAGTATATGTCTATATGACAATAACATAAATATGACTAATAATAACTACAGCAGCAGTAGTTGCCACAATCCAGGTGCTGCCTCGATCCATGGGAACCTGCGAGAAAGCACAAGGGCTCGGGGAGGAAGCCAAGTTACTAACATGCCTTAATGGGACATGAATGCATATGGAGAGGGAGAGGGGGAGAGAGGAGCTCAGTGCATCATTGGAAGTTCCCCTGCAGTCTAAGCCTATAGCAGCACAACTAGAGTCTGATCCATGCAAGCCTGAGCCAGCCCCAACAGTAAACTTTATCAAAAGGGAAAGTTTTAAGCCGACTCTTAAATATAGAGAGAGGGTGTCTGCCTCCTGGACTGAGACTGAAAGATGGCTCCACAGGAGAGGGGCTTTATAGCTGAAGGCTCTGACTCCCATTCTGCTTGTGGAGACTTTAGGCACAGTGTTCTAGTGGGGTGAAGAATTTTAAATTTTATTCTGGATTTTGCAGGAAGCTACTGCAGAGAGGCCAGTACGGGAGAAACATGATTTATTTTTTTCTCAAAACAAGTAGCACAGCGTTCTGGATCAGCTGAAGGGTCTTTAGTGACTTATTATTAACAACTGATTATAAGGAACTGAACGTATCCAGCCTGGAATTGACAAATGCATGGTCTTATTTTTCTGCATTGACTTGAGACAGGAAGTGCCTGAAATGTCTTTTACCTGTGAGTTAGTGGACATATCCTGATCAAAGATAACTTTCAGATTCATTACGGTGGGGCTGGAGGCCAGGGTAACATCATCCAGAATAGCTATCCCATTAGATAATGGGTTTCAGGGCCAAGCACTATAACTTCAGTTCTATCTGAATTTAGTTGGAGAAAACTGCACTTGAGAAATGCTCTTCCTTGTTCATTCTGACATGGAAAATATGTTTCATCCTCAACAACAAGACCCGCTCCTCTTCATCGCCTACTGTTCACTCTCCTTCTCTGCCTCTGCATTGCGGGTCTCAGCAGATCTCCAGTCAGGCGAAAGTAGCATGTTACCCTCAGGTGGGACATTCCAGCATCCTCCTGCTTCCCATGCAGCAGAAATCTAGCATGATGTTTTCTTGGTTGCTACAAGTACGACAATAGTCAGCTGTGCTCTCGCAGCTTCTTGACTGCCACAATGCATTAACCAGGACTCTCTAAATAATTAAATATCTGGGTGACATGGCTTGGCAAGAACACCATATTGCTTGATTAAAACTTTATCACCAGACACTGTGAAAAGTTTGCAAAACAATTAATTATCTGGGTATTAATAGTGGCATGTCCCATGTAAAACACGATAAAATGGGGGACTTAATTAAAAAACTTATTATATTTCCATTTTGAGAGTTTTCAAATGAATATGGCACCATTTTTTTCCCTCCTCTCTCAGTCTCAGTCTCTCTCTTCTTTTCTTTCCTCCTCTCATTCTTATGCACAAACTGACACACACGCACGCAGACACACACACTTTCCTTCAGTGGGCATTCATGTGCCACCTCTGTGATCCAGAGTGTGTGTGTGCGTGTGTGTATGAACTGTTGCATTCATTGGCACAATTATATATTTAAATCCCAGCTCATTTTTACAGTCTCGTTCACTTTCTTTCTTTCTTTCTTTTTTTCCAAACATAGAAATTGAGAAATTAATTTCCGTTCTCCTCTGGTGCAGCTGCAGATCCACGAGAGAGAGCTGCTCAGTCTTGTCAGTGAGGACATGCGGGAGATGAACACCTCTGTGGCAGGTGTCACGCTGCTCTTTTTTCTTCCACCCCTTCGCATGCCCTCACTCATACTCCTGCAGACCCAGTCCTCATCTTTTATGGAGTAAAACTGCATCAGCATAGTCTCTGCAAGAAGCCTTTTATTGTACCTGACCTCTACCTGCCTGACATGCTCGGTCCAAGGCTGTGCCCTGCATTTAAATATCAAGACAGAGGCAGCACAATGGCCTGAGCACTGCATGCACAAAACCCTCCCCGGTCACTCAGTCTACCCCGTCATAGTAAAACTCATCCCAGGGTCCTCAGCCACACGAAAGTGCTCTTGCCTATGCTAAACAATTTGACAAAGACATGAATAGAGATGGCTGGTGGGTCAGAGAGCTCCCACAGGACGCGGCATGAAGCAGCACTAGAGGGACACGTACCTGAAAGGCTGCACAAACAAGCTCTCCGCCTGTTAAAAAAAAAAAAAACGGGGAAGGTCGGACTGGGGGCAGCCTGTGCTCACACACAAACATAGATACAAACACGGTGATTCACACGCACACTCGGCCTTGTTAGTCACAGCTGCTCTGGCGTAAATACAGACACGGACACACGTTCAGCAGCGCACAGGTTGAAGTTCCACACGCTCGGAGGGAACACACAAGCAAACAATGAATCTGCGTAGAGGACGGGTTCTCCAGAGCACTCGGCGCCGCCAAGCTTGCTGACAACTGGGGTCACCGGCAGTGCTCGAGGTGGCAGCATGAGGCACTCAATAAATGCAATCATTAATGAGAGGAAGAGCCGGTCTGTTGCTGATGCTCCCGATGCGAGCGGTTAGTTTTTGTCTTAGCTCCTTCTGTATTGTTGTCGGTGGGTTTAGGGACAAAGCAAAGAGCGGGTGGCCGTGAAAAAACTGGAAACGGATGATCCCATTTCACATCCTTTAGAATTTTAACTAGATGAGCTTATGGTTCTGTGTGTGTGCGTGTGTGTGTGCGAGTGTGTGTACGTGCGTGCGTGTGTGTGTGAGATATTCATGAGGCGAAGGAACAGAGCAGGAGGGTAATTTTCTGCACTCACTGAGCCAGGCATTCCTCAGGACAAAGGGACTGGGGAGACACATAGATTACAAGGTTGAACAGGAGTGATGAGGGGACTGCGCGCACGCACTTACACAATCACCAGCCCACGCATGCACGCACGCACACACACACTCGCGCGCACAAATGTACACATTCGACACCCTTATTTTCTCCTCTCACGGCCTCGCCAAATCCGACTCCACCCCACTAGCTCACGGCCGCCTGCTCTCCCAAATCCTCTCTATTCCCAAATTGCTTGTCAAAAGGACGAAATTAGAAAAATAAAACTGTGCAGCTGACAAACAAGATTACATGCTGTTTGCACCTGGTCGTGGCAATTAAAGCTCTGATGACAAGCGAGGATGGCCTCCTAATGTGGTGTCTCAAGGCATATCAGCGTTTTCACAACAAGATTGTGCCCCGCGTGCCTCTGCGGCAGCACTGCCAGCCACATCGCCTGTCATTCTTTGGCTCCTTGTGCTGTCTGTTGTTGTCTGTCGCGAGCACGTCTGGGATATGCTGCATTGAGATGTTCGTAATTAAAACTGTGGCAGCAGATACAGCCATAAAAGTGACACTCCGCCGATTTGGATTTAAAGGCTGATTTAGCTGATCCAATAAGGAACAAACAAACAAACAAACAAACAAAAAAACAAGATACGAGAGGAAAAAGCGGCTGTAATTCAAGTTTAGCAATACAAATTGCAGATGTGTGAATAGACAGAAAATATTGTTGCATCAGAGTTCAAATATGCACATCAAGCAACTTCTATACCCCTCGTAATTCGATGTTTTGTGTGTTCTGTGCAAACAGTGCAGTCTGGGGCTTCCACTCCAAGTCCTCATGTTCAGCGGCTTCAGCTCTAGGGAATATTCTGAGAGCCCTTTATCTTAAATAGCCCCCATTTGAATGACAGCAGACAAGCAAGCAAAATTGTTTAAATGTACCACTTACACGAGCTGATTGCTTTCTTCTCTCATATTTGTGCCAGAATAATAAAACGGACCCTTCGCGTAAACAGACGCCGCATCATTATTTCATAAGTTTGCTGAGTTGAGTGTGGTAAATTATGTACGCCTTGCTTTCTTGGGCAAGACAGGCCTTTCGCTCTACGTTAGCGTATAAGCTGCCTAGATGGGGGCAATGTCTATATACCATATGCTGAGAAATGTATCGAACCCCAGAGGAGACTTAAGCATGAAAGAAGACTCAATTTCACTGTCTGAGTTAAGAAAACAATAGCTACGTATGGAGAAGTGTAACTCTATGGATCTACTCTGTGTGAGGCTCTGTTAGCACTAGAATGTGCATAAAAGCACAAATTGAATGCAATCCATTAAGCATAATTGTTTATATTCTCTATTAATTGTATTTCTTAGGTTGTTGAATCAAGTGTTTCTGGTTTTGATTAGCATGATACTGAGTTTGTAAAATAAACCCCTTTCTTCTTTGGCTTGATATCAAAATGATAATGTTGGATTTTCTCACCCCCTTTTGGCTCCTTGACAGTCTTTTAAGGTCTATCATTGACTGTGACTAGCCTATAAAGAGCTTAACTCTCCTCATTAGCAGTCGCTCTCATCCTGCTATGTTGGCTCTACCTCTCCCTTTAGTGGTTTCCAGTGTCTCTCTGTCTGCATGTGGAAGAGTACTGGAGAGCGGGGGGCTTCAGAGTGACAGATGGAGGCTGCTTTGTGACCCTTAGAGATTGGCAAGCCCTTCTGTCCCCTCCTGATTGAGTGTCTAACTACCGGTCACTCTTTTCACGTCAAACAACCCTGCTTTATGTTATCTAAAGCCGCTCCCGCTTGGCCCGCTTGCTGCGATAGCAGTGTCACATCCTGACAGCCTTTGTCATCTGCAGCTAGCCCTGATGCCACTGAGGCTTGATGAATGGCACTTTTATGAAAGAAGTCAAAACCGAACAGGCACAGGTTTGAATGAAGATGCATATTAGGAGGGAAACAGAAGAGATAAATAAAATAATTCCTGATTTGTTTCAGAAACAGATGGGTTGGGTTTGGAGAGTGCAGGAAGTGTCATAAGTTTTACACCATCGCAAGAAAGTTTTTCTCCGTGTTGGACAACACAACAAGTCCCACAAACTTTCTTTCTTTAATTGCAGACCTGGCTTTACATAAAAACCCTCAACAGTCACATTAAAGGACTAACACATGAATTACAGCACTGTTTATTATTAGTCCCACAATTTCAGCCCTGTTTCTGTAATGTTACTTAACAGAACCCTAGTGCAGATAAAACACCACATGCCATTTTTGACTTAAAAACTCAGCATTTCTTTTCTTTGCTCAAGCCAACACAAAATCAAGAAAATATTGCCAGAATGGGCAGGCAGAACCAACCGAGCTGGCCACAGACAAAAGGCGCTGAACTAATCAAATAGCTAAATAGCTCTCCCAACGAAGAAGAACTGACTGGAGTGGAGGCAAGTTGCTCTTGGCATCTCCAAGACTCAGCAATCAGGATCTGGAACACTGCTATGGATTCTGCTCTCCTAATAAAGTAAACATGTACTTAATGCGTTGTACTTCAAGTCACTGTTGACTTTATATATATATATATATATATATATTACCATGATCATAATCTTTCCCTGACCTTGACCAAATGCTTTGGGTTCCCAAACATGACCATTCAAAATGTAAATCATGCTCTAGTTGCTACAAACATATGTTGCATTGCAAGAGCAGATATTATGAGGAAAACAGATGAAATATGCTGCCAGTGCTAATGCATTCAGTACGACTTGGCAGATATAGAAAACATTTCCTCATCGTTTTCATTGAAAAGCACAATCCAGGTGGAATTTTTTTTTTTTTTCAGAACATTTCTTTTCGCTAATTGGGAGTATATAAAGAGAATGCTTATTTCGACACCTTTTTGACATCGTTCTGGTTTCCAGCAAATGAAATACATGTGCAGTCGTTTCTGCAGATGACTGATTTTGCCAGTAAAGAACCTTCTGGTCTAAATGTTTTAGGCTTATTTTCCTGCTACTAACTGAGGGACTGTTTTCTGTATAAGGAGAACTGAGCCCTACACTGTTTACCCAATATGAAAACTCTCAAACGCCATTAGAGCTGAGAGCCGCTCTTTAATCTCACAGTCATTGTTCCATTTCCTGGAGTGCAGAGGCAAAACAATGAAAACATATCACTGGCCTGATACTGACGGCACGGCATAATTATTCTTATGTAGCGCAAAGCATTTGTCACTGATTTTGCACGTCTTTTGAAGAGGAATTTGGTGTGTAATGTTGAGATGCTCCTTTTCAGCTCCTGAACAGCCAGTCATTGATGTGGGAGAGTGTCTGGTCTGCTCGGGATTGAGAGGTACCCACAGATGGAGTGTTCTGCCTGGCAGTGAAGAGCAACAGAGCAAAACAGACTAATCTAAAAAAGAGCGTAAATGTGTCGTATCCCGCCTGCAGTCTCTCGCTGTATCTGGTTCCCCTGTTTATTACATACTAAATACACTATTGACTGGACTAAAATGATGTTGAAGAGGAAAGAACTGTCCAGCAGCAGTCATATCTCCATCATGATTTATGCCACCTTTGACACTGCCAGCCTGTTTACCGCTCTCTCGTAATGGCGCCAAGCCCTCTTGTGTGTTTACAGTAACATCTCCAAAGGAGCATTCGCGAAGGATGGATAGGTACTGAGCGAATTCACCGGCTCTCATGACTCTCCTTTTCTTCTCAGACAATATTAAAGTATCTCCAAAATAGATGCACTCTTGGTTTCAACCTACAGGCAATTATCTAGCGCTCTATAATTGGCTGCACCCAATCAATATTCACGTATGAGTTTCTCACTGGGTTTCAAACAGCTTTGACTGATGCAGAAATACCCTCTCTATGTACACAGAGGTATACAAGGTTGGATTTAAAGGGATCTGCAGACTGCTTTGCTTGTTTGATTTTTTTTTCTTTTCAAATGCACTTGCTTTTAGTTCCATGAAAGTCTTTAAGCAGGTACCAAGGGCATGCAAAGCACATCCTGGAAATGCTAAACAATGCTATTTCACCTGAGATACCAGAATAGAAGAGCCAACAAAATGAATGTTTTAAGATAGCTAAGGACTGCATCATAAAATGCATTGGCAGCTCTTCACAATACGGTACAACCTGAGAGTAGTTAAGGACTGAGTGAGGAACGAATCCTGATTGACATGACAAATCATAAATCATTAAAAAGTCGTATGAATGACTCTGAGTTGTGGACTATATGGTAGATAATGACGAGTTCGAGAACAGACTGGGAGACACTACTGTCAGTACCATTCTCTTTCATCGACTAACTCTTTTATTTTATTTTTTGAACATTTATTATTTAGCTTGATGCTGAGACGTTTCTTAGCATGTAAATACTCACTTGTGAAAGCACTTTGTGTTTGGAGCTGTTGCCTTTCCGCAGCTCCACGGTCAAATGTTTCAGGACTGCCACAGAATACGACAAAAACGTAAATATCAATATATGTGTGGTCTGAATTGTGCTGAATTGTCTTGAACTGTGTCTGGTTAAGTAATGAGGGACTACTTTGTAACGACTCAGTATCACTTTACTTGGGGCCAGAGAAAAGTAAATGATCCAGTAATTAGTTATTAGTGAGTTATTATTGTTTTGACGCTCAGCTGCTGATTTACAGTTAATCAGGAACGACTCATGAAGAAAGCGATAAGCATGTCAATTCACAGACATAATTAATTCACCTTAATCTACTAGACATTTCTCGATTTGGAGTTATTCAGGAACCACTTGTTAAGTTACAAATGAATTCAATCTTCTCGTTTTCCATTATTTTACATCTGTCCTCTTATGCACGCTTCCCTCTATAATGTCTCAATTCTGTATTTAAGGTAGTAGAGCCTGTCTAGACAGATAGGATGAAGCTGTCTCCTGCAAGAACGTATATCCTTAAACACTATTTTATACTCACTCTGCTGGTCTGTGACTATATGTGGAAACATCAAGGGAATACAAAGACACAGAGACAAAGATGCATAGGACTAGATAGATAGATAGATAGATAGATAGACAGACAGATTCAGAGTCTCCCACGTGCCATCTGGCAAACATGGGACCAGATGTCATGTGAGTTTCTTTTTACAGCCATAACTTTGTGATTTGTGCATCGCCGACAGTCGCTGTATGCACAGTGTCTCCCCTCTCTGCCATGGAAACACGCCTGCTTGAGGCAGACTTACAGTAATACTTATTTCAGTGTTTTTCTGATGAAAATTGCGCTTCACTGCCTTGAAAGTGTTCTTGTAGGGTAAACTCTCCTCCGTAGGTACTTATCTATAGCTGGATTGTGATTGCAATCTTCTTTTCCTCTATCTGGCCTTCAGAATTTGCTGCTACTCATCACTAAAGCTTAGTTGTATGCAAGAGCACATTTAAACATTTTGTCATTGATAAATAAAAAGAAAAAGAAACGACTTATAATTATTTATTTTTATATACTAACTATGGCATGCAAGGTATTTGTCCTCCAGCCAATAATAAAAAAATATATATGTACAAGAAACTTTCTCATCCACATGCTCAGTTTATAGTTTCTACAGTTTCCCCGTGCTATTCCACATGATCAATTTATGTTCAGTTCCATGTGCAGGAGCATCATTCAGCAAACCCACCTCAGTCTCAGTCTGCACTGTTGTCAGTTCGCCTCACAGACTCTGAGGGAATCATAGGTCTTTTTAACCTGTGCACAGCATTCTGGATATTGACTCATAACCCAGTGAAGGTTTTATTTGAAAAAAAGACATGTTTATATGTGTGGCCAGGTTGGGGCAGTGGGACACCAAGTTAACCTTGACTACACTGAGCTTGAGAGTAGTGCCTGAGGATATAGTTTTAAGTAGCTTACACGCATATACTGCACACTGGGAAGAGCGTCCATTTGCACATTACTTCATATTCAAATTGTTTTAGTTTTATTAAAGGATGATGAAACACTTAACTTTAAATAATGAAAAATTAAAGACTGAAAAATATTGTTTATTGTATATTGTTGTGTACCATTTTTTTTAATCAAGCAGATTGTTTTTATAGTAAAGGTTTAACTTTGGAGAGCACAAACTAAAAAAAAGGAGCAGAGCCTTACAAAACATCACGATTAAATGTTAATGTTACCTCAGTCACTTTAATTAGCATACTTCACTGCTATTTAAAAGGAGGAGGGAGCTCTGGCTGCCATTCTTGGCAGTTTTGTTACACTAAAATCTGCCTCTGAAGAACCAAAGCAGTCTTACAATAATTCACTCCACTACAGCTGGATTTATGGGATGCAACTAGACTAAAACTGGAACTGCAGCATGGATGCATGATACAAATCATGAGAGGGACAGATGCAGTATGGCAAACAATGCTGCGGATGCAAAAGGATATTCAAACACACAATAAATAATTGGAAGACTGACAGAAACTGTCCCAGAACAGAATGAAGGACAGTCAAAAATAGAAGGCGACAAATACAGAAGGGGGATAATTGAAAGCACAGCAACAACTGAACCAAATGAAGACAATAAAACCAAAAGAAAAACAACAGTGAACACCTGCTTTCAGTTCTAATCACATTTTCCCGGTTTAAATAGCCTCTTATTAAAACTTGGCGCTCCCAGAATGAGTACACTGAATTACACGCATGCACACACCAGTGAATGCGTGCACACACAGACCGGCATCCGTATAAACTTGGTGACACACTTTACAGCTATAGATGAGTCACCTTTAAAGTCATCTTAAAAATCACAACATGTCAATTAACAGCAACAAACACAAAACTCGCCAAGGTGACTCATCAGGCAGCGGCTGCGGCACATGAATAGGAACCGAAGAGGGCCGCTGCCAGGCTTGCAGTGCAGAGATACATGAGGAAGTCGCACTGCCTTCAGAAGAATCTCCCGGACAGACATTCAGAACAGGAACAACAGTTAACATCCAGCCATATTAGTCAGTGGCAAACGCGCCGACTCAAAAACAACTCCTCAGATGCTTCTTATTGTTGGGATATTCATAGCTTATCCCCGTTATTGAAAATGGGATGTGGCATTTACATGCAGCAGCTCATAAATATTATACCTGAGACTGAAATACTGAGGGAATAGCAACATGCAAGCAAACATAGTCTCTGCCAGGTGTGTATGTAGGCAGGTGAATTAATTAATAATGAGAGCCGGTTTTATTTATCTACAAACAGGCAGTTGCATCTTTGACCTGCAATCTTTTGTTTTGCAGTGCTGCTTGAGTATTATGTAAAACATGCCTCGGAGGATGCAAGGATGTATAAGAACGTCATGTGTGTGCAGCCAGTTCCCCCACATACACTGCAGTGCTTTAAGTGTATCTACAAAGACTGCCGAGCTTCAGTTCCAGCCTGCTTGTGTAGGTCACCACAAAGACTTACTGATTAGTCTTCCTTGATTAACCTTGCATTTTTAATGTCAGCGTCACAAACAGAATAAAAAATTCCTGTAAAAATAAGATACATGTTCATTTTCTTCGTCTGCTGCTCATCTCTCCTCGGCCGTACCTCCTATTACTAATGAAGTGAATAAAAGGTGTTGCTGCTCAGGTCCACGTGAAGCCGTTGCATTTCAATCAGATCACGCAAGATAATCTTTTTCTTTAAATATATATATATATATATATAGTTTAAAAATGACACAATGCTAATTCCATGCATAGCTCATCTCCAGCATTGACCGGTGCCAGTGTGTGTTTGCAGCATGCATAACTGAAAGTGACAGGTTTAAGTAGAAGGAGCATTCAACTGATAATGGTTTTAATGGAACACGTATAGCAGAGGAGTAATCGGGACAGTTCGCAAGAAGAAAACAAAATGTACAAATAAAAATTAAAGGTGCTGTCAGTTCACTTCTATCTGAAAAGTGTGCTTTTAGTCGTACGCTGACTCATTGCTTGATCGCACGATGTGCACTGCAGACTCAACAGTACAGTGTGTAACTTGTTCAGTTGAAAGCATCGAGCTGCTTTTCCCTGTCTGAGCAAAATGTCTCTGTCCGTGGTGCTGAAGTCCACACAGAGGAAGCCTTTGCAGACAGACAGGGTTTAACATTGTGTGTACTGTACTGAGCTTACAGTTGCATCATACAGTAAATGCACATGTTACTGTGTGTTGTTACTGCAGGGCACATCAGACTCGACAGCTGTGGCTTGTCAATCTCTCACTGAGGAAACTAACGTCTCATATAACATTACAGACTAGTCAACAAAGTTTAGCCGTCTCATCCAGACGTGGCATGTTATCCGTATGTAGATGCATCCTCCTACACAAATGACAGGGCTCTGTCACTTTTAATTGCCGCAGATGCTTCACGTTTTCTCCGCTTGCAAGTTATAAGACATAACATAAAGAGGAAATTAAAAAAAAAGAAAAATAAATGAAGAAAGAGAAACGATCCCCTGCTGCTTATTGGGTCTCCCCTGGTCCAGGAGAGGCACTGTCACATTTATGCCTAAGAAGACAAGTGCTCCCTCAGCTCCCTCTCCTGGGTTTTCCAACCTCATCCTTCTCTTTGAAGATCCCTTATTTTTTTCTCTTTTGCAGCATCTGCTTTTTTCTCCTTCCCCCAGCCAGTGCTACATTGCCTCCCTTCCTCTTTTCACACTTTGATTGCATGTATCTCTCATCGGAGTCCTCTGGCTAATTGCATCATTCTAATGGTCTTTTTCGTGATCATACTCTGTGGTAAGTTGACGTTTCATGCGGCTTATTAATTAGAATTAGCGAGAATAGGACAGGAAAGTGAGGAGAAAGTGCTGATCAGTAGTTTGAGTGTAGAAATTGCAATTGTCTTGGTTCAGGGTATTGGGACTGCGAGGGGATCAGGAAATGAGGCTCGGATCCAAAAAGTTTACATCATTCCTGGCTAACCCCTTTATTTTAATCCCATAACATTCCCAGTATAAATAACCACCCATTCTCTGTTCATACCAGTAAACAACCGAGTGTAGTAGTGCTCTGATGTCTATTGACATTTTATCTCACTTGGCTGCAGCCATTATCAGCAGCATCCACACAGCTACAGGACTTGGCCTGCTAGTGGAGAGAGTAGGTGTCTCCATCCTCATCTTCTCCTGGCACACACACATACATACACACACACACACGCACACACACACACACTGGGACACACACACGCCCACACACACATACACAGTGGTGGCAGTGAGGATGTTGGAAGTCTCCTCCTTTAGCTGGAGGCTTACCTCTCTCTCTCTCTCTCTCCCTGTCTCTCTCTTTGTCTCTCTCTCGCTGTCTCCCTCGCTCTGTCTCCCTCTCTCTCCCCCTCGCTCTCTCTGTCTCCCTCTCTCCTTCCACTCTCAGTCACTGCGAGATGCTGCCACGTCAGTGCAATTTAACAGTTCTTTGATCCATGTCCTGAGAGTGAATGGCAACAAATTAAGCAAATTATTTGAACCACCCACGGGCCTAAGGCAAAGAGAGAGGTGGAGGGAGGAGGGACTGGGGGATGCTACAGTTGTTAAGGAGGGTCGAGTATGACTGCCAGAGCCGTGACGGAGGCAATAAGAAATAAATAAATACGTACTGTATATAAATGTATGGGATAACCGAGGGATGACCTGAATCAGGGGAGATGTGTTCTGCCTCAGTGGTCTCCACCTGTTCTCACTGAGAGGCTGGTTCAGTAGTTAGCGGAGGGCTGGCGAAGCTATTTACTTCGGCTTTGGCGGCCACTTTTTTGTGAACAGTATCAGAAAACAACATCTCCACTATGTCTTATCTTTAGGAGGAAATCAATTGGGTGTGAAAGGAATTCCTGTCTCTCTTCCTTTGCTTTTCATTGCCTGGGCAAAACAATGTTTGGTATTTACTCCCTGATGTCTCCCTGTTTTCTGATATATTGTTATTGTAGTCCTGCCGGGATGTTGAGAGTGTTTTTAAGATAAAAGGAAGGAGCCAAATTCAATTGCAATCCTTCAAAGTGTTGAAGGAAGGACAATGAGACTCTCACTACAAGGATAAACACATCCAACATATAGTTTTCAACCACTGCCACACTCTTTGCATTCATCAATATTGTCTTATTTTGCAGTGTTCAGTCGCTGCATTTATGTGACGCTTTTGTCCAAAGCGCTTTAAAAATATGCCTCTCATTCAGCCATTCACACACACACATACACACACCAATGGCAGCGAGCTACCATGCAAGGCGCTGGCCTGTCCATTGGGAGCAATTTGGGGTTCAGTGTCTTGCCCAAAGACACTTAAGCCTCTTTCACACACAGTTCCTGGTAAATTGCTGGGATAACCTTTCAGCCACCGCTAATGATTTTCACTATTCACACATGCAGCTACATTACAGGAACACTTCCGTGTTGCACATGCTGTGGCACGGCCAGAATGGATGGGGCAGGGGATGGCCCAGCAGATGATGCTTATGCAACACTTATGGATGCCAAAATGCTGTGAAACTCAACAGAAGAAGAAGAGGAAGAGGAACTGTTCTAGACAGCTGCCTTCAATTTAATATCACACGTTGAACCTGCTGACACCTGACCACTAGAAGCGCTATGGAGCGTATCCAGAGGTAAATGTGCCAGTTTGTACGTTTAACATTGTTTTATGTTTTACGATTTGAACCCATGTACGGATATATGAACATATGTGTCAATAATAAGCCACAAACAACAATTAGCAACGTAAAATCAATGTCAAAACGGCCAAACTCTCTGCATAAATGGCTTGTCACCCACCATTATTCTAAGTTTGCTTCTTGTTAATGATCCAGCAGTATCTGCTGTGGGCACCCAGATGAGTTAGTCTGGTCCAGGGCTCAGCTGAAGACAGCAAAATAAACAATCACTTGCATTATGACACTATGCACTTGTGTAGTTATAGTAGTTAGGTTAGTTTTAGACCTACTGTGACTGCTGTCCTTTGCCTTGTGTTTAATGTCACATTTCAAATTATAGTATTTTTTTTTTAATTCAGTAAAGGGAAACTGCACACGGCTCCAAATTCCTTGATCTGAGAATTTTCTTATTTATTTTTTCTTATTTTCCTCTTAAGTAGGGACAATCTAAAGGAATATATTCTACACACACACACACACACACACACACACACGTATAAAAACTGAGGTTGACAGATATACTCTGCACACCATCAGCTGAGGTCAAAGATGGCCTTTCCAGTGTAAGTGCAGACAAATTGTCATTTCAGAGGTTTCGCTGCATCTTCTGCTTTGACACATGCCATCTGCTGACAGAAATTGTGCTGCAACAGTTACAAACTTGTTATATTGCTTGTAACTTCTCCTTGCTGGGTAAAATAATGAAGGTGATGTAAATCCAAGCCAATTTTTCATCGACCAAAACTCTTTCTTTCCAAAGGAGGCTGAGTGCGACCCGCAAGATGTCAATCATCCCCTGCCATTACCTCTCTTCCACTGCCCCCACTCCTGAAATAACTGCGCTCCACAATATTCACCATTCCAGCCGTCATGATTATGTCGCTCTCACCGTTCAAATCTCTGAAAGCCTCCTGCACTATATCCCTCTACTCAGTCATCAGAATTTAAGTTGGATAAGTTGTCCTCATCCTCGGTGTCCTCTGCTCAGTTTCCCCAAGTTAACAGGAGGAACTGGGCAGACTGGAGCCCTGGCTTCTCTATTCATAATGTAATTTCACAGCTCATTATAGTCCAAGGACCAGTCCCTTCAGATGGTGTCAGCAGCGGCACTGGATGTGCGTTACCTGGCAGATCTGGGTCATGCAGTATTTGCATCATTCTGAGCTCTTCTCTGTCCAAATGTTAAGACAATCATGGAAAAACATTTGAAGCTTCACTAGTTAGAAGTTAATTTATTGCATGTTGCTGTGGTTGACAATATTTGAACTGGCCTAGTGTGCAACCCATCTGGTGTGCCATGTGGAATAAAACTCTAAGAATTATCCTTGAATATTGAATGAAACAAGGTGTTTGTAATGGGTTTACTCTATCCCTGCCTATTGAAGTACAGAGCATTTTGTTTTTGTCTGAAAGTAAATCTGACAATCCACAATGGTAAACTAATTAATGCTTAATGCCTCACATTATTGTAATGAGCCTTAATGAAGCATTTTCCCAGAGCCATTAAGATAAAGATTGTAATGGATTCAGCACACAGGTGTGCTAACATTTATCTTCAAATCAATGGATTCCCACTGCCTGAGCTGTAATTAGACTGTCAGACTCTGATAAGGGTCATGCCAAACTGGCGTTGTGTGTGCTCAGCAAATGCCTGCATGAATACGTGTGTGGGTGCTCGCATGCCTTTACATCCACTGCTCCAGCCACTCCAGCGGCACAGCAACAGGCTTGCTATAAATTATCCGATTAACCTTGTGAGACTGAGAGCAACTCTTGATTTTTGCTCAAGGTGCAGTTGCTTTATTAGACTGCATAGCAATAAGCACAACATGTAGGCTGATGTAATTTGGTGAGAGGATTGTACGTCTGCAGCGAGCGTTCTGTACTGTAAGGCTGGCACCTTCTCTTTTCAACGTGTGTGCTGCATGAGAGAAAGCTGCAAATTAGTGGCGAAAGCCTGATTGATCTATTGATCAGGTGCGCGAAGCTATTACTGCTTCAACAAAACACGTGGCTGCCTCATGTCAGGATTCTGCTAATGGGCTCCTTTAGAGAGCTCTATAGAAAAACAGAGGTCAGACATCAACGTTAGGATCAAGGAAACTGAATGGACACAAAAAATCTGCGTACGTTGAATACAAATGAGTGCAAATACTGTGAAGAGTTTGGTTCATTTATGGCATATGCAGTGTTTGACGAGTGGAGAAACCAACAACTCTTACACAGGCCAGATACTCTTCTGAACATACTGGAAAAGCAATATTTGTATACAATTTCAAAACTGAATCTCACCAAATATTTATACTGGAAGCACAGTGCAGGCCTGGATAGCAACCACCTTATCGAAAGGGCCGACACAGACACATGGCCACAGATGAGTGTGTGACTATCGTAATGTAAATGGCCATCTAAATGTCAAGGAAATTACAAACATACTGTCACTATGAAATAAGATTTAATGAAACATGCCGGTCAGGTGGGGTTAAGTAAACCAAAAGATAAAGATAAACAAACACTCAAAAGGTAAGTGGAAACAGTCCTTAGACATTTGACCTGGGCAGTCCGTTTTGATAATGCAGGATGAGCTAATCATGGCAGCGCTGCATGCTTTCATCTGAAGAAGCAAAAGGCACACTTAGTTTCTGACGCACCACCTATTGCTCCCACAATGACGGTGGAAACATGGGGGCACAACAAGATCCCATAACAAGTATACTGCAGTTGTGAAAAATAATGTATCCTAGAGAGCATACAGAAGCTGGTGTGAGATCATGTATTGCTTATTCTTTTTTTTTCATTACTATTTGGGAGATGCTACAGTACAAATCACTGGACACTGAGACAAACCGCTTGAAAAACAGCTTTCTCCCCGCTGCAGTAAAGACACTGAACTCCTCACGTTAATCCCACAGCTCATCCAGCACCTGCTGCTCCCTGATAAAACGCCTCACGCTTCCCTTTTCACTGCAGTGTTGACGCTGTGCTGTTCCTGTGTGTCTGCTATGTTGGATGATATGTTAAATTTTACATGATATATACTGTGGCTGTGTGTGGCTGCTGTTATTGCATTTTGTGGGTATTAATGTGCCATTATGTGTATTGCATGTGACAAAGCATACTTCTCATATTGTGATTATATTGTTGTTGGTGCTGTTATGTCCTCTAACAAACAGGGCTATGAGATCATTAGTTTAAAAAAAAAAATGATCATCTTTTTTTATCACATGGTGTCGTCATTTTAAAAAATAAAAAGATTCAAATAAAAACTTTTTGACACAGCTTAAGTCACAGATAAACGTATGGGTGGAAACCCAGCTGATCAAAGCACTTTAGAAAAGGAGAGATGATAAACAGTATCTGTTAACATGTATCTGCATAAAAAATGTCGCCGATGAAGGTCAGACAACCGAAGGGAACAGTGACATGAAAGTGGACCTCAGACATTTCGTGATGAGTTGTTTATCTCTGCATAAGTCTACAAACTATCTGCGGGTTCAACCCAGGCACAGAAAATAATCCCCAAGTCCTTCTCGTAGTCGCATCACCACAGGCGAACTAGGAGCTCATTGAAGTGAGAAGAAAAACAGAATCTGAAAAATCAAATTCCGCATCGCTTTGAAGGAGCAGCAGTAGCACTTCAGTGGGTCGAATTTTTGAGAGGCTTAATAAAGCGGCAGTGTTCGCTCAGAAGTGAATTAGAAAGCATCAGTACATGCATCACTTAGTGATCAAAGCACTTAAATGAGTTTTTAAACCATTACAGTAATTTGTTTTTGTTGGGGCGGGGGGGTAAATTCAAACCTTCCCTGCTGCACCTCACTTCTACCCATTGAGGCTTAGTCAAGCATCATGGGAAAGGCAGTAATTACATGCACCCATAATGAAGGAATTGTAAAATATTCATTGAATTTGTCTTTAGAGCCGCTGTTGTACTCAAGGCTGCAACTCTCCCTTTTCCACACAGGGTTAACCGGTGCAGTTTTGCCCGCTGACTGACAATGGCCACAGGTAGAGCTGCCTCATGCCTGTGAGCGAGTTTTTGAGTCACAAAGCATTTCTAATTGGTCATGACAGGAGCTTCTGGTTGCCAGATTTGATCTATACAGCCCCTAGAATATTTATTGTTCAGCATCACCCAACACCGCGCCTCTAAAAAATACATTACCTAGTGGAGGTCTCAACCAGAGGCAACTATAGTCTAATAACAACTGGCTTTGCAAATGAAAACAAAAAATAAAAAAAATGAAATAAAAAAAAAAACAATAAAGTAACACATAAAAACTGTAAATGCCTTTGATCTGTTGCTGGATATAAAGCTTAACCCTGTACTTTATGTCATCCTCCTCCCTTTTCTTTAGGACTAAACTGAAGCTCAACAGCATATTTCACTAACGAGGCACTAAGTGAGGATAAAAAAAGAAAGACAGCACATTTCTCTCACCAGCAGATGGATCCCGATAACACATAAACACATAGTCGATGATTCACAAGACATAAACTTCGCCAGATACACTTGTTTTTGGCTTGTTTTTTTTTTTTCTTTTATAAAGGCTGTCACCAACTTTTTAAAGTTAAGCTTAACAACTCATACAACTCAAACACCACTGGCTCAGCTGTGCTGTAGTATGTTGGTTATTTTACAACTGGCATATGGAATTTGTTTTTATGGGACTTTTTAATTCTCAGCCAACATTTATCACTTTTATTGTATATTTAAAGACACCTGTAGAAAGTGTTCCAAAGTTCATAATTTTTATCGCACTTTGTCTTGTCATCTTTTGTGTCCACATGATTTTACTGGTAAAGAAGGAATTTACTGTTTTAATTTCATTAAGTTATTCCCTAAAATGATTATTGATTAACATTAAAAAAACATGAACAACCCCAAGATGGAAATTTGTGACTCTGGTGCCTCTAGTGGTCATGTAAAAAAAGACAGTGGACAATGCTGCACAGATCCAACCTTGGAACAACTCTCTCTCTCTATATATATATATATATATACACATATACTGTATGTTATTAATTATACACTGTTTATTAATGGATTATTATCAATAATGCATTGCCATGAAAGGAGAATGATGATTTTGTTGCTGGTCGAAACATTTTAATATTGTATATACCGTTGAGTTGTTCATTATGTTCAAATGCATACTTTTATAAGCTGATCACTTGTTATGCCGTCAGCTATGCCATAATTGAAATGCAATACGATGAAATACAAAATAACTTTCATGTAGTGCAACAATTCAAAAGTCCACCAGAATTATGAACCTCTTTCGTACCATGCGAGTGTTTGATTTTGGATGTTCGCTGACACGAGCTGCATGCATTGTAAACTAGTCAGCTATGACTAAAACTACAAATGAAAACTCTGTCTTAAACCTGCCTACAAGATCTGAATTGATTGAACAGTTAAGTCACACTAATTGTGCCACAGAATGTAATTTTTTTTAACACTTAATGTGATAATCAACTGAATCGGTCCTCATCTTTCTGACATGTAGAAAAACATTGTGAGCCCACATATTCTTGGAGTACTCGTACATCTTGTATACTGATCTGTGTCCATCTCAGAAAGCCATGGAAATTCAAACTACTCTTAGTCAGCCTGAGAGTAGTAAGCAGGTTAAAATGCAGCCCTAAAACACTCCTCTGTGTTCAAATAATACAACATTTTGTTCAATAATAACATCACTGGTGGGCTAATGTCAAAATCTATTTAAATTCTGATCTCATCCTCGCTAATTCTAATATCAAGGGTTAGACCAGTTGATGCATAACAATACGTTGTGACATCTGGCCTCTCTTTAATTAGTCCTCGCAAACTATTACCACGTAAAAACTGAGTTCTAAACATTGGCGTTTGAACATGGAAATGTGACATTAGATGGCAGAAAAGGTGACATTTGCGGCAGACTCAACCTGAATAGGAAGTTAGTTCATTAGGCAAGTCAGGGAAGGGCTCTGTGCGAGACAGGCTTTTTTTTGGGAAATAAAATCAGCTTAGATAATGTAATGTCAGAGAATCCCTATCATTAGTGGAGATGTGGTGATTCCCTGTCTAGGCCTTACTTCCCACCATAGTTTGAGTGACAGAAACAGTGTTGCAGTGTGACAAAAGTTGTGTTCAAGGGATCTGATTTCACTGATGGCAGTATTTTCCATAAAAGCCCCTATAGGCCCCGATTCCAAGAGGGTGAGGAATAACTTTATCTTTCATCAAAATCTCCAACATTTTTTTTTTTGTTTTGGTTGGCTTGTGACAATGATAAGACAGCAACAACTGGGAGGCATAGACTAATTAAGTCTGAGCATTCATATATATATATATACACACACACACACACAAACATACACAAACACACATATACAGGGTATATATACATCAAGGAAACAGATTAAGCATTTCCAAATCAGTTTTCCTGATGTCAGCATTTGGCTTCCTGCAGGCTCTAAAGCAGCGCCATGCATACCCACAGCAGGGATGGGAAAAAGCCTCTTTCAATTCCCAGGGTGCAAAGAGACGGGGCAAGGGGAGTTTTCTAAATGATGAGCTCTTGCAAATTGATGACTGGAGAAGATCACTGACAACTTCAAAGCCGTGTGGATCCAGGTCACCTGCGAGACGGTTTATGCATTAATGTGTCCTGATTAAAGGAGAAACTGCATTGATCCACATCCACGCAGTCGTTCGGCACCAGTACGTAACTAAGGAAAATATCTCTCAGAAAAAAGAACAGCACCCAGCCTTCACTGACTGCGTCTAGAACAGATATTAAGAACTAATGTAATTAGACAACACTTTGCTTTTCCAAATTTGCAAAGCCCAGGCATCTCTCCACGGTCCCCGCTTTCTTATTTTGCAAAGTTGATGCAAATATATTTGTCCTTTGTGATGCTTGTCTGGCTCTTCATGTCCAATGATCCGTCGAGTAAGCAGCGGACCAAGAGGCATGTCGCTTTTCTTTTCATTTTTTTTCTCGCCATGCTTTCCAACAAACCCTTGTACTTGGATCACTGACATTCTCTGACTGATTCACAGCGGGAGGAGTTGTCATCACGGTGAAGTAGCGTAAAAGTGCAGCAGTGCAATTAGCATGACACGATGCTTCATTCCCTTGCTTTATGGAGTATTCAGGCTGGGTATGACAGGAATTTTAAGAGCGGCTGCCCCTCCATCTGCCTGGTCCACCAGCAGTCATATTAAAATAAAGACAATATTCCGGTGCTGACATGTATTCATGCTGAAGAAAATGCAGAAATGTATGAAGAAAAGAGAAGGGGAATGTTTTTCTTCTTTGCACTGTTACAACAAAGCTGCATTTTCCCCTGGGTGTCATTCTCACAGCCACTCTTTTGATTTTTGTGATTGATATTCCTAAAGTGATGGTTGATATTGTCAAAGGACCAGCACCAAAGCCGTGTGTCTCTTCAGCACAAATTCGATTATACACAAGCTGATGCTTTAGCAAAATATGATAAGAATTTAGACGCGACAATATTCAATCGCAATATTGCAAAAGTGAAGAAAATAAAGATGAGCTCCAATAAAGTTTTAATTGATTTGTGAAGGATGGTATCAATGATGGCTGTTCTAGGTTTTAAACTGGAGTAAATCAGGAACTCCATCTGAAATATTAACAAAGACAGTGGCATTTATTTTTTAACGAAACATGTAAGGAAGGACATCATCATCATCATCTGGGCTTAATTAGGGCTAATCACTGACGTTCTCTCCTCTTCCTCAGAAGTTCAGCCAGCAGATGTTCAGTCCAGCACAGCTAATAATGAGTACAGTAGGCACAAGTGAATGCACAGTCACACAGAGAAGCACACAGACTGAAACGTGCAGTAAATTGGGGAGAGGAGAGGGATGGGTACAGTAGAGATGGCAGTTGTTCAGCTGGGTTGAGGACTGGGACACTGAGAACAAAGGCGGCCTCAGCACACATTCTGCACTGGGAGTTCAGACCGTGGAAGGGAAGGGACGGATAGTGTTTCCTTTCCCTCCATTACCCAGAGGTCTTAATTAGTTTAGGTTAATCATGCACTGCTGTAATTGACTACTGTTGTTTCTCCTTTTCATCTATCATTTCACTGCCTGGAACCAACCTGTAGTGGGGCACCTCGTTTCACATAACAGCAGTGATACACCCCAATTCCCTAATATGATTGTTTTACGGCTCCCTTCCTCCCCCTCTGTCTCCTCTTTCTTTCTTTCTTTCTTTAATCTCTGTTTCCCACATTTCTCAAACACAGCCACACACACAGATTGTCCCAGCACTGCTTCCCTTTTGCAATCTCGCCAGTCACTTGTTTTCTCTTTTGAGCAGAAAAAGCCGGAAGTCTATGGCACAAAACACAAGCGTGAGAGATCATTAATCAGGAATCAGTCCACTCTCATCACGGCTCAACACTGTGCCACGCAAAAATGCAATGTCTCACACTGTGTAACACTGTCTTTGATTATTTTATCATAAAAGCGAAGACATATTCATATATGAAATCAGCGAGAGGGCACTTGTAATCACAAGGTGCATCTGGAAAAAAAAACAATCAGTAATGCTAATTGCGTTCAGGTTTCAGGAGGTGTGCTCCCTGCTTGAGTTTAATTTAAGTTATTTGTAAAGCTGATGATTTTCAGGTTGTAAGTTGATGTCTCTGGCAACTTTAGAAAATGTAACACTACGCTGTTGGTCTTAATATATGCAGTAATTTAGAAGGAATGTAGTCATGTAAATAGCCTAAATGTCTCATGGAAATATTCTCATGCTTTTATTCAGTTTTCCTTAATTACTGGGTATTTATTTGAAGGTGAATATAGAAAAATAGACATGGAATTTAATAGGTTTTTATGTAAATATAGGAGTACTGCAGTGTCTAAAACAAAGTACAGTAAAGCTGAACTTGATTTTATGTTAGGCTGTGGACACTTGATTACCGGGCTGATGTACACAGCATTTGTCCATCAAAGGCGGGTGAAAGCCAAAAAGAAAACGAGCTCCAATAAAAACAGGTTTTTCATCTGTGCAGATAAACTAAATGTTTCTCTCTGTGTTATGTTCTGAGAAAAGACACATTCAGTTAGTCTGACCGTAGACGTTCGCAAGCATGTGCGTAATTATTCTGAAATTTCCACCAGAAATTGTGCCAATTACAGGGTGGATCTGGTTCACTATTGGAGCATCTTATGCGTTGATGGCAGGCTGCTTGTCTGGGTTGGTTCAGTAACCTATGGGAGAAACAGATGATCACTGAAGTGTAAAGGTGTCTTAGATTTCAAAATGATTCTTGGCAAAATAACACAAGAGGTTACTGGTGGCTTTACCTGGACATTTATATTATTCGTATGCATCTGAAATGAGTAAGACAGTGTTTGAATGGGTGAATCTTCCAGGACATTAAAAACCATTAATACTGTATATTTAAAGTGAGGTGTATGCTGTACTCTCCTGGTCCAGATATTGTTTCCAGGAAGTGGAGTCAGTAGTGTTGTCAGGGGGAGGTGTTGTAGTATTAAGTTATATAAATTCTGATTATGTTTTTTATTTTATAGCTCAACTATCCCAGGGAGTAAATGTCGACATGTTCAGCCACATTTCCTCGTGATATTTTCCATTCATTCCTGTGTTATTCAACACTAACTGTGTTATTCATGTGGCCTTGGCAAACTGATTTAAAAAGTGCCACATAGTCGCTAAAATATATATTTCCCTTATTTTCAAAAACTGCTTTTATGCATGTTTAGCACGTCTAGCAGCTGCTTTCAGCTGTATTTTCAGCGTACAGCAGTCTTGACTGACATGTTGACAGGCAATCACACGCTAGAGCTGAGCGCACATGTAAAATGCAAAGCCTGTAAAAGCTGTTAGAAAGACACATCCCAGTGATCACCTGCTTTTACACACGTGCTGATTAAAAAGAGACACTGCTGCGTGATGGTGAGATGGTAAACACCGATAACGCAGACAACACTGCTGCCTGTCCTCTTATTCATTCCTTCTTATACTTAAGATTATGTCACGTGAAAAATCCAATATGCAATAACAAAGAAGGAGCCAGCACGCATGATTTGCACCTCATGTGTTTACTTTGACAATAAAGTGTGTCATTAGTGAGACTGCTCAGACAGATACAGACACAGACGTTCTGAATGATTTTCATCTTGAAAACTGATTGAGGCAAAATATCAGTTCCAGTCCTGGATCTTTGTGGTGCCTTTGATGTGCTATGAACACCATTTACCACTACACTGACTGGAAAATTTGGTTGGACTTCGAGACTCTGTTCTTCAGTGGTGAATAGAGGTCAGTCATTTAGCAGAACTTTGCATGCCTGCATCAGGTCAGATTATAACGTCTATCATATTTATGCAGATGACACTCACTTTTACCTCACCCTGTCACCAAGCGACTGCCAATCGGTGATAGCGTGTGCCTGCACACAAAACTAAGGTACTGTAAATGCCATTTGTGTAAAAGAATAAGAGACTAAATATTCAAAGTCCGTCTTTGAAAATCATTGGTGTCATCACCACATTAGCCAAACATAACAAAGTTTGCTTCCTGTCATCTTAAAGTCACAGCTAGACTAGGAGGAGTCCTGTCCTGGCAAGACAGAAGAATGCTTTTGTTTCATTTAAATGTAAAATAATCTTAAAACTAACCATTACCCACGTTGCACATCTATCCTGAACTTAATTGGATTTATGCAATTATGCAATTGCTGTATATTAATTTTCATACATCCTTCTTTATTTCCCTCCTTTCAATTCATTACCCAGTGTCTTAAATGAATGAATGAGAAATGGAGAAAAGTGTGACTTAAAGTGCCAATTCATGTGAACATACCAAAGTCTGAATCTGGCAGCCCTGTTGGGAGGCACAGGGGAGAGATAATGGCTACTGTCTGTGCACACAGCATATGCCAGAACATAAGTGTCTCTGTCAGCGCCTCATGCAGTTTTTGTCTCGGCTGAAGGACAAAGATGCCAAAACCAAATCTGCTTTGAGGGAAAAACAGTTTGAGGTTATTTTGATTGTCTTCAGAATCAAAAACAAAGCAGATGTGTGGTGTCATTACAGGGGATCGAAGTGCAACCGCAGATAAAGTAAATGTTTTCTGAGAGATTTAATAAATGTTGGCAGCTTATATTACTGTCTATAAGTTAACAGAAAAAATAAGCAGCTCTAGACTGGCCCATGTTGTCCCTCTGCTCTCGGTACCTGAACTCTTATCGCCAGCCTGCTGCTTTTCTTTCGGCATTCTGCGGGAAGAAGATTGAAATTATCACAGAGAAAACTGCACATCCTGAGCTCACCTAGAGCTGATATAAAATAAATAAAGGCATTTCATACCAACTGTGCAAAGCAAATGTGTTTGTTTTTTTCTGTCACATTTTAATGGTCTCTGTCCCTCAAGGGGGACTCCTGCTGTGCGAACCTGTTTCCTGATTGAGGCGTATCTTGGTGGGCTTTCATATTCCAGTTCAATAGTGCCCTCAAATTGTTCATGCCTAATTTTGGTGTGCCACTTTCTGTGTTTATTCAGGGCTAACAGCTAGTCTTGGATTGGATGACAAACTGAAGAGACAGGCTGACACTGGGCTGTCAGGGTGATGCCAAGCCATCTGCTCCTCTGGAGCTTCCAAGCAGGAGGGAGATGGAGAAGAAAAAGAATCAGAAAACCCTAACACTAACCCTGGAAACCGTCTTTTTTTCTCGCCCGCAGTTCCCAAGAAGCTGATATCAATAGACAAACATAAAATTATCTTAGAGAATACGAGAGGTGAGGTTCACAATTTTCAGTGGGAGACTGCTTACACTTGCAAATAACCAAATTCGTGCAGATTTTGTGTTGCTCATGGAAACTTGAGGAAAATCCCAGATGGCAGCAACTCAGCAGTCCTGAGTCATCTGGTGTAGAGAGCATAAAGGTCATTTCATGAGAAGAAGATGAACAAGTTACGAGAGAGAGGCATAATGTTAAGCAATATTAATAATACCAGTAGCAGCAATATGCCAGTCCATTAATAGTAGGGGAAGGGTACATTTGTGTGTCTTTCTGTGAGTCAGTAAAGCACGGACATGAAGCTCTCACACAGGATTCAGCTGAAGGACGATCAAGTGGCTGAGGAAAAGCTCCACACTGACGTCCTGACTCTGCTGGGCATGGCTGCGTCGAGGTCCAGCTCAATCTGCTCTGTGCCTGTTTGACGTGGCTTCTGTCAAATATAGACTTGCTGCTCATTTGCTGCAGACATGAGTTGAGATCCTCCTCTGGGATGCTTCTCAAACGCGCTGCTACATTTCTGGGGGAATCACAAGCATTGTCTGAAACGGCCGCCACGCAGCTGCATCGCTGCCTGAACACGACGCAGCCATGCCTGGTGGAACCAAGCTGCAACATAGTGTATCGAAGATTTTAGATTATCTCTGATTTGCATTGAAAATCAACAACATTCCAGGATGGTTTATTAGTACTTGATAACACTGTATTCACTGAAAACACTGCTAAGATATTTGAACATGGTGAAATCACTAAAAAATAAATTAAATGACACAAGCAGACAGCAGTGATTGTAAAGCTTCCCATATGGCCCGCAGAATATTAAAGAATTCTGCAAATGTGTGCATCTAACATTGTTGCTGGAATCAATGAGCCAAAAAGTACATAATTCATAGTTCACCCATTCAATAGAATTGGATTATTCTCCAACTCCATCCTCTCTACTCTGGGGACCCACCATCAAACAAAGCCCACATCCCAGGCTGGCTGTTCCCTGGAGCAGACAGCTGAGCAGTGGCCAGGCTACTGAGGGTAACAGAGTTGTCAGAGAATCACTATGTTTGTCTGTTTGAGTTGATTTTCTTTGGCCAAATGTTGTATTGAGTCTCTCATTTCTGACAACAGATATACAGTATGTACATGAATGAAGAATCTGTCGACAAGATTATGGGTTTCGGTATTGGTTGTAGAATGTATAGCCTGAAATGCACTCTCTGAGTAAACCAGCTATCAGCTGACAATGATTTAGCTTTTTCCTATCTTATTTTAATTTTTTAATAGCTCTGCATTCATAGACAGATATCTGTTTTTTAGAGATTAGCAGAAATGTTGTCTTCATGGCTCAATTTCCTAATTCGACTGTAAACCTAGCAGGTAGTTCTGTTGCCTAAAAAAAATGAAAATTAAAGAAATAATATTAAATAGTAATTCAGCCTCTTGTGGCCGAAATGAGTATTACAACAACAAAGATAAATCACATGGCGATCCATTTTTTTTTTTTTTTTTACACCTATTTTCACAGAAGAGAAAATTCAACAGGAACATTTTGCTGGCATTTTTTTTCTTTTTCACCTGACTAAACGTTTTTCAATCTGGTATAGATTGGAAAATTGCTCATCAGAATGATTTTTTCCTCAATTGCTTCTCAGGGCTTCCATACCACGTATGCATCCCTTTTATTTGACATTTGTCTGTGTGTAAAGTAAAATTCTGGCCACTGGACAAATGCAGTCAATGACCTGTGTCATACAGGCAGTATGTTTGTTAAATCGACCAAAGTCTTTGGAGGAAAAACTATGGAGCTACAGAATACAATCAAGTTCAAGCAAGCATTGTTTCCATTGAAGTAGCATATATGACAGAAATGTTGCTCTGACTAAATGACTGACCGATTGCATTTGTATTAAAATGTAGAGCATTTGAGACAGCTAGTATGGAAAGTTTAGTTTAGTTTCACAGAGAATGAAAGGTCACAGGTTTGATCATCAAAGCCGGTCTGCATCCATTAACATCCATTACGTGTTCTGTCAAACAAAACATTGAACCACCTGCTCCCTCATTTTAAGTTGCTCCACATAAAAAAATGGGGCAAATGCTGGAAATGATGGCATCATTTTCAGGCAAAACGATACATTAGATTCGGGTTGTTGTGGAAATGGTGCTCAGGTTTGCCAGACATGAGAAAATATGTCAGGCTTTTTTATTGTGAACACTTTCAGTATTTCTGTAAGAAACCCATTTGAGCGGAAATGAAAACTGCACTTAATAATAATACCTTGTGTTACCCCTTATGTTTGCAAGAAACAGCTATACATCTTCACATTCCTAGTCGCTAGACACAAACAAGACACAAACAGCGGCACTGTTGTGGTTCTATTTTGGTTGCCTATTTCTTAATATGTACAAAGACTTACATTTTCATTTCCTCAGTGTCCTGAAAGCCACAGTCACTGGCATGCTAAGCTGGGTATCAATTACCTCCATTGCACTCCTGAAGTCTCTCTTTCCTTTCAGTTCCTCGCCTCTGAGAAGGAACAAACGGTGACTTGCAGGCATCTGAAGTCCTGGTTCAGTGACGGAGTGGATGGAAGGCAATAACAGGTACAAAACAAATGCGGCAGAGAAGAACAATGGCAGACAGAGAGTGCGCAGAGAAATGTAACGACTGGCTTACACAGAGGAACTTTTTCCATTGTTAAATATAATCATCCTCTGTTCTACATGCACACTCAAGGGGGATTCCCCTGGGAGTTCATTTACATGGAACTTGGCAAATTTAGCAACTTCTCAGATTCACTGGTGTGTGTTTGAGGTTAATACATCCCACTAAGCGCGCCTGGGACTTATTTATTGGACCTGAGTGATTGCCATTCAAAAGTTTCCAGAGGGAAACTACATCGATATTGAGGTTATAGCGTTTTTACACGTGCATTATGTGATTATTACCTCAGTTAATATGATGGTAATGGCAGCCATAGTGTGGAAAATAGAGACCAATTATTGTAAAAATGCCTGAATCTACTTCTCCAGTCAAATGAGTATATTGCATTTGTGAACATTTTGTTGCATAAAAGTAGTTACACAAATGTGCAGTAAACATGTTGGGCAATAAATAATACATTCATCTGTGAGAAAATAATTGCTGCCAGTTGTGCTTGAGAGACACAACTTCTCCTACGTACATTTAATTATCTCGACTTGTCCCACTTATAGCAGCTTCAATTAATACGTCACAGAGAAGTAATAAACAGTTGTGACGGCGAGATTAAGAATGTACTCGATGAAACATGCTGCTGCTTATTGCAGTTGACAACAGAGAATTACATTTCCTCTTATATATATATATATATATATATATGATGCACCAGTTAAACAAGAGTGATAAAATATACTATATAAAGGGAAGAAATCACAAATACTCATAATACACAATATTAAGATCTGCATGTCACAACACATCTGCATTCATTGTGTGTTTTGGCAAGTCATGTGATGATTAAATGATGATGATTAAAGGAAAATGGTATTCAAATACAGTCAATTTATATATTAATGCTTACTATGTAGTATATTAAACTTCCAAAAACATATTATTATTATTTTAAAGAATTTTCTCAATATTTCTTTTAGAGTAATAAAAGAACTGTTTTGAACTACTTCTGTTGTGTTTGCAAATAGCTCTGTCACTGATTGACTTATTATCTAGTTTTATCCACTTTTTAGGCTCTATCCTGCGCTACAGTCCTAGTTCATGGATAATTTTTGTCCCCCCTTTCACAAACTTAGGATTTTATTCATCACGTGTTTGGATTTTAAATTTTATGTTTCCCAGTCCGGGTGTTGAGGCTAGAACAACCAGCTTATTTTTAGCTTTGGGAGCTAACCAACACAGCGGGGATTGTAGATATTGGGTCAAGATGAGCTACAATCTGCAAACTGAAGCCACTGCGTGTTGCCACCCCATCTATTATCTATGACTCCAGTCACCTTCCCGTCTGGCTGTGTCAGCTGCACTTTACTGGCTGACAAAATAGCAGAACTGGAAGGAAGAATATCCACACTTAACCAGATCCAGGAAGCTGTGCTGAGTCTGTCCACGGCCTGAGACAGAGGTGTTGTAGTACTGAATGACTGTGGAAAGCCACTGGGCTTTAAGTGCATTGCCTGTATCTCAGAGATCTATGATATTATTTTAATGCATTAAACATGACCATGTTTATTTATTTATTTATTTATTTTTTTATTTATGGCTATTAGGTCCAGTGTTCATCCTGAGACTTGCCCATCCATCTCCAGCCCCTCTCCATCTCCTACTGTTCCGGACTCTTTCCAACCCATCAGCTCACATGATTTGGTGGATTTGATTAGGAAGATGAAGCTATCATCTACCCTTCTGAATGCAATACCAGCTCATCTATTTTCTCACCAGCTTTGCCAATTAAGATTCAAGGTTCAAGATTCTTTATTGTCATTGAGCATGACATGTCAATGAAATTTGCATTGCAACCCCCATGTTAGAAACAAGATAATAAGAAGATAAGAAAGATTCAAAAGAATAAAATTAAGATAACTACAATAAAATAAACCAACATGCAATAAAAATATTCGTGAATGCAATAAAAAATATACCAGAATGTAAATATACTAAGGCAATAAAAAATTATTAAAAATGATTTGCTGTATCAGCAATTGCTAATTCTTCCTTGTCCACAAGACGTGTCCCTTCATATTTTAAACATGCTACTATCCAGTCCACGTTTAAGAAAAAAAAAAAAAAAAAAAAAAAACTTGGACCATGCTTTGCTGAAGAACTGTAGGCCAATATCTAAACTTCCATTTTTGTCAAAACTTTTTAGAAAAAGTTGTGGCCAATCAGCTGACAGCTGCACCGGAGTTGGTCTGTTGGTTGGTCCAAACTGAAAAATATCACCAAGTGCAACATGGATGACTGAAGGATGTATCCTACTGACTTTGTTGACTCTCTGACTTTTCATCTGGTGCCACCACGAGGTTGACATTTGTGCTTTTGAGTGAAATGTCTTAATATCTATTGAATGGATTGCCATTAGATTTGGTAAAGAGATTCATGTCCCTCTCAAGATTCATTTTAATAACTTTGTGATCCCAAGTTTTCATCTAGCCCCATCATCAGGTCAAAATGTGACTTTGTCCAATACCTGGGTTTATAACCAAATATCCACAATATCAATGACATGCTCATCAGTCTCAGCTGAACCTTGGTTTTATTGCTAATTAGCAAATGCTAGCATGCTAACATGCCAAACTATGATTGTAATGATGGTAAACATTGTGTCCGCTTAACATTGGCAGGTTAGCATTGTCGTTGTGAGCATGTTAGCATGCTGATGTTAGCATTTAGTTTGAAGCCATGACCTGAGCTTAGACACAATTGGTGTCAACAAAAATGACTGAATACATGTGCACATGTATATACTGAGCGAATAACTGGACTTCATTTTGTTAAGTTTCCAGAAACACACCTCCAATGAGATATTTAAGTAAGTCTCTGTGTCTGCAAGCTAAGTTAGCAATTATTTACCTTAGCCATAACAGCTTGTTAAACCAATCGGTTCTGTTTCAGTAAGTTTATCTTTTTGCTCCATAATTGTCAAAATACACTTTATGCAGCTTGAAAAAATTTATAAAAGGTAGTGCATTTACAGGACTTTATTATCTAATTATCTTGCACTGAAAAAACCTCCCCATACACACACACACACACACAGACACACACAGACATACAGTATAAACCCTTGAGATTCTACTTAACAGGTGAATAGACTTTACAGGGTCATTAAATAATTTGCCAGACATAGCTTTAGTAACATCACTTTGGTTAAATTAAGGCTGAATTGGTCATTTTACTGTGCATTGAAGCAGAATTAAATGAGAAGAAAACCAAGGTGAACAGGAGGAGGAGGTGTACTCTAGTTAAGTGGAATGCTACTGTAGGTAAATGAGTGGTGGTGTGAAATCTAATCCTTTTATCTTCCACTCCCCTTAATCTAGCATCTGTCCCTGAAGAGATTAAAACAATAGACTCCGTAATTGAGAGAGTAAAATTAAATGAGGGCAAAATTTTGCCCTTTGAGGTATAATGATTTTACTCACTTCCACTCCCCAAATTTAAAGGGACTAAATAATAATTTGTAGATTCAGCAGCCTTTTGAAAGCTGTGTTTGAAAGCAGTTGCTGTTTATTTACAGTCGAAGATGTGTGCACTACAGAACAAACTCAGTAAGAGGGAAAAATAATCTTGTCATTTTCTTGTTCAGTCTTCAGTATTTTCAACTGTCAACAAACTTGGCTGCAGTGACGCTATTTTTCTCAAGAAAACATTGTTTGTGCGGGGTATCATAGAAAAACAAGGATCCAGGCAGTTTGTGCATTGTGTACTCATCCCTGTTCCTCTCACTCCGTCTCACACAACCCAAATGCATCCAGATCCAACTTTGCTTTTAAGTCGTGTGGCTTGACACAAAGGGGATCCTTCCTTCCCCACACATCATCTGAAAAGAGAGGAAATCAAAAAGACACAAAGAGCCGTCTCGCTATTCAATGGGGAGAAAACTCATTCTGTCACTGCTGCCATTCTGTGTGAGATTACAGTGGGGACCCACGGCCCATGTTGCCATTGCATCCCCCTTGAATCCCGCCATTGATGGTTTATGTGCCTGCATAATGAATGCTCCTCTGTAAGAGGTGTCAGCACATACAGTGTTTGTATTGCTTTTTGTGTCTATATGTGTTGCTGTTAACATATTGTACTGAAAGGTAACACAAGCGTGTGCTGTCCAGGATACGCAGATGTGTTCACTGTAGTTGCACTCTTTTTAAGGGTGTAGAAATATGCACAGTTGACCTATCTTTGTTAGCACAGAGACATGCAGGCATTGTTAGCAGCTGCTGTCTCCCGATTTGCATGTACTGTAATGATGTTCCTCGTTTTGTGTATGGAATCTGTAATGAGGAAAAACTACGCAACTGAGCATGATGAGAGTACAATACACATTAATAAGTATACAATAAAATAGTGCAAAATAAAGAAATAAAGCTTGGGTAATTGGTTTTGCTGGTAATTTGTTTTGGCTGTGCTAAGTTGTATTGCCATACTTTTTTATCAGATAACACAACATCTGGCACTATTGTCTGTGATAATGCTGTATTGCAGTTTTGTGGCCTAATTTCAACTAAAACAGAGGAGTAAAAACAGTGAACCCATATATATATATATATATATATATATATATAAGTGTCGAACAGAAATGTAGAACAGAAATGCTGCAACATTTGTGATACACCGAGACTTTTCTAGCTTTATACATTTAATATAAAGTTCTTCAACAGCATACTGGTTTAACACAGTCTCCTTTGAATCTGTTCATATGCAGCTATGCACAAAGTTGCAAAATTCAGGGAACGCAAGGAGCAATGTGACGTTCACAACTGCACTGAGCAAAAAAATCAGTGCTGGCAACGTGGCATTCTCTCTCAACAGTAAAGAAAAATGTGTCGGTTGATGCCTGGGTCCAATCTATGCATCGGAAAAAGCCATCATTGTCGTCATGAGTGCCTTCTGACCTGCCAGCTACGTGGGTAAGGTTTGGTTAAGTTGAGGAAGCTAATACTACCTGGTAAGTGGTTGCATTTATATCGCACCTTTACAGAGAGTTTTACTGTGTTAGAAATTCAGTATCTACATGGCTATTATGCATGGCCTTTGTTAAACTGTGGAATCTTTAGTTTGTCTCCCATGTCCTTTCACACACTGTGCACATAAACTTCTCTCATTTAAGTGTCCTCATTATGTAGAGGAAATATGGGCTGGACACATAGAGCACAGCCAGCAATTCCATGAGATTTTGTGTACTGTGGCGACAACCTCCACAGTGAGATCAAACTGCAGAAGATGTGTTGTGATGTGCTCCACTTATGCCGGGATCAGACTACACAATATTTTTGCCTCCGACGATGGTCTAACGATCACGGTGGCATAAACTCTTGCCGTGTCTTGGTCAGGTGACTGGCTCTGACCAATCACAGCACGTCTTATTACACGATCACGTGCAAGTTCAGAGGTCATCAGTGAAGCAACTGTCAGTCAGTCAGTCAAGAAAATAAAAAACAAAAAACAGCTGTGGGTGAGCTCCTGGGTGGCAGTGACAGGATGGGCAACAAACTTTTCTTCTGTTTCACTGTCCCATCTGACAACAGCAACCTCAGCATCCCTCCTCCTCCTCCTCACCATGTTTACCTGACTGCATTCTGGAGAGAGCACCTGATTGGTCAACACTAAGGAACATGTGTGGGAGATATCAGACTAGGTATATCAAGAAAAATTGCTAGTTAGACATGTTAGTTTTTTGATCAGGGGTGGAATTGGGGTGTCGCAGATGCTACACAACAGGTTGTTAGACAATAATCATCTCAACATTGGGCTAGGTTTGTGGAGTCTGATCCCGGAATTAAAGTACAAAATTGTTGCAGAACTTTTGTATGCTAATATGAAACTAACCTGAAAATCACCAATCATCAGTTGGTAGCAGAGAGAACTCTGACTCCCTGATCAAAGTTGTGTACACAGTGGCACCAATTCAGTGTTCTGTAAGTGTGTGTCTGGCTGCTTTTGATTAGATCCACGCCGTGTGTTTCCATGCTCGCAGGGGGAACAAAGAAATCACGTTACAATGGCATGATTGTTTAAGTGCGTCTAATAACAACAAAATTGGCAGTGTCAATTTAGGTACGACAAAAACAACCTGGGATTCGTGACTTTCCTCATTCAGAACAACAAATAGAGATGGCACTCATCAGAGATGGGGAAAAGCAAGTTTACACAGTGGCTTGTGAAAGTATAGACTCCAAATAATGAGAGGACCTCAATCTTTGCAGAGGTGATGTGATGTCGTGTATGCGGAGAAAAGTATGTTTAATAAATGCATGTGTTTACACCTAGAATGTTAACTATGAGGGACAGTTGAAAAAAATCCCAGAGCACTGAAACAGTACATGGGGAAAATGAGCATTATTTATTTATGCAGCTCTGACCATGGTGCATTTTTAAAACATTTCTCCAGTTTCACGCTGCAAGTGAATGAAAGGCAGATAATCACATATTATCACAGCAGTGAAATCCTCTATATTTAGAATAAAATGCCATGGAATAAACAGTAGCGAAGCCTAAGCCATTTATAAGCCTGTTTACAAGTTTCATGTCCCCAGAACAACATTGTAATGTGCAGCAGAAAATGAATGAAAAGTAATTTCCCTGAGAAATCCTTCGCCAGAAACTGAGCAAAGGGATTCACTTTCTAATCCTCTTTCAAAATGTCCATAAATGCTTTGGCACTGCTGACAGTGGTCATGTATGTCTAATCTATATGAAACTCCAGCTGCATGTTTTACAGGGCCTGCCCTGCTCTCCTTACACTGTCCTTGCAGAAACATTTCCTCACTGGTAATCCCACCAAATCTCGCAGCCTGACCGCGTGGTCAGAGCGCAACCCGGGCCGTGTTACAGTCATCAACCCTGACCACATAATGCTGGAAGTCTGCCACTGTCTTTGCTGTGCCAGAAAAACAAAACTCGGATCTGTGTGGATCCACCACACGCATCCACAAGCACAGAACACAACCAGGAGTCAGTCAAACGGTTGTCTTAGTGTTTCAGTTATGGCAGTGTCTTTTCCAGGATGCTGTGAATTGTATGTGTACCACACCTCTCTTCCATTTCCATTTCTAAAATCTAGCTGAAAAAGAGCTATTTAGAAATGCAACCCTGCCCTCACCTCCACACACACACACACACCTCAGTCTACCTACATATCTGTTAATTTGGGTCACTGTGTCACCTCAGTGGAGACCAAGGTCCTCTCATTACCGCTGCGATATGAGCTAATGCATCACTGTCCATATGTACACCATGGGGGAAAAGGAACACACCAAGTAAAAAGACTTATGATTGGTTTGATGCAATTATGGGGAAGTTTAACCTGGATGATATGGCAGAATTGTCATATTTTATGGCTTTCAATATCCCTATGAATGGGGCACAGAGGGGAAGGGAAGGCTGTTCTTTGATGCTCAGAAAGGGGCCATCAATGATTTTCATTTCACAGCCTGGTGAGCACATTTACTGTGGTCTTGATAAGGATGGGGAGAGAGAGCGGAAGGGGTCAGCTTCATCCCGGGCACCTGATAAGATGGTGACTGCCAACCAGTCTGAGCCATTGACCGGTATGATGTATTATAAAAGCTCCAACAGTTGCCGTTGTTTGATGATTGAGTATTAATGAAAAGAAAGTGAGCTACGGTTCTCATAGACACGACCAATAGGACTGGATAAATGATGACTCGTCAGATTATTGGATAAGTGGTGAAAATGGATGGCCTTCAATGGTTTAAGAGTAATTGTAAGAAGTTGAATTAATTTGGAAATGCTGAAGCTTCTGTTTGTGGTGGAAATTATGCACTTTTGACTGTCTTGGTTCACAAAAGCACACGTTTAAATTCTACCAGGTATAAACTGTGTTTAAAACTATGTAAGTATCGAGGAAAAAGACAAACAAACAAGCAAAAAAAGCAAAGAAAAAAGCTTCTCTTGGAAAACAAAAAAGATTGTCCGGACTTCTCTCACAGACAGGTTATCATATGAGGCCGGGCTTTTACTATATGGCCCCTGAGATTTAATGAGGCGCTCTGCCTCCTTCAAATGCGCACGGCATTTCTAAAACAGTCTTGTTACAGATATGACAAATCAAGCCATCAAAGGAACGCAGTGCAGAGCCTATTTCAGTTGGAGATAATATATTAGATACTGCAGTTTAAATACCATAGCACAAAGCATGGCGCTACATTTCTACTGTGATAGCCTGATTAGATCACAGCGCGACGATATAGGAGCCATCACCTGATATGAAAGCAACAGCACACCAACACTGGGCGGATGGGAGGCTATTTTCATCTTATAGAGATTTATTTTTGTGCAAATAGAATTTTAACTGCACAATGGTTGACATGCAGTAAATTACTGACCGCTGCTGCATCCCCCAATCGTTTAGGGCGCGTCAGAATTCAAAAAGAATGATTACAAGTGAGGAAATGCTTTAAAATTCATGAATATGGTTACTTATCGATATCTGTTATGAAACTCAATGTAAGGCCCAGTTGTAGGGATGACTAATTTTAGAGACACTCACTTGCACACACACATACACCCACACACGCACATGCACAGCCATGGACGCACATGCATACACACACACACGTACAGTCATGTTTCCATCACTTTAGGGGACATTCCATTGACTTACATTCATTTTCTGGAGACTTACCCGCAACATAACCACCTAAACCTAACCTTACCTTAACCTTAACCCAAGTCTTCACCCCAGAATTTAATGATTTACATTATGGGGACTTTGTGTTTGTCCCATAAGGAAGGTGAGTCCCCACAGCCTGACTGTATAAACAGATTCATGTCTCCACAATGCAGGTAATACACAAACACACACACACACACTTTTTTTTTTCCATTTGTATGCTAGCCACCTTTGGCCCAATTAGTACCACCCTCTTGTTGCACTAAATAATTTGTGCCATCTGCGTGGCATGCATTATCATTACCTTTAACAAAACAGCCACCTCCTCTCCTCCCAGAATGCAGTCTGGTCACGGATGACAGCTCACTTGCGTCGCCAACCCTTAACCCCAACAGGAGCATTGTAAATAAATTCTCAGCCGATGATTCTAATGTAAAAAATTCAAGCGATATAAAAGGAAGAAAGAAATTAAAAAAAAAATGAAGAATGAATGGTATGTTGCTAAGGTAGTTATCTGGGGTCTCACGCTTCTGTTGTCCCAGCAGGATGGTTTGTAGTTATCTGCTGTTTACCCTGCTTAATTAACCAAACTCCCCAGACTTCCTCCTCTGAACAGCCACCTGTACAACACACCTAAGATCAGACGCAGATTGTGGTAGTGAGTCCCGCGAGCTGCTCAAATCAACAGCCTGTAATGCCTCCTCAGCTGGGACGCGCTGATATTTGCTCTGAACGCAGGGAAAAATAACAGCAAACATCCACCGACTGTCACACGGACACAGATAAGAATACATGGATGCCACAAAGACATTCACTGTACTGACTCAAAGCCAAAGCAATGCCACATTTTAACGAACATTCACATAGAAGCACATCAGCAGGGCAACTGCAAAAAGCAAAAATACAGACGCACAGTCAGGTGCTCGTCTGATGCAAATGCTGTGCAATAACAATTATCACAGAACCTTTGAATGTATTCCACACCATTACTCCACATAACAGATTAAGCAGAAATAGAACTGCAGTGTAACTGTAAACAACTGTGAACAAGAGCTTTTTTTTTTAAAATATATAAATAAATAAGATGCATGAGGGAAAACAGACTCAAACATGTGATAGATAATGCGGTACTTAGTGCTTGGAAGAGTCGCCTGTGCTCTAATTTAGTCAGATTACCATCTGTTTATTTGATTTTCCTTACCCTGTAAACTGGGGGCGGCAGAAGCAGATTAAAGAGTAGCTAAGCAGCCTAAACCGCATGTCAAGAAGTCCATTAACGGGCAGGGAAGGGGTTTGGGGGAGAGTTATATGTGTGGATATGGGTGAACTCATAACTGAAGGACATGTTTACTGCCCTCCTAATGGATCTCTGTTTTAAACTCATTTCAACTCCACAGGATGTCTCTGCCTTCTCCGCTGCGTCTCGTGTTATGATGGGACTGTCACAGAAGATGTGTGTTTTGTAATTACATGAAATGGTGCGCCGGGCGAGTGGGAAAGCCTCTAACCGATACTGCTGCTATATGTATAGATATTTAAAATAGACTGGATTTGCAGCTGGATGCAATTCTGAATTACATTGTTCTTGTGCAATCCTCCAACTACTCTGGTTGTTTTAATAAAAACAGCTGTGCTTGAATTAGTAAAGCAAATCCAAGCATTTTTTTTTACAAAGCACTTGCAGAGCTAAGATGCTACAATGCAGAACAATACAGGCCACAATAATATTATTTGTGTATTGGGATTAAACACTACAGATTATTTGAGAATTCGAATCTCAAGTGATTAAATTTGTCATGGCATTCAAAGACATTTGTTGCTTGCATTAATGTTAACACACACACACGCAAACACACACACACATTGCAAGCGCTTCATTTGCGACTGTTACAGTCTGCTGTCCAGCTGCATCCAGCCTCCACTTCACTGACCAGCTAATGCCCTCTACTGGTGCTGCAAATGTCACAGTGGTGCTGACCTTTCACACCCAAATGAAGGCCAACCAATTCATGCGTCCACTGTACAGATCATTCTCGAATCGCTAAAACTCTGCTCTAACTGCCAGTCTGGAGTTTGCCACATGCCGCAATAATTGCACCCATTGGTTAATTCTAATCAGTCAACTGACGCATTTCACTTCTTCTGCTTTAACTGTGAATAAAGCAGAAAACAAATGAACTGTCAGATAAGTTATGACTGAATTAGAAACTGTAACTGGCAAATCCATCATGAAGTTATTTTATTAAGTAATCATTTAAAGGTGATATTTTAAAAAGAGAGGATAAAGAGACATTATTAGATATCATGTTCATTTTAAGGGCTTTAAGGACATACTGTGCACGGTTACTCAGGTGTCGCCTTGGGTGACAAACAACTGCCCTCTGCACCACACTCCGAGCACAGTGCACATCCCTGCACTGGATGTGAAAAGGCAATTTATTTCGTACTTCATTCTCAGTTGTTTTTTTAATCTTAAACAAATACCTATTTGTGTGGATGTACTGTTTATGTGTGTCATTTTCTGTTTCTTGGTCTGGCCTGTGCAATTTGGCATGGAAATTGCAAAATTGTTTATAGTAGCAAAGGCAGCCTGGTAAAACAATTCAATCTGCTGTCTTTTAGAGACCGAGCAAATACTATTTTCTCAGAGCCCATTATGGTCTTGCATTTATCTTTGTTTACTATAACTGCGCTTACTGCGCGCAAGTGAGGAATATCTTGACTCTGTCATTTCTTTGAAGGAGATTAAAATATCTAGTATAAGCGTTCTGGATGTCAGTGGGAAATTTTTGAAGGAGCTATGGGCAACAGTTTGGGGGCACGTGGGCTCATGCTGTGCATACAGTGTGTTCTTTGTGAGTGCATGTGAAGATGCACATACTGTACGTGTATGTGAATGTATGTATTTATGAGCTTAATGGGATTTTATCGATCGGGCAGCTGCTGCCCACATCATGATCATGTTGCAGGTTAAATACCTACACTGATATTGTCTGAAATGTTCTTTATTGCGCTGCGCTCTTGGACAAAATCTTGTGCAAACAGTTCGATACAGCTTCGTCTCATCAGACCTTGGCACTAAACGCTGCACAGGGGACCTTGCAGCATTGCTGCCAAATGTAGGCCTGAGGAAGCCGGATTGGGGGGGCTAGTGTTTGCCTTGTAAGGACTGCACACACAAAGTCCCAGCAAGTCATTTGTTCCTTTGGCCACCTAATCAATGCCCCCTGAGCCACAGACAAACCAATGGGTTCCTCCTAAAAGGTCATGGAAACCATTCCAGATCTCAGTGCTTATTAATTAAAGAGCGAAGGCATTTCTTTGCAATGGAAGTGCAAGACTCTAAATGCTTAATGGTCACACATGCAGATGGGCATTCAGTACACATGTACCCACATATACAGCGTACATGTAACCACACAACCGAGTATTTGTGTGCAATGTTGCCTCCAAGCAACTATATCAGTGCCAGCGTCTATCTTGTTAAAGGTGAAATGGGCAGAGCAGGCAGTGTGCTGTCAGCTTATTTTTCTGAAACCATAAATTCAGTGCATAAAACTTGCTGGAGTAAAACTCTCAAAGGGAAAAGTAATTTTTTTTTTTTTTTTTTTTCAGCCAGTGAGATTATGCTCCGGCAGACAGCGAGGTTTAAAGTGTCAATAAATGTTCAAAACAAAGCCCCTCTTTCCTGTCTTTAACGACCAAGATGGAAAGATTAATCTACATTTAACATTTGCTCTAGATGCAAACAATAACCATATGACTGCAAAAACACATTTTCCTTGAAAAGCCATTTACAGTACATAAGTCATTCAGCTTCAGCAAGTTTCCAGCGTCATCTTTTGCAATGAAATTCAAAAGGCTTACCAGTAACTTTTTTTCCAACGTGACACAAAAGCAATGTGGAAACAGATCCTGTTTTCTCGAACACATCGGGACTTTTAATTTGGCGGTCTACAATAGATTTAAGAGTCATGAGCTCACCTCCCTCTGTGTCACACTGTAATAGATAACCTGCTGTATGATGTCAGCTGCTCAAGTGATAGAGTGTTATCATTTGCCCGTGACCCGTGATCAATCACCAGATTCAATTTGAGACTGATGGCTGGGGAGGAGCCAATGAGCCGACAATGATACAAAGTAAATTTAGGACACCCAGGCCTGTTGGGTGAATACAGATGACCTGAAGCGGATAATGTTAGAATCAATATTTAGATAGCAGCTATAGATTGTTTCTGCTGTATGGGGGCAATGGTCAGCTGAGACATGTGTTTGCCTTATTGAATGCCGATACGCTGCTTGAATTTGTTTGTTTTCTGCCTGTTTTTTTTCTGCCTGTTCTCTCTGACTTGCAACGCTGCTATTGCTTTTGACTTTCACTTCACGCAAGCCCTACGTGTGCATCCTGAACATGCTGACGTCATGACATGTTCTGCCCCAGCAGCAATTAGAGAAGAGTAAATGGTGATCATCAAACGCAGCTCTTGCAGCATAATGAGATTGAGAGGTAATGAAAGGCGTGGTCTGGGACAAGAAGATGGAGTGCAAATAGAGGGCCCAGGGGGTTCGTCTACCACATGACATCCGTCTCTCCCTCCCTCTCTTTCCTTAACTCTCTCTCTCTCGTTTTGTCTGTCCGCCTCTCGTCCTCTCCAGCAGAGCACAGTGTAATCTCCCACTCCCCTGTGGGTGCGGGAAGTAAATCAGCACAGCTGGATCACAGGCATCAATCTCAGCCAGCCCTCAGGATGGGCCACTTGTGAGCCCACAGGGAGGCATTTCCTCTTCATTCCAAATGAGAGACAAATGTTGCAGGGAGAAAGCGGCGCAGAGCAGTCGAGGGTGGGGGAGGGTGAGCACAGAGGGGGTGTGGGCAGGCGGGCGATGAAGGTGGTGGTGGTGAGGGAGGCAAGATTGGCAGGGAGTAAAAGTGATGGAGTGTGGAGAGGAGACAAGCGGGTGAAGCAGAAGAGAGAGTATATGCACTGGACAAAAATGTACACTCAGCACTAAAATCTAACTGTTTGTCTTTAAAAGCTATTGAAAAAGTGGCACTAGGGTGAGAGGAATTTACTTGTTTCCAAAGTGGCGGATTTTCTTAAAAATTGCATTTAAATGGCTCAGTCGATGAGTGATTCCCCTTTATGGCACTGGAGATTTGAAGACATGATAAAGTGGGGAGTTTGTGGTGCAGCTGGAGAGGGATGCAGCAGCAAACGAGAGGGAGAAGGAAAGAAGAATGGAAGAGACTGAGATATGCAGTCGTGTGTGCAAGACAGACCAAAAAGCAACACCTTCCAGTATAATGTATGCAAAGCACATACAAAACACAAAATAAATACGTCACCTCGCTGCTGTCTTTGTAAATGTGATTCTCCCTCTGCCGTAGTTCTTTCACACTGCTGTTTTTGCGCCCCTCCACCTCCCCATCGCCGCCTAGTTTTTGCAGATTCTTCAGCTTCATCTGCCTATCAGTCTCAGCAGAGTCATCAGCCGCCACCACCATCAGTGTCTGGACTCCATGGGGGGATTTTAATCTTGCTGCTGCTCGGGGCGATGCCCCTCGATTACTAAATCTCCCTGTAGAGTCTAAGCCAAAGACTTTCTGATAAGACTCAATTATCACACATTATCATATATCTGTGATAATAAACAATTATCTTTACTTCATTCACGTGTCTATCCTGATACTATGATCCTATATAGGTGTATTTTGATTAATTAGCTCAGTGCTTTGGTGTTTTGCATTGAGGTGATATTTCATGCTTGAAGTGCCCCGATGGCACGAATATTCGTAACTGCAGAAATTGCTGGAACGGTGCTCCTATCAACATTTCATTTAGTCATCTGCTGCTATCATGTTTGCAAAGCTACTGGGTAAGGCAGTATGTTCAGTGACATATAGGGTCCCAGGCTATTATAGCGTGCGAATATTCTGTGTAAATTTTGGACAAGTTATCGAAGTTTGACATATGTAGATATAGGTATGTAATATGTAAAACTTGTGTACTTATAGTGGTGCTGGGATTTCACCCCCTACATTAGTGCTCTCCAGGAAATACATGAATTTTTGATTCTCACTATAATTTGGTCTACGCCATAATTTAAATGGTGCCATATCTGTGCATGCAGGCCCTCAAATAATTTGAAATCTCACCCCAATCCCAACAACCAGGCAGGCAGTTTACTAGCTATGGGGCTGACGTTTCACATCTTGTATTGAGTGGTCATAGGCTGAGCCGGGCTGTGACATGCCCCGGTCAATAGTGCACCACAAAAGTTGACCGCGAGTCTCTTAGCAACACCGGCTCTCAAATTTTAGTCAAACACTCCTATGAGAAACACCCAGCCAGGGGCTTGAGGCTTGGACACCGTGCCCAGAAATACTTGGAAAATGGAAAAATATGCACAATAACTGCAGACTTCCAATTTCAACTTGACCTTAAGCTTTAAAATGCTAATAATAAGTGCAGGGCTATGTTCCTGGATTGTATAAGACTGACAATGTGCTTGTTATGTTGCCCCCCCTCACTCATGTATCTCCAGCGTACACATAGCGATGACATGATACAAAACTTTTCATTAGCTGCTGTCAATTTGCGCAGCGTAATAAAGGTGTGTGAATAAGTTATTAAAAATAATAGATGTTACTTTGATAAAGAAGTATATTATGACTTCAGTGTGTCTTTTTGACGACGACGGTGCCAGCCCTCTTAATAGCCTTGATTATAATTAGTTTTCGTCTGTAAGAAAAGCGACAGGGCTGATGCGGCACTGAAATCCTAGACGCCGCTGTCTCATCTTTACTTAAAATGATTTTCAGTCACAGCTGGATGAAGTTTTGGGCGAATGGGAATTAACTCTGAAGACACTTTGACCAAGAAGCCTCGCATTAGAGGACATGCATGCATCTGAAAGGGTTTATACAATTGTCACCGGGAGATATACTTTTCCATTCACAGGGCCTGTTTTTGAATGTGACTCTCGTCATGAAATCTTCTGGAGATTCTCCAAGGTCTGCATGTTTGATATAAGAACTGTAGGCTAGCAGTAAACTTTTTAATGTCATTTGTTCTTCTATGAATCCATATTCATAATATGGTTGTCCAAACTTTTGGGTCATACCATATAAATTATTTCCATTATTAGGTTATGGGAGCTGTGGTTTTATTTCCCAGCTGACCGTACAAAATGAGTCCATACTCCGAGTTCCATATTCAGTTTATGCAATAGGCACCATAATAAAATAATAATATAAATCACATACTTATATTTCAGTATATGAAGTGATAAAAATAACAACAAAGCCAGTTGCTCAAACAGTGTCAAACATGGCAGCACGGTTGGTATTTCTTCGTCTGATTAAAGATGTACTAATGCAGGCCTTCAAGGAAAAAGGAGCAAAGAAATTAAACAAATAGATACTGAAAAAAAAATCTATTTTAATCAAATGGGTTTTTTTCCCGATTCTTTGGAGGACAAGAAAAGAAGCAGCATTAAGTCTCAGCATGCCTGCTTTGAGAGTTCCTCCACTTGCACTCATTCGCACCACAAGACAAATGATGAGAGGCGCTCGGCTCAGGATAGACAGGTTTGAGGATATTACAGTGGTAAATGTGGGTAAATACGCATCTGTTGTCCAAAAGTCCTGAATTGGCAGTCAAGAGCTGTTCCATTCCGCTGATTAAGAGGCTCAATATTTTATGGATTGTCATCACAAAGTGTAAATCTGCTCGGCGCTGTCATGCTTGGATCGTATGTGTACACTGAAAAGATTTAGGGGTCCACTTTGTATCACATTTTTCATGTAAAATGCAGCTGCAACAATGCTTCCAATGCAAAGGAAAGGTATTGACCACAGTGGTTTTAACTAATACTGCACAGAGAGCATTTTTCTAGACAGCCTTTCCAGCCTGAGCTCATTATCTGTGCTTTTGGTTTCTACAGAGGAAATTGATTGTACAAAAGAATTTTCTTTCTTTTTTCTCTTGTACCTTCTTTGTCTCTGTCTCACTTCCTCTTCCCCCACCCCCCCGTCTCCCATAAGGTGCTTCCTTTTGGGTTTATGTTTACAGAAATAGGCACAAATAATGTGGTAATGATTTTTTAAAATGGCTATAGCCCCAGAGTGGCAGTATCAATCTGAATTTAATTTTAACAGTGATCATAAAATTCCCTCATCTGAGGATCCTTTTATTCATAGCCATGTTGAAGCTGCCAGTGTTTACTCTTTAAACCTTCAAGTGTTGTCGGAAACTGCGCTGCCACATAATCCTCCACCAGCAATGAGCAGCACGCATATTCACACTAACTAGCTAATTAAACAAGAAATACATTTGGCGGACAAAAAACAAAAAACGCCCATTGATATTCACACAAAGTGTTATTTTTACACTGGAATATGCAGAGTTGCGGCTTTTTTTAACAAATCCCACAATAAGAAAGGCAGCTCTGGTCTTTGCAATCCCTGGATAGAGAGTGCAGCTTTCCTCTGATATCTATAGATTTCTTTATTCCACATCAAAGGCACCGTTAGCCTTGGGTTATGCTTGTAAATCACCCAAATGACACTTGCGCAGGGATGTCTGACACTCGTCAGAGGCTTGTGCTCAGCAAAGTCTATTTTCTTTTGTGAGGGAGTTCATTCTCTGTGTTTTGAAGCTGTCTCAAAAGGGTTGAAGTGCTTCTGCAGCACATCCACAGGATGTGTTGACAAATCACACAATGAGCATACCTGTGTGTTGGAGATTAGACTGCTCAAACTTGAGCAAACGCTGGAAGGGTGACAGTAAGCAAACAAGAGGTAAAACCATTATTCTAACCGCTACATAACAATATGTTGCTGTTACACAATTGGAGAGTTTCCATGCATGCACTATGGGGGGGACATGACCTGGAATAAATCAGTCTAGAATGTCGTGATGTCATTTATTTTATTTCATTTTGATTTTACATCTGCAGGTAGTGAAAGGTACAAAGAACAATACAGCAGCAGTAAATTTCAGCGATAACTGTCAGTTCTTGATTTATGCATAATTGGAGGCTCTTCACAGTAGAAAATAATACCTCAAGAGCGAAGCTGGTGCATTTGCTAATGCTCCATACAATCAGACATTAGTCATACTTTGTAAAAGTTGTGATGGATGCATACTTGCTAAATGCTGCCATTGTACCAATATTAATCCATCAGTTTCCCCGAAGCCTTGCCTAAATAGAAATTCTAGTCAGGAGATTGTGTGTTATGCAGTGCAAGGCTTTGAGGGACCTCAGAGGAATCACAACAGGCAAGCTGCGGGTTCTACACTGAATTAATCAGCTGGTACAGTCTGTGAATGAAGAGTCATTTTGGTTAGGAGGGGCCCCAAGCCGAAAAAGCACATTAAGAAACATTACATTTCTTTTTTGTCAGTACATTTTAGTGCCTTGGCTATATCTCAATAAAACATATCCTCCAGAAAACCCTCCATAAAACAATTTCCCAAAGAGATCAAACTCTGCCTCTATGAGTGATATTTACCAGTCACCCAATTATTTTTAGCATGCTGTCAATGTGCGCTACACACACCCACGTACAGAGAGACAGGGTTGTGGAGGGTGTTTGATTTGCAGCCTTTATACAGGAACCTTTGCGTCAGATGCAACAGCTGTCAAAGGAGCAGCTCCCTTCATTAGCAGTCCTACCAGAGTGTTCCAGCAGCTCTGCGCCAAAAGCCAAGAGTTGTGCTGGAAAATGCTCTAATCTTACAGCAAGGAATGACGGGGAGGGAGAAAGAAATAGAAGATTTGGAAAGGATTTAGGCAGGGAAAAGATTAGAAACCCATATCGGCCTTATCGTGCAGCCTCCACACTGGGGAGTTGAATGAAGCAGCTGTCAAATTTGAAACATACAATAGCTGTAATCGTACAGTAAACAGATTGCTGGGTTTAAATACAGCAAAATCCAGGGAGAGAGAGCAAGACATAGAGAGAGAGAGCGAGTAAAGAATCTATCAGCGTCTTAACAGCCTGCCGACGGAGAGAGCACTCTGCGAGGGTCCTTCAGTGCACGGGCCTGACTGTCAGCGCTGGCGGAGGAGCGTCGGCCACATGGGGAGTGGGTGAAAGTGAGAGTGTGTGAAGATGCTGACAAAGTCTGCCACAAAACGGGGCATTTGGAGAGTGTTGGTGTGTCACGTTGAAAGGCAGAAGGGTCTCTGGTCAAGAGAAGGAGAGAGTTTTACACAGCTCGACAGTGGAGATTAGAACTGCACTCACCTCCTACTGTGACCCCAGTACAGCTCGCGTCTGTCTTTTTCTCCTTAAACCCAGCAAAATAGCTATTATCTGTGTGACAGGAGTGCAGGGGCCTCATCTTTGAGACGAGACGCCGCGATGTCCCACCAGGACTGCTGTTTGGAGTGGCCGTCAGCAACAGCCAGCGGAGAGGCGTTTGTGTCCCTGTGTCAAGGCTTGTGCGCGAAAAAAGAGAAACACGGTGGACTTATTTTCCCCTCGTGCACGTATCAGTTAGGAAGACTGAAAATGAAAATACTCTGTCCTGTATGCCCTTGGCAGAAGATAGCGGCCAAGGAAAAAAAAAAAAGTGTTAAATTAAGCTTAGTGGATATTTTCATACTTGATAAATTGTTCATCTTTCTTATCTTTAATTTTTCACACTCTCTGTGACTCATCACCCACAGATAATATCAGAAATGATTTTGAGGCCCAGATATTAAAAGCATGAATATTAAAAAAAAAAAAATCACAATGTCCTGCAATTATTTTTAACTAGTTTTCTAAGTTTTTGGCCTTGAGCACCTTTGTATCTTTGGTTTGATATAAGGAGCACTTGAAAGACTCTTATCTGAAGGAGTCAACAGCATATTGAGTTGATAGTGAAACCCCACAGTGGCAAAAAAAAAAAGAAAACAAAAGAAAAAGAACAAGAACGCATGAAGGAGAATCAACACAGAGAGCAAGCGGCTTTTAAACTAATTTTTCACATTTCTTGAGCCAAGATCTGCTCAAACAATGTACTTGCTGAGGCCGCAGGAACAGGCTGCGAATGTAGCAGCTCCTTTGGTGTGGGTCCCACAGTCGGATCTCCAGTTGGTGTAATGCCCTTTAGCCTAGAAAAAAAAAAAAAAAAAAAAAAAAAACTACTAAGAAGAATTACATCAATCATTGCAAGCATAGTTATTTGCGACATTAGCACGTACACCACAGCATTCCTGCAATCATTAAAATTGCAAACATTCAATTATTTAGTAGCAGCTCAGCACAGAGAAACAAATACATTTTCCCATACAGTGCATACACACTCCATATATGATTATGCTATGTTCTCTGAAGAAATCTGCTTTCATTATGCACAGTTGAGAAAAGAACAACACAATTATCATAGAGAAACACATTTTTTCCAGCCTCAACAACCAGGCACCCAATCAAACCTAGCTTGCTAACTGCTATAGGCAACACTCTACTGCATAGGCAGAATATTAAGTTGCAATCAGAGTTGGTGGCTCTTTGAAGAAATAAACTCTACCTCATGCCTATGCAGGAATTAAAGCATTGTGCTCACGGAACACAATCTCAGTTTTCGCTGCATGTGTACAGAAATGCCTCCAAACCACTGATTTGAAAGACATATTTGTGGGACTAATGGGGCTGTGGCCCAGCTGTGTCAAAACAGCCCCCAGAAAAGTTGCTGTGTGGTTGTTCATGATTACTGAACAGGTCATTTATATATGCATATTCAGCAGCGTGTTTGATACCCCTCTCGACTTCTTTTGGCCGCTCGCTTTTAAAGCAGCCTTACGCTGCTTGGTATGCAACCCACACAGGCTCCCCTTCAGGGCATCATCAGTGGAGGCTGAAGTCTGATGAGGAAAAAGAGAGGATGAAGAGAGGGAGAGAGCGAGAGAGAGGGAAAAAAATGAAAGAGAGGATTCTTTACACAGTGTACGAGAAAAGGCACAGCATTTCCAAAAGGCGTCCATGTTTTGACCGCAGTGTTTTGATTTGATGAACCGTAGCTCAAAGGCTACAACTCCTTGGCCTCCCATCATACCCACTCTGCCATCGATTGCAAAGTAACTTCTGCCACCAAACTTTCTCACAACTCTTTGTATACAGCGTGTTTCTGTGTTTTATAAAGCCTCACCACAGTGAGCTCGCAGACAGTGCCTGAAATGAGTACCTTGGTTGCCTTTATCCTTCCTAACTTCTCCTCATAACTCCTTTGGGAAATGAAGCAAGTTGATTTGCCATTCCTGAGCCAGGGCCTTAATTACGTACTAAGTCAGGCCTGGCACAGAATTCTCATCTCCTTCTGCTGTATTTGGCCGACACCGTGTGCTCTGCGTGCAGATTGAGGATTGGATGCAGTGTGGGTGCAGTTTGGACTTGGCCCTTGATGGTTTGTCTGTCTCATCAGCCCTGATGAGAGAAATCGGAGGTCATTGTACTGCCCGTTCGCAGTCCCTGCACGGCGCATATATCCATATACAGTAGAAAAACACACAGCGCGGCTTCGAAGCCTATGCATGTATAATGACATACTGAACTAATAAAGGGAGTCAATCTGTTTTGTAAATCCCACTTGTGCAATTCTAGAATTAGAGGAGAATTAGAGTGGAGGAATGACGGAGGAAAAAACAAGAAGTGGAAGAAAGAAATAAGATTGCCTCTCATTGCCGGAAGCTTTCCAAAAATCCTTTCGTTTCCTTCTCTTCCCTTTCTCTCTTTCTGAGCTTATTGGTATCTTATTAGATATGTCTCTGCCATACAAACTTATTGTTCTGGGAGTCTTTTCAAGGCCCAAATCCCAGCAAAGCCTGTAATAATCTGTCAGCTGAGGGAGATGGCCCCACAGACAAGGGCCTCCTAATCCACGTAGATCAATAGCAGGCTGGCAGGCTGGTTCCCCAGCCCCCTGTACCGCTGTCCGCCCGGTGACAGAAGCTTCCTTTGCGGCTTGTGCCTCCCCCTCTGCCACCAATCACACTCTCAAAGTCCCAGCGGGCCATCATGAGGTTAATGAGTGGGATAATGGAGCCATATTAGAGTCAATATCTGACCTTTAGATATGGGTCAGTGAGAGCGAGGCACTGCGCACCACAGCCAATCGGCATCACTAGGACTAATAGGTCCTTTATGGAATACAGACTCTCCAATTACCCTGCATGCTTCAACACACATCTGCGTACAGCTGGCCCGGCTTGTCAAAATACGGACGATGCTCTAGAAGATCCAGCGATTTGAATTGTTTTCTGCGGGACCTACATGGCAGGTCCCACATTTTTAACATGGATGAGAATCTCTGGAGTGACAGATTTGCATCATAGTGAGCTATAAATGAAGCGGGAGGAAGGTTGTCTCTCTGTCTCAACCTCCTCCTTAATAGAGAGGGAAGAACACTTCCACTCTCTGTCTCTGTCTTTCTTTGTGTCTTACCATCCTCTCAAAAACAAGATCTTTCTGCCTGCCCTTCTCCCTTCATTTCCCTCAGCTCGAGGGCAGTTTGGATAGCGTATGCCATGAGGGATGGACTTGGAGAACGGTGAATGGCGGTGATTTGATTCATTAGATTGGTTGAGATCATCACTAGATTATAAACTCTGACAACTGGCTGTCATCTCTGAGACAGCGGACCATTGGTATTTTGGTCCCTAATATGGCTATCTCCAGGCATGTCCGAGCCAATCATGGCTCTAATGAGGGAGACAGAAGTGAGGAGCAGTACAGGATATTGTTCCTTCAGGCTGGTTGGACTGCTTTATAAATCAGTTGCTTGGTGAGTGAAGACACATGTCAAGTGCTCACAATGCTGTGGGTTAAAAATGCTTTGTGACGCATCTCATATTTTACTCTGAGGAGAGTGATATAGCAATACACAGATGAGACTGAGGTTCCAGCCAACTGTAGCACTCTTTAGTTTGTACATTCTTATCTTTTTGACCAAGGCAAATTCATTGTATGTGAAGACCTACTGTTCATGATTTAAAGAGCAATCCATATTAGTGCTGTGGGAAAAATAAACGTTTTGTCCTGCAGTGCTACAATCCATTAAACTCTCCTGTTTTCTGCCTCCTTCTTGCATGTGAGGGTATGAGTTATCATAGTGATGAGGAGCACAGCCACAGAATACACAGTGTCTGCTCTCTAAGGAATGAGTTCATAATGCAAATGGGAATGAAGTAGAACCGCCTCTTGGCTTAAGAGCATCTACGCTGAATCATCCTGTGCTAAGGACACACACTGTTGTCCTCATGCCTGTTCAGGGACATAATGTCTCTGCCAGTCCGTACGCATGTGGACCTCCACTGATATCTGCATGACTCAAATGTGTGAACTTGCCTATGTCTGTTTCTTGCAAAGCAGTGTTATTTGCAACACGTGGGGGCGAAACACTGATTTAAAAACCCACCCTTCAATTACTCCTTTTGCTAAGCCCGTGTTACACTGCTGACTTGGTGCACATGTACATTTGTAAAAAAAAATAAATAAAAATGTTGAGATGTACATATTTCATTTTTGGCTCCAGGCACTGGATTTCATATGCAAGCCTTACTGCTGATTATTTTGGAATAATCACTCCATTACATGAACATGTCTCCAAGGCATAGTCTGTGTCGTGTGTGTTTCTTCAAAATAAATATATTTTTTCTCAAAGCAATAGTTGTTTCATCTGGGGCAAAATCTGAATTTTTCTCTCAGCTCTGAAAATAAAAGTTGTCTCAACGATAGTGCTAATGGAGGAGATGCCCACAACACTTTCAGTTGTTCAATCACGGCTCGGAGACATTGTTTCACTGATCGTATTTCAACCTCTGTGAGCAACTGATTCATTATGGTGAGCAACTCGCCAAACAAAGGTAGTTTTGCAATAATTTAACTAATTCTAGTAATAGCAATAACACTGTGATAACATTAGCATTACCCAAGGGTGTGCTACTTATGATCATCCCGATACTTCAATCTAAATTATATCTATTTACCTATTCACTTTATGGGCCCAGCATGAGCATTGTCTGAATATACTTTATGATTCCTGAGAGAGATACACAGAGAAAATATGATTAAACAATATATGTTTTTCATGTTCTCGAGAGGGACGTTTTTTTTTTCCCTCTCTGGGAAGAAACAACAAATGTATGAAGAAAAAAAACAAGCAATCGTCTTCAAGGAAGGAGTCTTTTATGAATGTATAGTGCAAGACTTGGTGCATTTGCTCGGCTTTGTCATGCATTTTGTTGTCTCTGTTGCTGATCCAAAACTCTTAATCTGTTAGATGCATAATTTAATTTGTTCCCCAGTTCTTCGTTTTGCATTTTAATCTTTCTTTTCTTTTAGACGCTTTCTATTCATGAGGCTTGTTTTGCAGTAAGGTATGAATGCTTGTTTTAGCATCGATTACTGTAACACTGAGTCAGGTACATAATGATGCTTTCTTAATTGTGCGAGGAGGCTCAAATCTATAACCTTGGCATAAAAAAAAATATTGAAAATGTTGTTTGGCCGTGATTTCACTGTGCAAAGGGAGCCCCAAAAGATTCAGCAGAGCTGCCTCATAATATGACTGAATCTTATTTTATACATTACAACTTCATCTGCAGTGTGAAGGGTCTGTACAGAGGGCACAGAGTTTTGCAAAGTCTCCAACAGGAGTCCGCTTTGGTTCCATGCACCTGCCCCAAACGGAAACTCCCAGTGGCACAAATCGCAATCTCACGCAATCAATGCCACAGCTGCCCCAGCAAAAATGCACAAGCCCCACTTGAAGCAATGTTGAGCCTTTAGTCTGAGAGTAAAACAGGGTCTTGGTGAAGAAGAGGATGCACCTTTACCCGCTCCCATGGGTACGTAAAAACTAAATATACGAGTTATAAACTGAAAGGTCATGCAGTATAGTTGCAACAAATAGAAAATGACTCAGTTCAAACTGAGTGCTGCTGCCAATCCCTGTGGGGGCAAACACAAACAAAACATTTCTCATGAATTAAGGCTTATTCCTCTCACACTCCGGCCCCATGTCGAAGGCTAGATGATGAATTGGCCGAGTGTGAGCTCGCGACGGGAACTGCATTGTTCATGGACGATCAACCCTTGCAGAAAAGTCTGGGGCAATGATGTGTTAGCACATCCTCCTGAGATGAGTCACCCTGATGCCTTCTGACAGGCCTCATTCCACTAGCGAGAGAGGCTAACCAGGAGTGCAGCTTCGCCCCAAACACATGCTTCAGGGCATACTCCATCTGGCCCAAATGAGACCAAGGGAAGGGAGGTTAAAAATAACCAACAGGGAAGGTATGGCAGAAAGACAAGGCAGGGATGAGATGAAAGCGTGCGCGCACAGTGGTAGGCTGCCATTGAGGCAGAACTGTACAACAGCCTCGGATGGGCAAACAAGCTTTATTGATTTGTTTTGTTTTTCTGACAGAATACGGTTCAAATGAAAACATAATCCTGACAGTTAAGCCTATTCGAAAAAATATACAAGAAATGTGTAGCGCATGCTAATCCACTTGTTAATCCATTGAACTAATAGTGCTGTTTGACTTTTCACAGCTCATTTTTCTTATTTTCAGTCAGCTCGGAAAACATCATCATGCTGGATGGGCATATGAATGGCATTTTCATAAAGCAACCCGGGATTAATATCTAATCTGTCATTTTGAGAGGGATCAAGAACAGTATCATCATTATGAATGTCTTTGTTGTGGTTAAAATATTGCCTTTCAAAGCAATTGTGTCAGCTGAAATTGTTGCAGAAATAAAATAATGATTTTTTTCATGGAAGGGGTGATATAAACAAAAGTACAGTGAATGACTGGTATCAGATGTAACCAAGCCCCCCCACCCCCCCACACCCTCATATGCTGCTGCTTCTTCTTCATGGCAGGAAAGTAGAGATCAGCAAAGACTTCGTCTGAATCCTGAATCTGATGAAATGGAAAATTCTCTAAATCATGAAATAGATTGTGTTTTGAAAGCTGCCCCCCCCCCCCCCCCCCCCCCCCCCCCCCGCTTTCTGTGTCACCTATCTTTTAAACGCGCTAATCCTGATTGCATTTGTGGTCCCGTGTCAAAGTGGCTTTTTCGGAGAACTCAAACACTTCTCCGCCCCGGCCTTTTCTCTCTCTCACGAGTTCTTATCATCTCGCCAGACTGTAGGCAGAAACCGAAAATCAGACAGAGTCCTCGTTTGAAGACCTGCTCGCTGCCGTCACAGTTCATTGTGGAGAGATATCTGTCCATTTCCTGTTAAAAAAGAAAAAAAAAAGATTCACGGTTCAGTTAGGATGCATGGCTGTGCGCCTCAAGGCTGGCATTACCCCCACACGGCTCTCTCTTTTGGCCCCCTGCCTTTCTTCCGCATTCTGGTATCTTTGTGGATGGTTTGTGGGACTTGGATGGGGGGTAGTATGAGGGGCGGGGGTAAGAGGGTTGGCTGGGGATGAACTGACAGGTTATTACTGGCTTTGTGGGGGATTAGTCCATAAAAGCCCCCTCAGCCCCATGGCCAGCACAGCCAGAACCCCAGCAAATAAGATAAAATAATCTCTGTAACACTGGACTGAGAGACAGACAGAGAGACTGACAGACAGAGAGGGGGAGAGAGATACCCAAATACCCTGGTGCTCTTGAACGAGGAGAAAAAAAAAAAATCTTCAATCTGTCCTAATTTTTTTGTTTCCGATTTTTTTTCTTCTGAAAAACCGTGCCTGGGGATATGTCAGTTGGAATGAGATTAAACTCCCACAGTATAGAGATGGGAAAGCGGAGTGGAACACATCTAAAATGCTTAGAGCTCCTGTTTAGAAAAGCTGTGCTCTCTCCTCTGGTTCAATAGATGAGGATCTGACTCATGTGGGCTGTTGCATAAGCAGGTACTGTACAATCATTACCAGGGACCTAGTTTGGTTGGAGAACTCTGCTCTCTCCCAGTGCTGAATTTAAAATCAGCTCCTCTAAGTCATAATCATGTTCTCTCTTTACCTGATTTGAGCAGAGGGTTGGTGCGGGTCTTGAAGGTCCTCGGAGTGGTGGAAGGATTCATCAGATTATCAAAGCGAAGTATAAAATCTGATTATTAAAACCAATGCAGCCCTGCCTATGACATAAGTGCCAGAGTCAATCAGCCTCTGGTTGACAATTTTACCTCCTACTAAACAGAAACTCAAAGTCAAAGCTGAGCACACCTGTATGGGAAAGAGAAAAATATAATAGAGTCACCTTTCAAGAAAACATAATTCAGCACAACTCTGATTGGAAAAATATATACTGTATATATTTATGATCACAAAGGTATTATTGTTATGCATAATGTATGTTGCATATTTACTAATTATTATCTTAAACACTGACCAGCAGGCAACAAAAGAAGCTAAGTCATTTTGGAAAGAAGTTTGTGTGTCACAGCTCGGAGGGCAGAGGCTCAGGCGCAGATGAAGAACTCAGTACACAAATAAGTTTACAAGAATTTATTTACAATAAGTGAATACAAAAACCCCAGAGTGCTATATACAATAAACAGTGAAGTGAGACCAACTACCAAACTATTCCTAGCAGAATACAGTATACCCTTGTTTTTCACGGGGGTTACGTTCCAAAAAGAACCCGTGATAGGCAAAATCCGTGAAGTAGAAACCTTTATTTTTACAATTAAATACTCTATTATACATTGAAAAGAAAGAACAAACCATTTTACAGGCTCAAGCATTTGTTTCACAAATAAAAGTTCTTTAGAAACGTTTTTTTTTTTTAAACAAATAACTTCTGTACTGTACTGTCAAATAATAATTTTAATCATCGATGTGAACAGAAGGCTTCAATTGCGGAGATTAGCACCGCCCACCACGACCTGAGTAACTGTATTAAACGGGAGAAAATTTAAAATAATTATGAAAAAATACAAAGTACAGTCGGACAAATAGTGACTCAGGTGTATTTCACTGCTCTTCAGACTGAGCCACTGCATCCTGACTCCGCTCTGCAGTGTTTTCTTCTTTTGAAGCCCGCGGTGCAGGTGTGTTGTTCGGGAGAAGAACATAGTGATAGGCAAAACTCGAAATTACAAGAGAATTTGCACGTACGTAATGTAAATTTGGCAAGCTGTTTTACGTTCGTGTACATATTAAACTGCAACGTTATTGACGCACAGGTAGAGAAGAAGAGGAGTGACTTTTTAGCCAATCAGAATGCAGAACACAATGCACGATGCAAATCCGTGAAGTAGCGAAACCGTGAAAAGTAAACCGCGTTATAGCGAGGGATCACTGTATTTTCACAAATTCAATGACAAGCCCAAATGGTGATAATCCTGGACGGGAACCTATAGCTCAGGAGAAACAAGTCTAGCAAAGGAACATAAAATGCTGAACACAGGAACCCAACAAAGGAACTGGGGCACACTATAAACTAACCGGGAACAACTAAGGCTACCAACAACTAACAAAACAGGACTAACGAGAGAAAGGGTTTACTGAAGGTGGCTGTGGGATAGGTTTGGATGGAGCGGCTGGAGGTGAGGCTGATGGCAGCGGGTAGGTGTAGCAGAGGAAGTGGGTCGACTGGAGAATGGGCTGGAGAGTTGGAGAAGCCGAGTTGTCAGGAATCAGAGGAGCGTCAGGCAGAAGGCAGCAGAGGTGATCCAAACTGAGGCAGAGCAAAAAAAAGCAAAATTACTTTCAAACACAATCAAGCAAAGAGCAAACTTACTACTTTCGAGGCGCTGGTAATAAACTGACGGAGTGTAGTTTACAGTCCGGCGTCGAGTCATGGATTGAGGCCGGTATTTATGGCAGAGGGAGAACAATGGAGCAGAGGTAGACCACGCCCCGCCACAGGTGAGTTGAGTTACTAATAGGCAGATTCACCGCACCTGTCTGTGCCTCACACACCAGCCTGCACACGCCCTCCTGAGGAAGGAGTTAGAGAGGAAGAGGGAGAGATAGGAGCGGAAAGGGGAGAAGGATTGCCACTAGGAGAGGGCAGATTGCCAGTGAACATGAAGGCTCTCCCTGCAGTGTGTGTGGTTTTCCAACACACAAACATTCAGCTCGACTTTCAAACTAATGTATATCATTTGGAAGTATCTTCCATGTCCGCACCACAGTCTGCACTCAGAAGCACTGTTGTTGTTGTAGTTTTTGTATTTGTTGTTCCTTCTTTTTCTTTTCTTTAACTGTAATCACTACACCACTCAGCATTTGATCACAGAGATTTTATCATTGTTTTTTTTATATTTCTTTATTTAAGTTTTAGCCTATTATGTCTGTCTTATTAGTGATTTATGTTGCTGTTTCTTTGCTTAGAAATGCTGCTTTTCTGTTGGTCTGGTGTGTCACATGTAACAATAAATACCACAGTGCCCATTAGCCTCATCAATATTGCTATAATGAAGATGCCAGACATCAAATACTGATACCAAACTTCACTCCAACGTTAACCTGACCACAGCTTTATAAGATGCTGTGAGAACCAAGAACTTATGGTCAGCTCCCATCTTGAGGTTGTTGAAACATTGAACATTGAAATGGAATGAAGCCCACCCATGACAGACAAGTCGAACGTGCCACAACACAATACCTTTCCTGTAATTACTGTACTGCATTCTATAGAAACATGGCGGTGCAGCATGCAGACCCAGTGGAAGAGGACCCTCTCCTTCTGTAGCTATAAAGAGCTCATTCTATGATCACGAAAACATAGCGATGCTTATTTCTTCATTTTTTATTATATACTAACAGAAACATAATTATACTTATTATGTTCAATTTCTGCCCATAGATCCTCCTAAACCCTACACACTGGACCTTTAAGACACTCCCTCCTGAGACAGTCATCCAAATAAACTAATTACCTTGGAATGGATCCAAATTCATTTCCGAACAATACAAAACAGTCAGTGGTGAAGAATGCAATTTCAAGAGGTTAATTTTTGTACATTTGTTTGGGAAAATGCCTCACTCTCTTTGAGAACAGCCATTAACACAAATCGTCCAGCCAAGGTGCCCAGACCCTCCGTATGTGTGCTGGCCAGTCACGATGTGTGTCCACACACAGCCAACTTTTACTGACCAAAACACAATGAAGTCAGTGAGTGCTTGACGTTGCTTTTGACCTTTTACCTGGCCATCGGTTGTTGTGCATTTTGAGGTCTGTATTTCTCAGTCAAATGCATTATTTATTTTTTTTTTTTTTTTTGACCAGCTGCCAACAGCAGTACAGTAATCCCCAAACTTCAGTCTGTGCTGATGGAAGTGATTGCTAAGCATTTTCCCTTCGCCGCCACCTCAGTATGCAGGGGAAAACCGTTGTGAATTAATTTCCAAGCATGGAGCTTTTAACCGATTTGACGACGCACAGATAATAGAGTTCTTATAATAATTGGACAGCAAATAGTTGCATACTGAGAGCAAAAAAGGGTAATCCAGGGTGTGAGCCGTACCACTGAAACTTACTGAGGAAGAGGGGTGACAATTAGAGCCACAAGGGCATATAGCCACATAGTTTATCCTGTTAGGTAACTGCACATTAATGCCCACTTTTAAAAACAATTTTATACCATATTCATATTCCACACAAACATGAATCATCTGTGGTTACCAGATCTCAGATCCACTGGTGCCCATTTATGTGAAACACGTAGGTGTGATCTGCCAGTTATCTTTGAATGCCCCTTCCCACATCTATTATTGATGCTGCAATTAGCACCGTCATTATCAGTTAATTCCTCCGAACCTACAGTCAACACAAGCGGGTGGTGATGAGCATTTCTCAATTCCAAATGAAAAAGATTGGCGATTCTTTTATCTGCTGTTCGCTACACCGTTCACCCGTTCAATCCACAGGTTTCTCCAACCTTGCAGCTGAGCTTGGATGATTTAGCACAGCGCCTGGCACGAGAACAACCTGTGCTTTCATAGATAGTTCCCGGTAATTCATACTATGTACAGTATAACAGCAATTTATGAAAATGAAACGTAAAGATAAAATATAAATTAGAAGATAAATTCCCTTGATGTTTTGATCATTCAAAGGAAAAGTAAATCTTTTTAATAAAGCATTGAAATGAGCTCCTATACCTTTCTCAGGTGCAGTCGTACGCAGCAAAGCATTGTGCAAACCTTTGCCTTTGATTTGCCTCTGCTAATAATGCATTATTAAATCCTAATGTCCAGCCCTCAACCAGGCAGCCTGTCTGACATGCTTTGGCACACATTTAAGTCTTAGTTTAATTAGCCTGGCAATTCATCTGCATAGTGTATATATATTAGCTTCAGTAGAAATCATATTGCTGCCTGTTAACTGCCCTGCAGTTGTGCTCTGGTTATGTTTGACAGCTGTTATGAATACAATTTGAGCAAGTTTTAACATTTAATTTAACTTTAAATAACCCAAATATGTATTTCTATAAAGTTAATGGAGGTGATTCATGATAAGAGTGCAATAATATTTCAGTCCAATATCACGTTCACTGAATACAATACACAATGTCCTTTGAATGTAATGGGTGATAATCTTGTCTGATATAAAACCTCTTATCATTTATCCAGTAATTTAATGGAGATTAATGCAAATCACATTAATATTTACTGCTGGCATACTGTTATTAGCTTATATGATTCCTTTTATAAGACACATTATGTATTTTATGAGGAAAAATCTCTGACAATCTGCGTCCCAATTATAAGTCTTGCCAAGAACAGAGAAGAACAAAGCTTGATTAAGTTTGAAGTGAATGTCACTTTACAGGTGCGCATCATTATTACGACTCAATAATCTTGATCTGCAAGCCTGCGATAAGACTGTTCATTAATGAGTGCAAGATTCATTTGAGCAGCTAATTTCAGAGGCAGTGACCGTCGGGGTCCTCAGATCACCGCCACTAAGGATTACATCATAATGCGGCTTTAAAAATGGCTCCGTCCTCGACAAACATGGCTGACAGAAGAACATTGTTGTACATCTGAGCTTTCACATTTCATTTTATAGATCCCCCCTCCCCGAGATAAGACATGCAGTATAACAAAGTAGACCGAGAGCTTGAAATGAAATTCTTAACTCATAAAGTTTCACCATACAGTGGCACAAAAGAGTCCAAGCGGAATTTCACACGCTTAAAATTAAGATGAAAAGCTTTCGTGGCGTCCTTATCGGGGAGAAAATTGTCTCCATTTTGCTGTAGAGGTGCAATTCAAAAGTAATGCACATCACTGGCAGGACGATAAGCGGTTCATTAATCACGCCTCAGTTTTCAGTGTATTAAAAAGACCCGAATAAAGAAGTAGCAGATCATTGTTATTAAATTACAAAAAAGATAAATAAATAAAATATTGTATTCAATCTAGGTAATGGGCCTGGGTGTGAAGGTGAGTGTGTTTTATCAGCCTTTTCCAGACTGATGCTTTAATCAGTATTTCCCTCCTGTAATACTGTGTGACATACTCTTTCTCAAGAATATGACGAGAACAAAAACAGTCATTTCAAATCTCTGCCTGTGGACTCATGAAAAGCAAACAGTTTGGTCCTAAACGATCATCAGAGTTTTGTTATGTTGGTATATTGTATTGAGGAACCTGTGTAATGCATAATTATAGTTTGCATTCATTATCATTTTATGTTCTTTGCGTCATTTGTGATACGGTGAATGATTATACTGTTCTGCATTTCCTCTTTTCAAATCAATGTGGGGTTTTCGACCGACTCCTCCGTTTGACCAGGAGGGGAAAAGCATGTGGAAAATCACCTCAGCTTGCGCTGGCTGAGTGACTGACAGAGTTATCAAAGAAGAGAAAAGAGAAAAACAACTGCCCGGAGAGAGAGTGTGATCGCTTATTGAAAGGCCGCTGGAGGTGAGGCACGATGTCCGTGACATGCCTGAAATAGCACGCAGCCATTGTCAAACTTTTCTGTCCAAAAAAAAAAAAACGCGGTGCCACAGACGGGGTGACATTTCCGAGCAATTTCCTGTTGATGGGCAAAGTTCATGCAACACAATACAAATCCGAGAGGCAGCCTTAGGCTAATGGTTGCTCTCTGTGGTCGTCATCAAGACGAAGTCAAGAGCAATTCAAGTATGTCGGCTGCTGGAAAAAAAAAAAGCAGACGGCGGATGTGGCAGAATATTCTTCCTGTTGTCTTGCAGGCAGGCTGTTAATTCAAGCTCCATTGTTCACCGGTGTGAAGTAAAGGTTTGTGCAATTAACAGGTATGTATTTAGTCATGTTGACAGTGATCGAAGAGTAAAATTATTTTGGGCTTTTTTTTTTTTTTTAAGAAGCCGGTCATGATGATTGACAGCTTAGTCAAGCAGTGCAAATATGTGGGAAGCAGGCTGCTGCATAACTTAATTCACTGTTTCGAGAACAAAGGCAGCACAAACTTCTCTACAGCACACTTTGAAAACTAACAGCATGGAAAAGGTGCTGCTGTGTGACCTTCGGTAAACTGAAGAGGTTGATGTTGTTTATATCTCTATTCTATATAGCTACCGATACAGTTTGCATGATTTTTTTTTTTTTTTTTTTTTTTTTGTCTTGTTTCTTCCTCTGTTTTCAAAATAACATCAATCGGCCACATGAAAAAAAGCATGAAGTCCATGCTTTTGTCCTTGACATGAAGCTCCAGTGTTCATCCTAGCAGGCTAATTTTTAGCTCCTTTAATGCGCAGCAAGCAGAGAATGAACAAGAAGCAGCCCTGTCAGTGTCTCCCACTGCATCAAAGTAGTCATCTCGTGATTAAGGTGTGCACATGAACTCCACTGACATCTGTGCATGCTGACATGCATTATCTTTTAATTAGACCAGTGAATTAGAACTGCCCTTGATGGTTGCCCAGGATTGGGACGAGCCGGTGATGGATGTGAGGCAGAAATTGCTGCACAACCTACAGATGCCAAATTGACTTGACAATGAATAGGTAGAAATGTGATGGCTGCACACTGAATCATGTCTTATTAGCTTCCAGTCTAATCTCATTCATCGCTGCTGCAATTGAGGGAAATATTATAAATGTTCGGCCTGATTCAGGACATTACATGCTCAGAAAAGTGAGGGCAAAGTGTATCAGGGTTATTTTGTGAAAAGAAGCATGAAAACTGGAACTTCTTTTTCTTTTCTCATTATGTTTTTTTTTTTTTTAGCTTGAGAACCTCTACTATTTTTCCTCTCACTGCTCTAAAAGTGCACAGCCTTGTAGTGGATGACACTTTGGTCGAATGGTTGGCTTTTTTTGAGTAATTGCTTTGATTTTACTGTAGCATGCTCTCTAAGAAATTACTGCAGCCCACAGTATTGTACGATTACAATGGGACTGGGTTGACTGGGCTTGGCAAGGTCAGACCAGGGCCAGATCCATGGAGACACAGGTCCCACTGGGGCACTCATTGATCATCCACACCAAACTCTTCCAAAGAACAGAATAAAAAGAAAGAGAGAAGAGTGAAGCTAAAAATGAAGCTAAAAAAGGGAGCTGGAAATGATTAAGATGAATGACACCATCCTTTGCCTTATCAGGCCATCACCACCTGTGCAGTTCGAGGCGTCTGTGATATTATTTAAAGGTGGGCAAATAGGAGGAACAAAGACAGCTGTGCTGAGGCATTATGAAAACTGTGAAATGAGCACATTGCACAGGCTGTGCAAGAGGCAACGTGTGTACGGTGTATAATGTGTGATGACTGCCTGTGTTGATATGTCGACTGGATTCCAAATTTTCCTTGTACCCAGATTGCAGCAATTAAGTTGGTGTTTAAATGCTGCGGGAAACTGGTTGAAAATCAATGGCCTGGGGGGAAGCACATCTTTAACTCCCTCGGGGACTGAAGGTTATTCTATTTTCTAATAAAACTACTCTTTTCTCCCACTCGTCAAGTTTCAGTCAGCGTCAAAATGGAAAGCACCGTGATTGCTCATACAAGTTTCCACACTTGATGTTTCCTCAAAAATGGCAGGACATTTCCCCATCGTCTCTGCAGCATCTCTTAAATTGTATAGTTGTTTGCTGCAGGATGGTTCCATTATTCTCATGAACTCTAATTTAACATAGAAACACATTGAACTGGTGATTTTTTTTCATTTTTTCTTTTCTTGTTTTGTGTGTGACAACTTATAAATGCAGTACTTTGGACTTTTGAGTGGCTTGATTCGTCACACAGAATTGCATTCTCAATGCAGTCTCGCTTTGCATAAAAAACAGCGCCTGGGCTATGCAGCTCTCGGTTCATTGTCTCTCAATCCCTCTATGGCAGGTGTCCTGTGGCACATGTGATTGTAGGTGACAGCTCAGGCTCTGTGTTGGATACAACAGTTGGCAGTTTGGGAGCCTGATTCGCTCTAAGGTCTTTGGGTACAAGTGTGCTTTGTGAAGTGGATCTGCACCGAGGGCAAAACAAGAATATCTCATGCTTTACAAAAGGAGGCTGACCGTGTGAAAGGAAAACCAGTCAGACCAGAAAGATCAGTCAAGTTAGTTTGTGATCAGAACTGGAACATTGATAATATGAGTCCCAAAAACACAACAGGAAACTCTTGGCAGAGAAATTAACCAGTCATATGAGGCATCCCTAGGTTAGGCACTTCGCTCTCAGCTGTCGCAGTGGAGACGCTCAGCAGCCAAAGCTAGAAGGCTGTGGATCCACTGAGCGGTTGCAGGTTTCACCACAGTATGGAAGAGTAGCAGGGCATTACTGTACGGTCATGCATGCTCAGTAAACTTTCCTGCGTTGTGTTTCACACAGGCTTCCAGAGTTTTATAGTGTTGACCATGTCTTTACAAATCCACTCTATGGAGATTTGATTACCTGATTTAACCCCATGGCCACTGTCACTATTAAAGGACAGCGCTCAATACATTTCTTAAATGTATCTCAGACTGATCATGCAGCATCGAGAGCCCAGAAATAGTCACAGAAGTGGCCAGCTTTCTTTCAAAATATCTCTTCAAGATTGGCTTCACTGTAGAGATAGTGATAAGGTGATTCTATGTGTGGCACAGCAGCGAGGATGAGCCATTCCCTGTGTCCCCCATGTTGATGAGGTAGGACCTTCGCCAAGTCAGTAAGCCAGTCAAGGACAAAAAACTTCGTTGCTGGGTCCACAGGTTCTCAGTCAAGTGGGATTAGTGAGACAGTGTTGTGGCTGGGTTCCTGCTTTTGCTTCCTCAGAGACAAATGCCTATGGAATCACTCCACGTAACCAGGGTGGGGAGAGCGCTCAGGCCACTGCGTGAAGAGTTTCTTTTCACCGTGGTCCATTGTAATGACAGAAGAGGACATGGGGACAAACATGTTTTTTTGTTTGTTTGTTTTGTTTTTCTCTTTCTGTATTCCAGGTGGCGCCCATGGCCTAGCCTAGCAGCAGGCTGCTATGTGCTGTGAGGTTACACTACCACTCTTCTCCACAATAATAATACGAAGTAAAGGCAGCTTATTCTGCAGCCTTCGTGCTAACGCTGTTGAGCAATGAACAGTCTTGATTGGTGACAACCCACTCCTCAGACCTGACCTTTCTCCCATTATAGCCATCATGCTACTTAGTGGTGTGCTGATGTGCGAGGAGACAGCTCACCAGACTGGAGGCAGGGCCGATGCATGCCTATGCTGCCATTCGGCCACTGGAAAGCCGAATCATCTTTTCAGCCACGGATTTCCAGGCATCAGCTTGTTAAATCGCTGCACCCGAAGAAAGACTCAGAGAGGATGGATGACAGTGTGAGAGGAGATGAAAAATACAGGCACAACTTATTTTTGCCCTTCACCTTCACCTCGTGGACTTGCATAAGAAGCAATCAATCCATTTTTTTTTCTCCACACACATTCTCGTTTGAAACATATCCAACCTTCCAAGAGATCTGATGTCACACTCTGCAAATTACTTGTCATTAATTTCAATCACCAGTCAGCAATTTGACTGACCTTGAGCTGCAAACTTGCAAGTCTGGCATGCTCAATTCATCTTATAGATTTTCAACATATGCTATTTGCAAAATTGAAACTGCGCTCTAACCCATAATTTAATCTAACATTAAGATTAGAAAGTGGGGAAAGCCTGAAAAAAACATGTGAATAGAAAATGAGTGTTGGGGATTGATGAGATATTTCCTGTTGACAAACACTTGAAGAAGAATAAATCATTCATGAGTCAAAGAGTTAATTTAGACTGATCCGTGAATTCTGACGTCAGGGATTAGATGCATGAAAAGATGAGATGAAGAAGAAACAAAGCCTGGCCAAGCATGTGTGCATCGTTGTTAATCCCTTATTCCTGCTTTTAGGGGTTCTAATTAATTAAAGGATGTATGGCAAAAACTGAGCAGTAATCTCCAAAGCTGTGCCTTTTAAGTCCCAGCTTCATGTTTTCGACCAGTGCCCAAACAACTGCTAATTCTGTTTTGGCTGATTTTATTTTGGTTAGCCTTCTTGCCTTGCCTTCCTAAACTGTCTACTGTCCTCCTCAACACACACACACACACACACAAAATACCCCCCTGTCTCATGTCCCTCCCACAGTCATTCTCCTGTCCCTCGCAGGACATCATCATTCCCACTCCGCTTTCTTTCCAGCCATCTATTTAAGGTGTGATCTATTTTCAATTGATGATAGTTTAATGAGCATTTTTCGATTTCACTGGAGTCTTATCATGTCATTGGGAAAGAAAAAAAAAAACCCAGATGAATAATACATCTGACGCTGAGACATCCCTGGAAACATCCCATATAACTCAGCTGGTGAGATGAGGGGGAGGCGAGAAGGTGCTTTTGTTTAACAGGACTCCATTTCCAACTAATTAATGGCTCGTGGCTGATCTTGAATCAGTCTGAAGGACAGCTGACAGTGAAGCAACATCGTACGCGGGACTTTGCAGAACAACTGCACCATGACTGTTGTATTTTTCTCCCCAGTGCTAAAGGAGCCTTCTCTCGGAGCTGCGTGATGTCACCTCACACCCCAGCAGGGATTGTGAGTGGGCTAAAGTGAGTGCAAGTCCCCTCCCCATTGGTTCTGTGTAGCTCCTGAGGCTAGCACGCCCTGCCAGTTTCTCTCCATACACAGCGCTCTCAGCTCTGTCAGCTTAATTGGCTCGCCTCCCATCAGCAAGATACCCCAACCCCATCGTAAATGGCTCCCTTTTAGCCACTCAGCCAATGCCATTGTTCAGGTACACAGTGTGTCGCTATGGATGCAGTGATCACTCACACATGAATTCTGGGACAAAAGGCCCATGGGCTGTCTCTCAACCACTTTCCTGAACCGCAACTATATTTCTGCCAACAACAACCACAATGCACTTTAAAAGAAAAAAAAAAAATGTCTCTCCCCTCAAGCTAATACCCTGGTGCCTTCTTTGGTAAAAGGTAATTTATTCACACTCTGCAGTTCCTCCGCATGATGTAGGGCCTCATGCCAGCAGCTGTGCCAGCACTGCCTCATGTGTTTAAGTTCATCCTGTGTGATGTTTACATATGAAGATCATAGTGCTCCGCTGAATGTCAGTCAACCCACAGAGACGGGAGTGAGGGGTAGAGATTGAGGAAAGACTGCAGGAGCAGCAGCGAGTGTGTGCGTGTTAGACAGAGGCAGAGAGTGAAGACTTCCCACAGACCGCATGGACTGAAGCCAAGTCTGGTTCTATCTCAGCAAAGGTAGTCAGTGTTACCCTGATGAGTGCCACTTTGGCCCCGGCTGGGTCAGTTTCCTGCCAGTGTGTAATGAGCCCCAATGAGGGTGAACTCCCTGTTCCCCTGTGCCCAGGCCTGTCTCCGCTAATGAGCTTCTGAATAAATCAGCATTGGTGCCCCCCTCTATCTCCTGAACCATCCTCTATCCCTTTTCAGTTCACTTATCCCCCCTTGCCTCTCTGCACTCGTACCCGTCATCTGGCTGTGGCACCCTACCCCATAATGAGCCCTCAACACCGCCTTACATCCCCTTCCAACATTCTCTGTCTCCTAATTGTTGAGTATTTGTTTGCGGGACAGTCTGCCTTTCCCATGTTTGAAGACTGTGACATCCAAATCTCTTCATGTGTGATTGTCACTGTTGCTGCTGCTGCGGCTGCTGCAGCCTGGAGCTGTTTGGAAAACTGAGCGAGGTTTTCGTGCTCTGTGCAGCTTCTTTCTGTCTCATCATCGCTACTGGTTTTAGGGCGATAAATAAAGAAATAAAAGTACCTCGTTCTCCTGCATGCCCCATTAGACTGGTCCTAATTTGGCTCCTGTTGGAGTATGGGGGAGTGAAAGTCTGTACTTGGCATCTGGTAGACAGACATAGGCTGCTTTATAAAAGGTGATGATGAATATTGCTTGGGATGGATTATTGGACCTCAAACCTGCCCACTCTGTCCCATAAATAGTCTCAAGCAGTTGGACTCTGACTGGTCAGGGCCGTGTGTGAAATAACCAGGGGATATTTCACATGCAGAGCCGGATAAAGTAGGCCACAGCTCCTGGTTTTGGCGATGAAGTCATACGTGGCTGGCTGAGTCATAGAAAACATCGGGAATTCAATTTAGAATATGAAAATAACAGCAAGCAGATATACAAGCGTTTGTTTTGAGACATGCTGGTAATCCTTTACTGGGGAATCTAATACATTTCTTGGTCGTGAAATGAAAAAACACGGAATAAATTGCCAGTAAAAATCAGGCACCGTGCCATGATGGTGATATGCCAAAAGAGGCATTATAACACAAGCAAACAAAGAAAATCTGTCGGTTACGTACTGTGAAACCCAAAGAAAACAGTAAGCCCTGAGGTAAGAGCAGTTTCTTTACAGTATAGTCAGCACTGTTGTTCTGCCCAGATTGCCTCTCCAAGGTGACTGACCCCTGAGCAAATGTTACTAGTCAAAGTATTGGCTGCCATGCATCAGGTTCAAACATTGTTTTTCTTTCACCTCAACTGATTCGTTTCTTCACAGATTGCCTACCCCAGAAAACTTATCAGTCGGCTTGGGGGAATCAATCATGGGGTGACACTATTCCAGACCAGAGTGTTGTTTGCGAATCTGTTGTCTGTGATGCCTGCAAAACCCTGCCTGTGATTGCCAAGCGTCTCGATGTGTTGGTTTTGGAGTTATTTTTCATTGTAGGCCTTTTTTTTTCTGTCTCTGTGGCTTTGATTCTCTTTCCCTCTCGCTGCCTCTCTCTCTTCTCACTGTTACATTTATGCCTCTCAATGCGAACGTTGGAGAGTATTGATGTAAGGAGTGCCAGTGCTGTTTTTGGAGATGCTAACAAATAAGCTCGCCCCACAAAGGTGACTGCCAAGCAGAGATTAATGTAAAACAGGAAATATTAGTGCACGGAGCCAGATCTCGGCAGAGAAACAGTGCCTAGTCAAATAGTCTTTACCCCTTATCAAGTGATTCATCCTCTCTTTCCCCCTCCTATAGAGTCCCTTCTCTGCATTTGGCAGGATGATTCAACCCTTTCATGTCATGTTGTGGCCCTTCCTTGGATGCGTAAGGCTCTGCATTGTGCTGAATTACTTGTTTACAGCACAAAGAACTCAGCTCATCAGAAACAGCAATGGAAACTCAATGCAACACTACTACTGCTACAACACACAGGAATTGACTTAGCACCTACAGAAGGATATACGAAAGTGTATCTAATGAACTTATACCTCTGTGCCCAAAATATTATATATATGGCCATTGAAGAGTAGCAGCGTACCTTTGTCATGGTTAACGTCTGAACACTGTGTTCAGGTTTTGGCAACAAAAGTACATGATTTTAGGTTTAGGAAAATATCATGGGTTAAAATAAGTCCGTTACTATTTCATAGGTGATGCAAAGTAAATGAGTCGATGCTGACTTCTCGGTCTCACTCTGTGCTCTGACCCATCCATCAACCCCAACTTCCGCCAAATGCAAACTTTCTTGCTCTTTATACTACGTCACCTGACTTCCTCCTTTGCTCCTGTCATAATTACTATGGCCACTAGAGATCAGACCCTGATAATACAGGTAAGTATGGGTCTTAATAACCTGCCTGCACAGACGACCTATATGGCCATTTTTCTGGTGAGGATGGGCTGCTATTAAAAGTGGGGCAAGACTTTACCCCCTAATTTCAACCTTCCTGTTACGCCCTGTCTGTCTTTTGAAGCATGTCTTGTGTAGACCGCACATGTCCGTGTGCTGTGAACTGTCAATGCCTTGTATTACTGCTCTTTAATATTCCCATGCAAACCATGGGCTGTAAAAACAAATTTCCTCTTGGAGAACAATAAAGACTTTATCTTATCCATCTTAACTTTTTGAATGGCTCTGCCTTAGCCAAAAAATAACAATCTAATCCATCATGGACGAGAGAAGGGGGGTAGTGATCCAGGAATAGTTAGACAGAATATCAGCATTCATGACGGGCATGATTTAAAAGCAGAGAAGAATGCTTTATTTATTTATTTACTATCCTTGTTTATGTATTTATTATCTTCAAGCCTTAGCTGGTACGTCATCAGCCCACTGACAGCAATATCAGATAAGAAACAATGGCTATACTGGTCAGACGTGATTGTGGTCCAGCTCGGTCCCTTATGTCCATGTAATGAGGATCGATTCTCTCTGATGTAGAATAAGTTACGTCATACCATTATTCCATCTTCTGGATATGAGACTAATAAATATCTGTAAGCTACTGACTTCATAAAGTGTTTCCACATTGAACTGTTCTCGCTAATTAACGAGAAAGAGGCACGTTCCATTTATCCTTACTGAACAATTACACAGCAGGTAAATTAATTAACTGTAGTTGGTGGTGGCTCATGCAAAAGTGGTTAATAAATGCCTTATAATTGAGTTAATTTTCTTTTAATCAACACCACAGAAGATGTGCATGTAGACAACAGAGGAGTGGGTGGGTGAGTGGGTGGGTGAGTGGTTATCCTCTGTGTACGCTTTGCTCCAACTCTCAAATATAGGAAATCACAAATCATTTTCTCCGTCCCCTCCAGCTCTTCGCTAACATTCCCACACCAGACACACACAGATATGGGATTGGCTCAGTGGCTCCATACCAATATTTCCATACATTAATATTCGTATGCATAGTAAGCTGTTCCGCCAGAAAGAGCTGGGACTGCAGCGGTTTACATGCACTGAGAATATGTGTGGGCTTTGGCAAACTAAGTTTCACTCCAGCGACTTTGCCTCAGGCTACATACGCAGTGTATCCAGACATGAAATGGTATATATTTGGGCATGTCGTGAGTCTACCACATTTTCACCTGATAAGCAAAATAAGAAAAGCTTTTCTCTCAATTATGTGGAACATTTAAGCCTAAAAAACTGAGATAACCCTCATTATTATCAGTTGAACCACTTGAACCATGATTCTGATCATCCACGTGGACATAGAGGCGGGACAAAGAAATCAGAGGACAAGTGAAGAGAGTCGGCTTCTAGCAGTTATGCTCATATGAGACTGCTTTCATCATTAATAGTCACATGTTGGGGGAAGAGAAAGGAAGCATCTTTTCAGTATTCACACAGTGTCACATCAACATAGGTCAGGAGCATGCTTTTGTTTAATATTATTAATTAATAATCCTTATATTTAAAGGCAATGTTAAGTGGCAATGCAAGAAATACAGCAAGTAGAGCAACGCAGCATATAAATTTTAAAGCATCCATCCAGACATGTTTCAGGAGATGTCAATACACTGTGCTTTGAATAATAATAATAATCCTTCTTCCTCATTAAATAATCCAGAATCAATGAACATGGTTGGTTTTTGGTTTAAGTTACTGGACCAAAGATGTCCTCCAGTCCATTCTCAGCGTATGTGCACTAGAGGCTTTCGGTTTTGCGATCACACGATTTGTTTTCAAACTTGTGAAGAAAAACCCCCGAGAAGCAACAATGAGCAAAACAACTATGATTTTCTTTACCAAAAAATTGAAACCAGCACTGTTCTGATGTGTAACCTTGTCAACACTTTGAATGCCAGAATATCCAGTTAAAACCTGTGATCATTATACAATTACAGTATATTTCTCTAACTGTAACTGTAACTGCTGACACAAGCATATGAATTCAGCTCTAAATGAAAATGATATTTTAGTATACTAATCATTTTTGTTTAAAAAAATGATTTAGTTTAGCGGGAAATGTCACATCAAGGTGTGCAGTGTTGCCTCGAATACATTTTTGCAATTGTGACATACTGACACATCAACATATTTCCGATTGTTTTGTCACTATGTTGACATAAAAATCTTAAGTGAGTCATTGTGCTGAAACAATCGCCCTCAACGTAATGATGGAAAATTCAAAATTATAATTTCTATACACCCATGTGCCAAAATATGAGAGCAGTATTATTACTGACAATTTCATTCACCTCAGTTTTGCCTTCATTCCAAGCCGATTAATTTGATGCTTATCAAATTAATTACTACACTTAAAATAACTGCAGTATGGACTATAATCAGTCTGTGTTACCTCAGCGTCAGATGGATTTTTGAGACTAGTTGAAAGACGCCATGAAATTAATGATCCCAGATGTGAGCGCACCAGATCAAATTATTTGTAGCCTCTTTTTTGGGTTCGGGTCAGTCTTTTGTCCCTGCAAAGTCCCATAAGTGTGGATCGCAGCAGCTCCATGGGCAGCTGGGAGATGCAGTCCCTTCGCCGAGTGTTGTCCTGTGATCTTCTCCAGCTTCCTTCCCCGCACATCTCCAAAGGGACACACATGTGAAGTTCACAGCGCAGGCAGGGAAATGAACTCACCCGTATGTTTGTCATATGTAAGCCACTGCTGCTGCTGAACACCACTGTACCATACTGCTATTCACCAGCCAGGAGGGGCGCATGAAATATTAAGAGGCTTTACAAGGGATTTTGTAAATATAAAATAGATATTTAGACACAGATTATGTTCTTGTTTCACATAAAGGAGGGGTGATACAGCTCCACACAGCTCATCTGCAATGCAATTAAACTGATGTTTGCTTTGGGACTTGGGACATTGCTCTTCCTGGATCTGGTATTGGACAAATGAATCTTTCCTTCCTTCCAGCACCTTGGCCTGTGCTTTCCCAGCAGTGTGCTTCCTTGTTAGTCGAAACAATCTCTGCAGTGTGGTTTATCTTTTTTTGTTTTTATTTTTTTGGGTGATCTGAACCACTGAACATGTCAACCAATCCAAAGGGCACCATCCTTGTAATCCATTTCAACCGCAACACCTCAACAGCATCGAAGGCATACAAAATTCCAGGACTGGGCTGAACTCTGCCACAGCAGCTTGCAACTTAGCTCAACACCTCAATAAGAACCAATGGATACAGCTTTTTGAATACAATGCACTGTTTATTGAGCAGGTCAGACATTTGTCATGTGAATATATTTTGTCAAAGATAAAACATTTGGAGGAGGATTTCTCACAACTGTATTTGTTATTTTCAGATTCTGAGAGGCAGGTGGGAAATAGACATTGAGATGTGAAGTAATGTGCTACGTTTGGACTTGGACGATCAGATTCTGCTTTCCCTCTCTCACATTAAACTCCGTCAAGGCGATGAACAGCGTTGTGTTGAATGTGGCTGCTCTTTGTGTGCACTCTGGATTTTTAAGGGAGGATTAATTCATGGCCATCAGCTACACATTTTTACACATTTTTATTTCTATTAACTTTCTTTGTTTTAGAGTTTCCCAAGATCCTTTTTTGTATGAATATCAATAGACTGCATCTAAAACTGCCACTTGTGGCCCCAAGTGCTGTTGCCCTGATCTTGACTGATGGATGACCAGATGATGCCCAGCATTAGTGTTTTATCCACAATATTACTGAAAAACATGCGGTAGCCTGTTGCATATTGCAGCATTTTGGGTTCATTTCTGAATGGTTTCCTGGTGATCTTTTACAGATATGTCCATACATCTGGCCTAGATTGTCCCCAGCGGGACATCAAACCATGTGGCTGGTTCTCATAAACGTTCCACCTCCATGAGGAAATGGAGTCTAGTGACGTGAAGGGACAAAGTGGCACTTATTCAGCTCCAACTGCACTCTTTTTGTTTACTTCACAGGTAGCGGTCATGCCACATTTTTTTCACTGAATAATATTTGGGCTTCCAGTGAGAAACACTCTACGCAAAATGTCCCATTCAAGTGATTGTCTTTAGAGAAAAGGTAGTCAAATTCAACCAAAATGGCACTTCAGTTCCACGTCTTTGGATGTGCTGCATGAATGCTTAAAGGCTTTTTTTAATCTAACAAGTGGATTGTATTGCATTTTAGAGGCACAAAGATCGTCACAGTGTAAGCATCCGCTCCATATAGTCCCTATCCTCTTTCTCTAAGAGTAATAGAAAAATGTTTGCTGAGCTGCACAATGCATGATGGCACAGATATTTACACCAGACAAGATGAAAAGTAATTGGCTGCACGTCAGCTGACTGACCAGATGGAGAGCCCTTGCTGAGGGTGACTCACTTCTCCTCTGCGGTACTTCTACTGCCACTGCTCCTACTGTCCTTTCCTCTCCTCTCCACTCCACCTACCCTAACTGCCTCTGCTACCACCACTGCTGCTTCCACCTTTCGGATTGCTATATTTGTGGCTGTGCCCATTGATGTGGAAAAAGCCATCATCTGGGCCAGTAGATCTGGAAATAGAGTACTCGTCGAGGTCGGCCAGAGACAAGCCTTGTTCCTTGAGATCTCACCCAGCCAAGGGTGTAGGGGGCAATGAGTTCCAGCTTGGGAGAGCCGGAGGTCTCTGCTGGCTATTTTCTCAACATTCACTCTGGGCCTGTAGTGTTCTGAAGCTAAGACAACACTTCCCACTGACTGAGGGCTGTTCAGGCCTTTAGGTCTCTGTATCGCTACAGTGCTGTGAGACATGCTCAGAAACACAGCATGTTAGATGCTGCCTTCTGTCTGAAAATTTGAATTTCTAAATGATGAGGTGCAGTCAAAGCTGGAGGCTTGAATCAATAAACCTGGCTATGCAGGGAAGCCCAGCCAATTGGGCCAACTGGGGTTTTGGTCAAATAATATAAAAGCTAAAAAAAAAAAAAAAAAGAAACGGAATAGGAGAGGTATGGATGGTAGTGTGCTTTATTGATGATTGCGCTGCGTTTGATGCCAAATAACAATTCTCCATGTTATTAAATCTATTGTGCTTTTTCTTCTGCACTTGTAGTAATAAAAGGAAGGTCATGACCTCAATATACAGTATTGTAATATATACAGTATAAACCAAATATTTTAGGTATCAATCTTTATCACTGAAATGAACTGACTGGCCTTTGTACGCCATAAATCATTCGAGTGAATCACCCATCAGAGGAGCACCTGGTACTGACGGTACCAGGCTTCCAGTTCATTTCGATCAGAGGAATAGCTCAACAGACATTGAGACCACAAAATCAGATCAAACAAAAGCAAAAGCTATTTCTCCTGCCATGCATAATATAATACGCCATTATGGCCTAAATATCAGACTTTTTATTGCGTTCTCTTAATTACAGGTATGTTTTAACCCAAGAGATTCATGGGATCACAGCACTTAGCTCATGGGGGAGCGAGCTAACCTCTCTCCTCCATCCCACTCTAAAATGGCCCTTAGGCCCATGCTGTGGCATAGTTAATGGAGTGCGCCTACATGAATTATTAACAGTGCTTACGTTCCCTTTATACTTGCCATCCTATCGATATTCAACCCTTAGCATACCCATGGGTATGTGGGCGAATTTTTACACATCAGGATGAATTGCCCTTTTCACATACATGCTGGTCCCACTCAGATAATGTGAATAAAACTGTGTTGAATAAAACATCTGACTTGCAGAAAATAAAGTAAAATAGAAAAAAAAACAAAAAAAAAAAACGTCCTTCCCATAGTAACGGCCAACATATCTGAGTTTAAGGGCCAGTGACAACAGTGAGTTGTGACAATACACCGCTCTCAGTCCTCCGGTTCTTTGGGTTTAAAGTGCAGGGACACCTTGAGGTGTACATTATTAAAGCATACTTGGATTTATAACATCATCTTCCACGGGGAGTAATCCAAGAGGTAAAATCAATGGCCAAAAAAAAAAAAAAAAAAAAAACCCAGCATCCACAAACTATAAAACAGCTCCTCTCTTGCAAAGTGCTTGTAAACCTTTTTCGGCTATCATTGCTGGACTCGGGGGGAAAGCTCTGGGGAGATTCACATTAAGCAAAGAAAAAGAGGGGAAAGCAACCTCCTTGCATTCTTATAAGGGACATGTGGGAGTCATAAGGGGGCTGTTACATTGACTGTCTCTCCTGGTATGGCGCGACCTATAACTAGATTGTTCCCAGTGCAATGCGATGCATCTGGAACCAGATTCTAGCAGTGTCGTCTCTAGGGTTAATCATCTTGGTTGCTCTACTATTGATTGTATGAGTATGTGCAGAGGGGGTTGTTTGTGTACTTGAAAGATACAGAGACTCTAAAGCAGATGGCAAGTCATTTACCAGGGCCAAACGAGAGAGAAAGCCTTTAAGACATTTCATGTAAACAGTCAGCCTGTAAACAGCCATGAATTAAGGCATTTCTGGAGGTGCCACACCACAGCACTGATCAGTGGGGGGGTTTCAATCATTTATATCAGGTTCGGTTGTGTCCACTCTGAGTCTACATATCAGTGTTGAAGCGACACCACTTTGAGAGAAACAGGGTGTAGCTGAAATTAAAATGAACGAATCTCTACAAAGCTGGGAAAATGTATTCACTGCAAACTTCAAGGAACTAGAGAGTAATGAGCACAAATGTATTCCCATATGTAATAATGAAAATTTGGTGATAATTGCAAAGGCATTTTTTTTCCCGCATGTAACATTGTGATTGTGGTTGTTTGTGTGCAGCGTAGATAGCACGGTGATAAAGTACACTAACTATCCCAGCTTTAATAGCAGCTCCAAAATGATGAATGTGTGAAAATGTATGATATTAAAATAAGTTTAAAGCAATCTTGTCTCCTCCCACAGCGCTCTTGTTCTCTACTATTTACTTCTTCCTCCATGTTTCTCCATTCGGTCGATTTATCTCTCTGTTTCTCCCAGCTCTCACCCTTTCCTCCTGCCTTTTCCAAACAGTCTTCTCTTTGTGCTGTCAGCCAATGTTTTCTCTCTTTCTGACTCAGTCGGCTCCTCGCTCTCCCCCCGAGGGCTCTGGGCGTGCAGGTCCTCGGTCTCCTTAGCCTCTGTGGTTCCCTGTCTGACTGTATGAAAATGAATTTCAATGGGCCGTTAATAGACTGCCCACTCCTATACATCTCATCACTCCCTGCCATCATGAGCTTGATTGCCCACAGTGACAGAGCTGGTCTTTGCAGTCACCCCTTCGGCGAGAGATCCCCTTCTCTTCCTCATCAATTATAGCACACCCTGACTGAAGGCACATTGGTTATTGGGGAGCCTATTGTTTCTCCAGGCACTTTTATCCACATCTGTCAATGGTTCCATCTACAGTTTGGCTTACAAGCTCAGATCAAAGCATTTACACTTCCAGGCAACTCGTTCTAAAATGCTTTAGTAGTAGTGGTATTGCTGTACGATAATACTGCAAAGTAAACAGAGGGATTGCTCTAAGTCAATATAAAGAGGGTCAAACACAGTATGCAGCGTTTGCATGAAAATAACAGTTTCTCTGTATTCTGCCCGCAGTGTTAGATGTATAATATATGGTATATTGGCTACACAGTTGTCACTGGCTAACTTGCTCGGTATTTGACCTCAAGTGCGGTTAGAGGAGAGTGCTAATAAAGTGATGATAGGTCAGGAGGCTCTGGACATATGGCACTCAGTGCTTAATCACAGTGCTCTAACATTGTGTCCTCAGGGTTTTCTTTTTGCACTGCACACTTCGCGAGCCCCTATTTAATTACACTCTTATACACAAGACTTGGGTATGTAGTCCCTTACTGTTTAAATAAGTGTACCAGAATGAATGGTAATGAGATGCATGGTGGAGAAAATGTGACACTGTGCGCCGCTATTAACATACTTCGTCTTGATGAGCCATTAGAATATAATATTCTATTTTGGTTAGTGGGAAGTTGAGGAGGGGGCAGTTTTAACTCTCTAAAATTCATTGTAGCATTGCAATGATTTCCCTTTTCATTAGAAGGAAATGTGTGGCTTTTTCCCTTCCTCAAGAGTATAAACAGAGTTTTGGGCCCAAACTATTCTTAACTCCGGACCCAGCAGGGCACATTTGAGCTATTTCTGTTCTTATGCTAATTTGCCAGTAATTGTTGAAGCCACACGCGGACATAGTAATTCAAGTGTCCATATTAATGTGCCCTTACAGTAACAATTTCTATTTCCAGCGTGTCAGCACCTCTTGGCAGAGATGGTATCTCTAAAAAAAAAACCCTCTCACACTCATTACAGCACACAGAGACGCTGAAATCTTTTTGTACAGCCAACAGCAACGGGCACACTGACAAAGTTATTTCACTATGATGAAATATTGACACTTGGTGTGGAGAAGTGTGCTGCAAAGTAAACCGCTTTTGTCCAACATACATTGAATGGATGTTGACATTCCGCAGATTTAAGATTACATTTACTGATTTTTCACAAAAGGCTGCTATACAATTTTTTCATGCTGTAAATTCAAGGTCAACCAAAACTTACTGCAATTACAAGAAGAAACTTGACGACATCAGAAACCTCTTAAGTCCCATAGTGGTAATATCAGCTGTAACATAATGAGCTCTTTGTGAACTTTGGCACAAGCGCAAGCTGAAGAGCACAAGCACATAGTCAGTGAAAGTAATTGCAATTGCAGTTACAGCGCCTGAGTAAATACGCTCCACACCCCAACATGTGTATCCCTCCCTTTCAAAACCCACGTTAAACTTCACCAAGGTGACTTAAATGTCCAACTATCGCTGTCCTGAGGCAAGGTAGTCAGTCAGCTGCTGCTGCCTCAGACAGGCTCTCAGCAGCCATGTCCATGTGGTCATTTTCAAAGTGATAGCGTACATTCCGAGTGATGTATGACTCATTACTTGGGTGAACGATGGGGGCAAATTTTGGGCCCACAGGAATCACACTACAAGCGCTGTTACACTCGGATATTGTACTGTACATCAAACCTTAGTTTGAGAGCCTCCCTATACACGCTTGCACTGACATGGTATTTTTAAAGTCTTTGGTATATGCTCCCCCTCTGGGAGCAAGCAAAGTCCACCAGATGGCTATTACTTTCCACTCCTGACAAGTTTATATGAAGAAACCACGCTGCTTTGTAGCACTGGCATCGAAGTTTAACCTATGAGTCAGAGAGCTGACTGAGAATTAACAGCAGAGAGCGTGCACATTGTCTGGATCCTGAAATGACCTCTCAGCAGCACAGACGTGGTAGTTGGGACAGACTCTTTATCTTTTTTATCATTTATTAAAGTGGCTGCATGTCATGGTCCAGCTGTGGCTCTCCCTTATTCCTTGTGCTCCTGCTGCTTACCCCTCCCCTGTGTGTCTTGTGTGGGTTTCTTCTCTCTCTCTCTCTCTCTCTCTCTCTGCGTGTGTGTGTGGGCGTCACACTCCGTTCCCTCCTCCTGCCAATCATCTGCCTCCTCCTGCCAATTAACCTCCACACCTGCAATCCATCCACTCATCAAGCTCCTGTAGTATATATACCCTGCACTCCGGTCTTTGCCAGATCGCTTGGTTTGCAGGCTGGTACTAATGCTACAGCCAGGCTCTAAGTTTTGTCAGTGTTTTTCTTCATGTTTTGCTGAACTCTGCCTAATTTTGTGTTTGGATGTGCCTCAGGTTCATATCCTTCCACGATCTCTGCCTGCCTTGTCCAGTGTCCTACCACTCTGCCCTCTGGCCAGCAACCCAGCTCTCTCCACGCCCTGCTTCACCATGAACTGTGGAGCAGCTCTGCAAATCTCCCTTTTCTATAAAACCACATTGATCTATTCCACATTCCACATACTTTTTGGTTTTGTTCGCTATCTTTTAAAATGCTAAATGACTGCAAAGCAAGTCGCAAGTTTTCAAATTCCCCAACTTTTTGGATAGATTAATGCACTCTAAAGGCATCAAAGGAGGCCTCAAACTTTATACCTTGACAAGTTTGCTTCAAAGTTTGTTTGATTTCAGATCGTCACTTGAGAGCTGGCAAAGCAAAGGCGTTCTGTTGTCACGGTGACCACCGCTGCTTTTGGAGGACAAAGGCTCAAGGTAATAAAAGGCAAATTCTCAAACTTCATAACTGCTGTGAAGGGTATGCACTAATTTGATGAATTATTTCTATCTGATTTTAATTTTCAGTCACCTGCCTGCGTGCTCCAGAGAAACTACTCACTGACTAAGGTCAGCTCAGTTTGTTACATACGGAAGCGCTAACCAACTTGAAGTAACATCCTCTTGTTACAGGCTGCAATAGGCTAAAGCACAGTGGGATCTTCATCTCTATCATTTGCACATCATATTTGCTTATTTGAGATGCCTCCCTTATAGATGTCCCTTGATGATCTCTGTAATTGAAATAGAAACATTGCTACATCAGGCATTTGTAAGCCCCGGCATGGCATAGTTTAATAGGTAAGTTGATTTCACACAAATGGAATCATATTTCTTTTTCGCCTGCACATTGTTCACGACACAAATAAGAAAATGCGAAGATTTGATTGCAGTCTGTAAATTGTTGTTGATGCTAATTACGTAGACCGGCCTGTCTTGTGCTGGGAGAATCAGGGGAGGAATGTTTGCAGAGAGTTTTATTTTACTACTAGAAAAAAGGCTTGTTTTAACAAAGCACACCATCACAAAGTGTACCAAAGGTCTCCAGCATCCCACATTTTTTAACTTTTATGTAAGGAAGAATAATTGGGTGGCAAGCTCATTCCTCACAGCTTTTTGTAATTAGTCCAAAGCATTAAGTAACGAGATGTAGACAAATGTAAAGCCTAATGAGATGCATTGTTTGTAATACAATGACAGTTAAGCAAATCCTGTTGGTGTCATCATATTGAATTAAAGTGACTAATATGAGATCCCAAAAAGGGCTGCAAGCGCACGAGATGACTGTTTGGCCAATATTTTGTAGGTGATGATAGGAAATCTCAAAGCTTACTTCTGATGAACTGTAAAGATTACATTAGTGTACAGATTCACTCATAGCCCCACATTAAACTCACAATCTTCCACCAATGCTATTTCAGAACAAATGTAATGACATGAATTCACCTAAAAAGGAGCAGCTCAACATTTTGAGCGAGTTGGATGATAAGATCGATGCCACTGAGAAGCTTGAAGGCTTGAAGAAGATCTGCCAACCAACACCTCTGGAGACCTCCAATTAACACGTTATACCGCATTAGTTTAACCTCTTCAAAATCTCTGCTGGTTGCAGCCACTGCACGGGGTCTTGTCATCACCGAGGGGTTGCTAAGCAACCAGCGGAGACTCCAGGACGTGATTGTGTCCAGCCAATAAATAGCCTGGCACACCAATATGCATAAAAGCACTGTGTGTTGTCTTCACACTTCAGCCTGTGGTGGTGTTTGTGATCTTTGGACAGAGCTAGGTTACATGTTTATTTAGCATAAGTTGACAGTACAGTGGTTTCTATTTGTAGCGCGCACATTTAGTTAGCTTCTGTACAGTCACATTGCACTTTGTCTATTTAGTTTGTCTTCAGTTCTAATGGTTTATTCTTTTGAGTTACCAGTGTTGACAGTCTCGCTGCTGCTGGAGGGACGTCAGGCCAGACCTGAGCAAAAGGCACGACTGCTGGAGCAGACCTGTTAAATGCAGGAAGTGGCCAATTGGGATACACCAAGTGCCTGCAGCATCCGGGTGTGATTTTCGAATCTTTAGTTTAGGACTTTCTTTGTTTCTTCAAATTATAGTAGAGCATTTGGTGTTTTTGTTTAGATTAATTATCAATATAGCCTTACTGACAGACAAGTTGTCTTGTTGTGTTTTATTTGTAGTATAGTTGGTAATGTTTGTTTCTTGTTATCCCCTTCGTTTCACAATGGTCTGATCAGCCACTATATATGTTCCCCTTTGTGTGCAGTTCGTGAGGTCTATTATGTGTGTTAGGTCTGTTCTTGTGTTGGTTAGGTCAGTTAGGTCTATTTTGTCTTTATTATGTTAGTTTGGTCTGTTCAGTTAACCTCTTTTATGGGCCCAGAACTTTATGTATTGACTTCATTTTCTTGTAAATAAATCAATTTTTCTTGGAAATCCACCTGTGTCTCCTCATGTTTGCCTGCTTGGTCCCTCACAGTCCATATCTAAAATATAGATATAGGTTTATACAATACATAGTTGTCATTTCCACATGCTGTTATTAATTCTTTCATAATTAATTAGGATTTCTTGGTAAAACCACACTGAGCTGATGATTGTGAAGAGGCATTTTTAGCTCAAGCAAAAGAACTACTTTTTTTTTTGCTCATGCTAGATAAGGAGGTAAGGCTATGTCTTCTGCTCACTGCTGACCGTTGTAAGCCCTTGAAAACAGATAAGACATAGGTGCCAGGACTGAAAAAAAACCTTCACAGCGGAGATATTGCCCTTCAGACTAGTTATAAGCCTCTTTTAGCTGATAGCTCCTGAGGTGAACAGTGTTAGCAAAGCCCCTTCAGAAACTATCTCGATCTGAAAAGGGCACTCTGTGTAAAAGGGCACACCTCTATCCCAACCTCACCAAATTACAATAATAATTCATAAAGAATACACTCATAAAAGGGAATGGGTTATTAATCAGTATCCCCCACTGGAGTAGTACCTGCAGAAATTTTATTAACTTTATTTTGAGCACATTACTCTATCACCTCTTTGGAATACTCCATATTCAGAGGTACGACTTAATTGCCTCCATATTTCTACTTTGCCACTGAAAGACATTGATGAGGGGGTTTTAGTGGGTCTCTTAATAGAACTTTCCTCTGCGCACTGTCATTTCCAGAGATTAACAGATGTGTTTGATACATTCATTACCGTACTGGCTCAGGGAAACACTCAACCTGGTACTGTTTTGCATGACAACCACACCAGACAAATCTTTGGATACCACTGAAAACATTTAACTGGGGGAAATTGATGCTGTAAGCAGAGCCACTGCTGCCAGATGGCAATAGCGGAATGAAAAGCAGGTAGTAAAAGCCTCAGGTCATGATTAAGCGGACTGCTGGATAAAGCACACTGCTGCAAATGCATGTTGCATAGTGATCAACAAATACCAGGCAGCTCAGGAAACATCCGTTCCTTCCCAACAGGCTTCAGGTCAGTGTGGGTAAATACTGAGGATTTGTAAGACACAATACATGTGTGTTTGATACAGAAACAGTCTTTACAGACACCCTAGTAAATTCTGTAAGTAAACATGCCAGTAATCTGTACCTTTGACCAGCATGTTGGTAGATGGACTGAAGCTTTATCTCGCTCGGCAAAACACAAACAGAGCTTGACCTAGAGCAAACTAGAGTCACCCACCGCGAAGATACATTTCTATCATCCTCTGAGATGGAGAGCCTACAAATTTCAGGCAGATGAATGACTGAGCACGAAAGAACGGAGACAGATTTTTGAAACAGACAGAGTTTTCTTCTGGAAACATATCCTGCAGGTCAGCACGGCAGGGACTCGTATTCCAGTTGTTGCCAAGAAGCGAAAGAATGCTTAGAAGCAGAAACACGAGAGATGTTCTAATACTACCAGCAACACCGCCTTTAGGGATATGGTGAGGTATGTTAATTAATACATAAATCATAAATTATCACTAGTCCTTAGGTGACGGAGTGTGTGTGTGCACCAATAGGTGTCTGTGCGTGTGCGTGTGCACGGATATTTGGATGACTCTGACTTTGGAATAGAAGGAGGAGGGTAAAAACCTGCCGGTCCCCTCCCGTTCCTCGCCCTCCCTGCCCACACCAGCCCCCCGAGGAGGTGATCGGACGTGTCTGTTTCCCGGAGATAAAGGGCTGCTCACCACATCCCCAGAGCTGGGAGAAGTTGGCACCGAGCGCACTGGCAGTCTGCTCATGTAACAGACCCTGTCACTGACACTGAGAGAAAGACAGAGGGTGAGACAGAGGGAAGGGGGAGAGGGCCTGAATTAGAGTAGAAAAGGTAGGTGAGATGTTAAGAGGGCAGTCTGGCTCTGCACCACAAAAAAAGAACAAAAAAAACACAGAATCTTTAAATTCCATCAGGGAAAAAATGTAAATGCATATCCTGTCGTACTGCATGTACTGTACACGCTGGACCTCTGGTACAAAACCAATGAGCCTTCGAGGATAAACTGTTTCCTCTTGAGAAAGTTGAAGTTGCCCTGGATTGATTGCAACTTTAACAATGTCAATCATATGTCATTTCAGATAATTCACTAAATTCTACAACACAGGGGAAACTAAATGGCCCAACAAGTCCTCTTACCTTAACAACAAAAATGGATGTTTGTCACCGCCGCCCAAAACAATCCATAGAACCATTTGAGAAATGACTCACTGGAGCTTTTTCTCAGCTGCCTTTCTTTAGTTGAAAAAAGAAACAAAAGTTTGACTTTTTTAGCTTTACTTAGCACAACGACTGGAATCAACAAATAAAAAGAACACTTCACCCCATGCAACAGTGCAACCTGTGGTTTTTACACATGGATTAAACTAATATTGTGCTGGTATTTAGTCAAAAGCTAGCTGTTTCCTGCCTGCTTTCAGCCTTTGGCTAAGTTAGCCAATCTTCATATTTACTGTATGGACATGAGAGCAGCCTTCATCTTTTAATGTAGCTCTCACAACGAGTGTGAGGAAATCCTCAAATAGCTATACACATTGTAAAAAACAGAAAAAAATCAATCAGGATTACTGAAATAAAGTGTAAATTGCATACAGTGCAGTGTCTTAGTTTCATTTCAACACATTAAAGTGTAATGGAATGAATCTTTTACTTAGTCTTCCGTTTAAAGGCTTCTAGAAATTACCTTGCTTCTATCCTTAATATCTGCTTTCTAATTAATTTTGTTAGGTGAGCAATCTTTCTCATCTCTTCACGCCCGTGTGCATGCTGGAGGTGCATGCATCAAAATACAGTTGCACACAGGCATGCCCTTGTGGCTGTTCACGTGTGCACACACACACGCACACACACAAACAAACAACCACACATGCACACAAGCCCACTGAGACCAAGCTCAATATCAGCCTGTGTACAAGCTTTCCACTACAGCCTCTCTGCTTTCATTTTCCCAAATGTAGGCTGTCCTATATGCTCCACCACAGGGAATATCAATAGACCAACCATAGTATTCAAGGAGATCAATACAGCAGAATATTGTTCCCCCACCAACCCTTTTCTCTCTCTCTCTCCCTCCTCAGATCATTGGAGCCTTTTTATGTAGAGTCACTGTGACACAAATCCTGCATGCTGCTATTCCCCAAAACACTAAATTAGAAGTTTAGTGAGCAATGGTCTGTGTGACCCAAATAAGAAAGATGCCCTTGTATTTGGGTTGAGGCAGTTGAAAAATGAACCCTCTTTATCGCTGTGTACTCCATAGTGATGATTGCCAAAGCTAATTGATTCATTCTAAACAGCTCGACAACAGTTTTTAACTTTGTAATTCTCAGTGGTTGGCTCTCACATTGTGGACGGAGACAGACACAAAAGGCCAGCTACAGTGTAAGCTAATCATGGCTGATGCAAGTTCAATTTTATTTCCATTTGGGGATTAAACTATTATGTTGGTTGATTTTCTAAATTTAGCATGTTGAATAGAACTGAGCAATTTCCTGATGCTCCTGTCATTTGTTCCACAAACTTTAAATAAAACTGTGATATTTGCCTATATTTGACCATCACATAGTCCTCACGTGACAAACAGGCGAATTCTGTGTCCACTTCATTCCATAATCACATTATCTCATTTGTCACATAATCCAGTTTGTGTTCCATATAATCCATATGTTCACGCAATTTGTGTTTCAAATCTGGTTTATTAGCTTAAGAATCATTGCGTGTGCATATGCCGCCATGAAACCAAAGTTAACAAAAAACTGCACTGAAAAGCAATACATAAATAATGCATTTGCTAATTGAAATAAAATCAAACTAATATTTGTGTTAATGGGTTCTTTCTGGTGTTCTGCATCCATTTGACTCTATGTCTGTAATCTATGTGCAATTAATTTTGAGCATAATCATTCAATACGCAGCAGATCAAAGGATCTCTGCGGGGCCTCTGATAGAAGGGATACACATCTCCCAGCTAATTATTGATTGGTTACAACACGCTCTGTAATGCGTGTTGTTTTTGCAGAACAGTGATGATCGGCAAAGCACTGTTATCAGTATGTAGTCACCCCCAGTGAGTATTTAATGACTTTGTTTTGGTGCTTCATGAGTTTGTTTGTTTCTTTTTGTTTCCCTTGTTAAAATTTTCTTTCTAATGATGGGGATAGTGTGCCAATTGGCAATTAATCTGTCATGTCCCAACTTCTTATTTAACTGGTTTGAATCAATACCTCATTATTTGGAGTTCATTAGGAACCTATTATTGTTTGACAGTACTCTCATTAAAATTCTGACCTGGGTGGATAATTGAATTCCCCGCCTCTTGTAGGAGATAGCATTGTTTTTATTTATTTATTCACGTTCCATATCTGTGCTTGATAAAGGTTTTTTAGAGAATCATCTGTGTGCACGTTTCGTTACGTGTTTTCAAAAGAAAACCGCACTTCAATATGGCAATTAATCTGTGTTTGCAGTGTTCAGTTTTGGAGGGAAGGGGGACTGCTCCCATAACGTAGGACGCATTTATAACAATGGTGGAAAGGTAACTAATCAAGAGCCGTACGTACTGTAAATACTCAAGTAAAGCACAATTCCAAGGTTGTTGTACTTATGTATTTCCACTTTCTGCAACTTTCTACCTCTCCTCCACTGCTACTCACTAAATGAATGATCGTATAATATTATGGATAAGACAAGATGAAAAACAGTTTCACTTTTAGCAGCTGCAACACCAATGTATGTATCAATACATCAATAAGCTGTGGAAGCTCTGAAAGGGACAGAGCAAACTGGTCAGGAGAGCTGGCTCTGTCCTGGACTGCCCTCTGGACACCACTGAGGATGTAGGTGAGAGGTGGGTGTTAACCAAGCTGACATCTACCATTGACAACTCCTCCCACCCTCTGCATGACACAGTGGGGGCCCTCAGCAGCTCCTTCAGGAACAGACTGCTGCATCCACCCTGTTGGAAGGAGCGCTACCACAGGTCCTTCATTCCAGCAGCTGTGTTCAGCTCCAGCGTAGCTTAATGTAGCACTGGTCCATATTCAGACTGTCTTTGCACTGATGTGTGACTTATCATACATGAATTACCTAGTGTAGTATTTTTTTTCACTCTTATTGAGTACTCTACCTTTCAATACATGCTGGTATTTTATTGTGACACATATATATTTATTACTGTGCAATAGTGTAAATGCTGTACTTACGTACCCACCATGTCAATTTGTGTAAAAGTTGTGATTTTCTATAGAATATTTGGTAGTATATTTTTATGGCAATATTTCTTATAGCTCTTTGTGTCAATATATATTTAAAAAAATATTTTTTCTTTTGTATAAAAAATATATATAAAATGTAAAAAATGTTTTTATGTAGTATTTTGTATTTCTCTATCCTGTTTTTTTCCTACTGCTATTGCCTGCTGCCTGTAACACTGAATTTCCCCAGCTGGGGATTAATAAAGTCTTATCTTATCTTATAATTATAATTCAATAACATGATATACACTATTAATACACAGCCATTATGTGAGTATTTTTTTGCTACTAATATTTTTGTATTTTTATTTAAGTTTTTTTTAATGCAGGACTTTTACTTGTTACAGTGTTTCTACACTGTAACTTTTACTCAAGTTAATGATCTGAGTACTTCTTCCACCACTGTTTTACAGTATGTATACATATTTTTTTTTCTCCTACTTCTATGGTCATAATTACTCACATCATACTTTTAAAACATTAACATAAACATGCAAAACAAGATAATATTGATGACTGCCAGCAAACTTAGGCCAAGAAAGAAGTTTGTTCAATAGTGCAAAATAAACAAGGCAACCAACTGCATTCAACAAAACATTGTACTATGCAATATATCCAGGGAGAGGGTCGATGTGTTTTTCCTTGAATGGGCAGTCTTCAAAGAAGCTCATTCGAGCACAGGGAGAGAAAGATGGCAGAAAGCAGGCTCGGCAAGCAAAGCTAGCAAAATCATTCAAACTCCACGCCACGACGAATGCTGCAGTTCCCTGAGCTTTTTGGTGAGGGTATCCCACTGCCAGAGGCAGACCACGTCACAGGGCCCAGAGGAGGCCGGGCCCTCGCTCGAGTCGAGCCCGTTGCTGCTGGAGAGAACCAGGAGAGGTAGAGAAAGATGACACAGCGTTAAGGTCAATACACTGAAGGACGTAAATACACACTGGAAGTGTGTCCCCAACATTCACATGAGGTTGAGATCACAGAGATGAGAGTACATGCCTACAGTACGTATTTGAACATTGGCTTGATTTATGTTACTATGGTTCTGAAATTACATAATGACTATTGACTTCAAGTGCAAACTCTCATCTTAAGTTTGTGTATAAAGTGAACCGTGTAGTAATTAGAGCCGCTTGGCAGACTTTGACAGCCAATTTTAGAGGACCACAAGTTATTGGACAAGTTCCTATAAACCAAAAATAATGGTCTTGTTTAGTATTTGGTTGCAGATTCTTTGAATTTGATGACCAAATAATAAATACCCTCATTACAAAACTGAACTACAAAACTGTCTGCACATTAAAATCCTAAACAGTGTTTAATTACAAATCCAGTGCACTGAAGAACGGCAGCAAAAATAACTAAAAATCCATGTTAATCACACACACATTTAACTGTTGATGCATATCATCTCTACAAGCCTGTTTTCACCATTGTTGCTCACAGGGAGCCATAAACATGAGGAGTTGTGTTCTGCAGCTTCAGTCCATCACGCTATTCTTTCAATGCACGTGCAGCTGGCCAAAGAGGCAAAGAAGAGTGAACACAATTCTTCACACCTTGGTTGATTTCAGTAACAGGTCTTCTCTCCCTAGACCTGGTCCCAGCATATGGCTGTGCAGTCTTGGGACTGGGACTTCGATCTCTCAAAGACAGGAAGTAAAACATCTATCGTTGAGCAACCTGCCATTGATTGTAATCAGGTGTGCTAACTTTAACAACACAAATCTAATAACCGAGGGTGAACCCCGTGTGCCAACGTACCCCGAATAACTGCCATTAATTTGAGGGAAATGTAGGTCTGCTGCCAGTGCCCTTGACCAAGACACTGGCTTAGAACGGGAGTTGGTCCCCGGGCGTCGCTCAGTGGCAGAGAATAAATTTCCCTACGGGGATCAATACAGGATAACTTAACAACAGGTGAGGAGATATTCTTGATGATTCATTTCAGGGCCTCCACATTTGAGAACTACATGGTTTTAAATCTTCCATAATACCTTATGTAAATTATGCTGTATAACGAATGCCCCACACATGTTTCTGCACAGGTTTTTCCTTTATGTGGATAATCTTGTCTCATGCATTTTGAGATTGTGAATTTAAGCTTTGTTTGTAAATAAGAATGGCACACATGGACAACTTCTGCTATGATTTAGCATTCTATAAATAACACTGAACTGAAATTGAATTTAATTAAAAATGATTTATACTTCCATTTGTCCATTCATTTTCTCACCTAGTCATAGTCACAGAGACAACAGGACGAGCTGATCATTCATTCCTTACCACAGCAGCTTCCTCCAGCTCCTCTTGATCCGAGGTACTCCAGGCTATTCTGGAAAGTGTTGTCTCTCCAGGGTGTCTTGGGTCGGTCCCCAAGTCTCCTCACAGTCAGTCATGCCTGGAACACCTTCAAGGGAAGGAGCCCAGGGGCGCATCCTTCTCTGTCAGTGAAAGGAAGCAACAGCTCCTCACCCTTGAATCTGCACCAGTTGAATGTACAATCTTTTTCAGACAGACTCCACACCTCGGGTTAGGGTCAGAATGAAGATAAACTTTGTCACGACTCGGCTATTCTTGTCTGACTAAACTTATGCGGATATTGTAGCTGCTTAATTATGTGCTAACCCATACCGAATGTACAAAATTGTTCCATTCCATTCTGTTTAGGTGCAGCCTCAGTACCTGTACCACACCCGCACCCTGATGGAAGCAAATGAAAGATTTCTACATGAAATCATGGGACAAAAGTTGTAGATTCTTGATACTGGCATCTACGAAGTGAATCTTCATTTGCCTAAAACTAGAATTTCTGAGCGAAGAAATTATAGACATTGACAAAGTGCTGTCCAATCACATTAGTGGTCTTATGGCTTGATATACAGACTTAATGGCCATTTTATTACCATTCCTGTATCAGTCGAATATTCTATAACCCTCACTGCTCTCTCACTAATCACTCTTGATTGAAATATGGGGCCCCTCTGACATCACTTTAAGTCGACACCGTGGCCAGTCATTTTTGCAAGGCAGCTATTTCAAGGGTGACACATACTGGCAGCAGTTGTCACTGATAAGATCTACCACGTCAAAGCTTTCAGCATTTTGGCAGATCCAGGCCACCGTACCTTGACTTAGCACATTCACTGTGTGTTAGTAACATGGAATAGCCAGTTTGGATGACGTGTTCAGTTCTAATCCAACTCATCATTCAGCTAATTTCCCATGTTTCTCGTGTTTTTTTCTCACAAGAAACAGCCACCATCTTAATCTTTTCAACAATGTGAGCTTTGGAACTGTGCCTATCATGTTAGCTAGCAGATGTTAGCCAGCCTGGCATGTCTACCTTAAACCTTTTTCATGCCCCAAAAAAATGTGACTTTTGCAGGGAGAACACAGATGAGGCACATTTTGTGAACAATGATCCATGAAGTGTCCCATTGATCCAGCATGCACAGTAGTAAGACTCAAATGGAATGCATTGAAAACAGGTCTAGCCTGTAATCTGCGTCTGTTGACACTGTGTGAACTCTCCTTTCTTAAAAAAAGGTATGAGATTATGATCTTTTTTTTTTGGCATATATTCCCATTTATTGAACCATCAAATGCACTTCGTCATCATTCACTTGGAGCAGTGATTCATTTGGTGACCATCACTATTTTTAGATGTTCCATCCTGTCTGACTTGCGCAGCACTTGGTAAAGTAAAAATAACATTAGACCTGCCCACACAGGCTCTGATTGGCTGTGACTCCGGCAAGAGCACAAGCCACTCACAGGCGCAACAACAGAACTATTTTAATCACTCAATAAAATTTAAGATGCGGGGGCGATTCAGAGGAGCAGTGGCTGGTTTTACACGGAGAATTCGAAAAACATGACAGATCCCGAGCGCGGACAAGCGTTTGTTTGATTTGGTTGGGTGCGTGTGTGCTGCACATCTTATTGTACACACAAAGCAGGGTACTTTTGAAGCCAACTGATGCTTCCTCAGAAATCTTCCTAGAACTAATCAGTTCAAATCACACTGATTGCTCTCAGCAGAAAATTAATCTAATTTTCTGTCAAAGCGGCTGCCAGTTACTTAAGATCTGATCTCTTTCATTCTTTCACTCTCATTTCTCCCGTCCCTCACTTCCCCACTCTCTTTAAGCCGTGGTTAATTAAAATGGAAAGGGAAGGATTTGCAGTCAGTATTCAACTTATAGTGGAAGTTAATTATAGAGCCCAGTGAATCATATAAAGAACATTTTCAACTAGTGGTGAAAAAAAGAATAATCAAAAACCGGTTTGATGGACTAAAAGCAACTAGACATTATTCAAATGACGCTTCGAGCAGATGAGGGGAGATGGCGGATGGTTGCAGTTAGTCCATCGGGATGGGAATCGCGGAGTGCTCTGGACAGCGACTAGCTGTCATTATCTGTCACTGTCATTGCTCATTTGTCATCCGTCATCTGTCAATCGTTCATCATCAGGAACGTATAAAGTACGCACGAAAGACAAATGCCCATATGAAGAGGAGCTCTTGACTGAGGCAAAGGAACAATAAAGTACAAAAGTGAAGTTAGTGAATGATTGGGTAGCTCATGCTAACTGAATGCTAACAAAGTGTCAGTTAATCATGTGTGATTAATCTACCATTGTAACAAGATGTCTAATTTTAACTCCCTATTGAATATCTGAAAGTGAGAAAATATTAATGCTGGAGTCACAAATTTAGTCAGTTTCCTTCGATCCTGCACTCACAGCACCTTAGCATGAGCTGTTTTTGTTTGTTTGTTTGTTTGTTTGTTTGCTTGGTGGTCGTGCAATAAGCTGTTGCAGCGCATTATACAGTGTTTACAGACCCCGCTGCAATTGAAATTTGCACCAGTTTTTAACAGGCTGAGGCTGCCTGGCCAGATGGGAGGTGACGTATCCTCCAAAAACGCCCCATTTGCTGTTGATGATGTCACATTCCCTCTACTACACAAGCCATTCATTTTTCTTTTTTAAACACATTTCAGTCTTGCAGAATTTGTTTAATCTTGAGGGATGTCTAGCAGTCTCAGTCATGTTGAGATAAATGGTTAGAGCTGGTCTCATTTTTTAAAGCTGTTATCCAGTTTATCTGCCAGTTTCCCGATGTTAATATTAGATTTTTTTTTTTTTTAACAGATATCTGGAGTTCCTCCAGAAAAGGGCACTGATTGACGTCCGCTTTGCTTTGAATGATGCTGCAAAGTCTTTATGGTCGTCACGTTCAATTTGAAATGTGTGAGGAAAAACATTGAACGGTTCTCCTAAAGCTCTGTGGCAGCATCAAAAGCCTCGAGAAGATGGAGAAGTGAAATTATTCGTAATAATATATGATGGGTATGATCTGTTCGGGCAGCAAAACAAATAAAGGGTGAAATGATTTCCGACGACAAGCAGGACATAAGTTAGTGTTTAACATGGCAGCGATCTTGGATTTTTAAAAACTGTGATCTCAAAATGATTAAGAGAGGGCAACAATTACTTTCATTATTGATTCTTTATTGTCACATACAATCATACTTCATACAGCGCAGTGAAATTTGCTCTCTGCATCCAACCCATCCCTCGGGAGCGGACGGAAGCCACGGTGCGGCGCTCGGGGACCGACTCCAAGCATTAAGAATTACACCTAAGAAGAGCTCCCAGAGGAAACCCATGCAAAGCACAGAGAGCACAGGACACCATGCAGACTTGACAAATAGTGAAAAGTCTCTTCAGATGTCTTGCTTTGTCCGACCAACAGTCCTGAACTGAAAGATAATCGGTTTGCAGTGATATGAAACAGAACATCTTCACATCTGAGAAGGTGGAACCAGAGAATGATCTACATTTTTGCTTAAAAAAATGATTAATGGATTACATAAGCTTTTATCCAGTTTATAAGACACTTGAGCTAGTTAATATTAATTCAAACGTAGCTACCGTTCGCTAGTCACTCTAACATTAGCCCTTAAATAGCTTTTAAAACCTGTTAACATTAATGTTTGATGAAATGTGTGTAAAAGATGTGCTGTTGGAGTTGGAACAGTTTTACATTATGCTTTTCCGTCCAGAGGGACACGGATTAGCTCTGTTTCTCCCATGCGACAGGTTTTTACAAGTAGAGGCAGCGCAGTCACTCACCATCAATTGAAGACCTGTGAGGACAAAGGAGTGTTTCATTTCAGGTGGAGGCAGAGGACAGTGGCAGCTCAAATTATCCACTTTTTTTTTCTTCCTTTTTTTTTTTTTTTAATATCTGGTGTTCCTCCAGACAAGGGCACTGTTTGACTTCTGCTTTGCTTTGAATGATGCTCCAAAGTCTTAATGGTAGTCGCTCTCAATTTGATGTGTGAGGAAAATTGAGTGTCTCATTCCACTGACATCAAGTGGTGCTCCAGGAGCCCTGTGGAAGCATCAGAAGCTTCAATAAGTTGGAAAAAATACCATTATTTTTAAGATAACATTTATTTTGTAAATTAATTGCTGCTTTACAGTATATTTATGTCTGTTATTAATTTATTATTATTATTTTGTTTGTTTTTTAGACGGTGAGTCTCATTTACTGAGGTCCAGTATTTTAAGATTTCATATTTTATATTTTGTTCTGCTCTAAAAACATCACCAGGTGTTAAACACACCTGCCACATAGAAAAAAAAAGGCGAGAAATCAGATGATTATTCATTATTTCCACCTGAAGATCTGTGGATTTAGTCCTCCATGTCTTACAGTGCAGTCCTGTTATGGGGCCTCCTTTCACAGCCAGTGTGATTACCTGTATTACCTCATGTCATGTTTAGCTCCCTTCCGCCCCTGCCCCCCCAACTGTGCAACTGCACATTCCTAGCTATATATGTGCATGCGTATTCGCCATCTTGGATTATGTACATTATCATTATTTTTTTTCATGTCAATCCAGCAGATTTTTTTTTTCAGTATGTAGACACATTTTTACTTCTCTGACCTTTTGCTCTTACGAACCACATGTCCTCAGATCAGCTGATTTGTTTGCATTGAATTTTGCTTGTGTTTTGAGATGCTGATAGACACTAAGAGGCAGACACAGCATGAACCTTGGAGTTGATATTGATTATCATTGATATATATCTTGACTCTCTTCACAATTGTGTACAGTTCCTGCAACTTCCACCCCCTCCAAACACACACCAGCATCACAATCACCATCAACCTTTTTGTCCAGAAGGCAGAGAGCTCATTATTTCAATCAATGGAAAACACAATGTATTAACAACTCATGTAAATCCCAGTTCAAGCAGTCGTGTGGAAACAGATTATGATGGAATCTAGGTCGATATCATTAGAAATGCTGCATTCCCAAAGGAAACTTATCTGTATGATCATGCCTTACATGCTAGTGATTTTACTTCTGCATCCACCATCACTGTACTAAGGTACTGTTTTCATCTGCCACGTTAATGTTTTATCCTTATTGTGCTGTCTGTCGTCTCTGATAATGTGTCTGTTTATATTTATTATTATCTTACTAGTGAAAAAAAGGATTTTTTTTTTTAAGGATTTTTTTTTTTTTTGCCTGCCAAAGATAGAAATGAAAATGTTTTTTTTACAATGTTTTGTGGCTGGGTAGGGCTCGGTATCTGCAACTATCAAACTTTTACATTTAAAAGCAAAAAGGGAAATGAAACACAGGTAAAACACAAATTTACATCTTTCAAGGGAACATTAATCAATTCCAATTAACATCAACACTTTTGAGTATTTGGAAGCATTTCAGAGTTTTGAAGCTATTTGCTGTTTTAATGCACAAGATAAAAGCAAAAACAACATTGACGAAATTTGAATCGAATCGGTTTGCTTTGCTCTGTGGACTTTTCTGTCTCAGTGGAGAAGATGCATGCACTCCCATGATCAAAAAGTTTTGTTCACATGAACTTTCACATTTTAATGCCATTTGTAGTCCAACTGAAGTGAGTTGCATCTAACTTTCTTTGAATGTAAATGAGATATCACTGTGCGGTACCTTGGTTACAGATCAGTTCAGGTGCTGGATTAGATCACATTAGACAGAAACTGCACAGTTCACCCCAAACAACCATGTGTTTCACAAAGATGTTGTGAATGACTGACTTTTTCCCTTTCATACCCAGTCATGATACAATCACCTGTCACCAATCTACCTGTTTACCTGTGGAATGTTCAGGTTCCCCTGCTTAGACTGCTGCCCCCCCGACCCGGCCCCAGATAAGCAGAAGAAAATGGATGGATGGATGTCCCAAACTGGTGTTTTTGGAGCATTTCACAACTTTCCCGGTCTTTTGTTGCTCCTGTCACAACTTTGTAACACATCAAATTCAGAATAAGCTGATATTTACAAAAATCAATAAAGCTAATGGGGTCAAACATTAAACATATTCTCTTTGAATGTCATAAAGGATTAGCAAATGATCACTGTTCATCATGTTTTATGTATGTTTTACACAGTGTCCCAACCTTTTTGGAATCAGGGTTCGTGTTTTGACATCACCAAAATTTTGACTTTTATACCAAGTTTAGCATCACAAGCCTTGACACTGAAACTGAAATGATAATGATTCAATACTCAATACCTAATAGATCAGAAATCATCCTGTCTTTTGCCTGCTTTTGGGTTAATTGAAGCTTTGAGGTAATGGTGGGCTGACTTGTGGGAAATTCTAATGCCGAGCCGTCAAAAGCATTGAAAAAGTACTTTTCAGAACACTGTGCAACACTACTGTACAATTTGTAAAACGTAAAGCAACTCAAAGAGAGTTATGCTGTAGAAAAAGCTCAAACATTTACCAAACTGTTAGGGGATCACACAGACAAAGAAGGATCTGTAATTTGGAAGTGGCCACAACTGAGAATGTTTGCAAAGCTCTTCATCTGACCAAACTGAGCTCTGCAACATGGATCATGGTCAGAAAAGCAAGATCCAGTCAGACACAACAGAGTTTCTTAAATGCGTTCCAAAGAAAGCAAATACTCAGAGTAAAGTAGCAGGTAAAAAAAAAATGACTTTTGCGAAATAAAACTCTGGAGTTGTAGTGCAAAATGTTGTGTCTCTGCAACTGCTCACCTAAAGCAGCGTCTGCCTCTGAGGGTCAGAGGCAGAGAAAGGAGCCATAATAATGATAGTAGCTGTCGTGAATAGAGTCGAGAATAAGTAAATTCATGAGAAGAGAACTTGCATTAGAGCGGCGGCATTAAACTTGGGCTCCTGCATGTTTAGACCAAAGTCCAGACTTGAGATGCATTGAAATTCTGCAGAATGATTTTTGAGGCTTATCACACAACTTGGCCGAGGTTAAAGGTACAATGTGTGAGATATGGCCAGAATTGGTGCTGTTTAACATTCAGCACATTCAAAAATCTCCCTTGCAAATAAAAGTCTGCCTATATTTTCCCAGCACACCTCCCTGCCAGTCTGATGTTTCGTCTTCCTGATGTTTCACCGTGCTACCCAGCACGTCACCTGACAACATACTGCGACACTCGTTTAGAGAGAAATCCCCTATTTTATGTTTGAATACAAAGTCAAATTCTCCCACGGACTAACTTTTTTTTTCCCTCTAAAACTATTCACTACCGTTTTATTTGACTGTCTTGCAATGGTTTATTTTTATATTAAATCAGACAAAGGGAATATGGAGACAGATGGTTATCATGCCTAGCAATGAGCGTTAACTATTGTTAGCATATCACTGCAAATTTATGCTATTTCATGCTCCTTTTAGTGTACCCAGCCCTTAATCCTATTGTTAGCTGCACAAAATCCAATTTGCACCAATTTCATACACTGCTGCACTGAACTTTCACCAATCTACAGTATCTACCTCCAGCATTTACTCCAGCACTTGCTGTATGTCCCAGACCTTATATAAAGTGTTATTTTTTTTCTAGTTTCTTTTTATTCTTGGACTGTGCCATGTATTCACACTGTATGCTGTTATCACACAGGTATTTCTGATTAGAGTATGAACCAGCCTTGACACTGAGTGTCAATATTTCATTTGTCAGCTCAACATCCACATAAATTGGTCGCCTCACCAGATTTTCATAATATGACATTGCACTGATTTTTCCAATTATCAGAGCAACATAAGAAAATCAGATTGGATGTGAGCATATGGGAAGAGGGGAGGAAAATATTAACACAGGAGTATAATTAAATGGCAGTCACACAGACAAAAATAATATTCCACATAATTGTTATTGCAGAGACTACAGTGGAAGCGTTGGTTTCAGATAGATTTATATGGCGGTAGCAATGACAAAGGATGACGCGTATCATCTAAATCTTTCAAAGAGGCCTAATGAGTTTCCTTATTATTGCTGTGTGCCACTGTTTCAACTTCTATGCACTTGCATTATTGATACTGCTGAAGTTATTCAGAAGATCGTGTCTATGTGACATTTCATTATTTGATAACGAAAAAGCATTTGAATGTTCTGTGCGCTACCATTCAGATAATCAGCGCAACCAACAGGCTTTATTGCCTTCTCTATGAACTGCTGATACTAGCCCCAAAAAGCAACATGGAAGTCAAGTATGAAAGATAAGCAGATGTGTGCTTCCTAAATAGACAGGAAATAAATGTAAAAACATGTTCAACATTCATTCAGTCATTTATGCAAGGATATGGGTGCATGTTTCAATGTGTTGACATGTTCTTTCAGCTTTCATTGATTCATTGAAGGAGCTGCTTGTGGATGCAGTCCGGGGTCCATTAACTGGTACTTTTCCAGGGTGCTTGTAATTATTAAACCCAGTTAACAGCTGCCAAAGAGAGCCATACAGAGATTCTTTGTTCGTGGCACACTCCCATATCCCAGAACAGCAAGAGCACTAAGAGACTTTCTGCCATTGTAAGACATCTGCTTTCAAACATTAACAATGCTTCATAGCCTCTAATGGAGTCTCTGGGGTAAATATGTCCATTTCTGAGAGGTTTCTCCACATTTCATTCATTCTTTATTTTACTTCATTTTAGAGAATTTTAATACTTTGAGTTTTGAAATGTGCACTCTGGTGATGGTGGCATGTGCGGCATCCCGTCCTTGGACACTAAGTATGGGACAAGGTGATTTGCTGTTTGCAGAGGCATGAAATGTATTTGAAGAGAAGTAAAACAAAATGCTGCTCATCTACGTAACTCGGGTTTCATCACAATCCTTCACCAAAGTGTGAAGTTACTCGTTTGATTTTTGTTCTCTGCTTCCCTTTTGCAGCCTGCCCTGACAAAAGTGCAATACTTCAATAATCAGCCAATATGTGCAATCATTTATATAACCACCAGCCCTGCCAGCAGGAAAAATCAATACTATCATGGCCGTATTGTGTTACTGTATTATGTTTGAAATCACTCTCCACCTTATGGCTCCCTTTATTGCAGGACTAGCACACGCTGAATCTCCCTGCAGTAACTAATATGGGATTTTTCTCATTACAGGCTTTGTGATCACAAGACAGAAGCCAGAGCTGTAAGTAGAAAAGGAAGAAAAACAGATGCAACACAGCAGATAAGGTGGCATTGATCAATAGCTTCAAATTCTAATAAGATTGACCCCCTTGGCAAATTGCATTGATCTGAACAAAAAAGATGCCAGAAATAAATGAGAGGACACAGGGCGATGGTTACCCTCTGCATTAATGTTCCTTTCTAAGCAAACATCAGCAATCGCTTTGTGTGGGAAAGCATGGTGCTCCTGTGCAGTCGCATTGGTTTTACTGTGCAGGATTCATCCTGTAGGTACTTGGTGCACGTCAGAATATTGAATGACATTACAAATGCTATTCAGAAAGACAGAAGTGTAACATTATGTTGTAAAATGGGCATTTTGAGCAATGCAATATTTGCAACAACTGATTTTCCTCCAGCACACCTGAAAAATCATACTAGTACTTTAGTATAATTAAGTAAAGGCAGGAAGTCAGTCACCCCATTGTACATTAAATACTACATGCTACACATGAATGACCCCTGGCTCATATTTCCCCCCATCACATTTACAAGAAAGAGTATAAACATAGCAGATGTGAAGTCATAGATGTACGGTAATAAGCACACAGAAAGCCATTTTACGACCCCTTTAACTTTTTTTCAATTCAACAGGAAAAACTGCAAAGCGCTTTCAGGACGAGGGAATTATGCATCAATCAAATTCAGTGGATACATTTTGAGGCTAACCTTTAAAGTCACCCTGTTCTGCACAGTTAATTACGGAGCTGGCAAACTCCAGTAGGGCCAATAATTCTCAAGATCAGGCCACAGGTCATTGGCTTCAAATAGTTGAGCCAGTACACTTGATCATCACTTTATGGCTGACCTCTTCAGCTGCAGATGAATATGTGACTTAGATGAGACACTTCGCAGGCACGGCCGGAAACTGAGGGTATGAACATAAACACTCACAGCCTCAAACATCTCCTATTGTACTGCCCCGGTTTATTTGTGTGGATGGAGTGTTGGATGAACTGCCAGACTTGCTTGTTTACCAAGCGAAGACATGAGACAGTGCTGTTTATTTCTTTCATTTCAAGCCTGGCCATCAGTTATAAATATTACTCCTTATAGTGTTGAAAGTAAACTCTAGCAGCACAATGACCCGCTGTGACATATCGACGGGCTGAAGTCAAGGAATCAGACTGAAAATGAGCTTCAAGCCAACCATCTTCATTTTTTTTTTGGCAATGTTACATATGAGCCTATATTGAAAAGCCTTCATTCAAAACTGCAATTTTTCTTTATAATTTCATCTTTATTTATCTCCCTCCTTGTGTCTTCCTGTTATTTCAGGAAACCTTTCACCATTCTATTTTGAGATAAGATCATCAATACAGTGAGCCCACACTGAACGTTAAAGCACCATCTTCTCTAACCTATCCCAGTCTTTTGATTGTATGCAGTATATAATCTTTTCTAAATAGTTCTAATAAAACACAAGTATTCAAAGGTGTAAAGTCCCTTAGTCCTTGACAAGACAAGATACAACATTTAGACAACACATAAAACTCGGCGGAACACTGCCTCACTTTATAGTCTTCTCCTGAAAGCACCTCTGAGTGCAGTGGTGCCATAAACAATGACCATTATTTGAGCGATAAGAAAGGATGGCGTGGAAAAAGCAATGTCTCTCAGTGGTTGTGCGCACTTGGCTCATTTATGAATTTATTTTAGTATAGGAGAAAGCCCCGGGGAGCAGAATGTTTTAAAAACCCATGATTAATGAAACATTAATCATGAATTTTGTAGGGGAACAGGAAGACTTGTCACTCTCTATTTGGGCCCATTAGGAGTTGGATGGAAGGAGGAGACAGGCAAAGGGAATAAGGGTGGCAGATCTTGTGGTGGAAGGAGCTGATTTGGGGGTGGATGTCAAGGAATGAGAGGAGGGAGGGGGGGCCAGCAAATGAAAATGACGGGGAAAAGCTCTTTGAAATTCGAAAGATGTTGTGATAGCACGAAAGCCTTTGACAATAGTATAGACCTATATTTTAAGGCTGTAGCTACTGGGCTGTAATATCAAGGGTACAAAAGTGTGAGCTTCACCTTTGGACCACTGATGGTGAGACAGTAGATCACAAAAATGAAAATTAATTTGTCAAGAAAATGGGAATTTACAAGGTCATAGTGTACATGGTAAAAATCAATTTGCTCTTAACATATTGGGGGGGAAAAAAGCAACTGAAAAACCCCACTCCATTTAAATCACTGTGTCACCATATCCTGAAAATGAATTCATTTTGGCATCCATGCTATTGTGCTCTGTGTGTAATATATCCTCCCATGTGTATGTAAATCATGAGGCTTATAGAACTACAATAGCACTTGTCAATATTTGTGCCAGGTACAACAATCCCCTCTTGCCTAACCTTCTGCTGAATGCTAAGTGCCCAAATCGAAGTGAGAGACAGCAGAAACAGTAGACTTTTCAACAGTGATGCCTTTGAGGCAAACATTTCTGTGTAGAATAGATGGGTAGGGATGGGTGGAGTGAAGGGATACAATGAAATAAACATGGCAGCTGCTTCTGTTGTGAACTTCCAGTGATTTCACAGCTCTTGGAATTTGACAGTGGAGGCACCATTGAGTGACTGCTGATAACAGTGGTGGGGGCTTTGAGTGAACAACAAAACTCAGCAGCGTTAACCCTGCATACTAATTCAGCCTGCAGACAGTACTGAGGGCTGGGTGTAGATGATGTGCTGTTTATTCCACATTCAGACTGTACTTCAGTGCTCTCAGAAAAACGACCTATGTAGAATATAGAAGTATTGCAGCTTGACCTGCACTTCATTTTCAATCAATGTGACGTTTGGAGTTTCATGTGTCCTGGAAGATTTCAATGATCTTCAATAGTTCTGCTCACATATTATCTGATTATGGACCATATTTTCCCATGTTTTTTGGGTCCAAGTGACTAATGGAGACAACATTTTTGAAGTTTTTTCAGTATTGAATGAGAGTGCAGCAGCTGGCAGCCATGAAAAACACTGTAATGTAATCCCTGTGGGTGTTTACGCACCATCAATGTGCGTCCACAAGAAGTGTTTGTTTTGCCACTGACAGACTCAGACTGCTATATTTAAGTGTCTGGCAATATTATGGAAAGGATCCCTACAGAGATACCTTTTTGATAACAAATAAGACCCGTTTTGTTTAACCAGAAACAGCTGTTAAATCGCTCTTGCTAAAGCCACCAGACTCCATTCACAGAAACAGCGATTTTATCACTGTAAAACACACTTAATTCAAACATGACAAAGATAAAATAAAACATGCCAAAACCATCTTGGTTTGTCTTTTCACTGTTCCAACAATCATCACTAACTCTGGTTTGGTACAAATATACTCTTAATTCACTGAATAAAGAGAGAAGTGAGACAGAAGGGGGAGAAGCGGAGAAACAGCATTTCCAGTAAAAAAAAAAAAAAAATGGAACATGGCTCTGGTTTTGTGACTCCTGTCTACCTCGCAGTTCTTTCAGTGCAGCTACCACAGCAGTGCTCCAAACCCAATTGAATATGAATTTCCACAATCGAATGTGTGCATTTTTTCACGATTCATATATAAATTTTCATTTAAAATATTCACTGGCAGCCCTAACAAGCACACACATGTGCAATATTACCTCAGAAATGTGTTGTTTAAGGCCTGCACCTCATATCTGGTATGAAATTCATATCAGTGAAAGCAGTCGTGATCTTTCAAATGAGAGCGGGGTAAGGTTCTCATTCATTTCTTTCCTCTAGCCAAGCGCAGCGGTGGTGTTGGGTGAAGCAGAGGACATGCCGGGCAACAGCATGGATGGAACTAGAGGTGATCTAATGGTCTCGGGTAGCAATCAAGAGGTGCAGAGAGCCTTATGGTGAAATGGAGGCACGGGTGGTTGGTGGCATCGACTAGAGTGGAGTTTTCCTTTCTGTATTCCTGCCATCACTTGCCCTGGGGGCCGGGGTACAAAGACATACTGGGGCCAGGAGAGTCAAGTCATTTCCTCCCATTGCACCAATCCAGCCCTTTGGCATAGCTCGCATCTGACACTGATCCCACATCTGTCATAGGCTAAAACCTGCCTGGCTTTTGATAGCAAACCTCTCACACTCTTTGGCTTACTCCTGACTGGAGCGCTTGCCATCTGGGCCATGCATAGCTGAGCAACATCAAAGCCGTGACCAGACCAGTCTCCTCTATCAAACCCAAAAGGAGTCAAATTATGAGCTGGCGTGATTGTGGGTACGCTCCGTAAATACTTCATGTGATTTAACAATGAGGCAGTTTTGAAGTTAACGCATCAGAAATTAATAATCATAAACACAAACATTTATGGACAGGGAAATATCAGAGCGCTTGATCCATGATGTATAGCGACTGAGGTGTTGTGCTGGTGTATCAAAGGCCTACCTCATGTTTTATTAGAAGTGTTCACAGTCAGATGTATGCCTCCTGCTCCCACTTGCAGCCCCCCTCCCTCTCTCACTTTGCTCCATTTATCAAAAGCTGAAATAATATGGCAGGGATTTATTAACTTATTCAGGAGCCAGGCTTCATTTGCACAACAGAGGCCACAATCCTCAATCTGGCATTGATTTCTTTTGATTTATGTGGAACAAGCGGTGTTAGGAGTGCGTGTTCATTGAGCCTGGTGCCCCTCTAGTCTCCTTTGTTTACAGTGACAGTGACATGGACTATGATGAAACATGGAAGCAAATCAACACAAGCAGCTTCTGTCCTGTGGATGAGCATTTAGGAATGATGTGGCTCAATATCAGTTCATGTACGTGAATTATTATATATTCATAAATATATAGAAAAGCACAATAGGGGAGAGCAACTCAGAAAATAGTGAGGTCTGTTGTTACATGATATGTGCAGGGGCTTATATTACTAAAAACTTCCATCATTTTACGAATACAAGGACGGCCTTTTCCCCTCTACCTACATACAACCCTGTAGCTGTCCAATGGACGTACAGAGGACAGCTTGACAGCAGCAGAGACTCTGAACACGGCTGATCATCGCAACAACACTGTTTCTTTTACACCGGTGAACTATTCAGAATACCGCCGATCAGAAGAGGCAATTCCTTTGCCTTTCAGGTTTAATTTGAGGGTGTTTACATCCACATTCAGTGCACCGAGGATAAATTGCTGCCGTTTTTATAAACATGCTCCCCAAGGGTAAAAAGGGCCGCGACTCCTACACTGTTCACCCAGAATAGATGTGAACACCTGCTGAAAGTCAACACTATCATTGTTTCATTTGAAATCCAGCGCGGTGGGAGGGAGCCAAGACAATGAAAAACATATTACTGTCCTGAAAATGAACTTAAACCCAGCTCTCACTCAGAATATTCAATAGGATCTCCATATATGCTATACAAAACATATTACCTATGATATAAATTATTCCTTACAGACACGTTCTTTTCACGCCCATTGTAATACAGTGGAAAATACAGCTAGACTGTCAGACGCAATTTTGTGTTTGTGTGTGTGTGTGTGTGTGTGTAGCTGATTTCTTCTTGCGAAAGCAGCTTGAAAGTATACGCCTAATAAAGCCTGTGAAGTCAAGGGTTAGAATAATAAGAGACGATTCTATAACTTGAACAATTGCCGTTGCTCGATGAAGTCCGCTTCTATTTGGATCTGGTGATCCTCCTGGTGCACGAGTGGGCGAAGAGCAGTTCTTACACTTCATGTGATATGATCGGTAATCAAAGTTTGGGCCAACTTGCTTTTTTTCCCAGCAGGTCAAGAAGGTTCCTCTTACCCTACTGTCTCCCTCCTACTCTCCTCCACAGCAGCGGCTGCGTCTGCAGAGAGCGTACCAAACTTTCAGCGGCAACTACGATCTGAATCACTGCTCGCCGGTCGTGCTTAACGTGACTTGTCAATGTGTTGTTGGCAGTCTTATGCAGATTTAGGGGCTATGTGCAGGGTCTGAATACAAGATTAATTAATTATACAGTTAGATAGTTAATGGTATACAGTCAGAGGTGATGTTGGAAGCTGCAGCACATGGATCTTGAATCAAGGCTATTGAACCTTGTATTGATTTGAGTGAATGTTGTTGGAGGCAAGCTGTTGAGGTCCATGTTTTTAATGGCTATGTGGTTTTTGCCATTGATTGAAATGCTAATATGTGTGGGTGGTGTTGCTTCATATTAGTAAGTTGTAGGGTTAATGAGGCCAAAAAAAATAGAAATCCCCACCCCCACCCCCCGGAAAAAAACTGTGCTGTTTTTCGACCATCAGCCCCCCTTTTATCCTGATGGTATGATCTCTGCCTGTCGTCCCACGCGATTGGCCGCACGCACCTACACATCAACACGACGTTCTGCGGGTGCGTAGAGCGCGTGTGGCCGAGCAGTGTGGTGAAAAATGGACAGCGCAGGAGACAAAGAAAAGGGCCGCCCTCAGATTCAGTGTTTTCAAAAACTTCATCGCGATATGCAGGAAAGCAGGAGATGTGTGTGCTTGGGAATAATCTGCAAAATAAAGACCTGTATGCTGTTTTTTCTGTCAGGTGGAAGTAGCTCCAGGTATTCAGGAGCTTTATGATGATAAGCACAAGTCTAGTCTGAGCTGTGTGGAAATGTCAGGTGTTAAACAAACACTCCGAAAGTGCACAAAAATGACATACGGTATATGTATACGATTTTATTCCTGTGTCATAATCATGAAAGTGCAAATGGCTAACTTTTTGAAACACTGGGCTGTTTTTTTTTTTTTTTTTTAACTAAAATTGAATGATTTGTCACTGGCATAAACAGTGAACAGAAAAGATATTTCAACAACACACACGTGGTCTGTTGTGAATGCAGTCAATGTGGAAATTGGCCTGGACTGACATTAGACTCCCAGCCTGAATTATCATCCCAGTTCACCCCTGTTTTTACAGTAAGTACATGACAACATGGAGGTGTAGGCAGTGTGGCATGAGGTCATAGGGGTCACCAGAATCAAAAGATTTCTTCCATTTAAGAATCTAAACAAGCAGAAGCATCTATTGATTTATCTATTCATCCATTTTCTATATCCATTTTACCTGTTCAGTGTTTGCTGGAGGGACTCGATTCCATCCCAGCGTGATTTTGGCAATTGGCAGCGAAGCACCCTGGTGCACAGCAAATGTCACGTTAATGACAAGCTAAGTGGTAACAGAGTCTAATTCCCAATTCGCATGGGACTAGTATTACCAGGGGACCTCATGTGATTTAGAAATTACCCCCCCCCCCCCCCCCCCCCCCCCCCCCCCCAGCCTCTGTGTTTCGTGCGGTGCATTCACATGAGTCTGTATTTTACTCAAATTTACTGACATTATCCCACAGACATGCTGTCAAGGCCCTGCGTATCAGTGTTTCAGAAGTGGAGCAGCCGCATTAATAATACAGTTTTGAGTTGTTTTGCCCACTTTCTGCATGTGGTACAAGCATAAATACACATTTGCAGCTCATTTAGATCAAGTAGCAGATGCTTTGTGGCTTTACTCGAATATGACAGCCTTTTGTTGCTCCTTAACTTCCCTGTCATTGCTCATTTTAAACGTCACTATAGTCGATCTCTCAGCGCAGCTGTTGACTGCTGTTCAACATGTTATGAGCAAGGATCAAATTTCATACGTGCTCAGTTGTCTGACAGCAGAAACACATGATCTCAAATCACTGAGATGCCAACTCACAGGGGACTAATATAACATGACCTCTCTGTGTAGTGAAATATGGCAGGTTATTTGGGGTGGGAGTTGTGCACATGGCAGATTTGCACAGAATTCAAATCACAGATGATGAGATCAGCAATTATTGCAAATTACTCAAGATGCACAGGTAATACTAGTGCCTTGCAAATTGCCCTTAAGAGAAGAGAGCCAGGGGTTAATGCTATCAGATCAAGTGTGGCATCTGAACCTATTTGCCTAATTAAAGGATGATGGCAACTTGAGTTTCCTACATTTCCCAAGATTCTCTTGCAGTCAGTGTTGCTTACATGACATCATCACTAGGCAACTTGAGTTAGACCAAGAGGAATAGGACCCAAAGGTGAGTTTACTTCTTGTGTTTCTCTCTGTGAGTTAACTAATTAAAAGTTAACTAACGCTGACAACTGGTTGTCGGCATGTGAGACTATAGCAGCAAACCCATTTGGTGTTTCTATCTGTCCTATAAGTCACATAGGCTTGATTTCCTGATTGCACTGCACACCATCCGTTGGTGAAAGTTTCTATGCATTTAAATGAAGACCACTTTCCCTCACTTAACATATAGATAGTATTAAGACACACAATCTAACCTTTTTCTTGTTATATTTAGTTTTTGACAGTTTAAAAATACATTAAACATTTAACTAAAGTCAGGATCTCTTACATGTTTATGATTCAGTATCGAAGAAGACTTCCCTATAATCAGCTCCCACATCCATCCACCTGGAATTATATCACCCAGGTACCAAAAGACACCACAGTAAAGACTACCTGAGTATAAAGACTTGACATTTGCAACTCCTCCCTTTCACTGCTGCATACAAAACAGATAAAAGAATGCATTAAATTCACTGTGTCTTGCAAAGTGAAGGCAAACCTAAAAGAGATTGCGTGAACTCCCTGCCACACCTCCCAATTCTGTTCCTCCTCCTCCCCTATCTTCAAAGAGGGAAGGAAACAACCAAGAACAGGGTTTAAGTCCCAGGAGACACTCAAAGAATGGGATCTTCTGACTACTGCATGTAATATTTCACAATTTAACCTCCTCGGATGATAGTTGAAGGTGGATTAGAGCACATCATTATTAGAAAGATAGTGATTTTCGATTTAAATGTAAATCAGTCTCTCTTTTTTTTCAATTATTATTGTGCTGAATAACTTTAGGTGTGTGAGCAAGAATTGATAGGGCTCAAAGTTAAAGAGGAGTCCTGAAAAATTAAGATTAGTCTGTAAAGCATCATGTTGGGGATTCACTGACAACTTGTACTGATTAATGACTCAGGACTTTCTGTCCCACTTCTGCACACACGAGAAAGAAACCTTAAAGAATATTGATCATTTTTACATTAAAGTTGGATACAGCAACAAGCACAAAATCAGAGGGATATACTGATTCATTGCTCGTGGTTATGAATGAGTTTTTCAGAACATTCTAAAATTTCATTAAAACTTTTAGGGAACAAAATAAAATCTCTTGATAGACGAACTTTAAAAGCGTTTTTCCTTGCAATCTTCCATCAATCAGTTCTGTTATCACAGAGACGATTTTTCAGAACTTCAATTGTTGTGCCCGTCCGGCGAGGCCCTCCTGTTGTAATGAACAATTGTGAGACGTTAGCGTTGAATCACCCGCAGCAAAGCAGAGCCTGCTTGAAATATGGTGACCATTATACAGATGGGAGCGTGTGTCAGGAGTCAGGGTGATTGAAGAGGTCCAGAAATACTTTAAACTTGGTTTTTGATTTTACAAATTAAAAAAAAAAAAAGCAGTTTCTCAGTTGCCGTAGGGATCACCTATAAATTCTGTCAGACTTAAATGAACACTGGGCACCACATTTTTGACTTTCCAGCGAGTAGATGAAACATACCTGCCCCAGTTTCCTCAATTGAGTTAACACCAATGGACTCCATGCTGCTCCTTGACGGGCCAGCTATATCACAAATCAAGCTTGGTAGGGAAGGGCTAATGGCGTGCACACAAATACCCAGCCCACCCGCAACAGAAGATGCCGAATATTCATCCATTTTTAGGCGGCGACCTCTAGTGGCTGTAGTAATTATAACCGGTGCAGAAGAAGTCAGGTGACGAAGTATAGAGAGCAGGAAAGTCTGCACCAGGGAGAGGTGGAGTGGATGGGCGGGTCAAACGAAGACGCGGCTTTGACCCTGGAGACCGCTGTTCATGTCTGGTGTGAAAGCAAAATTTAAAGTTGACCTTGACATTTGAATTCAGCGTTGTTAAGTTACGTAAAGTACATAGTAACATACTTGTTCTAACCTAAACCATGATCCACGCCTAAACCTAACCAAGTAGCTCTGTTGCTTCAACTTCGCAAACAGGGACAGTTTCACAATGTTTTTTTCAGAATGATTCAACGTGATCACATCTGACTGTGATGAAGTATTCTTATACAGCAGACTCGATTGATTAAACACTTTACGTGCATGGTGTTTGATTCGTAATTCGTAACGTTCCCACTGAGGATAAGGATTGGCCATTGATAAAGTCTGCACAGTTTGACACATGATTTCATGCATTCATTTTTAATACCGGTTTGAAAACACAACAACCTAAAGAACAAAGGAGGCCCCATTCATCACGACTTGCTTCAGAAAAATGTGTAATAGTGGCAATAGCACCACACTTTCTGCCTGTTCTTGTGGTGCTGGTGCGCAGCCATGTAGCTGGTCTGACATTTGGTTAATACTCAACGGCTGGCCTGTTCACACCAGTTAACAGGACAAAGACGGCCGTGACAAATGAAGATGAGGGATCACACACAACCTGATTCTGTCACTCAAAATAACTCTCCCATTGTTCCAGAGCAGTTCACTGTACAAACTGCCACAATATAGAGCTTCATGGCACTGAACGCTAACAGGAACATCCACATTGCCCTACAGAAACATTTTCAAGTGACAGCATCGGTATAACGTTCACTTAATCTTTAACTAGAAACTAATGTTGATTTATAAAGGCTTTAATATTCATTGGTCCAAGTGAAAGTGTGTACAGTAGCAGGCCCGAAGAGTGAGGGAAGTGGAGCTGGAATTCCTGCTGATGCGGGCTTTCTGCATTAGTGGGCACTGTTGTTAAAGGTGACTTCTCTTCTTCTGTTTCATTCCGTTTTATTACCCCCGGAGCTAAATTCCCCATTACTGTTGCCAGTGTCACTCACACTTTTCAGCCTGGAACTGCTGAACAGTTAACGGTTAACAGTCTCGGGCAGAATCACACTGCAGCATAATATGCTGCAACAAACATGGAGCCTGAACTCTGGAGCTGATTCCCGTCATCCATCGTGGACGGCGCTCTGACTCACAGGGGTGCAAACGTGTGGCAAGACTTTTATCTGGAATTAGCTGTTTATGCTGTTTATGATGCTAGTTGTTGAATACGATACAATATTCTGATGCATCTCTTTATTAATGATCCTACAATGCTGCTGCAGCGTGTGGACCACATGCCAATCGTGGAGGTTTTCTTTTCCGGTGTCGACATAAATTGTTAGATAATTTCGACAAATCTCTGGTTGTCTGATTACACTGTCATAACGCTGTGCCTACGTAATTTGGTTATCTGGGTCCGCAGCGACATCTCACTGAAGAGCACTGAATGGAATAGATGAGGGCCCCTGCAAGGAGCCTGGCAATTGAAGAAAGAGCTGAACGAAATTAGATGGCACATAAAGTGTTTCTGACACTGGAGAATCAGTTTTCCTCGGCAATTACAGCAAGATAGCTTTTATTTCATCTGGGGAAGGCGAGGGGGGGTTCGGGGGGGTTGTGGGGTGGCGCGGCACTACATGGCTGTCAGCAAATACAAGCAAAATCTACAGCCTACAATAAATCTTGTGGGTTTTTGAGGATATTTTAATGACCTGCCCTGTCCTTTACACGGCTCACGATCTGATTATTAGTAGTGGAGGACAAGAGGCTAATTGAAGTGTCACTCATCGCTAAAGTGTCTTTCGTTTTACCTTTTTGTGCTGAGAGGGGAGAATCATCTATTTGAATAAGTCATCAGTGCTTGAAATATAGAGATGGCCATTGATTATTTCCTAAAGGCACACTCGTAAAAAGCGTAAAGCAGAACAGAGGGAACAACTGTTATGCAAGACGCATAAAAAAAGTAAGGTGCTGCATATAACCCATGGTTATTATAAGCTGTGTGTATACTGCATGTATCCTATAGTTATGTTACCTAAAGATGCACTCCAAAATGTGGACAATAGCCGTTGCCATTAAAAGGAAGCATGAAAAAAATGAATGGCTACCCTCACTCCAAATGAGACTAATCACTGCTATAAGGAGCCTTTCATCACAGGTTACATATGCCTCTGTTTCTCATGTAGACGTTACTGAGCTTGCAGAGAGCAACCGCCTATATCATGCCATTTAGGTGAACAGACTTGTATTTGGGAACTGTTGCAAAACAATAATTACATTGATTAAACAACGCAGCCAGCACTTTTTTCAATTATTGCTCATCATTATTATTCTGCAGTATATGGACATAGCGGTAGAAAAAGCACCGCACTGTGCTGCTCTGTTCTGTCTCTGTCAATGGTGGAACACCTTCCATCTCAGGTCAGCGTGACGTTCTCTGGGCCATTAATCAAGACTGCTGCAGAACAGCAGTGTTCACATGTTGTCAAAAGAAAACAGTCTGACCCACATAAGGCTCCCATTCAACCGAAATAGCCCCATTAACGCCCTTAGGATTTGCATGAAGAATAAGTAACTGAGACAAACCTTAATGCTGCAGCTCCTGTAGTGACATAGACAATGATAATACATATGTATCCTAATGCCCACATATTTGTGTACATTTATGTTATGGAGATATGGTTTAGGAAGTACTTAATTTTACACTGTTTGAAATATTGATGAAATTGTCATTATTGCCTACCAGCATGCACTTTTAGAGTGAAAAAATCACGATTTGACACACTAAAGTGTCCATATGGACTTATATTTTTTACTTAGATGTACCAAAAACATGAAAAAAAAATGCAGATCTTTGTTTCGCATTTGACTCTCCTGGCTCTACTTTATTTTTGTTTGCCAGCACAGAGCCTGATGGAAAAGGTGAAGACAGGATTAAACAATCTGGTATTGATTTGGAGTCACTGGGTCACATGACGTGGAAGCTTTTGAACTAGAATTATTGCGCTATGGTTGTTTGCCTCCACCAACCAGTCAAGTTGCAGTTTACATCCATGTGTACACAGACACATATAATGTATAGTGAAGACTTTAAATTAATTTAGTTAAAGGTATTAAGTGTATTTTTTGTGAAATGGAAGTTATCCCTATATTGACATTTATCACTGAGAGAGTGAGAAACATGCTGTCTTCACTTAGAGACTATTTTTCCAGAGGAGCACAGAGGACTGATAGAGAGCTTCATCACATGGTGCAACAACAATCACCTGAAGCTCAGTATCAGCTAAACCAATCTTCGTTTTTGCAGGACATTATGATCGCACATTAAGTTGACCTTTAACATTTAATTGCGAACACTTTATCATTTCATCCTATGAGAAATTTTGGCCAAATTAGTGTATGAATTCTTGAGTTATGGCCGAAAGGGTGTTTATTGAGATCACAGTGACCTTTGACCACCAAAATCTACTTAATTCGTCCTGTGGTGCTCTTGAGATATTGGGTTCTGAACCTTTCATCTTTGAATCCAAGTGAACGTTGGTGCATTTGAGTTAGAAAAGGGATGCAGTTATGTTCATTTTAACCACAATAGGGGTAGCCAAAATGACATCAAACATGAAAATCTTCTATACTCTTGTATCTTGTATGAGATACCAATTACATTTTACACATGCAGAAATGAAAATACATGTTTCAATTGAGGCCATTGCTTCCCTCTCCTTCGCTAAAGACTAGCAATTTCAGTGTTGCCTTTTCTTAACTCTTGCATATTTCATAGCAATGTTGAAACACATCAGTGTTTTAGCATGCATGCTTTCTTGCAACTGGTTGAAAAAGTCAGCTGCCTGCTGTTCTCTACAGTTGTGCTTTGTGCACTGCTGTACTGTGTCCTATGCTATAAGTGCCATTACCACATACAGTTTACTTACTGTCTGAATACTGTTTGTTGCTGCAATCCACAATTGTATTGGGAGAATACTTACTTTTACTTTTAAAAGTATGGACGTAATGTCTGCTTGCATGCCACTGAAAAATAAATATGTGCCTGTCTGATACAGCTGCATTTAGCTCTTTCCGACAAATACGCAGTCAATGATAATTGCAGTAAAAACAAGGGAAATTACTATTTACAGCAATGGCTGTATATGGATTCAGAGATAGCACCTTCATCATGCTTATATATTTAAATCTGCTTGGCAGAAAAGCTTCATACTGGGAAGCTTTACAAACAAAAGATAGATTTACTGGAAAAAGAGGTTAAGGTGTAACACAAACGCCATCTCTAACAGGATTGTCCACACCTGCCAAAGAAACCTTTGGCATCCTTCAAACTGGAGAGAATGCCTTTACTTTGAAAATATGATTAACACAGTCACAGCATCAACAAAGACTTAATCCAAACCATAAGAACATTTAAGTTTAAGAGCAAATACTGTTACTTGACTGCATTAGCATGGACAAACGGATAAAAGTAATTGTGTGATCATTAAAGAATCTGTCCAGGTGGGGACAGTGCAGTGCAAAGCCCTCCCACAGTGCATCCTGTGGCATCTCGCAACTCTTGCACTGGTTTTTATTTATTGGTGACCAGCTTGATTTCTTGGTTCACAGTTTCGGCAAACCTGAGTGAATACAGGTGCAGCGAAAGCTTCCACTGTAGGCCTAGAAGCTAGACAGATCAGCTATTAATGCTTGTTGTTGATGCATCAAAGTAAACTTCAGCTTGGAAGAGTACTGCATTTTCATCCATAACATCCAATGCTACTCTCTCTCTTGTCCCTTGTGCAGCCATTAACTTTTTTTTTTTTTTTAATTTAAACATTGGTTATCTACATACATATATATCTTTAAATGAGAAGCATGCTAGCTTTAGCTATTGCTGCTAGTTTCAGAGGTCTGTTATCACCTTGGTAGAGTCAGTTTTTTTAACTTTGTGGCGATGTGAACACTTGCCAGCTTCAAATTTAGAAATGTTGGTTGCCGAACATCATTATATACACACTAGTGTCCCACGCGTCAGGTTTATGGAGTTATGCTGGTGCATGTTAACTTCATACTAGTTTCAGAAACCTTTATAAGGCCTTGTTTTGGCTTTGAGAACCCAGTTGTTCAAGCTGAATTAGTGTGATCAAAACCTGATAGTAAACTTTATGCCATTTACACTTATACTATAGTATACACCGTTAGAAAGCTAAGATTTTTGTGAATCAATTGATGCAAGCCACTTCAAAATACAGTCAAAAGAGAAGACAGGATAAATGCCAACAGCAGACTGTTTAATGTAACATTGAGGCTCTAACCGACTCGTCTCTGTCAGGAAGGTGGGGACTTAAGGGGAAACTAGGAGGGGAACTAAGGGTTGAACCCAAATGCAGGCAACAAAGGGGACGTAAACTATGGATTCCAATTAATAAATGAATTTATTAAACACAAAACTAATTCAACATAAACCAAATCTCGGGGAAAACACAAGAACTGACTTGGAACAAGACACTTAGGACACAGACGAGACTAGCAACTGATGTTAACATAAAACATGGCATGACTAAGACAATGCAAGAACACACATGGATGAAACATGACAAAACTAAAACACTATGGCTACAAAACTAGAAAACCAAAAACGCTCCTGAAGGAGGAAAGCACAAAGGGCTATGAAAAAAGGGAACTGACCAACTGAAAGAACTAGTTATGAAAAACTAACTCAAAATATCTTCCTAGAAAATGGAGAAACTAAAATCTAAATAACAAAAGTAGTCAAACAGAAAATCACTCTTACAAGAGGCAAACAAATCGGCAAGGCTATAACTATGAAAGGAAAATGGAAACTAGATTATTAAGGTTACAAACAAATATCAGGAAAGGACTATGGGTTGGAAACTCAACTAGCGCAGACAACACAAGGATGGTGGAGCACTAACATAAAACAAGGCCTAAACAGGAACAAAGACAAGAACAAGACAAGAAACAAACTTACGGGAACTGTGGCAAACAAAGGACAGAGATAAACCAAGGAGACAATCACACAATCCACGGCACAGACATGAACAAAGAAAAACAACAAAGAACACTCACTTACAGGCTAGGGCTATATCAAGGAATCATGGGCTACAAGAATACATGGGCTTGGCAAGAGACATAGACAAGGTAGTGTTGACGACGACCCGACAAGGACAAAGGGGAAGACACAGACTTAAATACACTAGGGAGGAACACTAATGAGACACAGGTGGAAACAATCTGACAATCACACGGGAGGGAAAACACAGGAAGTAAAGCAACCCAAAGACACATGACATGAACCTTCAAAATAAAACAGGAAGTAACCAAAACCAGGCAAAGACAAGACAATGGGAAACTTAACAAAATACAAACAAGACATGGCAAGGATAGAGACTAATACAAAACATGGCATGACTGAGACAAAAGTAACTAAATGAGGCAATGGCAAGAATCAACAAGAGAAACTAAACAAAACCGCCGTGCATGGCACGGGTCATGACAGTCTCTCAGTGATCCACATATTCATAACACTCACACATTGAAAAAGATCCGGACAATCCACTGCAGTGAAAAGAGTTAGTCTCCTTTCAAATTAGAAGGGATCTGCTTGTCGTCCGCTTGTCTTCTGCGTTTATCTTGTTATAGTTTCCGGAAACGTATACAGACGGACGCCATCTTGTCTCCGTGAGTCTCAGGTTGCCTCACTTGACCAATCACAATCTGCTATATAGCAACCAGAGGAGCCAATAACAGTCTGAGTTGAACAGAAGTGGCTCCTTCTCTTCTTAAGTGTGACGATTGAGCCAATCACAGCCAATTTTGCAGATGAGTGACACTTTAAATAGCCAATGAAATCCTGAATGTGACGTTATGCCACTTCAGTGGGTTATTTACATCTCCAGACACAAATAGGGATATTACAAACAATTTGAAGTGATAAATATAGTAAATGGCCTCAAAATAAAGATATATAGCCAAAATATAGGTAGAGATACCTTAAATGAGTATAGATATCAGTTAGATTTCATAGACTGTAGATATAGATATTTATGGAGATAAATATATAGCAACTAGCCTTTTTCGGAGGATTCCTCAACATACTATTAGAGAAAACATGCAAATATTCAATTTCTGTGATATTGCTATTAGTTTTATTGAACTTGGACAAGGGTAGGGCTTCATGATTTGGTCCCATTGTGTTTTCCAGCTATCTATTTACAAATAAATAAATAAATAAAAATAAATTCAGGCAAAATACCTTCTGCTTCAGAGTGTTCAGACTTCCATTACTCAATACCAGTAGCACAGTGATTTTAACAGCTGGGGATAAAAGTTCAGAGTGTTACCTTTCAAAAGAGACCAAAACCATGCATGTACTCCAAATGGTTCAAGAAGAGCAATCAATTTACTTTGGGTATGCCTTGGATATGAATATGAAAATCCTTAAGACTTTTTATTTTCTCTGCTTTTTTGAAGTACACAGTGTGCTTGAATAAGGCTCAAGTTGCAAAATATATTCAAAGATGTGTGTCTTCACTCAACGTTATAGAGCCGAGGCGAAATGTATACCTTACTGAGTAAGGAAATCTGCATGGATGCTGGACACATACTTGGCCCCTCTGTGTGAAATGTGGCCCCTTTATGGCTTCTGATTTAGCAAAATCCTAGATCTGCCCCTGGTGGACAACTAACCACAGTGACCTATTTTATCTGCACAAATGTAAGAAAGACCACTGTTCTCAGACCGCATGTGGCTGTATATTGTTTCGAGTTGCTCAGTGGTCATTGCTAGCCTTCAGTTGCTGTATTTGAATTTCAATGCACTAGTCTTAAATTAGTGTGTGCAAACAGTCATCTGTACAGCTGATTAAGATTTTTGTGTTTAAACTTAAATGATCTTCTGTCAACGGTGAACATAAAATCAATGATTAAGACTATAGAGAAAGCATGTGTTTTCATACATATGGCTGTGGAGTGTGTATTGAACAGTATTGATTTATCTGCAGTCGTATGAGTAATTATTGCGTGGATTTAGTGTTGGATCAGATGGGCCTCCACATGTGAAATGATGATGTGTGAATGGTGTTAATTGGCCACAGCAAGTGACACCCCCACCAACAACTGTTGAGCACAGAGACTCTCCAGAAAGCCAGCTGGCGGGTAGTTCAAGTACAAGTCTTTACTATCAATGGGTTGTTATATTGAATTGATTTGGTGCACACAGCATTTAAATTGTTAGATTTGCATAAAAAAGCTTCTGAAAAAGTTGTATATGTAACAGTCACATTTATAAATAAACTTCATTTTACAGCATAGTTATTGTGGAAGTCAGTGTATTAGCCATGATATAGGAGCAATATCTGATAATATATCCTACTTTGCCCAATGTAAGTAGCAACCAAGGTGATTTTAACACTCAAGAATTTTTAAAATGTCCCAATGTTAAGACTGGAAAGCCGAATATAGTGTGTATAAAGACAACATACCACCACACACTGTTAAAGAAGAAGTATAATTAGTTCAAATTATTAAGTGTTACGCCTATGCTAAGGTAACAAATCTGATGCCACTGATTTACCAGTCAGTGCAGTGAGACTCTTGGTCAACACTTATTGTGTTGTGCTGCAGTTTTAAATGCATTTAAACTAAAAATTTCTTCAGAATAATTAGTGCAGGATGGTAAAGGCTTGGCTCTGAGCGCCTGAGATCAGACTTAGCAGCTCATTCTGCATTTTCAGTTAAGACCATTGGCAAAACACTTAGAGTAGGTTAACTGAATATTATTAGAGTAGGCGGGTAATGGGCTGGATCAGCATATTTTGTCATGTTTTTTTTTTTTTCTTTCTGCAGAACGTCAGCATTTTACTTCTTTTTTGAAGAAATGCTCCATTCCCGTGTTTATGCTATCCCAGTTCAGCGCAACATATCCTCCTTGGGGATGCTTCCTTTGGAAATTTGCCCCAGGGCAAAGGCACCAAACGTCTGTGTGCGTAAAAAAGGAAAAAAAAAAGAAAGAAAAAACGGAAGGAGTGTTAGAAAACAAACATGACCATGTTTAACTGTTCAACATGGTTAGTTAGACTTAATTTTAATTGGAATGAAAAGGCTTAAGTTAATATTATTGTTGTTGAGTTTACTTTTTTCTTTTTCTTTAATCCTTGAATTGCATCCCAGTCATTAACACTGCCGCATTAATAACCTCTGCACACAAAGACAGTCTACAAAATGTAATTGGAATTGCACATAAATAGTTAGTTAGTTTCTTTTGCTGATATTTTCGTTTCAGCTGATGTATTCAGTGCTCTTCCATTGACATACAGCGAGTCCTCTTCAAGCCTGAGGGCAAATCCATAGTTCAGCACACTGCTTTTATGTACCATGCGCCATGTCAGGGAAGAGAGGCAGCAGGGGGAATGCATGCAATGAAGATGTCGATGGTCGATCTGTCAGATGTAAAACAACATGTACCCATTTCCCTCTCAAGAAGGGAATCCAGCTTGACTTATGCAAAGCCCTGTGACCCCTGAAGTTTTCTTGAGGTGCATACTGCTGACCATTGCACTTTACCTATCTCCATATGAGCACGGCAAACAAATCTATACCACTGTTTTGCATACCATGTAAAAACCTCAATTCCACGGCAGATGGAATTCAAATAGGGAAGAGTCAAATGACCCATCCACCATGTAGCAGTGTGAACTTGACTGAGTCAGAGAAGAGCTCCAGGCTTAGTGCTTGCTTTGGAAACAGAATTCGCTCAGTTTACATGAACAAAAAGCACATGTTTGCAAAGGAACGCTGCATTGACTTTGATGTGAACGGGCCTGCCAGCTGTGACATAGTGGGATTCCTGGCACACTAGATCCCAGTTTGTGATCAAAATATAGTCAACATGTAAACTAAAATGTTACATTTTTGATCATGTCTGACAGGATGACCAGCATTTATTTATTAGACATTATTTGGAATGTAATCATGCCAAATAATGGTGTTATTTGCTGTAATTCAGCAAACAATATGAACCTGCAACAAGCAGAATGGAATAGAATCTTACTGCCACAAAAATTACAGAAAAAGGGCTAAAAGACTAAAAATCATTTTAGTGCATGGTATCTTAGGAAATATTTAGGAATTAGGAGGCTGATTAATAGAAATCAAATAGTAATTTGTATTCACATTATTTTTATTCATCAACCACGTTAGTTTGATTAATGGTTGGCGAAGTCTGCAGCCACGGCTTCTTTAGTTGTGCTCTTGCTCTTTTCTTGAACCCTGCAGTTTTCCTTTTTTAGTTCTTGCTGTGTAGCTTGAATTTCACTTCATTTCAAAGCATAATTATGTCTTAGTTTATATCAGCGAAGTCAGCAGAGTGCCGTCCCAAGGAGGGCAAGTATCTTGCATGTAGGTGAGATATCAGTAAAGCCGAACCATTTGGATAAAGCACAGTGCAGCAAAAAGACTGATCCCTGAGGTTGTGATCTTGACTTTGCAGTGGTAGAAATGAAAATAGTACAAATAATGAGTTTGTGGGTTTTTTTATTTTATTTTTTAAGTCTGTGTGAGCATCAGGAGCCATCATTAATAAGGCAGTCAGGATCAGAGCTGATAAAGCATTAACTGGAAATATAAATGTTATGCTATATAGTAATCATCTGATTGAGATTACATAATAACAACAAATGCATTCACAGTAAAATGTAGATGAACAGCATGCCATAAGCATCCTGTTTGTCCCAACAAGGCTCCTTGTCTTAAAAAGTGCTCCGGCTGAAAATGATAGTCGTCACTCTTCCAGCTTCCTCCCAGCACCCTGCCATACTGTTTAATTCCATTCATTTAGATCCTCTGCTCTGCCACTTTGCAGACTTGATTAGAATGAGAATCTGAGGCATCAGGGCTCGAGATGCAGCATCTCTGGGGAATCATCTAACTGACAAAGATTGAGTGGATGTCCTTCATTGAAAGACAACTGGCTGATTTGCTAATTTCAAAATACAAATTGATGGTAACACACACTTAACATACACTTGCACACTGGGACACACACACGTCCACAGATAGCAGTGTTTCAGACCTCTCGGTGTCTCAACAGCGGATATGCAGGCCCAAGAGAAATAAACAGATATGTCACTTTCTATTTAGCTCAAAAACAGACTGCCTGTCCATCATCTTAATGTGTCACTTTTTGTGTATGAGAATGAGATTTCGCATTTCATCTTGTGAAGGAATGGGGAGGAGGCAAACGATTTCACGGGTAGCATGGAACAAAAAAGGCAAGCAGCACAGCTTCGACACTTCAGAGCTCTCCTTTTTTTCCCCACGGTAGCCATATTGTTCCCAAAGTTACAATTAATGTAATCAGTTATTATAGTTTGTTTAGTTTTCTCTCTACCAAGCATTATATTGCCATAAGCAATTTAACATCCAATGCCATGAAGCATTACTCATGTCCTCCGCATTGCATTTTTTTTCTCCCAGCTTTTAGTTTTGGATTGATTCTCAATCTGTTCTTGCTAGTTTTTATGCCTTCAAGTTTCAAAGGTCACTTTCTAACCCAGTGTAATTAATTAAATTAGTCAGGAGCTGCTGTTTTGCTGTGCAGTGCAAGATGTGCTCCTTGAGCTTTGACATGCAGGCTTGAGAAAGTACTGAATAAATAAGATTTATTGCCATTTCTCACTTGAAGAGAAACTGCCGGCTGCCGTGCATAATCCTGTGTTTTGAAAGTCATATCAACATGAAAATCAGTCGACCATCTTACAGAATTATTATTTTAATAGACAAGTACAGTATGGCTTTGTTGCACAGGTACATTAAATGATAAGGCCGGCTTGAAGGCTTCAGTTACATGTTAATAGAATTATGGCTTTGTGACATGTGAAACCCTGTAAAAACCATAACTGAAGTCATAGAAGATTGCTATTTGCAAAGGACTTTCTAGTATCTGTGCAAAGCAAGCACCCCCCCGAAGAGAATTTACACCAGTTTTACACGTCAAAGCGTGTTTACAGGTTTTTGGGAGTACTACAGCATATGTCAACAAAATTGTAAAGGATTTTGTGGATCCAAAAGGGAGCTGCGCAAAGTCAAGCAAATTTCCTCAAGTGCCGTAACTTGAGTCCTCACCAGAAAAACAGCTGTATAATTTGACTGAGCAGGCAGGTTATTCCAACCTATATGTCTGTGTATTGTTAGGCGGCGACCTCTAGTTGCCGTAGTGATTATTATGGGAGCAAAGGAGGAAGTCAGGTGGTGTAGTACAAAGAGCAAGAAAGGTCGCGTTTGGAGGAAGGTGAGGTGAATGCTGTGAAACTAAAAACACTTACATTACATCATGGTAACATTCTGATTTTAACCCATTGCCTTTTCCAAAAGCTGCATCACAATGCTAGGGATGTGACGACGAAGGTCAGCTGGTACTCTTCTGTGGTGATATATACGTAAGTCATTTTTGGGGTCATTGGCAGTTGGGTCATTCAGCCGTTCAGGTTTGAGCATGTGTTGCGGTTGCAGGTGAAGACTACAACTGTCCACCTGTCCTGGGGCTGCAGTGCAGCTTTACTCTTATTCTGGTGAATGTTTTATATAGGGTATATTGTCTTTCTGATTATTTGATTTGAAGTTAATTGTATCTGTTTGCACAGCAATCCTGAAATCCACTTCAGATAAGCGGCTGTCAATAAATGCCTACAAATAAAAGTTTTGCCCCAAGATGGTAGAGTATATGGGAAGGAAGGTATTTATTTCTTATCAAACTAAGTAGACAACATTGATGAGCACAAATTTGACAGAAACTGCAACATAAACATTACCCAATACTGAAATAGTGACTGGAATTTATCAGTGACACGGTTATCGATATGAGGGAAGGGCATCCTTGCAGCAGCTTTTCTTGTGAATACATATGAAGTGTGCATAAGCAATATTAAAGCACAGTAAAAAAAAAAAAAAAAGAAGATCAGTGCAGGGCAGAATTGACCTTGAACTAACTTTTCTAACACGTCACTCTTGGAGAAAAGACTGCAGCGCTGACTGATTAGCATTATATCTCCATCTTGTTTTAGCTCACTTTCACTTTCTTCTGAGCATGTCTTTTTGTCTGTGGATTATGGTCATAGCCGGTATAAAGAGGCTCTTACACTCACAGAAGAAGAGTTCCCTGTCTCCCGAGTCATTTAAGATTATGCCCCCTGTGGGTGCACTCTGGGTTAAACAGTGTATGAGCCCTTTACTAGACTTCCCAGCTCTTAAAGCTCCCGCTCTGCCTGTATCAGGACATTATAATACATTTTTTGAGGGGTGGGGGGCAGGAATTTGTGTATTCATTTTCTCAGACTTACACTTCAGGCTGTAAAGTAGTAGAACACTGGTGTTGTCTGTTATGTGTAAATGACATTTGAATGACAAGTCACAAAGGTGACACCTTTTAAGTAAACCCTCTCTAGATATTTTACTTCAAAATTAGTCTGGATCCGATTTAACCTCTTTATTGTAGGATTTTGACTTCGGTTCAGCCCATCATCGTCAGAATATGTCCAAATATTTCAGACATTCATTTAAAAAAAAATGAATCCAGGCTAAGGGTTTATTGTACCAAGTAGATGATTGTGGGTTGTAGACAGACAAATTTGTTTGCCTGTTTACCTCGTTTACCCTCATTGCTCAACCTTCAAGCACATAAGCTCCATTGTTATTCTTTGCCCCTGCTCATCATGTTCTTGGGCCGAATGCAAATCTGTTATCCTCTGGTTCGGCCGCAGTGGGGTTGTTTTTGTGTGTAGCTGTTAGTTGCACTGATGAAAAGACCACCTGTCAGCCTCTGGCCCTTTGATTAGATTAGGAAGTCAAAGGGATGGATTAAATTGATATGACGTAGACTAGGCCCTCATGCAGTGCTTACTGTGTCATTATCGGAGCTATCTGTCTTATCTAGACGTACTGGGCATTACTGTACATCTGATGTTAATAGAGGGTCTGTCCCTCTAGTCCAGACTGGAATGTCAATCACTATTAATCAGAACGAGATTCTCAAGTCATCTAGATCCTGCAGTGTCTACATGGACAAAGTCAAAGGGGAGCTGTGCTGTTTGGCCTTGAAGATATTTTGACAGTAGCTTAAGAGGCTTTATGTGTTCTAGATTATTAAGGAAAAAACAAAGAAATACACAATCTACACAGTGAAAAAATAAAATGTTTTCAAAGAATAAATTAAAACTATACAAGCATGAAAATAACAGCATTGGCTAGAATAACAACCGTCCAATAGTCTACAGCCACACAGATGCTGTGTGGACACATTGATAACGTTTGATAATTGCCACAAAGCAAAACAGCTCAGGCTGAGGGGTATGTTGTTAGTTTTTCAGGTATTTTGTCAAAAACCAAGGTGCTGAAAACATGCCGTCTTTGATCTAATCATGGTGATACATGAAAACGTTAAGGGATCACCAACATTCTTACAGTTCAGCTTGTCTGAACCAAATTTCATGGCAGTCCAAGCATTAGTTGGGGGGTGGCGGGTGAGAAAAAAAGTTAGTCCCATAGTCAGTAGGATTCCTCCTCTGGGGACCATGATCCTCGCATCATCGCAATCCATCCATAGTTGACATATTTCAGTCTGGACCAAAGTGGAGGTCTGACCCACAGACCAACATTGCCGTGCTTCAAGCCACATGGCTAAAACATCATGTAGGACATAGGAGATTATTTACCTAATTAATAATAATAATAACAACGATAAAAAAGACATGAAAGTCCCCAAACATGTAAATGGAAATATGTAATCCCTCATAATGATTATTTTAGTAACCAGATCATTTAACAACAGACAACTACATTCAAATGTTCCTAATGAAATGGCAATGTTGTTCTGCTTTGCACAAACAAAGTCGCTACAGCAGAGGTTGACGTCAAGGTGGAGGGGTGGAGCAGAAGAGGACATCAGGAGAAAAAGAGTTCATTCATTCATTCATTTAATCTGTAATGGAGACATGAGAGCAGATAGAAACGGTGCCAGCCTGACTGGATCACCAGTCAGCCTTCATTTCCCCTGGAGATCGTACCCGGTGGCCCACAAAACTGCAGAGTGGAAATGAGGCTTATGGGGAAGCAGTCTAAATGCGATGCTATCATTATTCTATAGCCATTACACTGTGCTATCAACATTTCCATCAGAATGATACGTTGTATCTTGTCCATTGCCGGTTTAATCTAAAGTACAGTAGAGCATGGTGTTTTCATAGTACTGGACCTTGCCCTGCAACATAACAGAGGAAATGCCCCTTTTTAAATATTTAACAGCCATAACCAGGACAACTTGTTTGTAAGTATGCAGTGCATTCAGGCCTTTTATGACGTCTTGCATTATGGCTCTTTGAGCGAGTGACTATGAATCTAATTCAGCCCTGATAAAAAAAACTGGATATGAATGACTACCACAGCTTTGGTCTCGAATGCTAATGTGGTCTTTATCCATTCTCAAGTTTTTGTTTTTTTCCCCCTCCCCAAATTCAGCGCCGTCCACTGATCCAAAAAAGGCTGGGGTCTTGACTGGGAGGAGGGGTGAAATTGCACTTTTTCTGAGTGGATGTCTGTGTTATTTGTAGCTATGGAGCCGCTCCTATTCTCATTCTAATTGGAACTGCACCCTCTCCGTCTCTCCCATGGCAGCTCTCGTTCCCAGAGCGAGGACCCGAGTCTCTCAGCCTCACACTCAGCCACAGCCACCCAGACAGCCAGGCTGGGAGAGAGAGAGAGAGAGTGGGAGAGGTGGAGGGAGAGAGGGAGGAGTCTAGCTGTGGAGCTCTATCCCCTCACTGTGTCTGCTACGTGAGTGGTAGAGCAAGAGAGAGGGAGAGAGAGCATGAGAGAGAAAGAGAAGGAGGTGGGGGGGCGTGAGTGAGGGCTGAAGAGACTGAGAATGGATGGGCAATGAGAAGCCGTGCGAGCGAGCGAGAGAGAGAAAGAGTGAGCGTGTGTGTTGTGTGTGCTCAGAGTCAGCAGCGGAGACACAGAAAGTCCACGAGCTCACATCAACAAGAGAGCGTGCGAGGCAGAGCTTACCACCGGCAACTCTGAAGAGTGCCACAGAGAGGAAGGAGACGCAGGGAGAGAGAGAGGGGAAGAGGAGCCAGCAGAAGACGAGAAGGACTGAAGACAGACTACCAGCCTTCCACTGGTAAAAGGAGACACCACTGAGGGACTGTAGCATCCGTCCCCCCCCCCCACACCCCCAGCAGCACAGAGGAGCACTGTCTCATCTCGTGCATGTGTTTGTGCCTGCCAACTTCAATTTCACACTCGCCCACTGTTTTCCGTAGGTTTTGCCCTCTCCACTCCCCAGTCATGATCCCCTGGGTCCTCCTGCTCCTGTGGATCTCCGGACACGGTAAGTTTTCCAGATTAACTTGCTTATTCATCACATCTCGCGTGCTTGTGATTGCTATGTGACTTGCTGGCTGGGGACTGTGTCTCTGAATTCATCTCGCTGTGATGGCTGAGCTTGTCCTACCATCTGTGTTTTTTCTTTTTTTTTGTTTTTTTTTTTGACTGCTTGTGATATAGCACTCCCATGTGCGCTGTTGTGTATGACGCAAACGAGAAAGGAGGAAATCAGAGGGAGAAGTGTCCTGGGGTTAAGGAGCTGCGAACAGTCGCAGCCTGCACTTTCTTTTCCATCAGTCGTTTGTCATTGCTCTCAGACCAGACAAGTTAAATACTTCCTATGCGGGCTTGGTATTCCTGTCACACACGCAGACACACACAAACAAAGCCCTCTAACCCCAGTCCAGTTCAGTCAAGCGTTCACTCCTGAGTCACATTGTTTTGAACTGACAGCCCTTCCCCATTGAGTCCAACCACGGGGGGTCTGCTCAAAAAGAAAAGCGAGAGAAAAAGTTAATGGTGAAGTGCTTCAGAAGACAGACTCATGAGTATTGCTTGGGAATTGCAGCCCTCTGGACAGTAGCTGCTGTTGTTATTTTTATTCCTAGACAGTCTGTTTGTGGACAGAATGAGGATGGATTAGTTGTTTCCCCAGCTTGCCACCAGGTGGTTGTCTTTGGAAAACAATAGAGGTGAGGAAAGTACAGCAGAACTCTACCTGTGTAGTGTCTGTGTGATGGTTTGGACCGGTGTGAGGGCAGAATCAGGCGGCGGACGTTTGTCAGCTCTTGGCGGCGTCCCCAGCCCACAGCGAGCGCCCCTGCTTTACGCTCCACAGGGTTTGGGTCAATGACACGGCCGCCATCTCTTTTCAAAGTTTGACCCCGTCTCGTTGAACTACATGCTAGGGAGGGTACTGACTGAATGAATGTGGGTATCTGTGCGTCTCTCTGTATATATTTGATATGTGCGTGTGTGTGTGAGTGTGTGTGTGTGCAGTTGTTTCCCAGAGGGAGATGTAAATTTGTGTGTGGAAAAACAGCACAGAAACGGCAAAATCCAGCCTTCTCCCATCTGAGATCTGAGATTGTCCACACGTTGCGTTTGAATTGACAGCTCCAATCCGGTAACACGCTGCAAACCCAGCGGCAGATAAATGAAGCTTCGTAAACAAGATCATTTTCTACAGCACTGAATTCAGCTGTTCCACGTGTTGATTTATAGCCTAAACAGAGAAAACAAAAGAAAAAAAAAAAAAAAAAACGCTCATCAAATACAGCAATTTGCTGCGATTGTACTTTTCTGCCGACTCATTTTTCATGCAGAAACGGGGAGAAAATAATGATATCAGGACAGGCTAATTTGAATCTGACTGGAGTGATGAAGCTTCTAATTCCCTCTCATCTCCCGCCCTTTAATGGGTGTAAATCCCCTTACCGCCTGTTTTCTTTATGACTGCGTACGACCTGGGACAACCACACGAGCGACGCGAGCCGACCCGGAGGGCGGAATGAGCCTCCAGGTCACAGGCTTTTGTTGCGGGGCAGTTATAGCACATCAGACGTGGCACTGTAGACGCTGTAACTGCTCCTGATGTTGCTGCTTGGCTGTGCTCTGTTCCCCTGATCTCATTGTCAATTCTTTCTGCACCATCTGTGCTTACCGTGATGCAGAAATACATGATCAGTCATTAGTCTCTTCTCCTCCACGATGTTAAGCATCTGCTAGGTTTTGTGTAGACAACTAACTTCTACTCCATCTCTATCTCTGCTGCCCTGCATTGTAGTTCCATTTCTTGCAAGTGTAAAGCATGAATAGCATCCTATAGCATCCTATCCTACTTGTATTAGACATTAAAACTGCAGAGGGGGTTTGATTTATTGACATGCAGCACACTTTATTTTGGACTTTGATTCTGTGACCATCACATTTTTTATTCGCATACCATCGCAGGCTTAGCCCCAGTTCTAGGAACAACCAGCGCCATATCTCAGATAGTACTAGCAGGAATGAGGCAATTGCTGCAACCGGAATGAGATGGGATTACTGTGCATTTCAGCACAGTTGGTTATTACCATAATATAAAATACTGCTTTTCCTGCCAGGTAAACAGGGGATAACAACCTACCTTCTCTATGCATGCCTCTGGGGAGAAAAAAAAAGTGCTTCCCCGTATCTTACTGTTGTTGTACAAATTACGGTTCTGTTTATGTGCCGAGCCACTGTCAGCAGAAAGCAGCGGAAAACAATCTCGTTTTTATGAAGAGGGGGGACAGAGGGGAGTTGTGGCCATAGCAGTCATACACTTAGCCGCAGATATCCTGCAAGAGGAGGGAGAAAGAAAGGGAGCGCAAAAACCGAGAGAATGAGCCAGAGAGGAGAGTGTGTCGGTATGCAGAGGCGCTGAGCAGTTTTTTTTCCCCTCAACTTTGACTAATAAATGGTCCAGAGCACGCCAGAGAGGGAGGATGAGGAGAAGGAAAGCTGTTCTCCGTCCTCATGGTGCTGTTGACTGTGCACATCTAGGGCACATTTTCTTTTGCTGTCACCTCTCCCGCCAGTGACAGACGACACAGCCCCAGTCAGGAGGATCTGGGAGACGGTCTCCAGGAACACACTCACCTTAGGCCAAACTTGTCCGGGACCTCGTCCATCTCCTCGCACCTCCTCCCCATCCCTATCTATAATCGCGTCCAACATCTCTCACATCCTTCACTTGGCTCTTGTTCTCTTGATTTCACTCTTCACCTTGCAGCGACACATTTCTCCCTCCCTGGCTAACCCCGCTCCTTCTGTTTTTTTTGTTTTTTTTTTTTTCTGTTTTTTTTTTTAATTCGTCTGCTGTGAGATGCAGTGTGATTGAGAGCCCCAGCCTCTGTCGGGGAAAGGGGTGAAATATGTGAGAGCATGATGTCCCGGTGGAGGAGGGGCAGTTTAAGAATAGTCTTGTACTGGATGTGCCAGGCTCTGAAGGAAATGTGCTCGAGAAAAATCAAACATCCTCAGTGTTACGTGTATGGGCACTGTCCCCCCCTCACCCCCTGCCTCTCCTCCTCTGAGTCTCTCTCTGTCTCTTTATCTCTGTTTTACTCTGAATGACACCTTGTGAAATTACTGGGTTTTTGGTCCACTTTCTCAGGGAAATTAAATGTTGTTTTGGGGCTACCCTCGACTTAAGGTTTGCCCACTAGGGGCAGTGCTGCTGCACAGGAATGAATCTCAATCTTCTTAAAAATCTCCTGCCCCTTCCCTCCCCCCAATCGCCTTCATTATCTCCCACCCGCTCATATATCTCGTGTCAGAAGTCCCGATTTCAGCACCCAGCCAGACTAAGCTGTTTCTTAGTCCTGGAAAGCATGTCTTAGTACCCCCAACAGCCCCTATTTCATTTACTGCTGTCTATTAACTGCTGTCTGACGACTCTAAATCCGCTTTTCATGGGCGGCAGGCTTTGATACATATTTCTCAACCAAAGTATAATTAAATGTCTTTCCAATGTCATGTCTGGATGTGTGGATTTTTTTATAGACGGAGAAATCATTCTCCCTTCTCCAAAGAGGAAAAAGGAGAGAAAGAAATACAGCCCATTACATTTCACAACACTACTCAAACAGAAATACCAATTTTCAGCCTCATAATTATGAATAGTTATTTGTAAGCAAGACACACTGCTGCCTAATGCACGGATTATGACCATAATAACTCAGAGATAATTAATTGATTCATCCCCATTCTATCGGAATGCTAAAACCAATATACATTTTTCTTACATGTTGTCAGAGGCGTCGCCGTTCCAGCAGTCGTATTTTAAACACAAGTAACATGACTAACAAGCCCAGAGTGGAGACTGAATTGGTTGTGAGCTTTGTGTGTGTTCTGATGGGAGTCTGGTACCTTACAATTAATATGCCTGATAAGAAACACAGATGTGTCCTTGTCCTGCTTGTGTGACTTACCCAGTCACCGTACGTGACAGTTGGCTTGAGTAATGCTAACCCTGTCTGGACTCCAAACAGAGTGAGTGACAGATGATGTCATCAGTTCATAATGGCGCCCAGTGGCATGCAGTTTGTTTTCTTGTTTGTGCTGCATGTCCCATCAAGGCTAGCCGGCTTAAGTCACCTCAGCCGCTGTGACCCCTGCTCATTTCTGTGCCACGATAGATTAAGACCACTGTAATCCCTCCGAGCTGAGTGCCCTGTTGGATATTTATGGTAATAAGCAAACATATGAATAAATAATCTAAGAGGCTGCCGCTGGACAGCTGGAACTTGTAAGTCCCAATGTTTGGCAGTGGTTGTGGCGTTAATGAGAGATGCAATTTCCAAGAAAAATCGGTTTTGGCGAAGACTTATATTTGGTTAATACCCTGTAAGAAAAGAGGGAGAGACGGGGATAGTTTTAAAGCGATAGGCATGTATTATGGAAAAACACAGTGTTGTAAGTGTTCCCGCTGTAGGCAGTACCATAATAAAAATGCAGAATGGAAGTAAGTACAGTATATCCAGTGGCTGCAGTTTGGATGAAAGCCTCATTTCGAGTCTGCTAGGATTCAGGTCAGCCAGGGAAGGGAATATGATTAGTTTGGAGTGTTCTTGGAAAACCAGGCAATGATCTGCTTCCTCTCCTGCAGTCCGTCAACAAAATCAAGCTGTTTACTGTTGGGCTTCATTATCCATCCAGAAGACTCTCCTCCCAGCCCCAACAGTTTTCTTTAGCACCAACCAATCAACCCCCAAGCTCCTCATCTCCTCTCTCTCTCGATCCGAGACTTTGCTGCTGGATCTCATTCCTCAGGGATGAATTTATCCAGATTGGAGCACTCAGCAAAAGGGCATTATCCCGGATTACATGTCTATTGGGCGGCAGTGTTAAGTAATTCAACCAGATGCTGTTGTGACCAGTAGGTCACCTGTGAAGGCAGGGTTAGCATCTGCACGTCTTCATTCAGCTCTTTGCGGTCGCATCTCCATCCATCTGAGAGGTCATCCTTGGAAGACAGGAAGATAGTCGGAGTTTGGTGATTTTTAAAAAGGACTAAACATAAGAATGCAGGCAAATGTGGCAAAGTCTGCGGAAGCCCTCGCTAGCCCCAGTCAGGATTTTATTTGGTGACAGATTATGGGATGGATTAATGGCTTCTAAATTGCAGTTTAATGCACAGGCAACAACAGGCTATGTAAGCAACTAAAGGCAGGTCTTTAGGTCCATGTGTTTTCAGTTGTGGGCGTGCTGTAAGTAGAGTAGTGGTGGACCACGCTGTGTTATTTTTCCTTGGAGAGGACAAAGCATTGGCACAGCAGGGCTAAAAGAAAAATGTTGGTGTTTTTAGCTCGACTGTGCCTCTCCTCTGCTAATCCTGTCTCTACCTAGCAGAGGTTTTTGATAGATATTTTTTAAACTTGCTTCAGGGATCTGTGATTGCTTGTAAAACACAGGTGGGTTCAAACAATGTAACAATACAAAGTTTGTTCCTTTCTTGTCAGAACTCTGCTTTGTAAATCTGAGGCATTATTATCAAGACATCCGCACACTTAAATGTTCATTTTGTCTCACATTCTCTGTTAACATATCTTTAAAAAAAACGACAAAAAACAAAGAACATTCTCAACAGATGGATGGGTGAATACAGTATTACCTGTTGCAGGGTTTATACTGTATGCAAACATTTAGCTGAGACAAGACCTGCGTGCCATATATATATATATATATATATATATATATATATATATATATATATGTCCATAAATGCAGAGTTGTGCTTCTGTTAAAGTTGACACCACAGAGCGTGACTCAACATCTGTCATGATGATGGTGAACAAAACAAGAACACACGGTTACGTGGGTGAAAATGTAAAATGTGTGGACAAAAGAATGATGAATCTGTTATTTGTTGCCATTATGCAAATAACATATTATCCTTTAGTTACTTTCTGTGCATTTACAAAGTTATATTTGTGTTTGTCCGGTTAATGGAGCAAAACTTTGTTTAGATAAGGCTAAAACCTTGAAGCTATCAGTTCTAATGTCTGTGAGAAAGATCATTACATTCATTTGTATGCCGGAGTGAAACAGCACATTTAGGCCGGTTGGAGACGCTCTCCATGCTCTAATGGCAAATCTCGATCAAGGTGGTTGGATCACACCTATTAGCTTGTCATTACCAAATGACAAGGTAAATGCGATGGCATTTTCGCTGCATAGCAACAACAATGAGGTGCAACTACATGTTCCGTCATCTCTGCTGTAGTTTGTGTGTGCAGAAAGTTACAGATTGCAACTTTAAGATGATTTGGTGGATGAAAATTAGGTTTTGTTAATGATACAAAAAGCTTTAATTGTTCAGTATTAATTTATTGAATATGTGCTTCACCCGTAAAATTGAATCGTTGAAGGTTAACGTTAAATTTGTACATGTTGCATATGCATGTATACCATACCTTAGTTTGAAATACGGCTACTTATGTATGTAAGGCTCGTGCATGTTCAGTATTGTACATGCAACCTACGCAGAGAGCTTTTGTGACCTACAAAAACCTGTGCCTCGTGCCAGGCAGACTAATTTGTAGGTTCATGTATAAATTGAGCGTGTTAGCCTGAAACTACCTTTCCCATTTTTCTTTCCGTTTATGCTATCTGTGCCGATGTGTAGAGCAGTGCAGTATGCAGTTCTGCCACCTGTGTCCTGTTATGTGTCCAGCCACTGCGCAAACATTTGTGAGTAAACCAGCCAGCCAATGCATCGACATGATTGTGAAAGGCTGTGTTAGGAAGGGGCCTAGTAGATGCATGTGGCGCTTCAGCACAGGAGGCACTTGAGGAATTGGGTTGCTGATCTGATAACGACTTCCTGGTGTTTGGCGGGAAGTTTCTGGGACAGCTCAATATTACACCTGGGTGAACTCACCCCCACCCCCTCAGCCCTCCATCTCTCTTTCTCTGCTTCTCACTGTATCAACATTTTCATGCAAAAGAATCGCAACAAAAGCTTTTCACACTGCGCACTTCACATGCATTCTGTGTGTGCATGTATGCATGCAGTGTGCGTGGCGTCTGTGCATTTGCCTCCGCGCCACGACAATTACAGCTGCGAGCCTTGAATGGCAATATAAATGCAAATCAGCCTTTTAACTTGGACAAGCAGAATCTAGGGAGGGAGAAGCTCCTCACCTGTGGATGATGTGGATGTGTCTCTGTCTGCCATTACAACTGCTGCGCATGTTTTTAAATAGACAGTGGTGTTATATGGCATGTACAGTACTTCCATTTGGAAGCAAACCTTGGGGCCGTCCATGCGTCTGGACGCCATTCTAACGTCCACTCTTGGGAACACTTGTAAAACACCATGGTGTGGGACAGTCACGTGTAGCGATGTGCCTCTGGCATTACCTCTCTATTTGTATGCTTCCATTTTAGTAGCTACATCCAAATTGTGCTCAGCGGTGCTTAATGGAAGGGCTCGGTAGCTTCTATTTAATAAACAGATAGGATAAGCGTTCCCTCTATGGTACCAGACACCAATGGTGAGAGGCATGGCTTTTTGAAAGGCTATTTGATTTAGCTCCGATACCAAAAGATATTTTATTCAGCAGAGCACATCAGACACAATATCAGCATAAACTTGTTCTTGATCCAAGCCAAAACTTTTGAAAGATGCCAAGGGGGGATACGCAGCTTTGAGAATGAAAAATATCCAATGCTGTCACCCTCCCCCAACACTCCCATACACTGTGTAGATGTGCCTTTTTTTTGTTGTTGTTTTTTCTTTTTTTTTTTCACCAGATGCCAAATGAGGCTTCGAGCCACCTGCCTGCCCCACTAAGACAATTAAGCAAATGGGAAGAAAGGACCATTCACTAGTGGGGTTCGCAATGTTAGCATCGGAGCCAGAAACTGCCCCGCATGCCACCCCTCCCCCACAAAAAACTCTTTGAGCACCACTAATGTTGGCAGCAAGCCAACTTCGTTCCTATTTGTGTATTTGTTTAGGGAAATCCAGGAGCGCTCGACAGCAGTCTTAAGAAGCCTGTGACACGGGATGCTTGGTTTGCATGGCGATAGAAATTCCCTCTATTGGTCTCCAGACAAATTCAGTGTGAGGCCTGTGGCTCTGTGTCATTGTAGTTGTTTACAAGGCAAAGCTTCATCTGGCGCCATCCTACAGAAAGACATGCGGTGAAAGACGCACACAGACACGCACACACACACACACACACACATTCCATACCCTCACTTGCATCACCAAACAGCAATCTGCCAGAGCACAATAACATGTATGTGAGCACTGAGGGCTGAACAGTATTGGTGTGCTCTGTAGCATGCTATAAATAAAGTTTTGTATTGATCCTCAAACATTAATATATCCTGATCTAAGAAAATGGCCGTATTGATTGTAAGCCAGCGCTTTTGATGTTTCCTTAATATGGTGCCACTGGGACTCACCCTACCCACTGTAATACGTGGCCTATTTTTATATGCCATAATACTGTGGTGTCACATGCACGACTCGCTAAAGGCAATCCCAAGATATACAGTATAGTGTTTGACTGCGCCTCTGCCACGTCTCACCTTTCAGTGCCTCAGCGCCTCTTCTATCTCAAGTCCTTTCTTTATTGGCTGGGCTCCTCGAGTGGATGTCAGAAACATGATAAAGTAAACAAAGTGAATTAAAGCATAATTAATTTTTCAGAGGACACTCCAGTATTCACTTTACAGATTCAGAAATTGAAGAGCTCTTGTCGCACTCTCTGATTTTTATTTTATTTTATCAAGTGCAATTTAATATTGTGGAGGCTGGCCCGGGCACTGAAAAAATGCTAATGCACACCAGGGAGTTTAAATGATTTGCTTTCCTTTCAAATCTGTTGGCAGGGGTTTCAATCTGGCTGGCGTCCTGGGGGAATTCACAGTGGTCATTGCTCAATCCCTGGGGGACATTAGTGCAAATCACAAAGGAGCACAGAAGTCATTTCAGTTTTCCACTTTCCTTTGGCCACTGCCCAATGCTAAATGGCAGAGGACTGGCTCACAATACTGGGCAGGGCAATCCCCCTGCCTCCTTCCGTCTCTAACCTTTTAAACCTGATTTAATCAAATCAAAATACCACAGCGTAGACCCATTCGAGGCAACCTGAAGACAGACAGTTGAGGAGGAACCAGAGGGCCTTGGGGTGAACCAAGGGCAAGGCCATCCATTACTTCCTGTGCAACGAAGAGCGCAGGGACACAGAAAATGCCTGCGGTGCACGATGATGAACAGACTCCACATCAGAGATTGGATTAGAGCGGCAAGAGAGAGAAACCTAAAAGCCACGCGCAGTTTATTGAAGCCTTATCGAAAGCGATAATGTTACGAGAGAAAGGCACACGTAATGACGAGGATGAGTGGACAGCGCCCTGTAAAGAACTAACATCAGGCGAGATGGGTATGGTGGATAGGCAGGTCCACCATGGTCAACTCATCTTCTTTTAAGAGCAGGAAGTAGGACCAGTGGATAGTTACTATAAAATGGACTGTCAATTGCTGGCACCCTGGTTTCCCTGCAGTGTCATCATCACAGGTGTATCTAGTTCAGAGAGGCTCAGTGCTCAGGTCCACTGCAATTTAGGTCCCATTTCATAACTGATACCCATGAGGCGTTTTGGGGAAAATGGGAGCAGCGTTATTGCCGAGACAGTCTCCCCGAAGGCTTGGTTTCAGGTTTGTGATATATGAAATCTATGTTTGACCGTACAGTCTTTATATCTATGTCTGTACGCATCTATATGTAAAGTTATTTTTCCAAGGGGCAATGTGGAGTGCATTGGTCACCGCTGATGCACACAGGAAACAGAGAAAGAAGTACGATGAAAATAGACTGTGCATCTGAGGGATTTCATGGGCTCGTTGGGGGGAAGGCAAAGTAGCATTTAGGTAAAAGTCCTGTTCTCATTTTTTCGGGATGACTAGAGGATTTTCTTCCTGCTGGAAGGCAATGTTATCTAATAGTAGACGGATGATGGTAATGACAACACAATGCCTCCCAAGGTAAACAAATATATCTGGCGCCTGGGAAAGGAAGTGAGAGGAGAAGAAAGAACAGCAATGAAAGAAAAAGAAATCTCGGAGGGAGAGCATTCTTGTCACAAATTAAAACATATCTGCGTCTTGCAGCCCTAATCCTTAATGCCAGTGTATTTGTTGTCTGAGTAGAGTATTTGAGCGTATGTGCAAACAAGCGCCAAATGTGATTATTCCTCGCTTTCGTTGTATGCTAATTTTATTACTTCACATTGTTTGCCTATCTTACTCTAAACAGCTTTGGTTCAAACTACTTGACAATGGGCTTTCAAAGGACGCCATGCTGTTTGTTTTCTGCAGAGTTGTAGAGGAACATGAGAGATTTATATTATTATTTTAATATAAATTTTAAAGAAAAACCCGTGTGTGACTTTTAGCTTATGCTTCACTGTGATCTGGTATGGGAAAAGTCAATGTCTCTGTCCCAATCATGTGTGACACCGGCACAGCAGGGCATTAAAAATGCAGAAGGGCATCTAAAGATGATCGTGGCAGCACACAGTGGGATGTTCAGGAGTGTCACCAATCCCCCCCCATCACCTCCAGTTCGCGGCCCCCAAACTTTCCCCAGGTTATGAGCATGAATTATTAACACGGCTTTCATTTAAAAATGCAATTTGCTCAGGCCCAGCTGTACAAACTCTAACACGGCCTCTTTTGAAACATGGAGAAGCTATCTCATAAATTTATGTTGAATCTCCTGCAGCCCAAAGAGTCTCCTCCAGATGGGTGCGCTCCACACTGAGTGGAGAGTTAATGGCTTGGAGTTGACTGTCAGTCCTTATCTGCAAGCTCTCTGTAACTGTTTCATGCTTTGATATTTTTCCTCAGTTTTTTTTTTTTTTTTTTCTCGCCTTGAGATGTGCAGAATCAGTTAATGGATTAATTAAATACACTATATGATACCTCGGATCTAATTCATTTAGTTAAAAATCTAGCAAATCTGTCCACTCCGATTTCTAATATAGCGAGAAAAGGCGGCTATAAGTTAATCAGTACCTGAAGCATTTTTCTAATACAGAAATAGTGATCTTTCATTAGCTGAAGGACAATCCTTAAAAGAGCCTTGTGTGGGACTGCAGATTGCCATTGTTGTTGTTTACTCCAAAGCAGACAGACTTTTAGCTTCTCCCTCAGCTCTGATCCTTTTGATCATCACCTCCATATTGGATATAAAATGGAGAATGAACAGCTCTGCAACACAAGTGACTTTCAGAGTTCTGTGACTCTTTGAAGGCTGCCAAACAAGTGTCTTTCATCTCAAAAACCAGCAGCCGTCTTGCACAAAAGGAGAACAGGACAAAATGAGAGAGAAAGGCAGTATCCAGGGCTCGCGAATGAAAAAGTGAAGATTGTGGGGTCTCTTTGTGATCGCATTTCCTCTAAGGCCTCCTGTGAGGGAAATGACATGTACTTCATACAGCAGTGATAGTCGGGCATCTGTCAAACATCCTGAGCCTAAAAAGGGTGAGGACAAAGTCAATTTAGCAGGCCAAGCAGATTATTTGCTTCCTGAAAAGCCATGCTAATTCCCTCCATCGTTAATGAGGTGACAAACCAAAAATGTGTTGATGCATGAATGGGCCGCAACAGGTAATGAATGAATCGCACAGACATACTGACGCCACTGAAATGTCTCTAATTTGATCCATTTCCCTTTTTCGCCAAGAGCCATTATAGCTTTCTTCTCTGTCGATATACAAGTGTTTTTCATGCTTTGAAGATTCCCGTATTGTTGGGCTGCTCACGCATGACATCCATTCAGGTCGATCTGAACAGCAGAGATCCTGACCGTTTGTATGGAGGGCAGAACAAATGGCTGAATTAGTAAGTTTTGTTGTGGAGCAGCGCGTAATGGACAAAAAAAGAAAAGAGGCTCATACTTCCAGAATCTGTTATCCTTGAATTAATGATGGAACAGGAGCAGTAGCGTTCCCCCACTGAGACATGAACCAGATTTCAACCCAGAGCTCCCTGGAGGTGAGGGCCGGCATCTCTCTGACAGGACATCTGGTCCCTGAGCATGGCCACCAGGGGGTCGATGTCGCCACCTTAATTGTAATGTCTCCCTCTTCCTCCCCGTAAAAAACTAGGGCAGCTCTCCATAAAAGGAGAAGAGGAAGGGGGGGGACACTATTTGCTGGGCCGTGTCGGCATGCCACATCATTTAAGCTGACAGCTCTAATAAATTACAGCAACAGATCGCTGTGAACAAACAAAGCTTAATGGAAATAAAGTGAGAATTATCAGCCAAGAAATAAAAGGAAAAAAAAAAGAATTACATTAGTGCAAAGACGGCGGATGAAAGGATGTCAGGCCCGCATAACACAGGCATTAAATGGGCAAATTGCCACTTTGAGAGATAGGAAATGTTTTGTTTTCATCATTGCTTCTGTTGAAAATGGAGAATAATGAAAATCCCTGAGCAGACCTAACACATGTCCTTTATCTGACTCCTCAAAATCTTCTATTGCTTTTCTCTTCCCTCTCTCATTGTTTTGCCTTCCAGAAAAAAAAAAAAAGTCTGCAGATTGTTTTGCTCTGTAGGACCCTTGCTCCATCAATCCATCCAGGCCAGAGAAAGCCTGGAAGCCTATGTCGTTAAAATGCTTAGGCATGTGGAAGGGCACGACAAGAGATGGGAGGAGGAGGGCGAAATGGTATGTCAGGGGAAACATTTGTCAGGTGCTCTCAGTATGAAGGCTGTCCATCTAGAGACCCCTGAAACAAAAGCAGGTCAGAGACGGTCCAATTCGACCACCCCGACATTGCGACTTCGTCTTGGAGGAAAAGAAAAAATGAGCCAAATGCATAGAGAAGTACAACCAGCCGAAATGTCAAACACAAAAAGAGCCCCAAAATACGCCTCAATCCCATCAGAACAAGAACTGCCAGGTGCACGGTGAGTGTTGTTACACTTAATTTGAAAGAATGAAAGCTCCCAGCTTGGGAAAGTGAACACACTGCCTCTGAGAAAAGAAAGGGATCGGAGCCTGAGTCGAGGCTGAGTCATATCCATCCGGTGGAACGCGGGTAAAGCTAATTGAAGCGGTCCTTGGTGAGGTTAGTAATGTGGCACCGTGGAGAGTAAAGGTCAATCACGGAGCAACTTTAATTTCTTTTCTGTCTGCCACTTCTATGAGAAAATCTTTTTCTGGGCTTTTGTTTTCATTCACTGATGTTCGAGTCCCCTGTGACATGAGATACAGGCTTCCTATAACTAGTCTATTTTGTATGTACATGGGAGGAGTTTAAATTCATTGCATCCTTTTTTTTTGGCTTGTTTTTTATTTTATTTATTTATTTTTTTTGGAAAAGCTGTCCTCAGCTTTGTTAGCAATGATATCTAGCCTTTTCAGGAAAGGCTTTCTTTCTGTCTACGTTTAATCAGGTCCCTAAAGATGACAGACTGAGGTAGTGAGATAGCCATTTGGCTTTTCCAGAAAACAGAAATCTTTTTCAGTTTTCAGTTGGAGTGGAGTGGTTAAAGATGCCACAGGGATGCTGTTGTGTTGCTGAATTAAATAGTGAAGCATCTGAGCCCTGCGGGGAGGTCCTTAACCACGCGGGCTGAAGTTTCTCGAGCCCACTTTGTTAGCCAGAATGCATTGGACCCGGGCCAAGGTTAGCCAGCACCATGGATGTAGAATTCCATTGCTTTTATAATGAGCTTTGAAAAACAACTCAAGAGGTCAGACACCACGAGGCTCAGATGAAAACTAATTGAGAATGTCACTCAACAACAATAAACCAATAAGCGGAACTGCTTCCTCTTTATGCATGGGAGCAGTTTGAGTAAGCACTTAAAGTGGAATGAGGAGGGTAATAGGGGAGAGGGGTGTGAGGCATAATATGTGTGCCGGGGGGATACTGTGTGTCCTGCTTTCCAGCTGCATTTTATGTGTATTTATGTCCTCACATATTCCCGTCCCTGCATGTACCTGTGTGTGCGTCTGCGCATGCCTCGGCATGTTCTCCGCAGAGTGTGTGCACTTAGTCTTCGTGTGTGCGCCCGTGCGTGAGTGTGAAGAGACCACGGAGGGGCCGTCCAACGGAGAGCACTGCATTTCGAAAGGTGCCAGAATGAGTTTGTCACAGGAAGCGTAAACTTGAGGAGAAAGGGGACTGTGCAGAGAGAGAGAGAGACTTTCCCCAGGCGCCCAGAGTCTGTCAGACTGATTAAGTCACACGGCCAGAGTGAGAGTTGGGAAACTGAACCGGAGCATGCTAGGGGAGCGTTGTATGACAGCACAGAAATAAAGAAATAAATAGCAACATGTAAGTATTAACATGACTTCATGTCACATGTGCACTTACTTATACCTGACCCTAGAGACTCATGCTGGGACGCCGCACACCAGCCTGCATCCCATCATCCCACCCTGCAGCATCCTCACCCTCCGGCGACATAAAGCAGGTCAGGGGCATCTTAAAGTTCGCGAAATGCAACATGACAGGACAACTCTAACATATGCCTGTGTGACAGTGGAGCAAACAGATGACTGATGGCAGAGCGTCGTATCTTAAGGGGGAAGATGGAAAACACAGTATAAGGGATCCTGGCTTTATCTCGCTCTCCTTTACTGCACTTCTGCTTGTTCCCTCTCAGACACACGCGAGACAGAGAGCTGTGAGTTTTGGCTTGAGAATGTATGGATCTATACTTGTCTCTGAAACATGAACACATACAAAACATCAGCCTACTCGCGGGCCCGGCCTGTCCGTCACCGCTGCTGTGTGTCAGAAATGCCAAGAACCTTTGAACCCTCTAGAAAGAATGGCCGTCTACCATGCCGCGCGGCCCTATCATCCACCAGACTAACTGATGAGCTCTTGGTCTTTGTTCGGAGGACCCTGGCTGCTCTGAAGTGCCCTACTTGGTCTGTATCGCTCTCGATCTGTCTCTCTCTGCCACACTGAGGAGCACCGCAGACTTGTTGGTATATAGCAGAAGGGCAGCATCATTAACAATACTGAAGGCTACCCACATAGAAAACTTTTGGCATGAAATGGAAATGAGACGAGAAGTAGAGAATTGCTTCCAGTAATGCTCTCAGTAAAGCCAGGTACACGGTTGATGTTGCTCACTAGCTGGAAATGTAAAAAAGGCTGCCATGTCAACTTTGCCCTCCCACGACTGGCCACCCCCATACTGAAATTAACATCACTCGTCCTCTCCTCCACAGGCTCTACAGTCCCACTGCCGTGCCAAAGCACAATCTATAGCACCTCTAGCATCAAATGCTAATTGCCCAGCATTCAGCGAGAAAAAAGGGCTCGCTGAATTAAGAGTCATTTAGCGAGAGACTGAGTTCAGCACAGCACTGCGATGCCTACGAGCTAATGTCTCTGCAGTCTTGCATAGAGCTCTAAACGTGTAGTGCCGAGTGAAAACGCACTCTCTCCACATTATAATGCAGATTCAAACCTGTGCTTAGCTTCCCGAGTAATTACTGTGGCAGAACAAAACAGCGCAGTTAATAGGTTCAAAGTAGTCCATCAAGAAGAAACAAGAAAACTATCTTTTTGAGAAAATATGGCTTTTGTCTATGTTCAGGGCCCAAAATCAATGTGTACTAAACAACACTTTGGTCTTTGCACATATTTTAATTTGTCAGACAAGAACTTGATTCGGCTGTGTTTCTTTCAAAGGGAATTGAAACAAATAGATTTCTCAGTGCCGAGGAGCACTGCAGGAAGTATTTTTCCCCTCTTACACTGGTGCAAACAATGGGGGCAGTGTGCGCCTTTGATCAAGGGCATGTCTATGTTGATGACAATGAGAAATCTGCAGGCTGTCCCAAGAGTGTTGTAACCCTACCTTCAAAGTACACTTGTTTTTCCTTCCCAACATCCTCTTTTCTGCAGCTGTCTTCACCGCGCTGACTGAATCTTTTATTCGTCGAGATCAGTCGGCAACACCAACAAAGCGTCACGGAACCGAAACTGCTGATTGTGAAGTTTGATGCCTTTTCGGTCCAGCACGCGGTGCAAATTGACAAAAAATAAACAAGTGAATAAATGATTTATGAAGTTTTCTTCCACGCTCTTTAAAAAGTTAATTATTCATCCCTAAAGTAGTGCTATAGCTTCATTCCTGCAAAGCGGTCACTGAGTCTACATGTGTCATTTTGAATATTTCACAGTGAGCGTGTTTATGTGCGGGTGTGTTTTTGGTGGAAACGTGATCAGTGTGAGAGGCCGGTTCCTCTTTCTGGACGATCCCCAGTTGTCTTCGGGCTATCCACTCGCACGTCATTGTGCCCTCTGTCTGAGCCGTATCAGCAAGACGGGCGTAAAGACCAATCCTCTATGACTGGGACCGGCCCCAGCGCTGTCGCCGGGTCAAGGTCTGGGCCGGCGACACCAGCTGGGTCCCACTGCCACTTGCAATACATGCTTGGATAGCATCATACAGCCGCAGACAGCATGTGGGGGTCATAGTGATAGACGCTTGAAGACCACTGTGATGGTATCACAGAGCTCTCTGGTTCCTCTGTCTGTGTGACTTTGTACTTAATTGGAAATCACCTCTAAGTGACAATAGCCTGATCACTCTAATTAGGCAGATTATGTGTATCGGTGTACTTGTCTTACAATTGAGCTTTGTGTTTTTAACATATAGAGGCTTAATTAGGAACCTTTCCAATGTACCTGCCTTAAATAAGGCTTTAATTAAGCCTCGCAAGCTCTAAGAGGTTGCAAATGAGTAGATCTTAGAGTATAAGGATATAGGTCTTTGCACACTCAGCCTTGACACGGGAGGCAAATATGATCGCGCACAAGATGTTTATTGCACTCCGGAAGGACAAATTGTCTTCACAAGAAAAAAAAAAACAAAAAATCGAACATCCTTAACACTTACCCACACACCTTTAGGAATGAGAGGAAGTGATCATTAAAAGCTCCAGTTTGTTTACGAGAGACAGTAAATCGGAGCTCCTGTTGGATGGATCGAAGAAAGAAAAATTGGCGGTTGGACAGAGGAAATCAAAATGGTTTTCCCCGCTTAGGACACGAATGTGCTCGACATATCCGATGGAAAAAAAAAAGGTAGTTGTTGACGTATGATGTGTTGCTTTGGATGAACAGACAAAAGAACTTGCTGGAAAAAAAAAATAGTCTTTTAGGCAGAGTTAGCATCACCTGGAGTCGAAGTCCACTTATGGCAATTACTTACTCACACTTCAATTAAATTCCCAATTATGATACTTGACGATTTAATGTAGCCTGTTAAAATATGGTCCTGAAAAACCTTTGACAGGAACTGTACGCTATATTTACATGTTCAGTCTCACTGTCAGCTGGTCAATAAAACAATAAAACACGGCAGCATAATGAAAAGAATATGCCAACTGAGCCAGACAGGGAGCCACAGAGCCAGCTCCACTCTTTAATCCAGGCACCCCTTTTTCTTTAACTTCTCCTTGCAGAGTGCTCTGAACCAGCTGCGAAATTGAATTTTCCACCCCTGTGTGTACGTGAACCAGCCAAGCACTGCATTGTCAGAGTACTCAATTAGCTCCCAAGGCGGAAGCCAAAATGTTTTCCAACAGCAAATGTATTCTTCACAGGGCAAGCTCTCATTAGCATAATGCTTCTATTCCTATATACGTAGCACGGAGTGCCTTCCCAAGGTTGAAAACAAAACCGGCAAAAACACCCTGAAGCTTTAATATCAGTGTCCCTCCATGCCTTATCGTATCATACTTAAGGGTAGTGTAGCATTCAGTGAAGAGAAATGTTAACCTCTGCTGAAAATGTCTCATTAACATTAGTAAATACCCTTCCTGGTGTGTGTAGCACGCAGCGAAGACATCCTGCAAAGACCCGCATTCCTTCCATTCCTTCTCTGCTGAGGGTTTTATCTGAATTCGCATGATTGAGAGACTCCGCTCCTCCGAGTCTCTTATAACTCAAACAGATGTTGAAACGCGCCCGTCCCATTTTATCACTGGAAAAGCCGCGAGTGCAGGATGCAGGTCCTGCAAATCTAGGCAACAAAAGAGATTCGAGCCTGTAAGACCTTACAGTGCTTACTGAGAGTTGGTGTAAGTTTGCGGAAAATGAATCGTGTTGTTTACTGAATATGCTGACATTGAAACAGTTGGCTGAAGCATTAGAAATAATCTGCAGTGACAAGTAGCTAAACAGTTCTCTGACAAAGTGACATTGAAGTCACACAAGTATAAGAACTTTTTTTTTTTCCCCAGCTGAATGGCTGAAAGGAGGCAATAGAAAAGAAAAAAAAAACACTTCCAGACAAAAGCAAGTCTGTAGGAGACATTCTGTAGCTATTGCAACTATTCTTGGAATCCTTGCACTCACTTTTGTTTGACTAATGTGGCAGTGAAACAGTGGCTGTAGCACAGGCAGCCATAGAGTCAGGGGGCTGTAATCTTGCTTGCCAGTGCCCTATAGTGTCCAGTCACTCATTATTAAGGTGCCACCGACTCCAAATTTAGAGCTCCTGTGTTTGTCACCTGCCCTGGGCCTTGTATATCAGCCCTGACACACACATACACACACACACCCATAACAGCTCCCATCGCACAGGCAGGGCACAGACATCAAGTGGGATGCGGGGGTTTTTGTTAATGGTTTGTGGTGGTGGGATTCTCGCTCACACTCCACGCTGGTGTAAATTTGCCAAGGGCCTTTCTCGGAGAGGACCCTGTCGCAGAGATTGGGCAGATATCAAAAGTGAGACGAAGTGTCACTCTGCAAAAGCAGCTTAATGTAAGCGGGGCTGCAGGCGAGGCAAGGTGACGTGGTTAATGGTGTTTCGTGCGATTTTTCTAATTCTCCCTTTTTTAATTGACCCTTATCTTTCACTGACAATTTTCACCTAATTATTTAAACGCATTTGAAGGGAATCTAATAAGAAGCCTGCCAGTGGTTATAAAATGAATCATCTGTTTTATTTTTCTTGCATGTATGATGGCTGATGAAATTATCTGGTGCGCGTACCACGAGAAGCGTGGAATAGACTGAAACAAACATTTTTAACCAGTTAAATTGATTTACTTTATGGTCCTGTAGCTATTCAATCTGGAGATAAAGTAATTAGAGGCGAGAAAGGATAAAAAAAAAATGGAATGGAACTGGCTGCTTTGGTCCTCCATGGAAATCAGGGTTGCAAGAACATACATTAACTCAAAGACGTTAACCATTGCTGTTGTCCTGTGTTTGTATCCCTGAAGGCTACAGTGTTGATTGTCTGTGTACACACAAACACGTGTGATCGAGTGTGTGTGTGTAGGTGTCTTTCAAAGTGGGCGCTTGTGTCTGCTGCAAAGCGTCTGAGTTAACCTTCCCAAGGCTTTTAACGGAGCACTCAGATTAGTGCGCCCTCCATAAGGCAGAGACAGCACCAGGATTAACCTTGTTTTAAATGTGCCGTTTGAGAAAGATTGGTTGACCTCACTGTGACCTAGGCTTTGGACAAACCATCACACTTGATAGAAACTGGCTGTTAATGGACTTCGCAGTGCCAAGAAACACCCTGACGACATATGCTCATGTTTGAGATTAATATCGTTTGCCTTCCAACACTCACTACTTGCTATAGCTTCAAATTAATTTCCTTCTTTGGCAAGTCGTTTTGGCCCCTGTCCCTTGGCAGACCTTCTCTGGAGCAGATTTTTTTTTTTTTTTTTTTTTTTTTTTCTCAGAATGACTATGATCTAATTTTGTGATTTGCTCTGATCTCACCTGCCTCAGCCAGGAACAGACTAAATCTCTATAGCCGGGGGTGTCAACAGTTTCTGCGCCGCTTATGTCAAGGCTTTTCTATCCCGTGTCAAAAAGTGACGTATAGTGGCATAAACAAGACCAGCAATACAAGTAAATCCAATCAGGACGCCGGGGTCGTCTAATGTTTCATAAAGTGGCCATAAATTATGACGTTTGGACTGAAGACGGTCCTCTGCAGGTCAGGAGGGAAACAGGAGCACTGCAGGAACAGGGGAAGAGGTACCTTTAATCCTCCCCATTAACAGAGTCCATTGCCTGGGATTGGGGCAGTTGGATTCTCTGTCTGAGATGAGCTGCACTTCCTGAGAAAATGAAACAGGATGATGGAGATCAGTGACAATACCGGCTGGATAATCATGCCCAAATCACAGCAATCTGCTCTCAATCTCCACCCCGATCTACACGCACTACCGTCAATCCCTCCCCACCAAATCCCTAAATCCCGACAATCTGTAGCACTCAGCTTAGAACCTCTGTTAATCCACGTAGGAAGCCCACATTACTGGACAGGAAGGTACGAGATCCCCTCGGACCCTTCCTCCCTCTAGAAACCAAATTTTGCCCTCTGCGTCCTATTTGTATACTCTGCATCACTGATCATCGCTGTTTGATGGCCTCCTCTTAAAGCGAGCGGGCGTAAACTCATTTTTATGGTCGTATCTGCGCCGCTGAATGAACTGCAGGCAGAAACAACAAAGCACGCAGAGTTAGTTTTAGTCTTGAGCGTCTATTTCCTCAACAACAACTGGAATATTAATTGAAATACCAGCAATGCAGGGTGGAAATGCAAAACGAGAGGACTTACTGATTACAAGGAGATGTCTTGACAGCAAGCCTGCTGTGGGTGGAATATGTTTATGTAAAGATGTGTGTTTTTTGGATGGTGTGATTCAAATACATATTGCCACCAGAGGGAAGGGAATGCAGTGCATTGCTACAGGGTGATCTACTTTTTTTACCAGCAACACACAAAGTGCAACCAATAACATTGTGCCAAAGAGCGAATGTGTTGCTTGTGCGCTGCTGGAAACAAAGAGTCCTAGCCTTGTGGCTAAAGGGCAATTTCAGGAACCTGAATTGGCTCACTGTTGAGTTCGATAGGATGAGAAATCTTGATAAATGAAATGTACCTTGACTTTTCCTGATGAATCCACTGGGCTGCAAACCTCAGCCCCAGCGTCTGTTATTGCCTGGATTCCCACTGTTCGTGATAGGTGTGACCACCAGAGAGGTCAACAAGCAATGATTTTCTCTTGAGCATCGACTCGATGTCGGATGGCAAACAACGCACCACTCAGGAGTGAATACAATATAGGAGAATTAAGCAGTTTCTCCTTGACACAGAGCATGTATAACCAAGAAGAAACAGCTTTCTTTGAACAGTATCAGTAAGAAATAAAGGGGGAAAAACACTTGTTTTGTGTTTCTCGGTTATTGTGACAAATACAATTTTAATCTCTGCAATTTGACACTTGTTTATGCCAGCCGTTCTTGTTTATGCTTTTCGTTAGGCTAATGCTTCTGTTTTCTGGGGTAAGCCTGTGCTCGTGGAACAGTCGGCCGACTGCAGCATTGTGTAGCTTTATCTTCCCTCCCGCGACCATGTGAAGGTCTTTCTGGTCGTATACATGCCACAGCGAGGGAAGGATTTCTTCCACCGCTCACACTATATCTTCCATCAAAGGAACATTGAGCCACATGGAAAATGAGCTCTTTCCACATCCTTAATCCTGTCACTTTCAGATGGAGGGGGGGCAGTCTTTGTTTACCATGCCATAAACTTTAAAGATCTGTTTTGCGTACACGTTCAGGATCATCTCGTGTGTCTAGAGATTCCTGGAGTTGTTTTGAAAGGCTGTCACATGTCCGTTTTCACTCCAAATGAGAGACATTATCTTGCTACAGCCTTTAAAAAAAGAAGTTGAGTAAAAATATTGATTTTAAAACAACTTCGAATACATTATGGATTCAACATATATGTATTATAGATGTTTTAATGATCATCCATAAGAAAATAATTGGTAACCTCTTATTAAAAAATTCTAATTTTGTGAGTTTTTGATCTGCATCCACAGCTTCTTCCCTCTCCTCGGGGATCTACTGCGCGTTGCATTTATGCTGATGAACAGTTGTGTACAGTTTGACTTGATTTTGTTAATTCAGCTTAACTTCAAACACACACAGCTAAGCTGAAGTGATGACTGTAAACCTATAGAAGATAGACGAGTTCTTGTCCTTGCCGAACAAAAAGGACTGACCATCTCTTTGAGGCCAGCTTTTACTCTTCACGCCGGCTTTTGAGGCAGTGGAGTGTCAAGGAAACTGGCGAGCACCTCTGGTTTTCCTTTCCCAACAGAAAGCATTGATCTTAAGTCGCATTAGACTGCAGAATGCAGTCACATTTGTTTACCTGAGTCTTCTCTCTCTCTTCTGAGTGCACGCCTGATTTCGCCAGAAAGAGCCAAATAAAGAGCTTCGGCGTCCTTGTCGTTGAAGAGATTCGTTAACATTTGACATCCCTCCCTGCCGCATATATTATAATTGAAGAAATTGTCCAACATGCGCCTATTCTGGAAACCTTGGTGAAAACAACTTTTTCTGCTAACATTTTGTGTCACCAATTGATTGGGTGAAAGTTTGATAAGTCATTACATATTTTTCAGACCATTATAACATAAGGCTCATTTCTCCAGTATTCTTATTTCACAAACAACAAGTTGTATAAAGATTTTGTAACTGACAGAGAAGCCTGATCAACAAAGGCTGACGAGGGTCCTGAAAAAGATTTATCCTCTGACTGACAGCGTGGATGAGTCCGGATAACTCAGGCAGAATCCCCTTTAACGTGAGCCCGTCCTAAGACAAGGCTTTTTTTCCCCACCATGCTTCCTCAGTCTTTGTCTTTTCAAGGTTTAATTGGAAATCTAAAATGCTGCCATTTAACGTCCTCATCATCCTTTTTGGATTCAACCGACTCTGTCTTGTTTGCTTCACAGCTGTGAGTTCGGCGGCGCTAACCCGACATGACAACCCAAGTTACTTGCTCTCCTTTGTCAGTCTGTCCCAGCACGTTAGTGCCGCTTTTGATCATTCCCTGTGCATTTTGCAGTTAAAAAGTCTGTCATGAAGTGCACCCAGAAATACCTTCTGCAACATCTGCTCCATATGTAAACAAACAGCAGCTGCCAACAACTGCGGCGGATTAGTCTTTGAAACGCCCGAAATTCTGCGCAACATAGCGTTGATTTTTAAGCTTTATAACTATTTGGGAAAATGACCACAGATGTTCCATTTTTATCTGTGCTTAATGAATAGAGAGGACACGGAAAAGGAGATGTTTCCCTCCACATTAGGTTATAAAGGCTTTACTCATTATTGCTAGCTGCAGCTATATGTGGTTTTATGTCTTTATGCAGCTTGAGGGTTTACAGTTTCTGCATCTGCATAAACTATCTGGCAAGAGACAAAGAGGGCATGATGTCTACAGAATGTTTTGGGAATGATCAGGATAAGTAGTAGTTTTGCTCATAGATTGCCATGTGCTCAAAGCGAGGAAAAAGCCCGGACTTACAGTCTTTACTGTGCTGACACCAAATAGTCATTGTGAGTTGGGAGTGCTTAGTGTAAGTTGCTATGGCAATAAGTGAAGCAGGCATGTTGTTGGGGGAATTCAATGTGGGGCACGATATGGATGACTAACGTGCTGCGCTACACCAGCTTTGTAGATGCAGAGATCATATCTCCATGCAAGATTGAGCCTCTCTCCATTTAGCAGCGACTGGATTAGATGGGCACATACGAAGCCGTCCCCATTTGATGGTACCCAGGGGATGTGGGATGGAACACTCTTTTAAAACAGCTGACAGCAAAACTGTGTAATTCTCTCGGTTGTAGTTTGAGTATATAGGCCCATTGCTTTGGGTTTTTTGACTATGTTCTGTGAAAAGTAATATTTGTTTTTGAAAGCAGCAGATTGGTTTAAACTGTGGTTCTCTTGCCTCCAATAGTAGAAAGCGTAAGTAAAGTCATTTTGTCCCGCAAGTTTGACTGATTGAAATTGTTATATCTTATATGCATGCCTTCAAAACCATCAAGCACACAAAAGCTCAAAAGCTTATTTCCATTGCCCTCCATCGGCAAATTATCATGACTGACATCTTTAACATTCAAAATGAGTAGTGATTAATTCCAGGATTTCCAAAAAAAAGAAAACAACAAATAATGAGCCCTCTTTATAGTCAGTGGACATACTGTTCGGAGCCTTGCTTATAACTGCAGCCTTAGCAAAAGCAATTCAATCCCATTTTCATCGAAATGAAATGCAAAAACATTTCATTTTCTTGTCATGTTCTTCGGGAGACAAGCCTGAGTATTAATAATCTACATTCTCAGATGCAGAGTACAGGAAGCACTTGTATAATAAATTGACTTTCATATTTACTGTTCTCAGAAACATGCATTACAATGTAGTTACAAAGTCAAGGTGAGCATTTGAAGTAGTGGAACACCAACGACTGTTCTTCGGTGAAGATTATCTACAGCCAGCCCAAGAGCCATCCATTTAAGTGACTTTATCATTACCAGGCACAGAGTATGGATCCACAGAGTGAAATGGAATAGCTGGGAAGCTAATGGCACTTGACGGATACTGGTGTGAGATAGCATGCTTATCTTTGTATTATGTGAAAAGAAAGCATTTTCCCAGATCGCAGTGTGTGTGTGGTGGAATGTGGGGGTGGTGGGTAAGGGAAGATTCGGTGGGCGGTTGGGTGGGGGTGGTAAGGAGAAGGATACAACATAATGGAACGGCCCACTTCGTCACTTTCAAACCAGTAATTTGTAATGGCTGGTTAAATGTTACCCGCTATCCGTTTTCAAGCTTTTCTTAGAGGGAACATGAAACGTACCAAAAATCCGAGCTTTTGCTTCGGAAAAGTTGCAATAAATCATCCGTGTTACATTTCTTTCTCATTCCGACACCTCTTCACTGGAAAGCAATCAAACCACCACTATGGCACTCCCCAGAGCAATAGATCTGTCTTTGTAATACTGCGGTGTGAACATGCCAGACTAGCTTTACAAATGGACAAAAAAAAACATTTCCAGTCTCAGGGACCGGCGGACGCTGTGCTGTCTTATGAATGGGCTTTCGACGGTGGCACACTGCAGTTTGTTTTGTGCGATGAGATGTGTCTTTGTCCCCCTCAGCAATGTTACCGTACCTTATTAATTCCGCTACGTGCATAAGATGATTGATTCATTTTCAGTGTGAAGCCGGGCCTCTCGATTGACAAGCAGTAAAAGTGACAGCGGGGTTGTGAGCCTCCCTGACGGTAGACATACTGCTCCCTACAAGGTGGGTGGTTCCACCCTCCTGATTGCTAATTACAATTAGTTACGATTCAATTACACAAGGTCAGTGACTGAATCAATCTTTGGCAGGCACGGTTCTGTGTCAGGCTTTTGACTGCGTCGCACCGCAGAACACGCGCAGACCTATAATTTTAATATTTCCTCGGCATCTGAATCACCGGTGAAAAAACTCACACGGCTGTCACAAACAGAAGTAGGAAGAAGGCTGTAATATACAGTCTAGGCTTTCCTCTCAACATCACCTCGTGGGGCAGCCACTTTGTCATGAGTGATGGACTGGGGGAATGGGGGTGTGCTGCTCTCCCTCTCTCTCGCTCTCTCTTTCACAGATCTGAGACTTGAGTGAACAGCACCGGAGATTGCATTACCTCCCCATTGGCTGTTTACAAAGCCTAAATGATAAGAGAAATGACTTAGTAAATAACTAAGACGTCCCTGTAAGCTCTCTTTCTCTGTGTGTGGGGGTGTGTGTTTGTGTGTGAGTGTTTGATACACTCATCTGCTAAACTGCTCTCAATTAACTGGGTGATTGTTTTCACCAGATTGGCCCCAGTGATTAGACGGTGTGTCCCGAGCCTGGCTGTATTCGTGTGTGCTGCGTGGGCGCGTGCGCGTGTGTGTGTTTTTAACAGTTTGAGGGCTGCTCCGATCAAGGTCGCGCTGGAGGAGAGCCCGATCAGACTTGTATAACATATCAGTGTCTCTCCCACTGATGCTGTCAGTGTTGCCTGCTGAACACTGCCATTTAGAGGAAATCTGCTTGTTTTGATTCAATAAACTGTTTACTGAGGCGTACTAATCTTACTTGGATATTGCTGATTATACACTGAAAAAGCTCATAAATCTTGCAGCGGTCTATGAGATGAGGTCATTTAAATGCATGGCGGTACATACCGCTAAACATCCCTATAGAAAAAAAAAATATCCTCAGGCTCTCAATGTGTGCAATGCAAAATGCAATTTCCTACTACTACTCCAACCGCATGTTATTTGTCCTCTAATTCAAAGCTACCAGCACTGACCCTGGGTTTCCAGAGCACATTGTTTTTATTTAGCCTGACGGAATACTCGTATTACCTCTGCGGTAATTGTCATCAATTGCTGGTCTCTTTGCTATCATTGCAGTGGCCTTCACGATCATAACTTCTGAAGCCATACGGTTGGAGTTTTGTTTATACCTGAGAGGAGTCCCACCCATCATTTTCCAATTCCACCACCTCTGTTTCTTTTGCATTTAACAAGCAGCACGGTAACACGGCCCCAAATCAAAGCTCACCCACTTCTCCTTGCCGCACAGATTAATCTGAGGCACTCAGCATGAAATTAAGAATTGATTATTGTAAGGCGATTCGGCTTGGCGAACTCGAGTCAGTGGCGTTCGCTCATACAGGCTGACATGCCATCCTGTCCCCCGGGCCCTGGCGTTAATTCTCTCAAATCTGTGCAGGTGACCTCACTGTTTAAAGATTTACATTGGTGAGACTTTGCTCACACTGTCCTTGCCAATGACAGCCTCAGAGCTCGCGGCTGACGGCCTTGGCCCTTTGTTGCCATGACGTATAAGGAACAGTGGAATCTGTTGTGCAGACCTTTACACGTTTAGTTTAGAAAACTTTATTGTCCTCAAAGAGGCAATTTGTTGCACAGCACATAGTATAGGTGGGTAGACAGAGAGACGCATCACACAACCTGCATAAAAACAAACAGCATTACCATCAACCAGCTACTTCAGCCGTCCCAACATAATAATTCAAACCATGCCCCTGCTGTATGCTGAGATGCACCGCGCTGTGGTGGCAGGCAGCCAATGCTACAGCACTGATCGCAAAAGTAAAATTTTCGTGACAAAACCGTTGTATCTTTGGTGAGTTGTGGTTCCTCCCTCGCTGCTGTGGCTCAGGCTCAGATTTTCTCAAGCACGTGTCAGCGTGCGTCTGCACTGGAACATTTCTGACGCCGCAGCCTGAAAAACAGAAATACGTGGAAAATATCTCGACATGGATAAGCCACGACTCTGTGTGTGCGAGACTGTGTGATTGCCCGTCTGCCTGACCTCATACAGTATATCTATTGGAAACAGATCATCCTCACACCGCGGTAATCCTGCACGACATGTGGTCCAGACAGGAGCTAAAATCTTGAGATAAGTCTTTGGGGTTTATGGACACACACAGAGATCCATCCGGGGGAGCCGAACTGGTATCCCTCTCCAGCCTCCGTCCCCATTTCCTTATCCAACATAGCCTTTCCTTAAATAGCCGTCTTTGAACTAATCTGGATGTGGAAGGTAAGGTAAAGGTAGCCTCAGATGCAGTGACCTAAACTCCACAACTGTCAACAAAAGGCCCAAACACTCAGGATAATATTAATTTTGCGAAATATCCCTATATGTGTGGACAGGGCCTGAGACACACCTGAGAGAGCAGCCGGGGTCAGCCTTTGTTTGTTGTTTGATTTGGTAGGCTCCCTTTTTATAGACTGTGCCCCTGGCCTGGGTCTTTGTGCTAAACCTCCTGTTACCTTCCCTCCCACACGTGTGACCAGGCGATAGTCATTACCTGGACAAGAAATAAACTGGAGCTAGAGACTGCAACACCAAAAAGATTGGCAATGCACAGAATAAAATGCAATAGAAGTGTCACAATAAAGGAGGGATGGACTAAGCTGCACAGGTAATACGGAAATCAAAGAAAACAAATAGCACGGGGCTAAAATGCTCTGTTAGGGAGGTTAGCGTAGACACACGTGCAAGATTGCTACTCTACCGCTCAGCTCACCCCCCTTTAGCATGGCAGAAAGCCCCACAAGCAAAATAAAAGAAAACGGCCCATTCAATTAATTAGTTAGTGGAACAGTAAAATCTAAGTCTGGGGAAAACAGTGGTCAACTCTTGTTGCTTAAAAAAACAAAAAAGGAATAGTAGCACATTGATATACAAAAGGAAACAGGACACATATGTAAATAATATGCCTTGCTATACTGGAACATATGTAGTTGCCTCCCCCAGGAGGTGACTGGTATCTATATCCATAAAGAACCATGTTAATATTGTATTAAAGGTCCAGTGTGTAGGATTTAAGGGGATCTACAGGCAGAAATGTAATATAATATTCATAAGTATGTTTTCATTAGTGTATAGCAGCTGAAAATAAGAATTGTGTGTTTTCATTAGCTGAGAATCCTTATATGTACAGAGGGAGCTGCTGTGTTTCTACAGTAGCCCAGGACAGACAAACCAAACGCTGGCATTCACTGGTTTCGTGTTTTTCGTCCACCGTAGGGCAGGTCTGTTTCAGTGGAGGAAGACAGGCCCAGGTGAGCTTCCCGCCCCTTGCCTGATCTCTAGTGCTGGACCCCTTTTATCTTTACTTCCACAGTGAGAAAATCTGTCCTGCGGATGACGATAATTAGGTTATACTCTTTAACATGGCAAAGCAGATGCATGCTGTCGTGATGGTAGCTATTTTAAAAGAGCCAAGAGAGGAGAGAGTATGCTGGTTAAAAAAAAAGTTAGGTTGACAGCTATTTTTCTGTTTTCCCTCAGTTGTGCTTCATTTCAGCTGTAGCTTAATGGACAAAGCTGCGTCTTTCCTAGTTCACGTGGTTTTTAGCATTCTGATCGAGTGCTACGCGAGACACAAACTATTTTATTGCAGAGTCGTATCCAGTGAGGGCATCATTGATGAGGCGATTTCGCCTCAAAACATTCAAAGTTTGCCGCAGGTACGCCAACTTTGCACACTTTCCACACCTACGTGCTGTCAACCAATATCCAACAGACTTAAAAGAAATAAAGGTTTTGGCACTTTAGACTTTCTTTTCTAACATAAGGTATTGCTCGCAGGGTCTAAGAGGGATTCAGCCCACGATTTTCTTTTCACTGCTGTTTTTTTTTTTTTTCCTTTTTCTTTTTTGTCAGGTGAGTGGTGGGTGGGGGGTTAGGGGGTCTCCCGGAGGATTCACAGATAATCAATCGCAGCTACAAGTGGGTAGCTCATTGATGCTTTGTCTGCTCTTTACCGTCTCCTGCACCACATGATGGAAATCTCACACGATCCTTTCTTATATCTATTCCCTGTCTGGTTTTTCCTCCGTCCGTCCTTGTGTCTGTATCATCTATAACCCTCCCGCCGCCCTCTTTCTCTCAGTCTGTCTGACGCTGACTCCTTAGCTCAGCGCCACATTCAGGTGCTGGTTCGCCTGTCGCCAAATGACCACCCGCTCACGATGCTCCGTGATACAATAATTCCACCCCATGCACTGGCCTGATATTTGTCAGCTTAAATGCTATGAGGGGGTTCTGTCTATCATTTAGCATGACAGCAGTGCATACTTATTTGCCATTCTATTTTGAGGCTTGATTGACGGGCTGGCAGCCTTGACATTCTTGCAGGCGTTGTGGAGCCTGTTATTATGCATACATTAACATTCTGATAAACACATGGTCGGCCATTGAGGAAATAATTACATGCCATCACTCTACTGTCTGGAAAGAGTGCGCTTTGTTGTGTGCGAGTGTGCACGCACACACATTCATCTGCCTGTTTCATCCAATAAATATGATCTCTGTTCCTCTCGTTCCTCCCCGTCCATTAATGAGTTCAACAGCAGCACCTCTCATTTGGAAAGCACTCTGCCGGAGCTCATGGTGTACAGTGCCTCTCAGAACCCACGCAAAATTTCTAATCGTTTTTTTTTTTGTTTTTTTTTTGCACGGTAAACATACTTCCCAGCAAGGTTTGAGATTTTAACTAGTCAAATCATTCACTGCCTTGTGTTTGACGCCCTTTGTATCATCAGCGGAGCTGTGGAAAAAGCAGCATGCTGGCTTGTTTGTAACATTTTACTGTATGTCTCCAACAGTTTGGTTAAACAAAAACAACAACCAAAAAAAGTTTGCGTTGAAGTTTTTGAATAGATTGCTTCTGGAGTAACTGTGCCGAAACAGTTTATGAATTCAGTCCTCATGATAAGCCAATAATGGGACCGTGGAAAGTTTTTCAGCAACCAGCAGCACATTGTTTCATGGTTTAAAAATAAAAACAGACTGTTTCCAAAAGAAAGCCTGACTTTAACTGTGCAGCCAGCAGTAAAGCACACGGCGTGATATTTTATGACATCATCTAGTTGAATACTTTCTTGTATGTAACATATATGATATGCTACGGCATCTGTCAAAACCAGCACTTTTCAAAACTGGCATTCACATTGAAGCCGACGATTGACTCACTCGTGTTACCTTGCCCCAGCACAAAGGACCCACTGGGCTAATTATAGTTTGGCAAGCAACATATTGACTAACTTTCCAGAGGCTCTCAGTCACCACCTAAATCGAATTGTGTTCACAGCACAATGACACATAGTATCAATCAAGCTGCCTGTTTCTCCCGACACCTCAGATCTGATTGATGGGTCGTGGCAGTGAATGATCATCAGTGAGTGTCCTGCCTAATCTGCAGAAGTCTGACATTAACTACTGAACGAGAGCATATAAACAACTCATTTAATATAAACAAGAGAGACATTGCAGTGTCTTGCAGTACATTAGTCTTTAGACTAATATTATGTGTCATGGTTATTACAAGTCCCCCTGTGACGGCGGGTGCAGAGAGAGACCCAGGAGCGGAAACGGAGAAGGTTAACAAAAGTTTATTTTGCAACAACAGGCAATAACTGAAACAATCGCTGGCAGCGTGAGGTCCAAACAAAACACGAACTCAGAGAGGTCCAGAGAGTGCTGGGCTGTGTGGGCAAGGGAGGCACTGGAACAAAAAGAGAAGAGACAAACAATTAATCAAAAAAGTTCAGCAAGCTATCAAAACGTACTAAACCACAGGAGACTGAGACCAACTGATACCACGGTACGTGGAAGTATACTCTGGCGTCGAGGAGCGTCTCCGCAGAGGTTAAATAGGCGTCCTAATTTCAGGAAGTGAACTCAGGTGTGCCCAATCACTCCTCGACGCATCGGGGGGGGAGGGAGCCTCAGGAAAACAAAACGTAAAGTTACAGCCCACAAAACAGAACACAGGAAATGGACCTTCAAAATAACAGCACAGACAATACCAACCGCCACAGTACCCCCCCCTCAACGAACGCCTCCAGGCGTTCTACCCGGCTTGTCCGGGTGAGCGGCATAAAAGTCCCGAAGGAGAGAGTCATCCAGAATGAGTCCCCTGGAGACCCAGGAACGCTCCTCTGGACCGTAACCCTCCCAATCCACCAAGAACTGGAAACCACGGCCGCGTGGACGGACATCCAAGATCCGTGACACCGTGTAGGCGGGATGACCATCAATGAGGCGGGGGGGAGGTGGGGCGGCGGCCGGCGGGCTGAGCTCGCTGGAATGCACCGGCTTCAACAGGGAAACATGGAAGGTGGGGTGGACCTTCATAGAGTCTGGTAGCTTGAGCCTGACGGCAGACGGATTAATGATCTTCAACACCTCGAAAGGACCGACAAAACGGGGAGAGAGCTTACGTGACTCGACATCCAACGGAAGATCCCGTGACGACAACCACACCTGCTGACCCGGTCGGTACTCGGGGGCGGAGACGCGGCGAGCGTCGGCCAGCCGTCGGTTCCTCTCCGTGGAGCGGGTGAGAGCAGCTCTGGCAGACTGCCATACCTCCTTAATCCTCCGGAGGTGCTCCTTCACAGAAGGGACGGATACCGCAGTCTCCTGCTCGGGAAACAAGGGAGGTTGATAACCCAAACAGCACTGAAACGGTGACATACCTGTGGCCGAACAGGAGAGGGAGTTGTGGGCATATTCTATCCAAGGCAGGTGTGTACTCCAAGAGACGGGATGATGAGCAGCCACGCAGCGAAGAGCGGACTCCAGATGTTGGTTAGCTCGCTCTGTCTGGCCGTTACTCTGGGGATGGTAACCAGAGGACAGACTTGCCGTGGCCCCCACCGCCTTACAGAACTCCTGCCACACCTGGGAAGCGAACTGTGGACCCCGGTCCGAGACCACGTCGAGGGGAATTCCGTGAAGCTTGAACACATGAGTCACGAGTAGACTAGCAGTCTCGAGGGCAGAAGGCAGTTTAGGCAGAGGAACATAATGCACAGACTTGGAAAAGCGATCAATAATAGTTAAGATGACAGTGTTACCTTCAGATGGAGGAAGACCAGTAACAAAGTCCACGGCGATGTGAGACCATGGGCGGCTTGGGACGGGCAAGGGGTGCAGTAACCCCGCAGGGGGATGATGAGAAGCTTTTCCCCTGGCACAGACAGAGCAAGCGGCAATAAATGCACGGGTGTCGCGGTACATCCTCGGCCACCAGAAGCTCTGACGGAGGAACTGGAGGGTGCGGTGGAAACCAGGGTGACAGGTAAGTCTAGAGGAGTGAGCCCACTGGAGAACTTGCGACCGGACCGAATCCGGGACAAACTTGCGATCGGGGGGACCGGAACCAGGGTCCGGTTGTTGCTTCTGCGCCTGGAGCACGAGGGATTCGATCTCCCATGTAGCCATACCCACGATGCAAGCCGGCGGGAGGATGACATCCTGATGTTCCGAGTCCAGGGGAGGGGCATAGAGACGGGACAGGGCGTCGGGCTTAGTGTTACGGGAGCCGGGGCGATAGGAGAGGGTGAAATTGAACCGGCTCAAAAACAGAGCCCATCTGGCTTGGCGGGGATTAAGCCTCTTCGCGGTGCGTAAGTAGGCGAGGTTTTTATGATCAGTCCAGATCAAAAAGGGAACCGTAGCGCCCTCCAGCCAGTGCCTCCATTCTTGAAGCGCCCAAACCACAGCCAGCAACTCTCTATTCCCGACGTCGTAATTCCGCTCGGCCTGGGATAAGCGGCGGGAAAAGAAAGCACAGGGATGCAGTTTGTGAGTCTGAGGGTCTCTCTGGGAGAGGATGGCACCAGCACCGGAGTCGGAAGCGTCTACCTCGACCACGAACTGACGAGTGGGATCGGGGTGTTTGAGCACCGGGGCAGAGGTAAACAGTGCTTTAAGCTGGGCGAAAGCCTGTTGGGAATCGGGAGACCACTGGAAGGGGATTTTCACAGAAGTAAGTCTAGTGAGGGGAAGAGCTACCTTACTGTAGTCACGGATAAATCTGCGGTAGAAGTTAGCGAAGCCGAGAAACCTCTGCAACTCCTTCCGGGTGGTGGGAACGGGCCAATCCGTGACAGCTTGGATCTTGGCAGGATCGGGTCTTAGCTGACCCTTGGCGATGATATAGCCGAGGAAACCCACTGAGTCAGAGTGAAACTCGCACTTCTCCGCTTTAACAAACAATTTATTCTCAAGAAGTCTCTGAAGCACTAGTCTTACATGCTGTCTATGTTCCTCTAGATCTCGAGAGAAAATCAATATGTCATCTAAATAAACGAAAACAAACCGGTTTAACATGTCTCTGAGGACATCGTTAATGAGAGCCTGGAAGACAGCGGGGGCGTTGGTGAGACCAAAAGGCATGACTAAATATTCGAAATGACCTAACGGTGTGTTGAAAGCTGTCTTCCACTCATCACCCTCCTTTATCCGGACGAGGTGATAAGCGTTACGCAGATCAAGCTTGGAGAAGATGGTGGCGGAGCAGAGTGGTTCGAAGGAGGGGTCGATGAGAGGGAGAGCGTACCTGTTCTTAACGGTGATGTCGTTAAGTCCACGGAAGTCGATGCAGGGGCGAAGGGAGGCGTCCTTCTTCTTAACAAAAAAGAAGCCAGCCCCTAACGGAGAGGATGAGGGGCGGATGAGTCCAGAGGCTAGAGAATCCTGGATGTATGTCTCCATGGCCTCCCTCTCGGGGCGTGACAGGTTATACAGCCGACTAGAAGGGAGAGGAGCACCAGGGAGGAGGTCTATGGAGCAATCGTAGGGGCGATGAGGAGGCAGGGACAGGGCTAACTCTTTACTGAACACAGGGGCTAGGTCATGGTACTCGGGAGGCACGGAGGTAAGGACAGGGGGCGTGGGAGGTGGTGGAGAAACACGGGAAGAAAAGGGGTTGGCCGAACGAAGACAGTGGGCATGACAGAATGGGCTCCAGGTGGAGATACTAGCTGTAGTCCAGTCTATCTGGGGGTTATGTTTAAGCAACCAGGGGAGGCCCAACACCAGGGGAATCTGAGGGGAAGGAATGACGAAGAATTGGATGTCTTCTCTATGATTCCCAGAGATTATGAGCGTGACCGGGACCGTACGTTGAGTGACCTGAGCGATACGTCGGCCGTCTAAGGCGGTTACATTTCTGGGCACCGGGAGGGATTCAAGGGGGAGCTTAAGCTGGGTGGCTAGTTCGGTGTGGATGAAGCTCTCGTCTGCCCCTGAGTCAATCAGAACCCTCATGGGAAGCGACTCACGACCCCAAAGCAGACAGGAGGGCACGGTAATACGGGAGGGAGAGCTGGGATTAGGGGATGTCTGACTCACCAGTGCGCTCTCCGTCACGGGTGAGCCTGCCCTTTTGGCGTCTGAGGGCAGTTAGCGAGAAAATGACCTCCCTGGCCACAGTAGATACAGAGCCGCTGGCTGAAACGTCGCTGCCGCTCGCTGGGGTGGAGACGGGTCCGACCCAACTGCATGGGCTCCGAAGGGTGAGAGGAGGACGTGGAGGGAGCAGCGGAGTGGCCGGAGGATCCGCCACTGGCTGAAGGGGGAGCGAGGGAAGCTGGCTCGTGAACATGAGAGAGGCGAGTCTGGGCTTTCTCTCTCTGTCTTTCTCTCAAGCGGTTATCTATGCGTACGGCGAGGGAGATTAATGACTCTAAGGAATCGGGTTCATCTCTGGAAGCTAATTCGTCCTTTAACTCACTAGAAAGACTCCGTAAGAAAACACCTCGTAGCTCTAACTCCCCCCACCCGCTCTCTGAAGCTGCGATACGGAAGTCAATAGAGTAATCTGCCACTGATCTCGCTCCCTGCGCCAAGGAGAATAGGCGTTTAGCAGTTTCCTGCCCCTGTCGTGAATGATCAAAAATACGACTAAGTTCCCTCGAGAAACTGTCGAAAGACGAGAGAATGGGGGAGTGCTGTTCCCATAACGCTGTGGCCCACTGCGCTGCCCTGCCCCGTAACAAATTAACTGTATAAGCTATCTTAGCTCTATCAGAAGGATAACTAAGGGGTTGTTGATCAAATACTAGTGAACAGCGCAAGATAAACCCCCCAGCATTACCAACTTCACCTGAAAAGGGTTCGGGGGCCGGCACATACGGCTCACGCTGAGAGACAGACAGAGAGGTAGATTGGGCTGCAGCGGTTGCCGGTGGGGGTGGCGCTGGTGTGGGACTTGGGGAGGAAGGAGAGCCACGGGTGTCCGTGCGGCTGAGGTACGCGGTGAGGTCACGGACTTGGACGCTGAGACCTTGTACTGCCTCCATTACTCCCCGCAGCATGTCCTCGTGCTGGCCGAGACGTAGTCCTTGATGGGCGAGCGCCGCTCGAAAGGGGTCCGAATCCGCTGGGTCCATGATTGGCCAGAGTATTCTGTGACGGCGGGTGCAGAGAGAGACCCAGGAGCGGAAACGGAGAAGGTTAACAAAAGTTTATTTTGCAACAACAGGCAATAACTGAAACAATCGCTGGCAGCGTGAGGTCCAAACAAAACACGAACTCAGAGAGGTCCAGAGAGTGCTGGGCTGTGTGGGCAAGGGAGGCACTGGAACAAAAAGAGAAGAGACAAACAATTAATCAAAAAAGTTCAGCAAGCTATCAAAACGTACTAAACCACAGGAGACTGAGACCAACTGATACCACGGTACGTGGAAGTATACTCTGGCGTCGAGGAGCGTCTCCGCAGAGGTTAAATAGGCGTCCTAATTTCAGGAAGTGAACTCAGGTGTGCCCAATCACTCCTCGACGCATCGGGGGGGGAGGGAGCCTCAGGAAAACAAAACGTAAAGTTACAGCCCACAAAACAGAACACAGGAAATGGACCTTCAAAATAACAGCACAGACAATACCAACCGCCACACCCCCCCTGCCTCCACCCCCTTCCTCAAACCTTGATCTGCAGCCCTGACACTTTGTGAAATATACATGTGTCAGCAAATGCAGTATATGCAGCTCCCAGAGCCCTCCTAAAATACCTTTATAAAACCATGAAGCAAACAATAAAAAAAGGCCAAGAGTTGCAAGTCTGGCAGAAGGTGTCAGATTATGCTATAGTCAGCCAAGCTAATTTAGCTTGCACCTGCTTCCACGAATATGTGTATGTGTGCGTGTTTCCATAAATGCATCCATGTGTGTGTGTGTGTGTGTGTGTGTTTGTTTGGGGTTTGGCTACAACTTGGGGTCAAACGACGCTTAGGCCCATAATTTGTATTCCTATGAAACCTGCAACACCCATGGATTCTCACTCCATCGTTACGCTGCTCCTGTCTAAGAGGAGAGCCCTCTGGAGGCCCCGCAGGGACAAAAACCCCCTTGGTAAAAGTGCAAATGGCAGCGTGAAGCATGTCAAGCTGACAAGTAGGACCTGCAGGTCCTGAGGGAGCCTTGTCGGTTAACTGATGTCTACTAAGCCCAGAATTTGGTGCAGTTTAACTCCCAAGCCCCTTTTATCTTATGGGGCCTCCATCAGTAAATCAAAGACTGCAAACACTATCTCCCCTTTGTACCTTGAATAGAGCTCAGGCACTCATGGGAGAAACAGAGCTTACGTGAAAGAATACCTAATGCCTGTGTGCCAACAGAGGCTGCCCGGCACTAGAGCGGAAACCGACTGGAAAAGTGAAATCAATGTGATGTGATCGTCAGGCTCTTTTAACACATAGTCCTAGCGAGAGTGGGGCTTTCAATTATTCAACCTTTTTCTTTGCCCTTGAAGTGTACATTAGTCTTGTTTCATTCTCTGTGTGTTAACAAGCAATGTCTGGCCTGCTCCGGCAAGGATGTGGCTGTCACCACCATTTCACTTCACTGCTTTTTTTTGGGAGGGGTGGATAAAAGGCCAAAGTAAAGTGTTGTCGTCAGACATCAGCTAAAAGCAGCCATGGTGACAAATAAATGGAACTGTTTTTTTTTTGGTTTTTTTTGGTTTTTTTATAACATAGCCTTGCAGACAGAGAACAGAGAATAAAATGAGGAATTAAAAAAGCTGGAGTAAAGTAGAGCGAGCTGCCAAGACAGAGCTCATAATATCTGCACCACAAGCTAGTCGAAGAAGTTTTCAGCTGTTTTATCAGATTAATTCTAATGTAGCTAAACACTGCTAGTTTTTTATGATTAAATTATTTCATAGAAATGAAAAAAAGATGTGCTGGTAATTATAAAAATGTAATGCCATGCACCTTGCCAGGGAAAATCCTGTCTGCGTCTACTTTAGTGTATTCTTGTATGTACATCAAATACCTTACAGCAACAACACACAACGTTAACTACCGTTAGGAACAGCTTATAGCTTACAGCAAATCTCTCTCCTCCTGACCTGGATTTCAACATTGTCTCAAGACTGGGTCTTCAACGTGTGCCAGCCAGCACAGCTTGAGGGCTTATATTTAGACAAGACTGCCGTCTGCCCCAAAATTACTCATGCTGTGGCTCCCCTGGGATTCCTGTTAGCTCATCCACTGCTCCTTTCTTCAAAAAGGCAAAGGGCCTGTGACCTTTCCTCGCTGCCTGTGGTGTTTGTCCTTTGCATGGTGCCATACCTTGACCTTTTCAGTCCTTTTAGATTGCAGCAGGTAATCAATTAGCTGCTACTTAGATTATCACAAAGGCGAGTAGTACTGCAGTGGTAGGCATTGTATGAAATATTGTTTTTAATGATTTCTCAGCCAGTCTCTCGGGTATGTAAGGTGCGCTGAGGTATGAAGTGCGTGCCTGGAACTTTCTCATTGTGTGCAGGGAGCAGGTATGGTGTTGTGATGGGATTTGTCCTTGAAGACAATAGAAGGACGGGGGGTGGTTTTTAAGATGCTCAAACTTGCCTCTGTTTGTCTTTGCTAAGGGTTTAGGGAACAGGCAACAGTGTCTAGGAAAATACTGAACTTTTCTCAATCTGTGCTGTGTTAATTAACTAATTACACTATCAAAGTCTGATAATTCACTGTGTCAAGTCTTATCTAATGAGCCAATTTTTCCACCTTGTGTTGAAAGACTTGGACTGTTTCAAAACCCTTAATTGGGTTGTTTTTTCTCTTCCCTGACAATCTATCTCTTAATGAGTTTGTGGTGTGTCTTTAAAAAGATTTTAGGGTAAAGACCTTTAGCTTTTCTGCCGGACGAAAGCATGGCCTCTGATTGGGGAAGTGGGCCTCCCTGGCGACCACAAAGCCTGTTTGTTGGAGCACTGACCTTCAACCTGTAAAGCAGCCCAGTGCTCTGTTGGGACGATGAAGCAGAAGCTCATGGCTGCCTCCTCTTGAGTGGGTGGGCTGGATTAAAGATTTGCCATTTGTTTATAGTCGAGTATGAAAGTTGGTTGGCATGAATAATGGTATGTGTACACTGGATGCAAAGCTTGGAGGAGGAGGAGGAAGCTCTGGGTGAGTCATAAAGATTCAGGTTTGGCAGGAGGTAAAACAAATGCGCTGCTGGAGTGGATTGGAGATGACGGGTAGGTGGAGACTCCAGCCTGTTGCTGTCTGAAATCATACACATATAATGGGGAGCCATTTGAGCTGAAGCCTGCCGAGAGGTGTGACAACAGCCAGGGTGAACAGTAATGGCCTGGACCATTCAATCGGTAACTACGTGATGGATGTCCATGCAGTTTTGTGCAGAGACCCTTGGTTCCCAGAGGATGAACCCCTCTGACTTTGACTACTTTTGATCGAGCACCAACCTGCACCTTAAAATTCTGTTTTCCGCTGAAATATCTCCACCATGACTAGATGACCAGCCATTCGTGGTTCCCAGGTGCCACGTCGCTGCCAAGGTTGATATTCGTGTTTTTGAGTGGAATGTTTTGCTAACTTTTGGTTGGATTGTCAAGAAATTTGTCATGTACCCCTCAGGATGAACTGATTTTGTTGATTCCCTGACTCTTCATCGAGCGCTATCATCTGGTCAGAATTTCAGCTTATCCTTTGTTTCTTGGGTACCCTGCATTTAGTGCTAAGTAGCAAGCCTTTAGAAGGCTAACATCATTACCTGCTTAACATCAGCCCATTAGCATTGTCACTGTGAACATGTTAGCCTGCTGATGCTAGCCCTGACGTAGCTCAACGCACCGCTGCCACGCACAGCCTCATAGAGCTGCTAGCATGGCTGTCGACCCTCGGCTGTAGAGTCCTGTTCCTGTGCATCTTTTATGCTCTCGGCATTAAAACCCGAACACGTTTGTCGAAGATTATTGGGGATTTTTTGTGGTTGTTTGTTTTTAAATAACTATTTATAAATGAAAAATGTATTTTTTTTTTCTTTTTGGACTTTTTCAACACACGAGCAGCACTGATAGAATCAATGTGCTGGAAGGAGCAAAAGCTGAGTTTACACTTAAGTTCCCCTAGCACCCATTTATTCACTGCACACCGGTATTGATTGGATGCTCCCTATAAACACAAGCTTTGAGTTTCAAGGTTCAACACAAATAAGTTAACACAGTCCATCGCGTGCACACACAAACACACACCGCTCGTATGCCTGCTCTCCTCTTTCCCTCCCATTTTATTTCTTTTTTCTTTTTTATGTTTGTCCCTCTCCTTTTGTCTCTACTTCTCTGGCTCTCTTCTCTCACTCTGCTTCCCTTCCCAAGGCTTCCTTTAAGGAGTACACACACCACTTTATCACACTGATGAATCTGGTGGGTTTCTCAAGGAGAGGCCGTCCGCCCGTAATGCAAAGACAAATGCCCCCTGTCCCCCGTCAGCCGCTTCTTATGTTTAAGGTGATGCAGAGGGACAGGTTGATTAAAAGAAGGTTAAGAGATGCGCTGTGGCCGTCACTCAGCCGTCATGACGGATTGGTGACAAGCGGGTCAAGGGTGTTGCAGCCCAGACACAGAGGTGGTAGAAGAATGAAAATGGTCCCCCCCAGAACAAACCGCTCGCCTGCACGCGCACATGCACGAACCTCCCTCGCCTTCTCTCCCCTTGCTCTCGCCGCGCCACTGCAGTTCATCTGGATTTACGATCGTACAGGTGTTCACAGAGAGACAGTCTCGGCCGTGTGTTAATTAAGCCAGACATTTACTCAGGAACAGTGGCAAAGTCACATAGAGGGGAATGGGACCTGAAGGGATGGGGATGTTGACCTTTTCTCAGTTTGTCTTACTGAATGATTCAAATTCACAGGGTGCCATAATTCATGCTAAATCATGTAGTACTTTGCACAGCCTTCTCCTGTAGGCTGAGGATTTCTGTCCGTGTCTCGGAGATAAACTTAAAAAGGTTGCGCAATCAGTACCCAGACACCAGGAGCGCGGTGTGTAGCAAAATTAGTAAATGAACATAAACTGGTTTTATTTTTATTGTGCTGGAAAACTATGGCTAAGGTAGTTTGTTTGACCTTGAGTGTACCACAGCCGTGGAAAATAAGAGAGAAAGGGAGAGGGAGTAATTCCCCCTGCAGCCATTCAACCATGTCTGGACCAGTGATGCACGCTGTCACTGCAGGGTCACACACATGCACACAAACTTGGGTGTTCTCTGTATGAGCGTTCCCTCGCTCATCCATACACATAAACGCCAGCTGCGAAGACAATTAAGAGCGGGATGACTGTCTGCTGCAGTGTCGCATCTCAACTATTCTGAAACCTTGAGGAAATGAATTGGTGTGAGGTTATTTTCAGGCAAGTGATTAAATATCAGGCTCGATTATGCTGAAACCAGACAAAGTAGAGAACCATCTACAATTTTTTTTTTTTTTGCTGTGTTTTTTTTTTTGTCCTCAAACAACTTGATGAAGCTGTTGAAATGTTACACATTTTAACTCTCACTTAAGAGCACATGATAACTACTCCAAGACATTCTGTGCTAATTGTTGGCAAGGGGTCATGCTGGCGTTACCTTAAGGCATCAGACAGTGTGTGAGACAGTACTGGTTCACATACTGTACACATGCAGCTGGCTGAGATGCAGTGGGGTGATGCTATCAGGCTGTGAGCTTAAAAGAAAATACTAGAAAAGCTCCAGTATGCAAAGTTAAACACTAAACCAAGGCTACTGTCACCGTGTTCTTTTTCTTGCCGAAGCTAATGTTATTATTGTTGCTGATTTTCTGCAGCTGTTTCCTTCCAGTCTTCATAATGCATGAGCTAGACTGTAGGCCTGTTATTATTTTGAAAGTGTTGGCCTTGCAACATCAAACACAGCGACTTAGGGGAGGAAGCAGGCAGCACATCCAACTAGTATAATCTCAGCAGCCATCTGTCTGTCACAGGGCCCCGGGAGGGAAGAATCAAACCAGACAAAGATGGATTGTTACTTTTCTGGATTCCAATTCAGATCCGTGCCTGTACGCACTCTCGCATCCTTGTTTAACACCTGAGAATTACACAGCGAAGCTGGTTTGTTGACTGAGAAGAGTTTATCTAAGATTTTTTTTTTTCCACTCTAATTTTATTTGCTAGCGAGTTTTGCTCAGGGATAATGCCTGAAGTTAAATTCAGAGGGAAGCTGCAAGTCTTATGAAGAGGGAAGTTGTGTGCGAGATTAACGAGGCGCCGGTCCCGCTCTCTACGCCCTGTCTCAAATGACCACAACATCATCCGTTCCATGAGCCTGGCTCCAGCGCCGGTAACGTGGAACAGGCTGTCTGTGGATTTCCATGTATTACTCTGGGAGAAGTTCTCTCTTCATTTCATTCTGAAATAAGGAAAGATGAGGAGAAGATCCATCTTCTTTTTTTTTTTCCACCTTTCCCAGTGGCATCTGAGGTATGCTTATCTGAAGCAGCAGATGCACAGAGCTCATGGGACCTCATCAGAAAGGCTCTGTGAAGGCATACCTGCTGCCGATGAACCGTTACCTGCATTCCTTTTCCATCCTTTTGAGCCCCCTAACCCCTAGCCTTCTGGGCTGAGGGACAGGCACACCAATTACTTAAGCCAGGGAAGGAGCTAATGTCATATGTGGTGCAGTGACAACTTGCCTCACGTGGAAAAGTTCCCATCTAGCCTCAACAAGTTTTTCCTCAAGAGCAAATGCAGAGCAAGTGGTGCCTCGAGAGAACAGCGACAGAATATGCTGGGTACTGATGAGCAACGGAGATACCAAGTGGTGCTGTAGTGCAATGCTTGAGGTAGAGATTGCTTATATACCACCCACTCATATACAACCCAAAGCTAGGAGGAGGCTTTTTTGGGTTTTGAGGCTTGTAATTTCTTTGTCCTTTGAAGGGAGAGTCTTCCCTCCAGGGTCTGTGTCAGGGGACGACACCTGTGTTTGCATCTGGTCCTGAGCCAAAGTGCAAAAATATGCAATGCATTAGGAGCCGCGGTGATTTTTAAACACGTACTTTTCCATCTCATGGTATTAGGCTTAAACTAAACCCCAAAAATGGGTTAAAATGGTCTGGTAGGCATGTTGCTACATGCTGCTGAATTCTAGTGCCAGGGAGGTCATGGCTAAATTAGAGCACCAATCTGCTCAGAAACACAGCTATACGGGCGTAATCAGTTATTTATTTATTTATTTATTTCCAAGGAGAAACTTGGGAGCGTTCATCAGCTACAAGATATAAACTAGACATGTGAGGGACAAGCTTCATTATTTGCACAGGATTATTTTCACGGCCTTGGAATGCCATTGGACCATGCTTAGAACAAATACAAGTAAGATTAATGCATTAGTTGGTCATGTGTGTGCATTAATTGTTTATGTTTGGGTGCTGCTGCAGAGAAGATAGATCTTGGGCGTAAATTGTGTGCTGGATGACCATTGACCGTGACAAGGACCAGGGGACGCCCAAGGTTAATTCTGGTCTTCATGGGTGCAGGAATCGCACATCCGGACACACACACACACACACACACGCACCTCAACCCTAACTGGATTCAGCAAATTGCACTCTGTGTTTATTTGTGTGTGTGAGAGAGAGATCTTGTTTTTGTGTGTGACAATGTCCTTGACCATGTGTGCATGCATATGTCTGTTGCTTTACATACTAAATATGTGAAATAAATCTCCACAAGCTCTGCACAGAAATGTCCAGATTTTGCTTTGGTTCACCTCTGCCTCTCACCAGCCTCCTGTCTGTTTTCATTTTTTGGGTTCCCATTTTTAATTATCAAATCAAACAAGACATGCAGATTATGAAGCGGCTTATATCACCCCACCAGGTTCTGTTGCGATGGGGAAACAGTGGCTTTTCCTCTTGCAGCCATTATCGCACTGGGAGCTGTTGTGTTCAGTAAATCTCTGAAATCTCTCTTCCCTTTATCGGGAAACTGCAGGTATACAGCTCCTACTGTATGTCAGCACAGGCCACAGAGTCTCTAAATGCTCTGGGGTGAAAACAATGTGCTAGCTGCAATTATCCAGTGTTTCTGCAGGAGTTGTCCACTCGCAGCCCACAGCTACTGCAGGCACAGTGTGATGGCGATTGTTTAAAGGCAACTAACCTTTCCATCACCTTGAACAAAGGTGCTTTATAACAGGATCTGCCACATGTGAATAGAGATAATGGATCTGAAAAACAGGCATTAAAGATAAACTGCAGGAAAATATCAGTTTCGTGATCATGTCACAAAAAATTAGCTTTTTCAATTAATTTACCACTAGACTAAACGGTTGTTAAACACTTAAATTACTATAGAAAAAATCAGGTTTAAAAATCATCACAGGTTTGGAAATGCTTTTTTCTAGCAGAGAGAGCCTTTTCTGCTTGGTGAGTGAGCATCCACCTTTCAGCAACACCTCACATTTCTACCTGTTAAACCCAATCTGGTTTGCCAGGTCTATTGTAGGTCAGTGAGCAGCTGTATCTGAGCAGTTCAGGGTTAAGTGCCTTGCTCCTGCTTTTCGCTGTAAGTTAGAGTCAGTTTTTTGAATAAGTTCAGTGTTTCTGAGTGTTACTGATTCACCTTCCATGTCCAGTTTTCCCCTGTTTTTCCACTTACAGAATTTGAAGCAGTGACCTTCATGATAAAAACCACTGGCTACCGCTGAACTCAAACAAAGGCTGTCATGCTCATGCTGTGTGTGAGTGTGGACGTGTATTTCTCATGGTGTGGGACATTTTTTACACAGCCACATTGCAGGGACTTGCCTTCCTTATGGGGACAAAATACAAGTCTCCACAATGTAAAAAATTCGATTTTGGGGTGAAGATTTGGGTTAAGATTAGGGTAAAGTAAGGTTTAGGTCAAGGTTAAGGGAAGGATTAGGGTTAAGCATGTGGTGGTTATGGTTAGGGTTAGGGTTCGTCTCCAGAAAATGAATGTAAGTCTATGTAATGTCCCCAGAAATGATGGAAACACGACTGTGTGAGTGTGCATGTGTGGTAAAAAGTTAACAAAGACAAACAACGATGCATCAGTGTTAAGGGAACGAGAAGATGAAGTGAAAACGAGGGAATGCCAGGGCTGATTTCCAACCCTTAGACACTTGATTAGAATTGATCCCGGTGAGGTCTACAGTTGAAACATCTGCATTAGTAATTGCTTACCTCCTTTGTGTGTGTGTTTGTGTCTGTGTAACTGTTCCCCGAAGAGCCTTTTCCACTTAATACAACCAAGAGTCTTAATTGCTGAAATTGTTGTTCTGCACTGCACAGGACTTTGTTTAGACACTCCGCCTCTCTGGCAGGTTCTAATTGATCACCCTTTGAAAGATTTTTGACTTGAAAAAAATGAAAGAAAGAAAAACTCGTTGGAAGCAGAAACTTCTTTTAATTAAAATGTAACTTTTCTGGAGCTCAGCCTTCATTAAGAACAAACGGTGCTAAATTACAAGTGCTAAATAGTGGCATCCAATGCGTTTGTTGAGCTGACGTGTCAATATTTTTTTTTTCTTGTCCCCACTCTGAAACAGGCAATTTGGCTCCACTGAACCCTTGGGGAGTGAGGGCATGTGGAAGTAGAGCGCTGTAGAAATGCACACACACGTACTTAACACAATCCTCACCTCATTATCACCTCAGGACTGTTGTGTGTCAGGTTTGTCAATCAGACCTTTTGTGTGCACTCAATTTATTGTCATATACAACACAACTGCTATTTTTTTATTTTTTGCAATGCAGCAACCCCCTCATTCTTATTTAATTCTACCTTCAGAAACAAAAGAAAAGCTTTCGAGAAGCCTTTTGCAGTTCTCTTGCTTCTTAAGTAAGAGGAGATTTCCTCGCAGTGATTTGCACAACCTCAGAGGTCACATGACTCAACAACCTTTTTGGTCCCAAACTTGCAACCCTCTGACTGTAACTGCCACCGGTTCGGAGTGCATATTTCCAGAAACAACCAGGGGAATAACAGATCCTGCACTTGCAAAGCCCTTGGAAGGCGGACGGTGGTGGAGCAGGTATCTGCAGAAGGTGAAGCTTAATGGAAGCTGGGGAAGGGGAAGTGGGATAGCTGTACTTGAGATAGGGCCAAGGAGGAGTTGTCAGCTTTGATTTATTAAGTGCAGCTCCTGCTCTGACTGCTGGTAACTTGTCAGTCCCCACATAATGGATGGGGCTCACAGCTCACTGCTCAGTGATTGGCTTTTTTTTTTTTCTTTCCCCGGACCCTGTCCGTCGGGCCTCTCATCCATTGCTATCTTGCTCCCATTTCTAATTAATTTGTTATTCACAACCTCCACTCCTTTTCCTGTTTGCCCTGGTACAGAGGAGCCAGCAGGCTGCTCTTTTTCTCAGTTTCTCTCCCGGTACACATCCCTCACTCAATATTCTTACTCGTGTTTGACAATGCTTCCCTGTGGTGTCAAAGTTGGCAAATGACTACTTCCCTCCCAATCCCATTCTTCTAACATGGTGTCGGTCCGCAGCAATACGACTGCGCTCATCATTCACTCAACAGAGATGCTTGGAAGCTTTTGTCTCTATCCTGCAGGGAGTCAGTGATATCACAGGCTTAGTGCCACACAGAGCCCCTCTTACCAACCTTATCCTGTGAAGGTATGTTAGTCCCAAAAAAAAAGGTGACAAGCTTCTTTAACTCTTTTCTGCTCTAAATGTGGCCGGAGTGAATCGAATCCGTGGCCATTATCCCGAGAGCTCTCTATAATTTCAAACATGGACCTGTGGAATGAAGTACACGTCGTTGCTGAAGTACAAGAGAAGCGTGGCAGCGGAAAAGGCAGAGGAAAAAGAGATGATTGCATTGAAATAGAAAAAGGGTCTTTTCCAATTCCAGAGCCCTGCAATTGAGGCAAGAACAGGCTTGATTTTAGCCTTTTCACACAAAATATGTGCATGCAGCGAACATCATTGGCACGCTCAGGCTCGTGAGTCTTGTCAGCTCACGTAGCGTATGTTCGTAAACATATATAAGTCGTGTGAAAAGATGAGACAATGTGGTCCACTTTATTTGGAATAACACTAAACTGGAGCGATAGCAGCAACTGTCAAGGATGAGTAATGTTGTTTGTCTTATAAACAGTCAGCCACAGAAAATGGGCAAAAGTATCTTTTATGCTTGGCAAAGCAATCACAGCTTGGGGTGGTCTTAGCTTTTTAAGGCAGAGCTTGCAAACACCAACGCACCCTTCCACATACACAACAAAAAAAGGACAAGCCACACGCACACGATGAGTTTGAGGTAAGCCTCTGTGATGTTTGCGCCATGACCCCCACACTGAGCCTGTGATCGAAGCGGCGCGCGCACACACATTTGCACACACAAACGTCGCGCCCAGCGTGAGCCTGGCTGCCCCGCCGTGGGCCCATCCACCGCCATCCCTCACATCGCCGTCCTCCGCGATTAGCTTTGTCTTTGGCCAGATGCAGTGCAGCGGGCCTGGAGGATCTAACACAGTGTGTGGAGCTATTACTCAAAAACAATCAGTCACAACCCACTCTGATTTCATGTTTTTTTTTTTTCTCCTTTGTACTTCAACCGCTTCACGAGGTCTGAACACAGCAGGGTAGCTTCTTTTGAATTTACACATTTTTTTTGCCAACATAAAGACTAATTTGTTATTGTAAATGTCATGCTTTGGCCCATTTATCAGCTCCTGCTGACAGTCTGACACCATTTAATGTAAGACGATGAGGCTCTGCAGTGGTAAGCATCTTGGCCACTGGTGCATTCAGCCATTTCTTGGGTGTTTTACATTGAGGTGACCAGATTAGCAGTCAGGCCTGTTCACAAGTGACAAATGAAGTTCTCAGGCTCAATTTGAAATAGCTCATTTTGGTCTCAACTCCTTATATTAATCACAAAATTAACAATTATTTTCATCATCAGTTTTACTCGATTAATTGTTGCATTTAAAAATGGTCAGAAAATAGTAAAAAATGCAACATGATGTCTTGACACTGCAGCAGACCCAATCCGAATGATATCATTTTATAATGTAATATGTCTGAGAAGCTGAAACCAGAGAATATTTGGCACTTCTCCTGAACTGCTCAAACGCTCAATTGATTATTTTTGTCATTGTTGTTGATCAATTTCTGCACATCACCTTGATTAATTACTTCAGGACACATATCAAATTTGCGGATGAAATGAAATGGTCTCTGCTCCAGCATTTGATGTTGCTTTCAAAGACGGAAACGCGGGCATCAGAGTTCAATGAGTCATGCACTTGCAGTCACTTAAAGCACACAATACAGTGTGCAGGTGAGGGTTCACAGCATATGTATTGGAGAGGGGGAGAGTGTGATACGAAAGTGACAGAGTAAACAAATAGAGGTGTCATTATCTGACAGGTCTGGACCTCAGGGGAAGGAGGTGGATTCTTTTTACAAGACAGCGTTATTGATTTGAATAACTCTACCCTCTATACCTAATGGGGTGCGTCATTCTGCGCTACCCCTGCGGCATCCTCGATCCATCTCCTACCTGTCAAGTGTGGCATAGGGGTGCACGCCGTTATTTGTTTGATTTATGAAGAATTTCATTGAAGGGGCAGTTTGTCATTCACGAGCGTCCAGGATTTGGTGCATCGATAGACCCGCGGTGGCTTAAGTGGGACAGGATGGGAGATGGAAGAGAGAATGGGAGTGAGGGATGTTTGTAGGGACAAGGTTCCGAGATGCCAAGTGAGCGAAAATCAATGCTTTTTAAGGCTGTCGGAGATGAAGGGCAAGTTAAAATGTAATGATTTTAAGTTAGCCCAGTAATGATCCAATCCACATGATTATTTTATCATCCATAGCTCACAGAAATCCACTTTGCCTCAATGAAATGACAGAAACAATAGTGTTTCCTCCCCTCGCTCTCCAATCAGACTCTGTTTTTGTCAGCCTGTGCTGAATGGCCACTGACAACTGAAACCTAACAAAAATAAACAATAACACACCAAAAATCCTCTCTTTCTCTCTCAAACACTCACACACAGACACACACACACACACACACAGTGCTAGTGGAGGAACGTGATTCTCTCTGATGTTGGCCTATTTGACATGTGAAGGTCAGTACACGAATTGCAAATCACAAACTGGTTAGCAGCTTTTGAGGGCTGCCAGTAACTTGTTTGTTTGCTTTCTTTTATCCCCAGAAAAAAAAAAAAAAAAAGTTTGTATTACCACACACACACACACAGGAACACACTTTCCAGCTCCGATGTCACAAAAGATTGTCAGTGTGTGTAGGCGTCACAAGGAAGCTGGTCGAACCAAAATTTTAGTCTCATAACACCATTTATACCATTCACCTTGACTATATTGCAGTCACCGGGGGGGTGTCTGCTTTTGACACCAATAAGCCTGCTGGCATATGTTCAATTAGTACGAAAACACCTGTCGGCGAACCTGCGGAAGACTTTGTTGAATTTTATATTCCTGCTTCTTGCCTCATTAAATGCGTAGCTGTAATGGATGCTTTATCCCCTTCCAGTGAATTTCATACAGTCAGCTTTCATTTGCCATTTAATCGCGGTCTAATATAAAGCCCTCCTGTGGAGATAATGTACAGTATATATGTTGGACACGGCAATCGTTACATCCCTAACAATTAAGCACGTCAATCTCCATTCTATAACACCGTCATCGCTGCTGTTATTTGCACTCTATTTTCCTTGACACCCTGTTCGACAGAAAGAGAGCAGCGGCTACAGCCGATGACGTTTCAGCATCCAGCATGCTGGTTTATCAGGTGATGCGTGGTGAATGTTGCAGGCACGTCTGTAGCAAAAGCAGCCAAAGTGAGAGACGCTGCTGGATTACTTTCGAGATCTGAGGTAAAACACGTCGTCAATTCAATGGCAGCGTATCGGCGTGAGAGACGGGTAAGATGTCAGGACCTGACTTTACAAAAACCTTGAGACTGATCCGCCTCTGCTGTGGTGGGATTTTTCTTGCGGAGCACGAGGCTCAATATGGCATAAATGTGGACTTGAATGAAAGTAAACACTGCATACAGAACGGCTACATTCAACTACACACACTGAAATCCCAGGACAATACAAACCAGATCATATCTAGTCTTGGCTTTGGCCAAATGGGAATTTAATACAGTTTTCCTTTCACATCCTCTGCTATGTGCTGTGGAGAGCCCTAATACAAATCAGGCGTTTTATGTCACAGTTAATTTATCATCAACTAGATGAGCAGGTGGGATTGATGGGCTAGCGTTTTGCATTTCATGACTCATTGTAAGTTTTATTGGGACGCAGCCAGTGAGGCTCAGACAGACAGTATGCTAACTGATGATGCACCGTGCTTTAATGCATTTTTGAGAGACAGTTCCAAAAAACCTAAGAAATAATTCCTTCAAAAAAAATAAAAAAAAGAGTGATTGGCCATCTATCTCATGGAGTTATCTGTCAAGAGATGACTATCCTGTAGAAAATTAAGATGTAATAAAAAAAAGTTGAGTCCAAGTACAAGTTTGATGAAAGTGTGATAAAAAGAAAAAATAAATCATCAGCTGATGAGCAGCACCTGCTGATCACTGGCAAAAACCTGAGCTTTTCAGATATATGAGTAATTGCTGTGGGTCCTGTATGCACACAGGTGCCAAGCACTGCAATGCAACATCATACCATTTAGATCTAAATTTATGTTTTGCGCGCGCGTGTGTGTGTGTGTGTGTGTTAATTCTCTCTGCCTTCAGCTGCCTCTTCATTTGCTCAAGGGCCCTACAATTTGATTAACACATGCCTCCACAGTATTAGTGTTTCATAGCTTAAACGTAACTGTTCTTTGAAGCAATTCTTCAGACGGACCATTGTCCCAGGAAAGCAGGATTTATTTCCCTGCTGTAAGTGAAGTGTCCACTGACCGCCGATGTGAGACCGTTCGGTTCGGTGACCAGCTGAAGAACGCTCAGGTTACTCTCAGGTCTGATTCGCTCCCTTTCATAGTACATTAAAGAGAGGCAGATTCCCAAATCTGATTCCGGAACAGAAAATGCACAGTAGATTCTGAATCCCGTAAGAATGGGCCCTTTTTTATTTTACAGCAAGAGGACCATGTTTTTCATATTAGCCAGTTGGGTTCAACATATGCAAGGTGCAGCAGATTCGATGTCTGCAGCAGGATGAGGGGTGAAAAACAGCACATACATGCCTTTGATGGCCAGGAGGTTAATCTCCGCACACACTCAAACGCCTCTCTATGGGCTGATTCCTGCAACCCTGGTAAAACTCCCATTAACATAGAGGTTGCTGATGACACTGTATCCAGTGTACAGCACGGAGGACCTGGAATTAATCAGAGGGGGATAAAAGATTGTCCTGTGTGTTATCGCGCACTGCTTGTCCTTGACTAGACTTTCTGTTCTCTGTGATTGCCTTGTGTTTTCATCAGGCCACTTTTTTTTTTTTTTTTTTATCACAGTAATTCAGTCGCATTCTCCCTGTATGGTCAGCAACTATCAGCACCTCAGTGGTGCACAGCAAATTACATCCAAGTCCTCTAGAGTTTGGCTTTTGCTATGTTTTGCTTTTATCTCCAATATTGTTAACTCAGTCTTGGGAATGTGTGTGGAAATGCGAGGAAAGGTGCGTTCAGTCTTGTGCTTCTTTAAACAATCTCACACATTAGTGAATGTGTAGGAAAACGTAATTATTTTGTGTGTGTTTTTTTTTTAACAAGTCTGCATCTAGCAGTTAACAGAAAAGTTCAGCATCATACCAAAGTAAAAAATGTTTTTGAGAGGATGAGCTTTTCTAGAGTGACTCAGTCACATCCTATTAATGTGGAGGAGGGAGACACTGAATCCATTTAACCACAGTCAATAAAAAGTGACTATAGTGACTGAAATAGTCACTACATAAACTTATTTTGTCATGACCAAGGACATGGCTGTTGGTAAACTGTAATAATCGGACGAAGGCCCGCTATTTCTCATGAAATGAAGCAGCTTCCTCCTTGAACCCCTTGTCATCTCCCCCATTCTCTTGCTCGCTTATTTGCCAGCCCTCGTTTATCTCGACAATCCAATAATTTATACTTAGAAGCGACTGGGCCAAGGGAAGCAGCGGAGGGTGAGCCAAAAGAGCTAGCGATAGTGGCTAATTAGCTACAGCTGCTGATGGGACTGCTCCTTGCCGGCTGCCAGAGGAGCCTTGACAAAATTGTTATCAAATGCAATCAGAAAAGACGAGCCGTTTTCCACCGCATTAAGATCCCGGGCAAATCGGAGATAGTGGATGGGAGAGGGATAGGATGACAAAAGGGTGTTCTGTGAGGAGATAGTTGTGCATAGGTTTGCGTGAGTGAGCGGCTGCTCAGGAAACAGGCTCATGAAATGAGGCATGGAGACAGAGGGAGGCACATGGGACCTATCTGTGTGAGCATACACACACACACACACACACATATATATACGTGTACATGTATAATGTTAGTAGGTGTGCCATGTCATACTCAATAAGGCTGCAGTAGGGCAGCGACAAGCACCCAGGACAACACTTTTCATCTTAGCATCCTCGCACTGTAGCTCCACAGTGTGCCTCGCCATGTTTGCATCACGTCTCAGTGTTACTGCAGCAGATGGAGCGTCATTCCATCTGCAACATGTGTGTGGGCTGAGTGCCTCGTACAATGCTGCAGCCCAGTCTAGTTAACGCTGCGGTCTAGCCATCCGACAATTTCTGCCGCTCAGTAGGTAAGGAAACCTGTTGCTCCACTAAAAGTAGAGCCGTCACTGTTTCAAGCAATGAAAAATATATATTTTAAGTCCACGTGCGTGGGACATTTAACGTCGGTACGTTTTGTCCTGTGAGATGCCTGTAATGAGGTGTTGTGGAGGAAGAGGTCCACTGACCTGTCTGCTGTGATGACAGCAAGGCTTCCTCCTCTTCAGACCGGGCTCTAAATAAAGTCTTTGCATCCAGAGACAGAGGCAGTGAAGTGAACTACACAGTGCAGTATCACAGATAGTGGCACAAACAGCATGTTGCAACAGGATGATGTGCTCCGAGGTATAACGAGGTAACGCTTCACGTGACAAAATCTATCAAGTAATTTATGCAGGCATGGACAGTAGGTGTTACTCTGCTCATTTGTGGCTTTTGTGGCTGTATTTTATGTTAACTGCGGTCAAATGAATTCAGCTCGCTCTCGCCTGCAAACTCAGTTATGCTAATATCAAACTCAGGCTTTTTGTTACAGCAGAGATCATACTCAAGGGCGATTTTCAGGAATCCGTGCATGTTTGCGTGCGGGGGCTTGTGTGGGTGTGCATGTATATGCATGATATCGGTGTGTGTCTGGGTATCTCACCCAGGTGTTTACCCTGGCGTTAGGTCTTGGTCGAGGAAGGCTTGCGAAGGCCAGCCTGCTGGCAGCAGCTGGAGAGTGTCAGCAGATGTGAATTGTCAAGCGTTCTGTTTGGTTCATTAGCTGCTCTTCCACTTGCACCAAACACAGCTGTTGCCTGGCCCACAGAGCAAAGGGGAGTGTGTGTGTGTGTGTGTGTGTGTGTGTGTGTGTGTGTGTGTCCCGTTTTTATGCGTGTTGTTGTACATGTGCATTTCAAGTCTGTCTACATAGACGAACCAGTTCAGGGCAGTGACTCATGTCCTCTCTTTTCAGTCACCTCAGCGTGGAGTTGGAGCCTGTCTTCCTGTCTTTATATTGCTTCAGTATTTCACTGCCAACTGTTTGCTGGTTCTGCCAGCAAACCAGCCAGAGTATAGGTTGAGAGGTTTTTTTTTTTTTCCTCCATGTTTCCATGTTATGGAAAACTTCTGCAACTCAACAGTGTGTTTGCAGCGTGATCTTCACTGCAAGTTACATGAGCGAAGAACATAGAGAACAAAGGCGACGCTATTCATGTATTTTTCACAGGATGTTATTTGCAAAGAATTATCCACAGAAATATGAAGCATCAAAGCCATTGCATTGTGCACATATATAGACCAAAAAGGAGTGACGTTAGTGAAGACATCAGTACAGTGTAATGTCGTGATTCATACTTTTATTCGGTGGGAAACTCATTTCCTGGCATTTATTTGAAGCTACTGTTACATGTCACACAAAGCTGCAGTGGATTTAGTGTGGTCTGACCCCATCACCAGACCGAGCATTGATCAACAACAGGCTCAATCAATAAAAACACAGACTCTGAAAAAAACTTTCCTTTTTCTGTTTTGTTCCAAAAATCTGTGCTCGACACAGCTGCAATATTACATATCTGCTCCAGAGGTTGAGCTCTATATACTGTGGTACCTACACTGCATCCATTTTTAGCACAGGCAACTTGGTGGTAATTAAAAGCACTGTAATGCTCTACCCACACAAAACTATTATTACTCTTGTCATTTTTTTCTGATGTTGTTTACTCATGACATATCCGACCATTGTTCTGGCTGGCCAGGGCTCGGTTTAGTACAATATGCATGCAGATTGCTGTACCCTCTGAATAAATATTTATTCAGAGCCAAGGTCTGTTGTAATTAACAGGAAGGCGGCTGGAGGAATTCTATTATCCTCCTCCCTGGAGTCACCAGCAGCTCTGCAAGTCTCAGGTCAGCTGGTCCGGTTGCAGAGATGTCTCGTTCACACATGTCTACACAGTGTGTGTAATTTGCGCTCACAAGTATGTGTGTATCTACACGCATATGTGTGTGTGCGTGTGCGTGTGGGAATTTTGGCAGAAACCAGATACAAAGCAAATCAGTCAACAAATGTTACAACTCCATTAGGCTGGCATTTTCTCTGCCAGGAGTCTAATTGGATGGCAAACTGTTGTTGCTTTTAGTAGATAATGTTGGAGATATAAAATCAATTATAAACATTAAGTGTCACAATATTTGTATGTATAATGCAGATAAATTCAGTCTGCGCAGTAAACACGTTGAATCTCAGTAACTGTCACTGCTGCATCTGGTCGTCATTGCACTGATGAAAGCAAATAGCAATGTGTTATTCCCAAAAGATTGCAATGCTTTTTTAGCACATTGGCCCCAGTGCCATGTTACAATGCATGCGAGCACTTCTTACATAAAAATAAATACCAAAGCAAGTACGTGACTCTGCTAAGTTTGAGAACTGAGAAAGAAGGAAGCAAAGGGAAAGAGAGAGCACTGGGGTAGTGCCTGGCTGGTAGTCTATAGCAGTAGGTTTCTCAGTGCTGTGGATGACGAGCAGAAAGCCCCCCTCGCCAATGTTTTAGTGAAATCCCTCCAGCCTAATTAGGTGAAAAAGCACAAGATGTTTATGAAGCATTCTAGGCAGCCAATGACAGCCACTAAAGAGCCATCGACTGCAAAAGCGGCGACAGGGTGGATCGACGTGCCCACAGAAGAATATGCCATGAGGGTATTTACCCCGAACCTGCGGAGCTTGCACAGATGACATCTTAATAAGCTGAGCACCATGATGCATTTCCTAACCGAGCCGGGCGGTCTCTGCGGAGGACTGTGCACCAGTGCCCACATCTAATTGGGTTTTCCCTTCCACCAGCATCATCGTAGCGTTACATTATTGTTGTATAAAGTTATATCCTTATCCCCAACTACTGTACTGAGGATTGTCCAGCCATGACACCTCACTTTTTTCTTTTTTTCCTCTCGACTTCATGTGTTTCTTTTGTGTTACTTTTCTGTCAGTTTGGATGACATCACCTACCAAGAGAGAAGCTAAAGTTCAAAATACTGTTTTTGGCTAGTTACATACCACTTATGCATCGTGTCTTTAATTTGGCATTGGTTCCATCATTATCTTGTTTTTATAGAAAGGGACTGGGACTGCATTTTTACTGATTATTCTATCATTCTGTAAATCCCAGAGATATTTACATTATACAAACATGGGAATTCTTTCTGAAGCTCTTGTTTGACCTTTAATGAAACGACACTGCAAACATCCTCTGGACTATGCCTGATACATAAAAAACCAAAAGGGATTGTTTGTGATGAATTTTCTAGTGCACTAGAATGCCATGCACCTCCAGTGCTGATTCTCTGTACACAGTGCACTGATTGCTGTGGACTTGAAGTCAAGCAGGGGTGGGCTTTGCTCCATTTTACTCGCAAACAGAAACGTTGCAACAAGTGGTCAAGGGCTGCTAATTGAAAATTCTTGTTCTGCACTGAGGATCGAGGCTCCCCATTCCTTCGCTTACCACCTGAGTGGGAGCCAGTGCGACTTTAACAAAAGGCGTTTTGCAACAAAAGAAGCTGGTTAGTATGAGGGACCAGAACAATGCCTGTTATTGAATGCATATGTACAGTATATATTTGAAGGACAGTCCCTTCCCACAAGAAGAAATTATGTCTCACTTTCTTAAAACATTAGGTGGACTGAGCCTTTCATGGAGAGGGTCTACATTGGTGCCACCAGGCGGCATTCAAGTGTTCCGGACACGTGCCAGCGCTGGCGCTGCTGCCAGTGTCTCTCACCCAGTGAGCCACAATGAGGAGGAACGCAGCTTTGATGTTTTTATTCACACAGCTTTTGTTTACATGCTTAGTGTTTTCTGGCTGTGCACATTGCATGTCAAAAGACACTGCTGCGACAGCCTGCATCAAACACAGCCGAGGTCAGAGGGAGAGACTGCCAAGCCATATATATATATAAAAAATGAAATAAGAAAGGAAGTTATTATATTATCTGTCTTCTATCAGGGTAAGCAGCACAATGGTATTCTTCCAGCCTTTGCCACAAATTGCCCACCTTCGGCGTGGGAGCGGTGTGGGAGTTGGATCTCTGGAGGCCTGATGGTTTAGGCAGAGCGGAGGAACCATGTTCACCCTGCATGAGCTGCCAGTGAATCCGTTAATTAAGCATGCTAATGGTTGTAATTGTAGCTGGTGGTGAACCCAGCTGCTGAGGTAAATGCTAGGTTTAGCCCACTGGTTGTCAGGGTTCAAAGGGGAATGTGTCTATGTGTGAGTGTGTGCGTGTGCATTATGCGCAAGCACGAATATATATATAAATTTTTATGCATGAGTGAAGAAGGAAGCAGACAGAGAGAGAGTGTACCTGGCTGCAGAGTGGAGAGGAAGTGAGAGGTGAGCAATAGGCAGCATAGGTTAAGGGAGGGAGAAAGATTTTTTTTTTTTTTAACCTCATGTCTTTCCATCTTGCTCCCTGCATCACGCATCATTTCTGCAGCCGCTGCCAGCAAAACATCCAATAGCTTTTTGCCCCCTGCCCAGGGATTAGGATGCCGAGACCGGGCTAATGTCGGGCTAATGCTGATCTCACCCAAGTTGGCAGCAAGTGTGGCAGTGGCAGCTTCACACACAGGTGTGGAGGTAATCTTCACCCTCTGTCAGCGCGTTTTTTTTCCAATTGTCCAGCTGTATCGCTGTTCTCGTTTTCATTTGTTTCACTTGGTATGCTCGAGGGCAACAGCAGGTTGTAAACAAATGAAGTAATTAATTAATTTCCTGAAGAGTTCAAGTTGAAAAACACTTGGAGTTACTATGTATGTTCAGTGTTTTCTTTATCTTTGACATTTAGTCTGTTGGAAGATATACACAAAAGGAGAACACTTGTCTCTTGATAGAAGACTCCTCTTTCATACAGTATTCACAAAGAGTATAAAAGGGCCATTTCAGGGGACAGAGAGGGTATGAATCAGACTGGGAAAAAAAAAACAAAAAACAGTTGCATTTCTTCTGAAGTATGAATTGCATGTGAGCCTTGGTACGTCTCCAGGAGATTTAATGTTAAAATGTGTCAGAAAATAAGATTATGTAGTTCACAAAACATGATTTTATGTAATCCAGGCATGTTTTGTTGGAAGTTATGGCACATTTACCAAGGTGGTCTTTGCAACACAACCTCAAACCTGAGTGGCTGAAAAAGTTCTGATTTCTGATGACTCCCAAAATGACATGGAGGATAAAACGGTTCCCAGAATGACATATACGGCAGCGGTAGGCGTACCGGACCTTCGTCGCTATGGTCAACATTGTGAAACAGTCGTAGTTTGGTTGCATTTAGGCACCAAAGCTACTTGATTAGGTTTAGGACTATATCATAGTTAAAAACATCATTATTACATATATTATGCGACTTATGTACGTTTGTAAGTTAAATGGAGTCAAACTTGATTTTGAGTCACACATGATACAAACAGTTTCCTCCTGGGTAAAAATCCCATGTTTTTTAACTGATCCAACCACCCCAACTCCTCCATATACACACTTTCTTGCTCTTTATGATACATAGCCGGACTTCTTCCTTTGCTCCGATCATAATTACTACGTCCACGAGAGGTTGCAGTGTAACAATAAACATAAAGTAAATATGATGCCTAATGATCTAGAATTACTGCCCCGGATACTATAAGCTGCCTTACTAGCTGAAATTCCAACCGGGAATTAAACCGGGGCTGTGGCACAGCAAGTGATGCGATTTCTGCCATTTCTGCAGCTGAACACATTCAAATCAGCAACAAAACTCCCGCTGTGCTGTGAGATCACTTGACGGAAGTGGCAGTGACTGGTTTAGCCCATAGTCTGTATGGCTTTTAGCATCTAACAGCAAAGTAAATTGTGCTAGCCACTTGCTTTGTTGTCGTTAGTGTTTCAGCTTTAAATCCACTGCAAAAGGGCTAAAACCTTGCACAAATTGTTCTGACCCCTAAGCAAATCTGTTACATCTCTCAGACTGTAATTAATACCATCAAAAAATGGTAGACATTTTCTTGTTCTTTTTTAAAATTGTACCAAAAGTGATGTCGCTCCAGACAGCATGTTCTTGTTTACAGCCAGAGATGAGAGGGGAAATCAGTGTGAGCCCTGCTGTCGTGTCGCTGCTGCTCGCACTTTGATCAACGAGTTAGTAGATGTATGATAATTCACCGTGGCTGTATCAAACGCATACTAAGCAAAGTGGTGGTCATCAGGACGCCAGGCGCTGCAACGTTTTGTAAACCTCCTGTGATCACTGCAAGGAGCCGGGCCTAATAGTCTCTGTCAGAACTCTTTCTTGTACTTAAGATGAACTGCAAATCATCTGCAGTCTCAGGAGAGGCTCAGAGTATTTCACGCAATTCAGCTATTTTACGACATGATGATGACTGACATGGACTGTGGTGTTGTTTTGCTTTGAGAAAACATATGACACAAACATATCACACCGTTAAAGCTGCTCGGGCATTGCTGTGCTCATCCCTGTGCCTGCCGATACTCTGCTTGTAGTTTTTGGAAGTGTAGGTGATGCATAATAGAGGCTCCCTCTGTGCCCTAGCTCACTGGAGTTGGATACGTGTATCACCTAAATGCTTGAATTGAAATGTAAATGTGCCCTGTTGCATCTCATCGAAATCCATTCTCCTATTCTTACAGCCGCGCCGTCCTGTCCAGCACGCTGCGCACATGCAAAAACAGCAAATAATGGAATGAGTTGCGGGGTAGTAAATGCTTTCTTTTGTTGCTGGAAGCTGTGCATTGTGTGGTGCATAAACCTGTCACAGAGCCGTTGCATGTGGACACCTGCGGGGAATTAGACACTGATGTTATAGATAACCTCAGTTCAAGTCAATAAGCAATTTTACGTTGCTCGTCCGTTAATCACAGAGGAGTGAACGGGCTGTGTGTTCAGCAGGGACGGACTAGACTGTGTGTCGTGCGGGTCTGTGTGCGCAAGGTAAGAGAGACAGACATAATCTAGCACGCACAGATAGACAGATAGAGGGAGAGCGAGCTGGAGCTCACCAACACACACACACACACACACACACACACACACACACACACACAGCGTGTCCTTCCTCTGTCCTGTTGTCTAACTGGCCTGTTAGACCCTAATCCTTTTTATCTGTCTGCGCCGTGTTTGCGAGCCTTTGTGTTTGCTCTGGCATACGTGTGTGTGTGTGTGTGTCTGCACGTGTGCGACCGAGCGGCCGCGTGCGTTCGCGTGTGGCTGCTCGCGATGAAGATGTCAGTGGGAGCTGATTAGCCGCCTGTTACCTTCTCTCCCAGGAGACGGGGTCTTGCCACGGGCAGAGAGTGACAGATGCAGACCCATATCATTACTGTGGGAGAGAACTCGGGGTGAAACATCTTCTGTCCAAAAGATTTTTCTAGAGATGCTTGTTTAATTCACTGTTTGTGTTTTTCTTCTTGTGTGTGAGCGTGTCTGTGCGTGTTTATGTCTTTCTTAATACATACGGTTGTGTATGTGTTTTTGTGATATGGTATAAAATGGCTACAGGGACTGTTGCCGGATTCACAAATATTCGAAGAAACATCGGGCAAGTGTGTAGAAGCAGACGTGCAAAATATCAATGTGAACTTGTGACCTTGACAGCGCTATAAACTGAAGGTGGTTTATGCACTGGAGAGTCTCAAAGGTACTTAGACCGCTGCAGAGAGCCTGAGGACACAGCAACAGTATGAGATCAGAATCTGTGTTCTTGGCTTTGGGATAGCTTCTGATATTGAGCTTGGAATTACTTTCATGTAATCCATTCACTCTCATAGCTGATTCCTGGAGGAACCACATTCTGATGATTACTCTGGTAATCTCTTCCAAAGGCTTCGGTCTGTAGATCAGTCAGCAGCGTACAGTGGTTGGACATTTCTCAACGGTGTCGAGGAAATAGATGATGACAACACCTGTAAAAAGGTTCATCCTTTTCGAATGACTTCACCAGCTGTTTCTCAGGCCCCGGCGATTTTATCATTCCTAAAAGCTGCTGTGAAGATTTCATGATATTGATATAACAATAAAGGAGCAATTTAAATCATTTTACCTTAAAGGTGCTGGGGTGAGGAGCTCTAAATAACACCATATTAACATTGTGTGCTTGAGGAGGACCGTGACTGCAAATCATCCAAAACCCAGCCACGGCCGAGCCTTCATTTTCCTGATGTATGCTCTGTCTCGAGGGCACGAGACGGACACAGTAAGACAAGGAAAAAATGTTTGCACGTCACCCTTCTGACCCCTCAGGACACCTCGCTGCCGCCAACTCGCAAAGCCAGCCATTCCCCGGCGGCGTGTTTCGAATCAGCGCGAAAGAGCAAAATGTGGGAGAGAGGAAGCTTCCCCGTTGCTAGTGCATCCTTTTGACATCGATCTGTGCTATTACTCCTTTTGACACCTGGTTCCATGTGAGTAGATGGCCTACAGGCGGGACAACTAAGACAAGGAACAGGGGCAGCAGATACAAATGGCCCCCCTCAGGCCATTCCTTTCATTCTGTAGGAGAGCGGGGGGAGGGGGAAGAGGACAGGTTACATTTTTGCACCAACACACCATGTGGAGGCACTCCAGTAGAGGTGGTCACAGAGTCCTGAATAAAGGCGCTGAGATGTGTTCATGGACCTCAGGTACAGAGAGAATGGTGGTTAAACTACGGGCTCTGCCTACACAGAAATTCAGTGATTACAGGGCTACATCTCTTTCTTTATTGGGCGTTCTTAGCAGCTTGTTCACTTCTCTTAGTGTAGCAGCTCAGTAATAGCATTAGCACATAGCCCACTCGCAGCACATTGCCCTCCATGTGACAACATAAACTAGCTGCTCAAAAAGTTGACTATGTCCTTTTGACTATGGAAGAAAACAGCACGGCAACAGGTTGCATGAGGGCCCATTAGTGGAGAAATCCTTGCCTCGGAAATGGAGGATTTCTTTCTGTTTGTGAGTGTGCACGCGCGCCTGTGTCTTTTTTTTTATGGTTATTTACAGTGGCATGCTATACTGCTAAGAGGTATTATTGATAAGGTTAAGATATCCAGGTTCTTTTGTCGAGAGCCGGGTTTTCTCCCTACAAGCCCAGCGAACGTCATTAGCTGCAGACGGAGAGTAACCAGCGCTGAAAGCCTGAGTGCAGCTGAACCTGTGCAACAAGCGCAGGTGGCAGCAATAAGAGTAGTGGGCTTTCAAGTGCTCACGATGGCTGGGCTATCATCATGTCACCTCTGTGCCTTGAAAAAAAAAAAAAGAAAAGAAAGAAGGCCTGAATGGGCAACGGGCTTTTTCTCTCCACCCACGAACGGTCATTTGCAGAGTGGCTGTGCTTTTAAACCAGATGTGGCTGCCTTGTCTTTCTTGTGGCCTTGGTGGAAGCACAGAGGCTCTCTGTATAGGTAAAATATTTATCCTGCAATTTGCTTTCCATGCTTCGTTTTCATATTCATTTGCCAGCTTGTGTAACTCTTTTAAAATAACACCGTTCGGAATGTGTGTGAATCTCAGGTGTTCTTGTGCTGAAAACACTCCACGCAGCTCTACAGTCCAGCGAGGGAGGATGAGGAGAATGTGCGAGTGGGAGTGAGGAGAATTTGTGTTTTTTGCTATTTGCAATCCTGAATGTGATGATTGGGCAAGGGCACCCTGCAAATGAATAAACAAAAATGTTAACCTGATGCAGTGCAGCAGGGGAGATGATTCCACTCACTATAGCAACTTAAACTTCCTTTCTGCTTATTTCTGGCTTACGAAATAATTTATAAGGGACACCAGCACTTGAATCATAAAAGTATGCCCCATCCATACCCGACCTCCAACTGATATTAAAAAAAAAAAAAAAAAAATCCATTACCTCAGAGCTTGCTGACGGTGCATTATTGCCGATCAAAGTTGATTACGGTGAGACAAAAGCTTTCATTGTACTGAGTCGTAAGCCCACTCAGGAGGCTTTATGATGACCATTAGTTGATATGTCAATTAAGCGTTCATTAGAGCACTCTGATCCCTTTTGAGGCTGCCCTCTATCTGTACGTGAGGAACCTGATGGTAATTTCCCCTCACTGTTAGCCTGTCAGATGAAGTATGTGGCAGGTAGTCTAATTCTGATCACTGTCGCGCCGTCCATTAGTGACGTGTAAACAGATACACTACGGTGGGACGACTACAGTAATCGCTAGCCTTTATGTTGACCTTTATGTGAGCAGCGTGCGGCCTGCTATTCTCGGGCCCATCTGGTGTTTTTCCGCCGTGTGCGCGGCAGGGAAGTAACTGCATGAAAGCGACTGAGTGTCCTCAGAGCACATCTTTGGTGGTGAACTACAGTGTAGACTCATAGACAGGGGTCCAAATGTCTTAAAAATGCATGAGGATGAGGAGAGAAGAGGATTTTCTGTGGATAGCAAGGATGAATGATTCAGAGAAAGACGGGGGCGTTTTTAATCTGGTGTGTCGCCACTTAAATCCCAGTCACTTAATTTAACCTCCTTTTGTTTAATTAACCTCAGATTTCAGAGCTAATTAGGTTCAGGTATTAAAGACAGATTATTTTTTCTCACTCTAGCTGCTGGCAGAAGTGTGGATGTGGTCTCGCGTTGCCCCAGATGAGATCTGATCTGGCGTCAGATTGAGCCTTTAGGGAAGATGGGATCCGGTGACGAGGAGTGAGCATGACCGCGCGCGTGCATGTGTGTAGGCGCGTGTGCGTGTGGAGAAAGAGAGTTCGGGTGTGGGGGGTTCGAGTGTTGTGACAGTCCCATCATGCTGAAATGCCATGGTTTTTGTGCATTCAGTAGCATTTATTATACCTTGAGATCTGCTAAACAATGAACATTATCACACGGCAGAACAATGGTGAGCCAAATAGAACAAAAGCTTATTTTTCATGTGCAGAAAAACTCATTAAAACACTGAAAAGGATCAAGGCTTTCTATTCTGTTTCTTTTCTTTTTGACTTTGTACATGAGGATTCGTGTAAAGGGAGTTTCTAATTGAATTTGACAATGTGTGTTTCCTTTTGTGCGACCACACACACCCACAGATACACAAACACAAACTCGATTCTTCTGCTTTTTCTCCAAATAAATTGCATCTTGTTTTTGGTCTCGAGGGCCTGATCTCATAATGGATGTCCACAAACATCATGCGCCGCAGTGAGCACGGGACCTCTCTGCTTTTTACTGAAACATGAACATTGAAATGCACGTCAGAGCTGTTGTCAGCGTTTTGAACAAGGCCGTACAGCAGGACAGCGGTTCTGCGCTGAGGGCGGATTGGCACCAGTATGTACTGCTCAGTGACAGAACAGCCACAAGGAGCGTCCCCTGTTCACCCAATCACCGAAGCTGTCACGCCGTGCCTCATTAGCCTGATGGGAGATCCATGGCTAACGGCCCCCACACCAACCTCCGGTGGCCCACAAATCAATGTACGCGCAGCAGGGTGTGGGAGGGAGGGGCGACAGGAGCATCCATCCTACCTCTTGGTCCACAATACTTGGGGTTAATTATTGAGGCGGTGATTGCAAATGGCCAGGCCACTTGTGCGAATAGAGCGTAAACAAAAGCAAATTGGAAACAGGTATTACACAGCTTCCATATTAGGCCTCCCGGAGAGCTTCGTCTGATTACAACAATCACCGCATGTGTCTCTGGGCAAGATAAGTGAGGCGCATGAAGTGGTTTTAAAGTACAGGCCTGCACATCTATCCCTCCATCCACCTATCCGTCCATCGCTCCTGCTTTATCCTCTACTGCCACTTATCCACATTTGAAATTACAAAAGCCTCTCTTGTGGCTGGCTTATCACCCATGTAATGACAAAGTTCAAATGTGAGTCCCTACGCGCGGCTCAGAAAGCTATCGAAATCCTCTCCGAAAGGTGCTGGTGGCCACACCAACTACTGTCGATTTACAAAGGACCTGGTGTCTAAACGGATTGAGATTTTGTGGCTGTAGATTGAAAATGAGTTCAGCACCCTTGCGAATGAGAGCTCAATCCATTTTACAACATGCCTTTTTGAGAGGACGGACTGGTATTGTTATTTTTTGAGTCACAGAGCATTGAGTTCCAGCATCTTCAGTTAGCTCAACAGCCTCTAAAGGCGTCCTTGTTAGGCACCTTTGTCTATATGGCTGTGCCATTTATCAAATGTGGTTGCTATTGATTTCCTCTTTTGTGCACACAGCTAAGAGTTACAGGGGGGAGCACAAAGCATCACAATCAAGTCCAATTAAAAGAAAAGGCTTGCAAAAAAAAGTTCTACAGAGGTACTTATGAGTTAAATGAGGGGAATATTTTGCACCTATCTGCCCTACATAATGTAGTGGAATACAGATGGATGCAATGTCAGTGTCTCACTTTTAAGCCACATTAATCTACACTCAGATGTTTAAACATTCAAAAGGAATCGAAGGCACTTTCACAGAATTGCCAAATCTTTCGCCGCTTTGGTTCCTGCTTGGAAAAAAGGCCAGCATCATATGTCTGTGTGTATCAGTACTCAAAGCTGAGGGAAAATGCCAAAGTCTGTAAATCATTTAGTATGTAGCTTGGCGCAGGTTACTTTTTCTTGAAAGGGACTTTTTTTATTTCTCTGACTTCGCTTCCTCTCATCACAGCAGTACCTACTATTTCCCACATGCACATAGGGGCCTCGAAAATTCTCTTAAACCCGCACGAAGAAAAGAGATCGATGCATATTTTTGATCGAAGGTGTTTATATTTTCATGTACTTTACTTTCAAGCCCCACACCGCAAATAGAAAAGTGCATCCACACACACACTCCCACACACATCCACCCCTTCATCTCCCTTACAGCCTGAACCCTTGAATAAATAAATCATTGGACTTGTCAAAGCTTTGCAGTTATCTTTGCAACTGAAGAATATTTAGCATTAGGTGATTCTCACTGTAGCATACCGCTGTGGTATTGATGTTTCTTAGTCTGCCTCTCTGAGTCAAAAGCACAAAACAGCACATGCACGCACACACACCTCACAAACTCAACACAGCAGAACAACAACAGCAACACAATGAAGGGCCTCTCATCCAGGGCCTCAGTATAATTAACTGGAGAGGCTGAGTTGAGGGATTATTCCAGGAGGGGCGGTGAATTAAAGCTCAGCTAATGAGTTGAAGTTTCTTAATTTGTTCTCCCCCGTAATTCCAGAATGGATTAGCAGTAGCTTTAGTCGCCTCTTCCCACCGATTAGCATGGCTTGCTCGGTTTAGCATTTAACGGCAGGGAGGAGAGAGGAGAGGGGAGCAGTAGGGATGGTTACACAGCTTATGAGTCAACTTGTTCAGTGGTAAATGCGCATCAGCGTTTAGCAGATAAAGGCATTCAGCTACTCGGGAGTCAGAGACAATGAAATAGTGTCCATTGTCCGAATTAAACCAGTGTGATAAGGGTTAAGAGAAAGTTTTAAATATGTTTTGCTAAGGTGTTCCATTTTCAACAGAATCTACGTATTTATTGTGCTGAGACTGATTTAGAAATAACTTTATTTGCGTTGTAGTTTGTTGGCTGACTGGAAAACACTTGTGTTTCAAATTTCATGGGGTTTCACAGAATATTTCACAGAATATTCTCCCTATTTCTACTGTATCTATACTGTATCTCTATTTTCTCTCCCCACCTCCCAGTCTGTCTCCTCAGCAGCACCAGGATAGTGGACTTAAGACTGTCAATTAGGGTTAAAAGGCTCCGAGGGTGGTGGAGAGCAGCCGAGCATGACGTCTGGACCTGGCACAGCACCTGATGCCTAATAATGAAAATTGACAGGGCTTGTTTTTAATTCTCCTGCTACTCGGGGCCATATTGCTCGGGAGCACAATACAGCCGGAGGCTGGAAAGCCACACCTTCAGGCAGGTTTCCCCATTAGCCTTCTGCTCCCTCGAATGCATGCTGGAGTGCAAGTGTGTCAATAACACACAAACCTTGAGTGCCAGTCAAAGCCAGCTAATGAAAAATACCCCACTCTGTCTTGGATGAAAGCAGCACAAGTGCAGCATTATGTTATTCTTTCCTCCACTAAAATGAAGTGGACTCTGAGAATAGAATAATGTGTGATCCTGCATCCACTTCCTATAGTAAATTAACACTCACCTTGTACTGTATGTGCTGCTCCTATTCAAACGATGCAGAAACATCTAACCAAAGCTTTAAAGGATTAGCAGTGTTATCCTTGACAGCCAGGGAACGTGGCTTGCACAGTGCCTCTGACGGGTGCAACATACTTCCAATGCTTGGATCCGGGAGACTAACAACAAACAGCCTGAGAGATAATATGTGTAGACTGCTGAGTGATTCTGTTTGGTTTTTACAGACCTGAAAGAAACATATATTCCTTCCATCATCACTAAGACCCTGCTAATAATATCTATGTATATTATCATGGGTAAGAAATTCACTGGACTTTTGATGTCTCCTTGTTTTTCTTTAGGTGGTCGTACCCAACCATTTATTTGCTGTGATGTCAAAAAGAAAATAAACTGTTAACAATAAGCAGACACAAAGTTATAGAATAATGATGGCATGGAAGCATGAAGATTTTGATTGATGACGTGGTTGAATTTAAGCTTAAGCTTCAGCTTTTTGTTCCACCATTTGGGAACAAAATGTGACTGGGTGATAAAATGAAAAACCTTGCGAGGCTGCCGGCAGTATTTTGGCTCCCACACTGTCAAAACATCCAATAAAGTAGGTGAGAAGGTCCTGTAGCCAATTAGGGAGCAGTAAAAGCCCAGGAGAGGTTTTATTGTGAAACAGCTTCACAGCCACGTCCTCAGATTATTTTTAGCCTCTGCCCCAGAGCACAGGCTTGTGAAAGGTGTGTGAATATGCCCTTGCCTGGGAAATGTCACGCCCGCACCGCAACATCAAGCGTTGAATTCAGTCCTAGCTTAAGGTATAAAGTCAAAACCATTCTCGGTCTACAGCTGAACATGTGCACTCTCATTAGGATCTCTTGTACGTGTAGTGGCGGAAAAAAGAAAGGAAATGCACAGATTCTAAAGCCTGCGGCTGACAAATTAGTGGGTAGATGCGCCGCTGTAAGCATGAGCAGACTGTCTGACCGATTAGAGTGACGTAGGCATCTCATTGGTGGACAGCTTTCATCAGGGAACTCAAATGCCATGGCGACAGCCACATGGCAGTGGGCGGGCTTGTGACTTACTGTCATATTTGCACGCACTCGTATCGCTTATGCAGGCTCATGTGCTGATATTGCTTTGGTTTGTGATAGCTTGCTGTTGTTTCATCATGCATGGATACTTCATGTGAGTGACTGCTAGTGGAGAGGTGTCACGTTAAAATGTGAGGGTGTCAGTGCTTCTCTAATTAGCTGTTTGTTAATTTCTGAGTTTTATCATGTGCAGGGCACGAAAAGATTATGAGACGAAGAAATCTACTGCAACGTAAACTGTGTGCTGTCACAGATGAAGAGGGAGTTAGAATCTGTGTGAACTGTGTCTTGGTTTGCATGGTTGGACGATAAGGAAGTGAGATGGAAATGCACACGTGTGCAAGTGAGTGAGAGCGAAAGAGAGACCTCTGTTCGTGGTATTAAACGGAGGGACCCATTCTTTAGCCGGAAGCTCTGAGCACCGCTGACCTCTGCTGTGACCACAGTCATGTTGACTGCAGCTGCATTTCACACATACTCCCCCAGGCCTGATGTGTCCACTATCCTTCAGAGAGGAGACCAGACTATAGAAAGACTTATAGAGTGCACTAAAACAACACCACTGAGTGGTGTATCATTCACAAACGAAGGCACAAACTCGCAGAGCCTGCCTTTCACAGACACTTTTTTTTCCATCTCAGCTTTTTAACACACCTATCAAAGAAGGTATGAAACCCGAGCACACGCAGAGAAAAATTACAATATCCCTGTGCATCTTGGAATGCCATCCGTGTCACAGTTAACTGAGGTGGGATTTGCTCTGCCTTCGTGTTTGTCTTGTGTCAGATTTTTGTTTTTGACAGGAAACATTATGTGCTCACTTCAAGTTTATTTTGCCATCTTTAAGGCTAATTGATGAAGACACATACAAATCCAACCAAAGTGTTATCCTCATGTGTTGGCTGGACTTTTAGTTTTTGCCCAGTATTAATTTCTGTATAGTAATTAAGCCTTGGGTAATCATATTGTATAAGTATCCCTCATGGTCCAGCGCAAAGGTTTCCAGCTACTCATTTTATGTACATGTGCTTATGATGTAATGAATCTGGCACTTAATTTTATGCTAATCAAAGCCCCATTTTCCCAAGGTTACTCACAAAGTCATGTCTTTGTACTTTTTTGGGCATCAGACTGAGTTGAAGTTGCTATCAGGGGTATCCGAGGTAATTGCCATTGTTCAGTACAGTAAAACTGACCACAGGTGAGCCGATAATAGGGACAAAAGGCAATGTTCATTATGTTTCCAAGTCATGTCTTTTATGGAGTGGGTGGGATTTGACCGCCAGTCTCTATGGGAAGAAAGGTCTTCCACAGCTTCCATTATGCCGTTCCATAATTCATCAAACACGCTGAATTTTTCAAGAGGGGTCTGTCATCATCTCAGATTTTTATCGACAATAGGCTGCCTTGTAGTTCACTGATTGGTTTCCAGACAGGCTGAGCAGCAGATGAGAAATGAACATGAAAAGCTGCGCTAGGATACCTGTCAAATCTGTCAGTTCCCCAAACCTTGTGTGCGCATGACCCTCCTTATGATGAATTAATGATTAATCAGGATTTTTGGAAAAAGTCTCAGGGAATGATGGAAGAATAATGAGATTGTCTTTTGATCACTTTATGTTAACTCATGTCGGTAATTTGTGGTAAGTCCTCTGTATTCAGCTACTGAAATTCAGTGTAAGCTGCAAGCCCATTAAACCTCCTTCGAAATCTTCCACATCAACAAACCCACCGATGAATCCCTGATATCCAGGAAGATTTGAGTTACTCAGGCCGGCTCAGACGCCCGATCCTCACTGTGGACAAACCATTATTATGTCCATGATTGGACTCCCTGTGTGGGAATACCCTGCGCTCTCCTCTCTGACTGTGTGAGCCTAATGCTGTGTGGCAGGTCCGGCACTCCACTGCCTAAACACATCTGTCATGTTTTGTCATAGTGACACAGCAACCAGCCGACTCTCACCTCTGTGACAGGGTACACTATATCACACTGCGGATGCATCTCTGTGCATGAACATGCGCGAAAGAGACAGACAGCGGTGGAGCTGCGGTAGTGATGTAACTTAACACTGAGCTACGCCTGCACAGACAGCACAGGATGCAGAAGTGACAGAGAGCAAACGGAGAATTTGTGAGCAGGAGAGGCTGAGAGATGCACACATGGCTGAGCATGTATACAAATATACACTAACAAGCAAACACTTGCAGAAGTACGCCCCCGTATTGCATCATTTCCATTTCAAAACCCGCAGATGCACGCACAGCCTCCAAAGTTCAAATCTGGGGTATCCTGCTGGCCCAGTGGTCTGATCCATACCACCTACAGTAACTATACAGCTTCCTCAATCTGAATCCAAGCGGGGAGTTTTATTCTCGTCCCATGTTTCCTGTCACTCTGTATCGCTTTGTCTAATGAAAGCAAACCGGGCAAAAAGAAAAAAAAATATCATGTCTGACTTGTGCCCTACCTCACATTTGCTTCCATAGCACAACATTGCCACAGTGATATCTGAGAATCTATAAGATATACGAAAATAGAAAAAAAAACAACTTCCAGGCCTCCTCACCGCACTGAAGCTGCTCTTATTTAACACCCCCTGCAAGACTGCTCTCTTTGATTCACTTTTCTCTCAAGTTGCTCATCCAGTATTGATGACAACAGGAATTGATTAGATAAAACCTAGACAAGCGAAGCAAATCGGTGAAGTGTCTGTTGCCTTGCACAGCACGGTGTGTTCATCTGGGCGTCTGTGTACCCTTTAGCATCTAAAGTTCACAATTGACTTATGGCATTAAACAATAATGGAAGTGGGTGTCCGAGGAAAAGTTTCAAGATTTATGTTTGTGTTTTTTTTTTTTTTTTTAGGGTGAAAAATTCTGTCTTGCTCCTGCGTTACATAAGACTCACATTAGAACAATATCTGAAATGAAAATACACAACACCTTAGCTTTTCTCAGCTGGAAAAATCCAATTCTGACTCACACACACACACACACACACACACACACACACACACACAGACAAACCCAGAGTGTAAGTTGGAAAGCTACAAAAAAAAGCATCAAATAAAACAAGTGGGAATGAGTCTGTAAAGACTTAGCACGGTGGAGCTTCTTTAAGAGGAGCCATCCAGATATGGCCGGCAGCTTCTTTGTGGTCGAGGTTCCCTGCGGGGTCTTCAGCTGGATCGTGACTGGCAGTAACCCCATGGATTATTTTAGCATGGCTACAGTTCATATTGTATCTCTCTGGAGGCGAAGAAAAGTTATTAGTGCCTCTTGATATGAGCGTCACACGCGCACATCTCTTAGGAAAGTGCGCGTCCACATGCTCCTTAAGCTCTGCTAATTAGCCCATCGCAGTGTGGAGAACAGAAATGCTGATAAATAAAGATGTCTGAGAGGGCAGCGTGTATGTACTGAGTGCAGGGGTCACACTAGAAACCTCACGGCCAGAATCTGAGGTCTCAAATTAACAAGTTTCTGAAATTATGTCATTTTTTTAAAGTTTGTTTTTCTCCAATTTTTTTAGATGTAATTATAGTTATTGTTGTGTTATTATTCTACAGATTTATTCATTGTATTTTTTAATTTTACTTTACTTTACTTCATAACTCTGGTCTAAGCTCTGAAATCAAAGAATATCGCTAAATAAATATAATATATTTTATTTGGAAAGACAACAAAGAACAGGAGTATGTAGCAAACAAGACTGCAGCACTCTCATCGCCGTAAGAAATAAATCTGCATTTTGGAGAGACTGAGCTATTGTTTGTGCAGCATGCCAGTAGGCAAACACATTTAAGTCCCACAGGTACTGTGGCCCCCGTCTTTTGATAGTGGACTTAAAATAACCCATTTTAAGAGAGGAGGAGTTGTGATTTCGGAGGCGCTGTTCAAACTGCAGGGAACAATGTGCCTGAAGCCGAAAAAGTTGCCGGCGAAGGCTCTTTTGATCATTGCAACATGCATGAGGTCGTTTACTTATTGCACCGTAGCTCGTAGGCTGTCCGTTTTAATGCGAGCGTCAGTGTTTCTGAGAAATGCACGTGGATAGACATAATTCTCCACTGTCAACGCGAAGCACTTACAGTACAAAGACAACAAGCTAAGTTGAAACACTCCCAGTGGCCAGGCGGCGTGAATGACAGGGATGAAGGAATGAAAGCTGGTGTCACTCAAGATTTTCCTGCCTGTCATCAAAAATGTGGTGCCTGTCATCACATCGAGGAGACAACGGGGCACAGGTGGAGCTAAAAGCGGGAACGGCTACGGATGGAGTTAACTGTGACTGACAGGAAGAACAGAGCAATTACAGTACCTGCCAGCGGTTTAGAGTTCACTAGAGGTGAGGATAATTGTGGAGGCAACACGTATCTGTTCCTTTAAATATTTCCATTTCAATCGCTGCATGTTATTTTGTCAGATTTTCGTTAGCCACTGATATTCTCCCTGGCTCTCCATCTCAAGTAAAATGGTTAAATTATGCTCAACAGAAAACAGTGGTTCTCAGTCTGTGTTCAGATGCCTATTACTTCCCATCTAAGTCGCCCAGAAATTGCCTGATTTATCATATTCTCTCTTCTTTACAGCCAAGAATCAGTCAAATAGAAAGAGTATTCTAGCTTAGTTTTTTCTTCTTCCCAAAGTTTTCCCTCCAAAAAACATAAAGTGAGTCACTGAAGTCTTTTGATTGCAAAGTGTTATTCCCTAGGTGGGCTATTTTTATACCCTTTATATGCTGTGTGTGTAAAACGCTGAATGATGAATCTCAGGTACTTCCTGCACTGCGCTTCGTTAAGTTAAAAGAATCAAGAGGTCACGTTCAGAGCAACGGCACCTCCAAGTGTGCAGGCTCTCTAAACAGCCGGAGACAAACGTGGCCCCTCTCCAGGAACACAAGATGGCAGAGGCAGATGGCCAATTACATCCCATAATGCCTAATTGTAAATGATGAGGCAGGTGTCACATTAGGCCTACCTACAAATGAATGGGAATTCATAACACAGCTCCCGGGCGAAATATATTCTGTAATCTGTAAGAGAAGCCTGAGACAAAAGGGATGGCTGTGGATTCACACGTGCACAGACGGTTGCACGAAACGGACTGTTAGCGAAAAGCATGCAAGTTTTCAAATGGCCAGCGAAGAGCATCAGCTCCTGTTGAATGAAAGATGACGGGTAGCGCGCGCGCATGAGTTCACCGAGCTTCATTTCGCTCAGTGAAGAGGTGGCAGAAGTGTAAATATCACACCAAGAGCTGCTCAGAGCGATCCTCGGGAAGTACTGACCTCTGCACAGATGCGAACGAGGGAATGATTTCAGTCTGCAGTGACTGTCGAATTCCGCAGTAAGTCTCACATCACATTAGCCATAACAGCCCTATCAGACAGTGCTGCTTTGAGTTTGAACTTTATTTCCTTGTTCTAAATAGAATTTTTTTTCAGGGAAAGTGCGGGAAGGCGTGTAGAAAGACGTAAAGCACTGTTATTGCGCCAAAGACATTACATATACACTTGAACAGATAAAAGCTATCTGTTCTAATAAACAGAACAATATGGCTCCTCACTGAAGGTGTTTGGGCATCAATGAGTCACTCAAGGTCGTTGCTACAAGGCCTTAAGTGGGCGCTTTGATTGCCTCAGTCAGTTAACCAGGCCTGCATTGCTCTCTCTCTGTTCGCCCGCCGCTCTCCCCTCGCAGGTCAACGTGTCCGCATTCTCCTCCTCGTCCTCCCAAACCTGATTATTGCCTCTCCATCCAGACACAGTCACTCCTGTTAATTAGAACAAACCTTTTAGTCACTGAACATACATCTTCTTTTCTCAGACCAGCCAAGACCGGAGCGGGCTTGCCACAGACCATCATTAATTCGAAGTGTCTACCCTTTCTGTCTTCTCCCAACCCCTGCCACCTCTCTATGGTGGCAGCACAGCTCCTGTCCAGAAGCGCTGAGCTGCTAAATGGCCACAACCAACCGTCCGGAACGACCCGGCGGTGAATATTAAAAATCCATCAGGCAGCAAATCAACAAGCCAGTACACGGCAAACACTATTATTTTCATATGGTGCTAGTGTCACCCTTGGCCCTCCATTAACACCGCAGCGTTATAAAGAAAGTGAATCAGCGCCATTATTGCGTCTGAGAAGCAACAACCTATTAGGGACTTTTGACCTGTCGGTTCAACATTCTGTCACGGCTGTGTGACGACAACTATGTTGAAACAGAGCGAGAGAGTGTGCGTGGAAAAGAGAGGGTTAAAAAGCAGAGAGAGCAAATCAGCCAACTTCAGAAGGACACCCAGAGCTGAGGGAGAGAAAAAAACACACACACAGGAATTCTGAGAGCCTTGGACAAAGAAAAGATGTTGATTGCTTGCACTGCTAGCCAAAGGTTGTCCCTATAAAAGCTTGCCCTTTCCAGAGCAGTCTGGCCCCTCGCTCTTATGAGCGCGCTCATATGCTTTTAACGATGCTCTCTACCATCCCTGCGCTCAGCCTTAGGCCCAAGAAGACGCTATTCCATAACCCCCCCCCCCAGAGGAACAAACAGATTTGATGACGCTGCACAGCATGTAGAGATCTTCTGGGGCTCCTCGCTCAGCCAGGCTTGGTGCTGGGTGGGGTCACACAGGTGGAGGGTGGGAAAAGATGGGAAACTGAAATAGAACCAAAAGTCAGACTGCTTGATGACCTCTGTGTCACAATGTGCTGTTGGAGACAGTAGACAGAGACAAATAGAGGGACAGGGAAAGAATGGTAGAGGAGAGGAGACTTCTCGAAACACACTGTGATTGTGACGCTGTGATTAGAATTCCTGTGTGATAATAATTAATAATAATTTGTATCTGCTGCCCAAGAGGATGAGGAGATCATTATTATCATCACCCAGAGTTACTCATCTTTGAGCACCTTTTGCACAACAAAGACATTTTTGCTATAGGACCCTCTTGCGTCACCACAATAGCTTTGAAAAATGAGCAGCGTCCATTATTGAGTGAAATTCAAGTTTTACCACTGCTGCTGCTGCCCTCCATGTTCCTCTTTAACCTCTAAGTCGCTGATATTTTGTTCCTCTCCAGTATTTATCACCACCGTTTGGTTAAAATGGGCTCTAGGAAGTTGCCAACATGCTCTCAATGCCATGCACAACAAAGAAACTGCAAATCCCCAGGCAGCTAGCCCTGGGCGAAGGACTATATCCCCCTGACCCACTCCACATGGCCAGCTGAGCGCCCCACATTGCCTGCCCACTCCACGGCATATGGAAGTAAAGTGCTGCCAATGGTGCAAATGGTGGTTCAGATCCATCTGAGCACAACTGTCACAGCATGGCACCTGGGGCACGAGTCTCCTCAAACTAAACTACAATCAAGGCCGTGGGTGAACTGAAGAGAAACTGCTGCAATACGCAGCAAGCTCTCTCCTCCCTCCGGCCATCTTGATAAGTATTTCATCTCTTCCAATCTTCAAAACCATTTGCACTTAAGAAAAAAAAAAGGACCACCCTGAATTGTGTGTAAAGTTGGTGTTAGTGTTGATATATACTTGCAAGTCTCATACAGGGGCTAAATTGGATTTTGAAATGATTACTGTACATGTTTTTTTGACACAGCATCCCTTTTCTTTTCTCTTATGCAAATAAATGAACAGCGGCCGCTGTCGCTGATGCTTCCTCTCTCCCTGCCACAGGGCAGACATTAGTGTCACACTCTCTTCAATAGAGGCATGTCATAAAAGACACATCAATAACCGGAGACATCTCGATGTTCTCCATTATTATTATTCTTTAATGCTAGCAGAGGCATGATTTAATGCCTCGCACATTTTTCTCCTGCCTGCCGTTGCTTATCTGGGGAGTTTCATTAGCATACAAAGCCCTGTTTTAGTGGTGGGGGGTTTGTGGTAGATAGCAGCCAGCCAGTTAGCTCATCTTACCAACTCCCTTTGTGTGCATTTCTTGCTGCCAGGGCTAAAGATGATGGTTTTGTGGCACGTTTGGGAGGCTCTGTCACATTAATCCTTCCCACACACCGCTCTAAACCCAGCAGCGCGCAATCCTGCCGCAGAGTTTCTCAGATGGCCCCAGATACTGAAAGCAAGAGGGTCGAAGACAAACAGCATCTAGCAAAGGAAAAACGACGTTGGGCAAAGGTAAAAAGTCATTCAGGCGTCTGTGCTTACTCAGCTGAGTTTCTGTGTATTTGAGAGAGGGGGGGAGAGAGATGCAGCAGGAATATAAACTCTGCTTAGATGGGCGGTTTTATTTTGGGGAAATCATTCCACGCCTTTCATAACAGGACTCATAAGGCATCTCCTCCTATTCCATCTGGGAGATGGGGCTGGCTTTTTTTGTATGCCACGCCTGTCATGCGTTCGGGGGCTGCAGTGTAAACTCGCTGCCAGGCTTAGCCTGAAAAACGCATCTCTATGCAGGGAGCTGCTGCCTTCAGCAGCATGGTTGTTGTCTGCCCTCATCCTTCCAAGTATCTCCAGCATCTTCAAGCCCCTCCAGCTTTCTGTTACCTGAATGGGAGGCGTCTGCAATGTCAGAGGGAGACAGGAGCTGCAGACACCCAGTCAACAAGCTTTTCGTTTCCCCTCAGCCTTGCCTCCTTAACCGTGACGAGTTCTTTCACCCTAACAGAAACAAGACAGCACGTACACATACACACAAAATTATGGAGAGCCAAGAAAATATGGCAGAATTTCTCAAAATCTGACTGGAGGCCCTCCAAAGAGCAAAGCAAAGTTTAATTCATCACGAATAAGTCTGACTTAATTTATTCTTCTTGTTTACTGGATCAGCCCTCGTGCCAATTGGTCAACTCAAGCCAACACAGCACCACTCTTTCAATGAAACTGTTTAACATAAATGCAAGTAACACTTTTCCACAGCAAACAGCTGCACCTGTGACCTGCCATCACCATAGGAGTGATTTGGTGTCACTTTGATTTGCCCATATAGTACCTGGTATGACACCACAACAAACTTAAAATGTCAGTTTGCAGCAGGCGCTGTAATGTCAAGAGGAGGCATGTTTGCAGTGTGTTTAAAGGTGGGTATTGTAGATGTTCGAGGGTGCAGTGGGAATAAAAAGGCATTCATTATAATGTGTTACCTAGCTCAGAGGGAGAAGTTATATGAGGTGTATAATGACATTTACCGCTAGCACAGAACGCTGGGAATATATCTAATTACCAGGCAAATCATGAAGGAGGCTGTGGGCTGCTTCAAAAGCATCGTCAAACACAGCAAAAGACAGAGGTCACAGAAGAGCCGGCATATTCGGCTGCGTGCAATATCTGCCGACATCAACAGTGGATGTTTATGTCACTGCTGTACATTCCCGCATTCCTACCGCTCACACCCAAACATGTGCAGCGCGCACTCACACAAAAGGTTCCCCGTGGCTAATGCAGCTGTTTGCTTTAATAACTTGCATTAGAGGGAGCACATCCCTGGAGGGAAGTGCTCCAAGATGAAGTCTAACGCTTCCATCTCCTGAGGTCGCAGAATCCCATCCTTCACACTGGCAAGCCAACACTTGGACATGCGGCAAATCTAGGGCACCGCACGCTCATGTTCGATTTTATCACACTTGTGTAAATTTCCCTCAACGCTGGAAAGCTACGCCATAGCTGGCTTAGGGCGCGAGGTGAGTGTGCAGAAGTAGCTGCTGCGTGGAGGGCGCGCGTGTGCGTGCGTTCTTGATCTTCGCAGGAAATCTGACAGGCCAGTGTGCCTGCGGATTAGAGGGGCCTCTGTTTGGGTGGCTGCATAATTAGGACAACTGTGTTGACAGTACTGCAAAGTGGCCTGCTTTTTCAACTCTGTAAATTTCCCCCTCCTCTGCACCGTCCCTCCACTTTCTAGGCCTTCCCACATAAGCCCGGCCTTGAAAGGAAACTGAAACTTGAAGCTGGTAATATTGGCAATGGCAATATTGTTATGTTAGGTGGCATGCAGGCAGCATGGCTAAAGAGTCCTGGGTTTGCAGCAAGGTCTGGCTCCATGTTGTTTTCTTCCAATAGTCCACATGAGACCAGATCAAATACAGGCTTTAAATTGTCTGTAGTTGTCTCTGCATTTGTTTTGACCCTGTTTTCGACTCACAAGTTACCCGGGGTTCTCCAACCAGCCTGTCACCAATTCGTGCTGGCGCGGGCTTCAGCTCCCCGTGACCTTGCGTGGACGACAGGCGATGGAATGGATCCGAGGATTCATGGCCACTGTGAATTCGTGGAGTTGAGTAAAGACGGGCTATTTTTTTTTCCCTCCCTTTTGTTTGTTTTTTAGGCAAAAAACACCACGCTGCAAGGAGCCCAACATTTTCATTTCACCTATCTCTGTCTGAGTCAGTTGTTTGCTTTCATCAGAGATTGGGATCTGGGCACGGAGCAAACATATCTCTTCAATCTATTTTTTTTTTTTTTTGACTTTATGTTCCTAGTATGTTGTAGTTTTTATCTTTCCCAGCTGCCCTTTTTTTTTTATCCTTTTTCAGACCCTCAGCAGAGAGAAGACTGTGAATTCCACAGGGAGCAGTTGTCATACTTACTGTAAACTACAACAACATGTCTAATTGAGCTGCGCAGCTCAGTGCCATCCTCTTGCCAAAACCAGTCAAGAACTGCTGAATTGAACTGTGAGTGGAGACCCGCGTGTGTGTGAATGAGTGTTTGTGTGTGTGTGTGTGTGTGTGTGTGTGTGTGTGTGTGTGTGGGTGGGTGGTTGGCTGGCTGTAAAACCAGGGATCCTGGCTGTGGAATGCTCTGCGGCAAGGTCTGTCGGCCTGTTGTGCTCCAGGTAATAGCTGACATTTCTTCATTTGTGCACCTAATTGCTGATTTACACTGCCTCTAATGACATGTGAAGTCAGATCCAGACTCTGTAATGGGCAAGGGAATCTAGCCAGAAGTGTCCAAACGGTTCACTCTCCCTTCCTGTCTCTCCTCCCCTCTCTCTCCCTCTCTGTCTCTTCCACTCTCCTGTAGCTGGCTGACATCTTCTCTGCATCCTTTATTTATGCACTCTTTCATCAGTATGGTGTTCTCCTGGCAAAATGCCAAGTGAAATTGTCACTTAAGATCAGAGATGAGTTTATCTCTCTCTCACTCACTTCCTTCTTCTTCTTCTTTTTTTCTTTTTTTCCGCCGTCTTCACATCCTTCCAATTCCTTCATGGGATGACTTGTGCAGTCCCTGCATGCAGAGTCTAACAAACGGTTTAGAGATCAGTTGACTGGAAAGAATGGAAAGCAGGCTGGCGGAAAGCGAGTCAATGGCTCGGCTTAAACTGACACTAAGCAGAATAACATTATACACCATTTTTCCTTTGCATTTAGTGAGGATTATGAATTTGTAAAATAGGACACAAAATGCTTTGTTTGTGATTAGCTGAGCAAAGCAATACAAAATAAATACTTTCTATATGAAATACATTGCAATCTGCAACATAATACAGTTACAACATTATTGCCGGGTACCGTCGTCCTCTTTTTATGTGGTGGAGACAAAGAGATGGAGGGAGAGATCAACCATTTATTACAGCATAAGGCCCAAGTCATTTCCTGGAAATGAACATACACTGGGGTGTGATATATGGGATCCCCTCTTCCATGTAATGGCAATCTAAGTGTCCTTTATGATTTCATTCAAAATCCCTCGTCCTTGTGTGGTGCAACTAAACACATTAAGGCAAAATGACGGATGGTCCCTATGAGTGTAAGGAAAGCTTAGGATGGAGGGTACAATATGTATTCTCCACCCGCAGGGGTGGGGGATCGGAGAGTTCCTATTAATTATAGTGAAAGGAAATTGCCCCACTGCATATTGTTCAGGTCCGCTGGATGAGCACTGCCATGGCTCCACGCATGTGCACGTGTGTGCGATGGCACTGTGGCATGCCAGCGCTGTACTAAACGAAGCTGACTTTAATGGCTGCCTTAATGAAATACCCGGGCGCTAATTAAGCCCTCTCCACATTGGTGGGGACGAGCCACGTTCAGCCTCTCTCTCTCACTCTGAATCCCCCGAAGGCCTGTTCCATCTCTTCCTTTAGGACGTGTTGCCTTGACATCTAAAAGCTTCCTCTAATGGCTAAATTGTGTCTGGCATGTATGTTTGTCTGTGCCAACATATGCTCGAGCAATGGAGCTTTGATAACACAAAATCTACTGTCAGCTTCTTCCTTCTGGCAGCGAGTGAGCACTCAACCGATACACGTTTCGGTTTTTAGCGGTTATGGCTTTCTTAATAGAGAATAACAATGATTGGTTTGCTATTTTCTAATTGTCTTTGCTGCACTTGCACAGAAATGGATCTTTTGTGAAACAGCGGCCTGAGAATCTTGTTTGTGAGTTTATAATTCGCAACATGTCTGTCTGTGACTCATGTGTTCAACCTTTTGATAAGGGAATGACTTTCCTGAGCGTGGCATCATGAATATGAGAAGCATGTTGAGTGACCTTCTGAGTGTTCTTTAGCAATGTGACACAGTGCGATGACATCCAGACAAAGTGACTCTTTAGATATTAAAGGTTTTGGACATGCGCACACCTCGCAGTGATTGATGGTCCCACAGACGAAGCTGAGTCATGTTTTCATCTTCAGACCAACACGAAAACAATCATTCTCTGTCTTTCGCATGCACACACCTCACCTACAGTACCACAACAAAATTAATTGCAAAAACACCTTAATGAATGTTTCACTGCTGTATGGGCAAATCTTCAGTAAATATAAAATAGTGTGATAAACAGCCTCTGTTTGATTTTTTTTTTTTCCAGTTTAATTGGCAGCTATGACCTTCAGCAGTGTTGAAGTGCAAAGCAAATGTTTGATAAAATCGGTCCACATATCTCGACGGCAGTGTTTCTTCTCTTCTCCCCTCTATTTCATTTGGCGCGCTTTAATCATGTTTCTCTGCTAGCTGTCACAAGTAAATAATGAGTAGACTCAAGATGTCTTTGATTTGCAGGGCCTTACCCGGGTCACAGCTCAATTGGCACAGACAAGAAAAAAATCAGCCCATTTGCTGAGGGCTCATTAGGAGCCTTGCAGCGTGAAGCCGGGGTCACTGGATGATATGGAGTCTTTTTATTCAAACCCCCTTGATCCTGGAGATCACGAAAATATGCTCCGCCATGATGGCGAGAGAGAATGGAACAATTTCTCCAGATGACAAATTACATGCTTTGGGGCTGGAGAAAGAGAGAGACAGAGGGCGAACGCAGACAGACGGAGGAGAGAAAGAGGGAGAGGACATAATCTACACCTATGTGACTCCAAAGCCTGCAGATGAAAAGTCACATCATGTCAGACCCGGCTTTGATGCATGCGGCCCGCAGATGAGGCAGCTGGCAGATATACTGCGAGTAAGAAGGCTATTCGGATATCAACATCAGTGTTTGACAGTGTCCCGTACAGATGAAAAATGCAAATAAATCATTTCTATCTCTCAGAGCCAACTGTGAGAATGAAAACAAACAGCCATTAGCTAAGCAGAATCACAGTTTCTGTCCTTGTTGTGCAGGGTAGCTGTGAATCCGCCCTTTCCGCATGCCCTGTGCTCTGTTTCATAATGTAGATAGAATCGTATCGCTGATTAGGTTAGGGTGGTTACTCTCAAAAACACTGGCTTCAAGTAACAACGACTGCGCTATGGCTGTCTGTCTGGACTCCCCATGCTAATCTGATTCACACGGGCACTCAACTAATATCACTTCTCAAGGTTTGTTGCTGTCTGGCCTGGTACAAAACAAACATCCTCAAAATCTGCGCGCACACACACTTGCATACTGAAACATGAAACATGGCTTGTAGGATTAATGCTGATCGATGAATGGATCTGCAGCAGGCTTAATACAGGAAACATGGTGACATTTGGTGCATCATTAGGCACATCATTCCAACAGCTGGAGAAGAAATTGTGCTGTGGTGGCCCCAAAAGAAGCACATGGAGAGTAAGAGGTCCTTGTTTTCCCTTTTTCTGGCCCGCGCCTATTATACCGCACGAGCATGTGCCTGAATAGTCAAGAGGATGGACTCTCATGGGCACAAGCGTTTTCAAGACTCGGTTATTTTCAGTTGAAGTGGAACTTAGTTGAGGGTGGCTTCTGTAAACAGTGCTCCTTTTAGGAATTGGTAGAGAGCGTCTTTTCTCAAGTTATCACCCTCTCCACAGCGTGGTTTTCCAGTGGCCTCAGCCCCCCATTATTCCCACATCCCACCCCTCTCATCCCTCTCCCTGCCCATTCTATGCATGACGACTTCATTACTTCGGAGATGCAGCGATACCAGCAATAATTACTCATAAAAATATGCACCTGCAAATTAATGCAGAGACATTATGCATACTGCTTTGTCCTGGTAATGTATTTGAAGGGTTTTTCTTTTTTTAACGCAGGGTAAAACCGGCACACAGGTTAGGACCTGCAACCTATTATTCATATTCAGCACTATATCACCCAAGGTTAAATGTGGGTATAAAAGAACAAAGTGGTAATAATGGTGTCACTACAAGGGATATATGTTAATGCTCACTGTTCATTTAAGTCAGAATCCCTGCTTATATGGAGCGCTCAAGAATTTTTCCTATCAGGCAAACACTCAGCGTTTGGTTTATAAATGCTTTTCATTATTTACCGACGCTTTGGTGGAAGCAATTTGCAATTCAGTAGTAAATTGTCCAGAGCGTCAACCTAAAAATAAATGGCTCTAGACCACTTTATCATATGCATGCGAACATTACCATTAATCTACAGCTAGGGATATTTTGTTTTGCATTGTGTGTGCTACTGAATGGAGGATTTCACACCACGTGTGTGGTTTTCGAGTCTGTGGCTGACCACAGGTCTGTTCTTTTAATTGGGAACAGTTATGACACTGACTGTCAACCTCCACAGAATTAGTCTGGTCTATTCCAGCACGTCCTCATCGTTAAACCACTGAATCGGTCGATGACCAATGTCTCCCAGAACGACATATGTGACCATTCATAAAACGAGATATAAGACTGCTGAAGAGTATTGGCAATGGACGTACTGGACCAATCTTTCATCGCACTTTGTTGTCACATGGTTAGCGTTGTCAGACGGTTGTGGTTTGTGTAGTTTTAGCTGACAAAACAGAAAGTGCGTTATGCAATTTAAGGATACGAACAGCAGTCTAGTCATTTGGGTGAAAGTCCTATGTTTGCTTGATGCATCCATCCACCCCACCTTCCTCCATATGCAGACTTTCTTGCTCTTTATAATACGTCACCTTTGCTCCCGTCATAATTACTACGGCCACTAGAGGTCGTAACTTGACAATGAACGTAAAGTGCTAGTCTATTCAGTCTTCTGTGAGGTGTACATGGCAGCAGTGGGGAAAAGCTGTGAAAAGGTTGGGCTTCAGCTGGAGAGACAGAGAGAAAGAAATTGAGACACAGGGAGTCAGACAGAGTCTGAGGAAGCTCAGGACAGCTCAGGTTGTGACATGTTAATTGCTCCTCTGCAGCCAGGTGCAGGAGAGAGTTGTCATCCTGTAGGGTCTAAAACTGCCTGGGAGTCATATCTGCACTCTTCTTCATTCACACCTAAAGGGTAGCACTGACACAAACAAACACCTCTACACACACACCCCTCTACACACACACACACACACACACACACAAGCACTGCCTGCAGTAGCATAACAGAATCTGATGTTTATCATCCCAAAGGGCATCGCATCACATCACCAGTCCAACTCACTCCAACTGATTGTAACAAACTTGCTAACTGAGATGTACTTGCAGCCTCACCTTCCCATGCCTCTGTCCATTTTTAGCCCCCTTTGACCAGCGGGTATGGTACCTGTATGCTTTTTCAGGTATCTGCGTACATTCAATTTCATGGCCTAAACTTCCTGTCCTCCAAACACCCTCCTTCAGTTATAGTACTTTCCGATAGTCCAAGAAATGCCAGGGTGGAGATTCTAGTGTTGAATGTTGCTGACTTTTTAAACCCTTGAGACTGGCTATTAGATCGTATTTCTAATGATTGCATTCACAGTACAAGCCTCCGGGCTGTGTTAGTAAGGCATTGCCACAGAGATCATGCAAGGCAACAGGAGAGAAGTCACACCGTGAGGACTATCTTACTAAAGGTCAGACTGTCAGTGTGGGGCAGCCACTCTAATCTCCCCTGACCTGACCTTCAGTGGCGCAACATCATCTCCATTAGTGTCTACAAAAGCAGCGCTCCATTTCTATATGCAGGCACGTCCACACAGTAGTTATATGTGTTACACATGAGGTTGTTCATATGCTTGTGTGTGTCTGCGGGGGAAACTTGCAGAATTTTCCAGCTTGCAGCTGGCGTCGTGCCCGGGCAGCGGGACAAAGGCTCTGACAACGCCGGCAATGGCAGCCAAAGGTAATAGCCAAGGATAACTACATGAGTGCTGGAGCCACAGAGATAGTTCAGTGACCAGGCAAAAAGCAAGTACAGAAGAGCCTCTAAGAGCCCGGTAAAAACTGCAGAGGACCATGACTGCTTCTTGTTGAGAGGGCCTTTAATTGGTTTAGAACCCATGTCATCACCACTTAGAGTGGTTTAAGATATGCCGGCACAACCCAATAGCCACGCACACTAAGTGGAGAGGTGGTGAGGACCTCCACTGGATTATGAACAGGTTTAAATGGAAGATCGTTTGATATAATGAGGTATAGCCGGTCCCTGGAGAGAACTCTACAGTAGATGGCACAGTTTTTATGACTGCTTTTCATGCTTGGCATTCTGGCTGTAACGGTCTATATTCCCAATGAGCTCTCAATAAGGCAAAGGCAGTCAAGGATGTTTCCCCACTCTAAAACCCATAGTAGTAATTCAGTCTTCTCTCTCTTTCTCTTTCTCTCTCTTTTGTGTGCTCGGCTTTTTTTCTAGTAGAGCTAAACTGTGATTAAGAAGCATTGGCAGTAACCTTTTTCCTCTAATGTTAATGAGATACGAAGTGTGAAATGAACTATTCAGTCACACACTTCATCATTGCCGGTTGAGCCAGTGGGAGTCGGTTAGTGAACTCCAGAGGTTTTTTTTTGTTGTTGTTTTGTTTTTAAGTGACCTAATAATGTCTGACCTCCATTCTTAAACAGCTCAGCTTCCTCGGTAAACACTTATTTGACACCCTCCTTGTGGAGGAGGCAAAGTTGTGAAGACTAGAGCTCAGTGTTGATTTTTTATTCTTTAAAACAAAAGGCTAACCTGCAATGGTTTTACCTGCACGATGAAAGCTGGCAAGAGCAAAGCTGATATCAAATTAGAAAAATGGGAAAGAGTTAAAGGCAGAGACAATGTTGGGTGGGGGTTTACACGTCGCGATGGGAGGAGTGTGGGGGTTCAAAGCTTTCCCCCTATTGGGAGCTGAATTATAGCCCCAGGCAACGCTGTCGGCAAAAGAAAGTTCAAGAGGTGTGGAAAAAAGGAGAGGAGTAGTCTCGAAAAAAGGCTTTCTTGAGGCTTCACAGTCTAGTAACCAGGATGCTGAATTGGATGTGGCGAAGTGCCCCGAGGGTGGCCAGGGGCGCTGAGAGACAGTAACCTGAGATGAGAGGTACCTGAGCCTCGGCATCAAACCGCTCCTGTGATCCACTGAAGACTGTGGTTTCTGTGTCCGTTCACTGATTCCCAACAATGGCCAACACGAGCGATGCTCACAGTCTGGTGAGGCCGTTCTCGCTGGTCTTCATGGACACCAACCAAGCAGAGTGAATGTAGGTCGTGGTTCTTAGCTGGACTTCTTTAGCACAAGTGCCTTTGGACTGCAAAAGTCCTCGCTGCCTTTGAAAATGTGGTACATTTTGATTTATGGTTTAAAAAAATGTTCCTTTTTATTTGCAAAGCGGAGTGTTTATAGCATCCGGTGAAGGCAGATCATTTCATGAAAATATGTTTAACTGAGGTGAAGGTCCTTCTACTTGGGGAAAAAAGCCTTCTCTTGAGTCAGGTGTATTTATTTCCATTTAAGCAAAGTAGTTTGATAAACAGCTCTTTAAACAAATGGATCTGTTTAGAATATTATGTGATTTCCAAAAAGGAAATGCTGAAAGTAAAAGGGAACATTTTCAATTAGTTTTCAGGCTTTTTGCCCGCAGAGTTTCTGGCAAACCTTTTTCTATCATTACCCTCCCATTTATATTACTGCCTTAAGTCCCCTAAATCCTACAACTACTGCATCTCGCACAGCTGTGCACTTTTATGGCATTTGCTAATGTACTGTAAATGACATAAAATATGACAAGCTTAGTTTTCTGCCAGCTCTTGCTTTTATATCATTTTTTACACCATTTTGAATTCCCATTTATTTATTTGAAGGCAGGTGCGATTTTATGTCCTCTCCATGGCTGTAAAGTGCTACTTTGAAATGCAAATGAAGCCATGATTGAGAGATTTTCATTGATGAAAGGATGTTGCGTGCGAGGTGACAGTGTGAAAACAAGTCCAAGGGGAGATGTTGTGCGGTCCCGTCCCGGCTTGGTGACGCATTGCCGGTGAAGCACGCGGACTTGCGGAGGATGCTCTAGGACACGCTGTTGAGCTCCTAACTCAAGTGCCATCCACGACTTACAGACTTTGCAGGCAGTCGTCTGGGCCGGTGTTCTCACCCTAAACCACACCTATTATAAAAGCTGAATTCTCATTCCAAACACACTGCAGCTTTCCACCTTTTTTCACCACTTTAAAGACATTGCCTACAGCTTTCTGGAAATCATTTTTTTGTCCATTTAAGGGCAGATTTCAAAGAAAGGCTTTGGGATTCCAAATGAAATTACAGGATAGAGTGTCTGCTTATTGCCTTACATGCACTTAAAGGTAGAGCGTATACTTGAAAGGTAATGGCTTTCTGCAGTCAAGTATTATGGTGGCTCCCACACTGAAATGGATCTCTTTACTCCTGGCTTGACAGAGTCCTCTTAGTGAAGGTGTGGCATAATGTAGTTCCGACTCAGGCCTCTTATCTCATGTCAGGGGTATCCTGCACACCTTGATAAAGCCTCCTTCCTTGTCTTGTAACAACATTCCACTCTGTCTGACAGGTACTATAGCTAGCAGGAGCCTGCCTCTCATCTCTGTCCGCGCGCACACACACACACACACACACACACACGCTTTCTCCACTTTTCCAAAAAGCTTCTTTCACTAATGTAGCACATAGCACTTGCAGCGATGGACATGCATTTGGTTAAATCCAAAGAGTATTCCACTCATCCTCATCACGCGTGTTTCTATGCAGAGCTGCCAACAGCTTACAACCTGCTAACAAGACAGGGGTTAAGTTAAATACTCGCTAATGGAACAATGGAGGCTGTCATTAGAGCCCTGTTATTGTCGAAGGGTGGTGATCTATCAGCGAATCAAACCTGTGATGGGTCCCTGTCTGTAGAGTTGTTTTGGAATTTAAACAGGGTAGGCATGATGCAAGTGCAAGGGGAAAGTATGGATGCTAAGGTCCATCATCTGAGCCTTTGCTTTGAAGCAACTCTTCATCTCAGTAAGCTGTCTTATGCCGTGTGATGGCGTTTGTGGCACATCCATGAGAGCTTTGAGTCAATATTTTGTCTGTATAAGTCTTGTAGCATGACTATGGGGTAACACCGCCTAAGCAGTGATGTGGAGCCATCTCGTTCCACCATCTGCAGACATGTGCAGACATCCCGGGACTTCACATTTCCCTTTTTTAATGCCGCATTTACAAGATAAGATATCAGACAACATATAATCGACACTTACATGACAAACATAAGTAGGAATAGGAGAAGAGAAAAAAAGTTTCCATTCCATTCAACGCAGCACATTTTTAATTACAGCTCACTTGACAGGAGAGAAGGCAGGGACCATTACTGCAACATTCATGAGCATTTATGGAAAAGGCAGAATGCCTGTGTTGCCTGTAATGGCCACGGCTGAGCCACTGATGCTGTGATTTAACCTGGCACTTTGGCAGTGGCGAGCCGCTCCTCCAAATCAAGGCTAAGTGGCGGATTCATCAGTGCCCTGTCGAGATAAAACACTCGCCCGGTGGTGACACGGAGATGAGGCCCTGATTGGGACAAATACATCTCCCTCTGGTGTCAGCTCTCATTCACCGGTCTGAGCGCAGGCTGAAAGAAAGACAAATGTTTTGATTAGGGGTCTCTTTCAATGTCACAGCAGCCAGCGAAGAAGAATGAGATGAGGCCGTCTCCAAGGGAAGCAAATAGTTGAAGACGATGAGAGGAAAATGGATGTCTCCACTGTCTGGAGGGTGTCGAATGGGGATTTTATGAGTCAGAGAAAGCTCAGTGAGAGCATCTCTTTTAATGAGCCTGCATTCCTTCTTTTTCACTTTGGAAGACTGTTTCGATTCCTGCTTAGCAGTTGCTGAAAATCAGTATATAATAAATACAATCTGTCAGGAGAGGAACAGTAAGATCATTATGTTCATTCTTAAATAGGCAGTGGGGGGGTTACGGCTTTGTCCACATCGCAGTTCAAGGAGCGTTTCCAAGACGACGTTTGTGAAAACATCCTGTTTCGTGACCAATAAGCACTGACTTGCTATCATTAACACGCTGCTTATCCCCTTATCCTGACAGTGTTTTCACTGTTATCACAGAATTTGATTGTGAGTAAACCCGCACGAGTCCGCGTTGATATATTTCATTGCAGATAATTATAAGACCATTAATCACTGGAAGTGGATAATTAGAAATCCATCCCGACTGAAGACGTGAGCAACTGCCACGTCTCTTGAGAAATCGTCGTAGCAGGGCTCTCATCCTTCTTTCTGTATCATTCAACCATTCTTTCCAACCTAATCCACTGAAGTCGACAGGAAATGGGAAATGTTGTATAATTTTGAATTAAGCCATCTCGGAGGGGAATTTGCGTTCTTGAGATAAGTAATTCGACAATTTATTCCACTTCTACAGTATCCATCCATCTAACTATCTATCCGTCTATCTGCCTGCCTCTCTGTCTGTCTGTCTGCCTGTCTATCTGTCCGATCTTTTGCACTATAAACATGCGAATCAACAACGGGCCTGTATTTCTCCCCACATCTCACGCGCTCCTGCTGTATCTTTGCTCATCCTGCCAGTGACGATTCAGACTTAACACACCGACTTGTGTAGCTGAACATTTCCTCATAAAGAGCAAAATGGTGATGCCTGTGTTCCACAGCATACGGTGAATAGAGGCAGAAAAAAAAAAAAAAAACATAACTTTGCAAGAGAAGAGAAACCTTGACAGCTACGACACGCTGAAAACGGTAAACAAGTCAAAGTGCCGTCACTGTTGTGCTGTGAAAACCTCATCTTGGGCAAAATATTTTTGAGAGTATGGCTTATTTATGGGGCCTCTTACCTCCCAGTTCGTCTTTCCACGGGTTGTCTCCCGGAATGATTTCAATCCAGGAAAATAAAATGAAAATTGAATGTTTTATGTGTGCTTAGTTACAAAAAACAAGGAATGTTTTTCAGATATGTCAAACTCGTGCTCAAAGCTTGGGTTTTTATCCCGAGCAGCAAAATATGTGTTCTGAATAATCACTTTTTTTTAAAGCGTGGAGACTTGTTCGCAACTCCTTTGACTTTATGTGAACTGGACACCTTTCCTAAACTGTCCCGACACAGATACATCCCTTTTGGCTTTATTTTCCAAGGGCTTTGATCTACCTCTTGATTTAATCTCACTCAAAGAGACTAAAAAAATGCTCCAAGTCTTGAAAGTCAAGGTACACTTTTATCTTGTCAGCCCTCCAAAATATGAGTTATGGCTGGACAAAAGGCAGCTTAATGTGGCTTTCTGTGCCCGTGACATATCATGTAATAGAAAAATGGGACTCTCCCTCAAAATATATGATATACCGTATTGGACTAAGGCCCCCTCTACACTGCATCCATCAAATCAGCCACCTGAGTCTGCTTCAAATGCTCATCATCCCTTAATGAACGTGATCAATCCCACTGTAGGCTCACTTTGAATACCCTTCAAGGTCCCCCCCGCTGCACAAACATATTCCCTTTGTAAATCATCAAGTGTCTTGACATTCATACACTCAGTAAAGACTGAAGTGTTCATGTGTCAGCAAAGAGACAATAACAAGACTGGCCTTGAGCTCTGCAAACAAACATTCAAACAAATACTCCAGCAGCAGAGAGCACTGAAGAGGCAGGAGGCAATGAAGTGGTGAAAGTTGACAAAGAGAGGATGTAATGATGGAGTAGAGAAACAGAAGGGTCCCTTCCTATTCAATCAGGCCCCATCTGAACTCCCAAACTTCTCCTCTTCTCCATCTCCCTCACTCATTTGCATCTCTTTTATGTCCCTGCTCTCCCATTATGCAAACGCGGACGCTGAAAAAGTAGTCCGGTTTGCAAAGCGAGTCGCTCCATTTCCTCACACTTTTTTAATCAATACCAGCCAGGGGAGGAGGGTTATGTGGTGTTCAGTCGCATTTATGCTAACTAGAATATCTGAACCGTTCTCTTTGAACTGTAGTTACCTTGGAAACCAACCCACAGAAGTTGCTGCTTTATAACAGTAATTACAATCAGTGGTCAGACTAGGTCTTGTGTTTCCAGAACAAAGCTTATGCGTCCAGTAAGTAGACCACTTTGAGCGCATTGTTTGATTTCACACTACTTGGACTGCTCAGAGGCTGACGAGCTTGAAGACCTTTACACTTCATTAAAGCGCTCTCTCGCTCTTTATCCGTCATAGGAGATGTTAAAACAGATTTGTTTACTGCTCTGGATTTCGGAGGCGGGTCAGGATCCACTCCAAGGCTCATGATGCCTTGATGACCTTTGGACCTGACTTTATGCAAACAGCCAGAAAAGATGTAGCCTAGAGAGATTTAATAAACCGTTTGCAGTCTCTGATACTCCAGTTTCTCATGTCCATGAAATCTCACTTCGTCTGGCCGCGTAGCTGATGATAAAGCGAGTGCCTGCGAGGCCTTCCCGCTGTTGCCATTTGTAATTTTTAGAAGTCATCATCGGAGACGATCCGTCTTGATTATGCCTTGGCAACTGTCATGCTCCACTAATGCACAGTGTGAGAGAGGGCATAAATACAATGTCTTCCGGCACCACTGATGTTTATCTTCTCTGCTTCATGAATTTGCATTCCTGCAGAAGAATTTTACTATAATGGCAGCCATCACAGCACAGATAGGCTTGGCATATTATCAGTCTGCATACAGTGTTTGTTTTATAAGTGGACAGGCAGGAAAAAAGGGATTTAAACATTCTGATGAGGAAGACAGATTGATAGTAATACATGCCTCCTCTAATGGGCTTGATAGAGCCTTATGAAATATTCATTATCGGTAACTATTGTTGTAACATTGCCAGCTGTATCTGAGGGATTGCATTTTTGTATTAATGAAGTTGCATGTAACAAAGCTTAGCTGCTGTCAGAAATAAGGCATCAGAATTTGAAACCTTGGTGAAAGCAGAGCAGCAGCGAAATGTAAAAAATTCCAGCATCTGATGAGAAAAAAAAAGCTACTACAATGAGTGCTACGTACCACCCAGAGCATTCCCACAATGAATACTACGGCAAATATCTGAGGCCTTGTCATTCCTACTGTTCCTGCTCTCTCTGAGGGTCTCATGTAATTTCTGCTTTTCAGAACACACTGAAGGCAGTTTCTGTCAGAATGACTTGAGTCTGTAAAAACTACATGCTGCACCGTTCATGGAGTTTCACTGATTTATTTCAGCAAGGTGAGCTAAGCTATTCATCTGCAGAGTTAGTGCCTGCATGCCCTCAGACTTAATGCTGAGTGTGTGTGTGTGTGTGTGTGTGTGTGTGTGTGTGTGTGTGTGTAGTGCACAGGCTTTATGTGCAATGCATCTGTATTTATTGTGTACTAAGCATGTGTTATTAGAAATATGCCAGGTTATGGTTTTAATAAGTTAAAAGTGCCAAATACCAAGAAATTGCTCATCTAATTGCCTTATTAAACTCTTGCAAACACTAAATCATCCCGGCTAATCAGAATTATTGGATGTCTATTGTGAATGAATTAGATTATAAAACATAGTTGATCGAAGTTTGAATTTCAGTGGCAATAACTGCTAATTAGTTGGCTGTTTTCCTGCCAGGTTTCTGTCAAACATTTGCAGTAATGTTGTTTTAACACCTCTGAAATTGCAATTGCTTCCTTTTTTTTTTTTTTAAATTTGTCAAAATGCTTTTTTCAGACATTTTACAGAATACATTTATCAACAATCTGAAACTGACTTTAACAAACTTGGGTGGGGGGGGGGCGGTATTTGTCATATCACCACAGGCAATTTAGAAGTCATTCTTTTGTGGTTTCTATCCTCTAAATGGATTGATGAATCTCACACCATCATGCTTCACTGACTATGTCAACTTAATGATTATGCTGCAGATAATGAAAGGGCACAAATCACAGCCATTAGACCTTTTGTAACAGTTGTAGGCTTATGAGTAATCAGCGTCTGGTGACGAAGGACGGGGATGTGCGTCGCTGCCTCAGAGGGGTAGGGGGTCTGGTGAAGAGATGGGGGTGGGTGTGCATTGCGATAGGCGAGTTTCAGCTGGGAGAGATGTAGACCTGCATCTGTATTGCAGATTTGTTTTTATATAAAGCCACACAACTCTAGAATTAAAGACACTGCTTTGAATAGTACAGAACTTTGGAAAAGGCTGGGGCACAAAGGGGAAAAGTCTGACCATGCACTTAGAAAAACAAACTTCTCTGGTTCCTGTGGAGTGTATCTCCTCTTTGTGTTTTAAACAAACTGATCAGCAGGGGCCTCTTCAGGGTGAGTGGATGCTATTTTTCATTTGGTCCCAGTGGTCATTGCAATAGGATCTATGAGAATATCTTGATTCAGTCTCTACATTCACACCTTTATGAAAAGCGCTTAGCACCTGCCACCTATCCAGAGGATTAAAAAGACACCTCTCGCCCTCAGTTCCCCCACTGGTTTCTCTGTCCAGTACTTCCACTTATATGCCACTGAAATCTACCAGCAGCAGTGTCCTGAAAACAGAAACTGTGGTCATTGGCTACCAAACTACAACACATAACTAACCCATCCACTCCTCCGTACACTGAAGCCCTCCTGTGCTTCTAAATTGCTGGTATAAAATGCCCCGGCCAGAGGGGTAATAGTTTTTGATAATGATCCTGGGCTAAGCTTTAGTGCTGTGTGGCCACATGCCGCACAGACAGCATGATGATTATTTCTCTGAAGTGGGTTGGATGTGTGTCCGTAACGGTAATTTCCAGGCCTGATTGGCAAAGAGCGATGAAATTGGGGGCAGTTAGCACTGAGGGGAAAATAGTGCTGGAGTGTGTGGAAATGCAGAAACCGTCCAATGGTAAACAAATTATCTGAAGTGAAATGACAACATTAGGCGATGCAAAGTGCCGGTCCACATTATGAATATGGTTCTGTGCCCACCATTTGAAACAACTGGGCAGTCTTTATCACAGATCTCTGGCCTCACCTTTCTAAATGCAGGCCAGGCTATGATTTAATGCACATAAACATATCCAGCAAGGGGCAATGCATGGACATTTTTAAGGGGATTCACTGCTTAATATGTGTGGATAAAGAAATATCTTATATTATCTGTCTGTGTTTGAATGTGGATCATTCCAAAGCGAACACATCATTTTCTCTGTAATAATATAACCTGAGTTTATTGACAGATTGACGATGATTGCGAAGTAAAGTCTTCCCAAAGTGTTTGTTAAGGTTGCGCGCATCGTAACTTCAGGAGCACAGTCTTTGTGATATGTTGTGTAGGAATCCCTTCTTGTCCTTGGATACGCAGTTGCACTGAGGCCATTGTTGCTATTCTGTTGTTCAAAAATGACGCTTCTTTTTTTCCCATCTAACATGCTGACCTTCATTAAAGTGAAGTAGGTGATTACATTCGGAATATCTGCAGCGTGTATTTAAGGAAAGGTGGCTGTTAGATAATGGGCGGATAACCTCTTATGAAAGAAGCACAATGCTCGATTTAGCAAATCCGAAGTGCTGAAGTGAAACGCTGCTCCGGTTCTGTCACTAATCTTCCCAGGCAACATATGAAAACAAACAAAGTAGTTAATATTTTTTGAAGTTCTATTCACAGTGCATGTTTGGCTGAGTGAGAAAACCCACGGGGGCTGTTGTCTCTAGCGACAGACAAAAGGTGTCTATTCCTGCACCGTGTGCCCACACATTTGCAGAACCTAACCCCTGAAGTCAAGGCCCGTTTGTCTCACAGCAAATTGGCATGTCTAGACTGTTTTTCATTGTATTATTTATGTTTTACCGAGCTCCACAATAAACCCCATTAGGATGCTTAATAAAGCGATATGAACGTGGATTTCCAGCTCTGCGGGCACCTGAGCACAATCACCCTCCTCCCCTCATATTACTGTCAGTGGTAAAGTCGAAAGCGAGGTGCTTAATTCTTAATTGGGTATTTTAGTTCTGAAAATATTTTCCATGAACAAGAGGGGGGACAGGGGTTGCCTTCGCTCTGTTGCATGTTCTGCCTGGCATACTGTAAGGAACAGGTAGATTAGGGAGCGACACGTCTTTTGCCAACACTGTGATGCCCAGTGAAGGAGAAATCTGGCAGATGTGACAGAGATTTATTGGGTGCAGAGGGGATGGATGAATGAATGTAGCCACCTTGATGTAAGCCCCAGCCCTCTCAAACACATCACCCCATTTCTCTCCTGCAGTGTCCCCATATTTGTTGCAAGACTCAGCCAGGCTTTAAATTGAATGAAGGAGGTCACTTTTTAACTGCTCCAGTGACAAGTACAAGCTGGTGTCAGTTAAGTCTTTGATTCTCTCTGTCACCGGTGTATGTTAATATTCCTGCTAGGACATCAGTCTTGGAATGGCAACAGAGAACAAACCTGTAGGAGAAGGTGCTTCAGCAACATTTGCTTGATATAATACAGAGGTTGGACCAAGTTTTAAGTGTGAAGCACCGATTCTAGACGAGCACGCCTGATGTCACGTTAGAGGTCCTGAACTTTGTGTTTTGAGCATTAAACCATGTGTTCTTCACTAGCAGCCCCCCTTTTCTAACCAGTCTTCTTGTGCTCAGTCTGGTGGATCTTGTTGACTACTCGCCATGCTTACTGTACCATGTAACCATGGGCTGCTTTTTAGACCTTTGATAGAAAATGATCATGATGTGCAAAATCAGTGGCGTGTCCCTTTTAAAGGGACAGTTAACCCTGAAATCAATTCCTCTTACCTTATTATTCATCCATCTAGATCAGGCATCTCAAACCGGTTCCATAAAGGGCCGCGTGGCTGCAGGTTTTCATTCCAACCCAGGAGGAGCACATCAGGCCAACCAATCAACATCAAGGGATCACTTAGTTATCAGCTGAAGACTGAGATCAGCTGATTAATTGATTCCAGCCTGGTGTGTTCCTCCTTGGTTGGAATGAAATCTTGCAGCCACATGGCCCTTTATGGAACCGGTTTGAGATGCCTGATCTAGATTGTTCTGGTGTGAGTTTTTGAGTACCACAGATAATCAGCTGTAGAGACGCCTGACTTCTGTCAAATACAATGGATCTAGATGGCACCCGGCTTTTGTTGCTCAAAAGACAAAAAAAAATTGAAAAACTCATCAGCAGTGTCTGTCTCCATAAATCATGACCCTGTTACTAAAGATCATCCACAGATCTTGTTGTGAGCTGTTTCATGGGGGAACTATATTCTTTCTACCAAACTACACCAGCCGCACTGCTAGATCATGGAGATTAGTTTGTAGCTAACCAATGCTGCTAGCTAAAGTTGTCAGCTGAGCTGCCATTAATTCTTACATCTCGTGCTGTCACAAGCACGAGGCTTTTTCCCATGAAGACGCACGCTTCCCTCGGTGCATTGATATGTTTAGTAGTTGTAGTTCAGTAGAAAGAAAATAGTCCCCCCCATGAAAGTTCTTCCAACAACAACTTGAGTAACCAGGTCATGGTTTTTGTAAAGAGACGTTTCTTCGTTATTCAAAATATTTTTTGGCACATTGAGCAACACAAGCCGAGTACCTTCTAGTTATATTCTAGAGAAGTGAAACACACACACTACAGCTGATATCTCCAGGACTTGGCAACCCGCACCAAAGCTATCTAGATGGCTAAACAGCACTGCGGGTGAAAGAAAAAAAAAACAAACATTTTTTTTATTTTGGGGCTAACTGTCCCTTAAAGTCATGCAGCTCAACTTCAAGTAAAGCTTGAGTCACGGCTCACATTTGTGTGAGAGACGTGTGATTCAGTTGCGTACAGTTAATTAATATTTTTGAGGGGGCTGTTTGAGACGTCGGCTAATTGTTGGCGACAGTTTCAGGGCAGAGGGTGACGCGGAATTACCATGAACTCCGTTTGTAAACCGTGCGCCGAAGTCTGTCAGGGCGCAGACAATGTGAACCGACGTATAAAAACAGGTGAGAAGGCTTTTCACCTCATCAAGCCGATGCTGCACCGCTCTGCCGGGTGAGAAAAAAAAATAACCTCCTGTCTGTTTTCTTATTGATGACGCACGGGGCACGAGGGGATCCAGAGAGGATGTACAGGAGGGAGGATATAGGCGGGTGGTGGGAAGTGTGCAGACGTGTGCGCTGCCAACAGAGAGAGATCCCTCCAATGTTAAATCAATTACAGCACAGGCTGAACTGTTTGATAATATCAGTCATGACTGAGCAGATACAAGATTCCCTGGCGTTTACAGTGTTTTCCCAGAACATGCCAAGAGATCTGTTGAGGGGCTGTCTATATGTTGGCGCGCTGCTGACTGGGTAGCAGAGTACAGTCGAGATAAGCCGCTCACGTGGGAACACAGGGCTGAACAAAGCTGTCTAGGTTTGAAGGGCAATGCACATGGTGAGATAAAGTCTCATCTAGCCGGCATCACCTACGATATGCATGCACACGGTTAGCCAGGGAGAAGCTAGTCTCAAGATGATGAAAAGCCTATTATATGCTTTGAGGTTTTTTCTTTCTGCTGATTTTGGTTGAGCAGTAGATCTATATTAAAACGAGGCAGTGTACAGGGTTGTGCATTTCTGTCTGTACTGACAGTGTACACACGGAAGAGAGTGCATGAATCAATATAAAAACTTCTGCTTACATCTTTAACAAGCCATCCATCTCGTGGCATCCAGTTCAAGGCTGAAAAATGACTTGTGGGGATTCTAATGGCATTTTCCAACTCAATTAAAATCAGTTTCTGGTATGACAACAATCTCTTCTCTGATGTGGTTTGAAATCATACAACAAAGCGAATCAATTTCCTCCTCCGCAATAGGATAAGTAATTTCCTTTAAATATAAAGCCGAGCATCCAAAGGACTGCAGCAGATGACTGCAGTGTGATACGATGATATTGTAAGACGAAAGCGGGCTTTCACGTTCTTTGGTGTCATTGCTCTGCTTATTTTTCCGATTCACTCCTGATTCACTTCTTTTCTTATCAGGTTTGTATACGTGTCCACGTGTTTGTATGTGTGCCTGCGCATGTGCTACTGCATGCACAAAAGAGGAAGAAGGACGTTACGCTGTTCAAGACGTTCTGATCCGAGCAATTGAACTCAGAAGCTTGAATATAGGAAGCAGCTGCAAACAAAACTGTCTCAGTGAAGCGTGAGAGAGGAAGTGACACTTTTCAACCTTTGCTGTAATTCGTGCTCCCAAATCAGACTGTGTCTGTATGAATGCATGTCAGTGTGTGTGTGTGTAGGCTTTAGTTGATAGGCAGCCTGCCAGTGTTTCTAACTACACATGAGCACCACTCTGCACCCTCCACTCTGATCCACAACACCCCCCACCACTGCCTTACCCCTCCCCATTAACACACCCTCTGCCTCTAATGGAGTTCACTGCACACCACTTTCCGCCTGAGCACGCGGTGGAGGAGTGCAGCTAATAGCAGTTGCACAGTTGGAATACATGGGTGCGAGCTGGAGTTAATGTATGCCACTAGAGCGGTGTTGGCAGACAAGATCGTGTGATCTGCTGCGATGTGTACGAGCCCAGCCCATCTGTACGGTGACATCCTTCATAAATGAACCAAGCTGAGCTGTGACGGCTGTCTCTTAGCCTGCGCTTCAGTCCTGGTGCTGCGCTGACACCTCTGATGCGTGTACAGTGTCTTGTCTCAGAGTGACGAATTGTAAAAGAAAGTGCCACGTTTGTATATCCCCCTGTAGGGTTCTTGCAACACGACTTTGACAAGAGGTTTGAGTGAAATTGGTGGAAATGGGCATATGGTGCCCTTCCCTTCACTCTCCCTTCATTCAGCACATTGAAAGCAGGTGTTTGTAAAACCATACTTATTCCCCTGTTTGATCTTGGATTTTCAATGTCCTCGTCTCCCGTCTACATTGAAATGACATAATGATTTAAATGTGCCAGACCTAACCTTTCCTGTCTTCTTTTGTTCTGAAGGGGCGGAGGCCATGTTTTCCCAGCAGCCGCAGGACCTGGTGGTGGTGGCGGGCCAGCCTGTGACATTACCGTGCACTATCCCTAACTACAGTGACGTTGTCCTGTGGATAAAAGATGGCCTGGCACTGGGAGTTGGCAGAGACCTCTCTGGTAAGACAAAACATTTATCCCCTTGAGCGTGTCACCCTGGATTTCTCCATCACCCCCAGTTTCCCCCTATTAATTAGCACTCTCTAATATAACTGTCATGTTCAAATGGCTGCCTTTTGTAATCTAAAGCACCCAAAAGTCAACATCCTCCCCTTCTATCCTGCCAAATGTATCACTCCACAGGTGGATAACAGAGGTCTCGTAACAGTGTGTTACAAAAGAAGTATTACATTACAAGTGTTATGTGAAGCATCGATAATTATATCACTGAACATGACCAGACAGAATCAAAAATTCATTTCTGTCTCTGTATTAGATGCAGACCTAAATCTCTTACACTTGTTTGGCAGAGAAGCACGAAAATCCAAAAATGTGAAATCAATAGTGGCACTGGTCTTTCTCTGGTGCTTCAGGCTGCTAAATGGCTTTTTGAAGAGTAGCTGGCGTCCTCTAATTACACTGCACCTCATGTATAATTGCCTTAATTGTTTAATTTGGAGTAAAAGTGACTACTGCACTGTCATTTAGTAGCCTGTTGTTTTACCAATCAAGGCTTTATGTGTATTCATGACTTTTGATGAATTTCAAGGAAACATATCACTCCTCCAAATAAACATTTACAACCTCTTGAAGCACTGAGCTATTGAATGAGAAAATCCATAAAAGTGTAGTACGCCGGCATCATTTACTGAAATGATCATTAAATTCTTCCAAAACAGAGATCCATTTGAATTTGCGCGCATGCACTCAGCACACAGCAGGATGCATTACTCTATAAGGGCGCAGTCGTTCTAATTTGCATCACACACCACCTCTGTGTGACCACTGAGAAATCAGAATAATTAATAATTGACTGCGAAATAGTAATTTTACAGTGAGAAAATATTCCACTGCAGCCGTTTTTTTTTAAAAACAAGAAGGATTAAATATGTATTTCACTTGAGACTGCGGGTCTTCTACCCTCTGACCTTTAGCAAACGCTCTGAGAGGCCCTCCCTGTCGCTGATGTGGCTTGTAATTAAACTTCAGTGGCTGACAGAGCCCCAGTAAAGCCACCCTATTCCCTCCTCAGGTTCTTATCAGGCCCAGGGGAGGCTGAGGGGTTGCAGTAAACAATGGTCCTGCAGCCTTCAAGTCTCCTTTGGAGGAGGAGGAGGCAGATGGAGAGAGTGCTTGACTGCTAGAGACAGAATGAGAGAGGAAGGGAAAGAGAGAAGGGATTAAGGAAGGAAGGAAGGAAAAAGCACAATTTTATTTCAGGTCAAAGTGGAGCAGAGATGTAGAGTTTGTTTTATCCTCCTCTATTTTTATTGATCTAACAAGACAAGCCAATAAGCAGAAATTTCTTTGAAAAATGGCCGAAGACAGAGGAAGGAGTAGAACAGAGAAAACAGAGAGAACGCTGGGTCACAACACTCGAGGGAACTACAGTAGATCAACCTTTAACACCACATGTGTGAATAGTTTAACAGTCACAGACAAGAGGCAGTAATTCTGACCTTGCCCCTCTCCAACACCCATTCTCTTCTTATTATCTGGCGGTGCAGTCAGGCCCAACATGTAGAGTTGGAGTGATCTTTCTGCCTTAAAAATGCACATGCTTTTGTACGGGGTGGGATGGCTGCCTGCCTGGGTAAGATAGGTAGAATCAGCAGCATGATGCAGACAGGGGCTGAGTGCCTTCCATTGAGAGGGATGACACTTTTTCAAAATAAAGCGCATCACAGCTGTCCTTTTTATCACTCCTGCCTACATAACCAAGCAATGCATGCGGCAGTACATCCACTGCAAGATGTACACAATGAAAGGAAAGTGGCAGCTGTATACATAAAAAGTGCGACGAATCAAATGTTGCATGGAGCATTTCAATAATATAGGTCTGCTTGGCTATTCATAGAAAGAAGCTGCGTCGGCAACGTGGAGCTCCGCCTGGGACCTGTTTCCATTCACGGGAGCGGTGATTAAACCGAGAGAACTCTTTCACCATTCAGCGCGAGAAATCACAGCACAAAAGCCAATGATTCCTATCTGCCCCTGAATTTCCTGTTCATTCCCTTTTGTGTCACGCCTCTCCACTCTAATTAAAGAAAAGTGAAGTAGCCCCACAACCCCTCAGAACATACCAATCAATGTCATGAATATGCATGGCGGAGAATGTATCTGCCGCACACAATGGCGGCGACAACAGACAAAGCGGCTATAAGTGAAAGCTCCCGGTGCGCACACATTGGAGCCTTAGAAGGAAGTGTTTGTGTACATTATGCGCTGAGGATGTGGGAGAATGAGCTCTTGAGTGGAGAACAGTTAGCAAGCATGTGCCACTCTCGCCTCCCATGAGAGCGAATCGAACACCGGTCAGCTCTTCACAGCTTCTCCGAACCCGTTTCCATCCCTCGGTGGACACACTGCGTGAAACATGTTCTAGGTGAACGTTATAAATCACTAGGCCACGCCCCAAGTGTCTGTATACTTATATGTACACAAACACACACACATACACGCACACCATTGATCCAGCCTCAAGACAAATCCATTTCCCCCTGATGGATTCATTACTCCTTAATGGGCCTATTTTACATTGTTTGCTTTAGGTAACACATTGTGTCTTTGAAATTCACTGAGATCTAAGATCAATGGCCCTGTATGCACACATCACACGTGCACAGGTGATCAGTCTTCATGTGTGCCATTATGATTTTAGTCATATTGACATAATGCATGATCAAGGTGCTTATAAGGTGGCAAAAAGACATTACAGTATGTTTCTGTTCTTTGGAAATGAGATTACAAAATTCGCACCACTTACTGTCCACCGCAAATGCAAATCACTTTTCCTTTTGGAACCAGCTAATGCACAGAGATGAAACTGGAACAGAGCCATATCCACACACAGCAAAATTATTCTTAGTTTGCCAGAGGCACGGATGAGGTAATTGGCCAGATCATCTGTTTGTGTTGCAGAAATTTACACGGCTCATACCTTGCTACAATTAAGACGAGCAAAACAAAAGTGCATTTGAAGCAAATGCGGTTTCTGGGGTTGGTACAATACACACTCGCTAGGTGGGCTGGAGTCAACTCAAGGTCACACCATTCAGAATGTACAATGATCATTACCCTTGTGATCCGCATTGGCATTATTGCTTTGAATCTCATCAATGAACATAAAATTGAAGCAAAATGGTTCCCTGGGTGACCTTGTGCACATAATGGTGCGTCCTCTATTTTAGGCATCGTTCTGAGCATGAACAGGCAGAACGCTCCTTTTCAGTCGGCGGTTATTAATATTATTAATGGAAGCTTTTAGTTGTGATCGGGTCTCTATTAACCCTGTTGCATTTGCAGCCTGGAGTCCTACTATCCCTCGGTGTGGGACACTTTGTTCCGAGTAATGTGAAATTCAAAGAAAGGCGACGTTTTATCACCTCTGTGGCTAGCTTTCCGACAAAAATCCACTGGTGCGGCTTCCATCTTTGCTCGTTTTTTAGTTGGCTTGCCACATAGTCTGTTTATTATCTCCCCAGCTGCGTATGATGTTTACGTTCACGTGTTCTTTTGTCCTTCGTCCTCCCGCCGTACAGACCCTCAAGATTAAAGGCTACACTTAGGAGGGCGGCTTAATCAGCTGTAACTCACCCCAGCAGCATAAAATGAGACCCACATCATGCTCTATTAAAGGCAACTGGATTCAATAAAGCATCAGACAGTGATTGGACTTTGAGCATACAGTTGGTTTTTGCAGTAGATGCATTCAAGGACTTAAAAGCTGTTTTAAGGCTGCCCAGCTTGTCATGTTCCCTTTGGGTGCTAAAACATGCAACCAGTCTGTAAAACCTTTACAGTGACAGAAAGACTGACGTGTCTGGGGATCTCTGAAGTGGACATGAGTCGCTGGCTAGCCGTTACTGAGAAATCAATGTTATGCTACAGAGCATTTGTTGGGAAAGACCCAACAGTTGGATCGGTACTGCTTGATTTTTTTTTTTTGGAAAAGAAAATGACAAGCATGTGAATCTGAAGAGTGCAGTTTGGGCTTTTCAAAGCACAAAGTAAGAGCAAGGCTTTGTTAAAAGTCTGGCCTTGTTCTGCTGTGAAACTCCCCAATCATAACCAGTACTTTCATCATCGATCAATTACTTTAGGACCAGCGGAGGAGGAAAAAAGCAATTCTTAGCTGTAAATTCTTTTGCATTTTTTTTGGAGTGCATTTTTCATGAACAGACATTCTCATTTCATTCCACATACTGTACCCCCATTAATGAGAAAGATGGAGTGAGGGAGAAAGAAAAGGGATCTTCAGAGACGAGCAATTCCAAAAGCATGAGAAATACCCCATAAAGCTTTCCAGTCAAACACATTCTTCTTCCTGCTTATTTGCCCCGGTGGAGGGATGCACTCCACAACACACTCTCAATGCATATTCCGATAATAGTTAAGGGGATATCTTTAAGACCGTCTCACTTGACTTGTGTAAAATGCCCAGGTCTCTGGGATATTGCTCTGCTTTCTTGCATTATGAAGCTATAAATCATATCACGGAGCAATGCTGAAACCCCTCAAACTCTGGCTGTTCCTGTTTACAGTTGCAGTAAAACATCATTCTCCAGAATGCAGCAACCTCCGCGGCAGCTCATTAACATCGCCCGAAGTGCTGTAAAAACATTTTTGCAGTTCATGTTTTCAGCTTGTATGACAGCGCGTGGGTAAATTAGCAAAGGAACAATGAAAAACTGTACTCACCTATAATGTATAATCCTCACCCGCTACCTATTTGAACAGCCCAATTACAGTTAACACGGCCAAACCTATATTGTGTATTTTTAATACTGACATATGTGTTTACCGATGAAATTGTGCAGGCAAATCAACACGCTGACGACTTGATAATAATTCTACTGTGTATACATGTAGCATGTGGGTCTTTCTGGTTGTTTCTATAAGTATGCAAAGCTTTAAAGCGACACATTTACCTTGTTGCATTTGGCAACATTTTGAAGGTGTTTTAAATGAACTAATGTGTTTGTGCTGCAGGTTATCCTCGTTACACGGTGATTGGCGACCACGGTTCAGGAGAGCATCATTTGCGAATCCAGCGTGTCGAGCTGATGGATGACGCTGTGTTTGAGTGCCAGGCTGTCCGGGCCGCCATGAGGTCCCGTCCCGCTCGTCTCACTGTGCTGGGTGAGTATGATAATGAAACACAAGCGCGCACTCCAAGCAACACCACCGTGCTAGCCAACCACCTCCGATCACCGAGGTGCAAAGCGACTCATGGGAAAGGCTTTGCTGGCGTCACTGGCTTCTCACACTCTCCTTTGCTTTCCCTGCTAGTTTGATGACAAAGTCACATCAACATCACAGAACTTGGCTTTATTTGCATCACGTAGCTACGTGTGTGACATCCGATCTCTCATCAGAACAAATGCAACGACCAGGTGTTCCGGAGGAGAGCAGGGAAATTAGCTCATGTGCATCATCCCAAAATATTCAACCCAAATCTACACTCTTGAGTCTAAACGCTGGACAGAAGTGCTGCCAGAGCTCAATGGGCCCTTACAGAAGTGCTTCACAGCAATAAAAGAATGTACTTGTCCTTGTTCGCTTTCCAATTATGCAGAAACTACACACACACAATAACAGATGTTAACATGCAGTCTTACTCAAAACATACCCACAGTGAATCCTGAGAACAAAAGACGTATTTTGTATTAAAACCATCAGAAAGGAATTAAATCAATGCTAATGTTTCCCATTTGGCAGACAGTGTCAATCTGACTAAACTTTTACCGACCCTTACATTTCCACTTTAATTTCCTTCCCCTGCATGCAGCCTCCATTTTCATTATTACTCTAAGCTTGAGAGGTTACTGGTTCATAATTAAACTTTATTGGGTTATCATTCAGCGTTGCCATTTCTGCCTTATTGAGTAGCACGAGTGCAATCGCTGGCTCACGTCTTGGGCCCTTCAAGCTTCCCGCTGCTTCCTGTCCCCTGCCTCTCACAGCCCCCCCCTCGCTGGAAGAGCACTGGAAAGGCAGAGCGAGTCAGTGACAGAGCGTAAGAGAACATGGGAGGAGGAAGGAGGGGAAAAAGGAGTAGGGAGAGGGAGAGAGGGAGGGGTGTCTGCCACGCAGTATCCCCGCCACGAGCGACTGATCCGCCTTATTGATCCAACCTAATGAAAAGTGAAACTAACGATTTGTAGTGGAGAAGGCAGCAGGAGAAAAAGAGAGAGGGGAAGACAAATTGCGGCATAACGTTTCTCTGGCTGCTGAGCCCCCCTGCAAATGGATATGAGTGAATAATTATGGATACTTCCACAGAGAGCTAAAAATGTCTGGCGCAACTGCACTTTCCCGCCGTCTACCACTGTTCTTTCTCTGCGTGTTCAACTCGCTCGGAGTTTAGCTGCTCTGACACAGTGCTTTTCACAGAAAATTTAATTACAGTGTCAAGGAGGCAAAGCAGAGTCACCGGTGGCTCCAGATGTGTGTCCTTCCAGCGTAACAAGGTCACTGACAACGGATTTGATCACTTCAGCCGTTAAACTGCATTCAATTCAGGGCATTTTCGGCTTGAAAACATCATAATGGCAATTTTATCTAGCCTTCTCAGTATCCTTGGGATTTTTCATAAATATGAAACTGCTATTTCATTTGAAACCAGCACTATGTAGGAGTGAACAGCTGCCATACACACAGCGAATGCAAATAATTCTTTTTTTTTTTTTTTTTTTTTTTTTTTTGGTTTAATCCCCTTAACACTGTGCTTCCCTGATTTGGCAAACCCTACACTGACTACTCAGAGTAATTAAAACAAAGAAACAAATTATTTGCAAATTCTTGACTTTGGACTGCAAGCAATGTACAGCAGCAAGAGAGTGCAGTCGTTGGCCCAGCTGTATTTAAACAACTCATCAGCAACGAGAAAGGGGAGGCCTTTATTACCTATTTGGCTGATTGGGGGTGAGAGAATTTATCATTCCTCCCCACAAGCCCGAATAGGAGGTGTTTGTTTAATCCCCTGCCGAGCTAGCTGACTCCTGCATGCACTGCCAGGGAGAACTCCAGGCTGACATACACACAAGGTAATGGAGGAAATATATGCAAGGCCTGTGTCACTGCAAACTCCAAGCTGTCAATTACTTGCCAGTGGTGACAGAGTGTGTCTATCGACTTGGAAGACAGCTACGGCGCCACACACCTATGCGCGCGCACACGCCAATGCATGCGCATATACACCATACGCTTACACACACACGCATACACACACACGCTACTGCATACACTCACACGCAGCCTCCCTTCTCCGAGCTGACAGCAGAATAAATCTAAAGCTCCCCCCTCCATCTTTCATAACTCAATATCAGCCCAAACTCCTCCATGTGCCTTATCAGAGGAACTTCGCTCCTCTTGACTTTGATGGGCTCGGAAGTAACATAACATAAATATTTACCAACACATAGAGAAAGACCTTTATCACTGCCAAAGAGTGGATACTGTGCCGTGTGTTTCCCGTTTGTCCGCTTCTCTTCTTAATGATTTGCTGAGTTTGTCCTTGAGAGCCGAGCAGCTCCCATGAGACCTCTCCCGACCTGCCCGCGCGCGTGAATATGTGCAACAAATAGCAAAACCTTTGTTTTATTGTTGCTCATTTCAGCCGATACTTCAAGCGCGAGAGCGGGAAGAATTAAAGAGGAAAGCCCCGAACGGGTCAGCATTTATAAACAATAATAATAAGTTCCTTTATCAAAAAGCTCCGAGGACAAAATGGATGGTGAACTACCCATCCAAGCCTATGCATGGCTTGCAGGCTCAGACGCCAAAAGAGAATCAAGGTCTTGTGAATTAGTCATGAAGGGAGAGAACGGAGGGTTTCAGGTCCAAAAAGGACCCCTGAGGCTAATTATATCCCTTGCAGCAGGTTGGCACTGCTCCAGACCTTTGCTCTAATCTTTCTACCTTAGGTTGGGGACCACGAGAACAAAGGGAACCAGGAGCGCTGTTGTTTGATTAAGGTCTTCGGCTGAAGTATTACTTTGAGGTGTCCCGTTTTTTCGGGAAGTCAGGCGCATGTCATAATGTCATCACGGAACGCGTTGCCGTTTTTTGACTCATCGCTGACATTTCAATAAATCACCATTTAATAGTTCTCTGTCTTAAATGTTTTTGTGTCTCTGCCGCTATCATCCTCTGTCTCACTTTGTCCTTTTTGTCTGTATGACTCATCATTCCTGGTTAATGCAGAGGATTTTTTTTTTTTTTACTGAATCAAATACTGTGTTGAAGGGATGCACGGTTAATGCAGATGCTGTGCATTGCTCTTCAGTTATTTACCTGAGATGAACTCCAGAGATAAGGAGGTGGCTGAGATGACACCTGCTCCACCAGAGCCGAACTGCTATTGTGTTGTTCTCATGCATGTTTTCTCACATAAACAAACTGACAGTCCTGTAGTTTTTGTCACTTTATCCTGATACTAGATTATTCGTTTTCCCCCCCTAATTACAAGACTGCAAAGGATGTGACAAAGTGTTGCTTTTTAAACTGTGGCAAGGGCAAGCAAGGGTGATCAGCGTGGTTTGCTTTCAGATGCGTGTTTGACAAACATTTCCTAATTATGTACCTCTGCGTTTGAGCTCTGGCCAGCGCAGGGTCACAGAGGTCACGCTGAAGACCATGCCACTGAGATCAGGCAGAAGTTGGGAGATACTTTAAGAGGTTAACCTCGCATGAAGCAAGTGAAGAGGGGTTACGAAGTTTGACACTTCATTAGGAAAAAATATTTCAGAGAAACACAGAGCTGTCAGGATCTGTAACTTTCTGCATAGTAATAATTCGATATAATTTACTGTAGTAAACACTACCGTTCAGTTTGGAATCACCTGTTATGTTGATGTATCTCCTCTTTCCTCCTATAATGGGTATTTTAGAATAAAAACAGGGCAATTCAGACACCAAATAAAGAATTACACCTAAAAGAATAAGATTTAATGATTAAAACTTCCAGTTAGTCGATGTCCCCCACAGTGTTGCCTGACAGGGGAGAATACTGTCATAACTGCTTTTTTCCCCTCAAATACTCTTCAATTTTGAATTTACTTTCCAGTCCAGAAAAGCACAAGTGACCTTAGATCAATACTGATCCACAACCGCGCTGGGCTCTAAATATTTTGGCAACCTGTTTTTCTCTGGGCTGTCTCTGCAGTCTACTCAGTGGTTCGATTGAACGGGTCTAAACAGTGATTTGTCAGTCCACCTTATGTTCAGCCCATAGTCTGTAATCCAGCTCCAGCAGCGCAAACCCTCGACAAACCCCTTTATTTCTGTTTTGAAGGTTTCACAACAGCTTTTGCTCGAGCAACACGCCTCTTAATTCCAACTTGTTACAGTCAAATTGTTCACTTGACACTGAAACAGCCTGTTCCTGTTCAAACCTGCGAAGCTTCCAGTTTCTTTAACCGGTGACTGATTTCTTATATTCTCTCACTCAGCTGCAGCTTTGATGTATCTTTCTGCCAATTTTAATTGTCAATCTGGTTGAACCATTGTACAAGATTTAGTTTTCCAAACCTGTCACACAAAATAACATCTCTTTGTAAACAGGACTTTCTGCAACCTAAAAGCATGAAAGACCATATAAAAAAAACAGAGCTGTCCTCCGAGGCATCCAACTGTACCAAATCAATATTTCGAGGCAGGAGATTCCAAACTGTTGAACAATAGTGCATGTTTTTGTTTGTTTATGTTTTTTTTTCTCGATACAAGGCTAGCATGTAACAGCGTACAGTACACAACCAAGGTGCTTTTAAATTGCATATACTACTGTTTGTTACTAGTCAATCATTGCAGTGTTCAAAGGGCATAGCCACACACATTCCAGAAAGAGGAACCTGAGAGCGGTTATTAATGCCCGCAGTGTCATGTGAGAGTCTGGTGATGGAGTGGGTGAATATGTTGCTGCTGCTGTGAGATGAGTCCTTCAAGCGTTCCATTTGAACCCACATCTGGTTGATTTAACTCGTCAAACGAAATGCACATAAAGGTGTTGCGGGGGGCGAAACTTTGAAGGCCTTCCGCGAGATCTTTCATCATGACAGGCATTCACAAACGCGGCATGAAGCTCGTCCTCTGACAAACGTAATTGATGACACGCCGTTCGAAGGAGCCATTGTGTGCAAGATGTTTGTTTTCCTTTTTCCTCCATTGTTAATGTTTTGGACCAGTGCTTTGGCAACAATATTCATGTGCACAAAAGCCCAAGGGTATCTTTTGTTATTGTTGTTTCCAACTGCCAGAGCTGAATCAGCCATTTCTGTGGATAAGTCTGAATTCATTAGTTTCTCAAGGATCACGCTGCCATCCATCTGGTAATGGAGGTGAATGTTGAGGGCAGGGTAAAAAAAAACAAAAAGAAACAACAAAACAAATGCTACTGAGGAAGTTTTAATGCTGAAAACAAGATACGGACGCCGTCCCACACAGTCCATGAATGTCTGTTTCGTGAAAACCGCCGTCCGCGGTGCTCGCCGTGCTCCCAGCTGAGGGTGTGTGAGCTGCGTGGCTGCTAATTCAGCCAGTGAGACCGTTCACAGCGAGTGGGAGCAGCTCACTAATGATGGCTCTGTAATAAGAGACATTGTTTGCAACTGTTGGCCTGACTATATAACAATGAGTGCAATTTGGCCGCTGTTGTTGTTTCTTGGAAAAAAAAAAAAAAGCTTACACAAAGAAGTAATTTTCCTCTATTATTATTGGGCCGTGCAGTATTTTGTGTCAGCAGAGTCTCGGAGTAGCCTCGGCAGAGCGCTGGGGCAGCTCAGCCGGGCTGCGGGTTTAGTTAGTCTGCTGTTTAGTTAGCTGTTTCATTACGGCTGGGAACAGGATCTTTGTGCCGACGTACTTTGTACGCTCAGGTGATTTTGTTTTCTGTGTCCCATCATTTGAGGGAACAGAAATCAGTGGTATCTTCTTACTGAGAGCTGCTGTCTGAATCGTCTGTCTGTGTGTGTGCGCGAGCCACGTTTGGAGACACTTAAAACTTGCAGCAGTCCAAAAGAAAAAGTATAACATAAAGCTTTTGAGCCTCCCGTGTGAGTAACCAATTTGTCTCCTACAAAAGTTAATTTAGGTCAAGGCGAGTCTCTCAGTCGAAGTAAGGAGAGATAAGGTGTCCTAAACGGCCGCCATTCTGCGAGGAAATGCGACTGTAGCGTTTATGTTACACTGCCTTCCCTGCCATTTTGTCTGAAACGCGAGCTGGATTGATAACTACATCTATGATATCAGATAGGGTGCGAACAGGTGTGCGATTATGGCAGACAGACTGTATGTAGGATGTTTTTTTGTTTTTTTTTTCACTCTGCATTTCAGCAGAAGGAGGAGAGATGACACGAATACATCTGTGCTCTGCAAAACAACAGTACCGACTGTGTACAGGTGCTGAGCTGATTTGAATTCACACTACATAGTAAATAGGTTTGCTTCGGCTAACTGTAATTGTTGTAAGCAAACTAATGATTGGCATGAAGAAAAAAAAAAGCTAAAAACTATGGGGGCTAATAATTGGCAGAAGCTTGAAATGAGCACTTTTTTTAGTTTTAGCTGTGATTATTGAACCTGAATTCCAAACTCGCTGCCTCCCACCCTCAAACTCACACTCACACACACTCACGCACACACACACACACGCATACGCGCATAGCTATACAGCCGGGTGGTGAGCAGCGATGTCAGCACCCTCCCAATCTGTGGAGAGCAGTTTCTGGGGCTGCACATGGCTGTGCTGTGGAGGAGCAGGCTCTGCACGTCCCTGACAGCTCTGGCGTCTCCACACTCCTCATCTTCATCTTCCCTCCCTTTTATTTGGCGCTGCTCGTTTGATAGGTCGTGACACCGACGCTACCAACGGATTACTAAGCGTTTCCATGCTGCACTTAAAGTCTTAGCAAAAAACATGCCTGTGCATGCCTCAGCCTCAGAACCATCTCTTGTTTGTCCCCTCTTCCATTCATTTGCATCAAATTTCCTTCCCCTTGGCTTCCTTTCCCCCACTGCTTACTTCTTCCATCCAACATTTGCCCTCCCAGTTTATCATTCTTTACCATGTGGCAGCAAATCAGCCCTCTCCTTTTTTACTTATATACATTTTGTACAATCCGCCTTACTGTTTGTGATTGCCATCTGCCATCCTGTTTGTGGTGGTAAAATGCATTTGTGTGTTTCTCTCCCCCTCCTTCTCATTCATTCACTCATGCTCCTTCTCTCGTCTTGCGTGTGCATGTGTGCCCACACGGCTGTGGATCTTCTGGCTTTCAAACAGATGTACAATGACAGCACTTGAAGACGTCCGGTGATGTGGGCCAGTGAGCCACGCACGTCTCCTGTATCCACCTGCGCCGGGTATTCCTCTCCTATCCTTTTTGTCTTCTTTTTTTCCTGATCTATCTATCACAAACTCTGCAAGCTGTCGCAATGGGGTGACAGGCGGCCCGTGCAAGCATTCCTCTGAAATAGACAGGCAAGTCAGGAAGCTCATTGTTGTTCAGGACACGTCTGCTGAAGCACAGCGCTACAGCAGCCGCACATTACCAGCCCCCCCCACCTCACCCTACACCATCCAGCCTCCTCGTGAGGAGCTCTCCCTCATTCATTCGCCTCCAAATTGCTTTTTCTCTGTTGCTCACGCTCCTGGAAAGCCGGGGCGCTCGCAGGATTTTCATTGGCTGCTTTTGGAGAAGTTCCCCCAGTATTGCTTTGGCCCGGAAAACCCAGCAGGTCCACCATCAGCAAAACCAGTTGTTGCCAGACTGAAGAGGACTTCCCAGCCAACTCCAGCACATGTTATCAGCTTCCCCTCACATAAATCCAAGTTTTATGCTTCGTGTTTGGGGAGTTTTATGTTCGATGTTTGGAGGGTTCATATGTATCATGGGACAAAAGGCAGCTTTATGACCCCCAGGGTTTATTTAGGCTCCTCTTGGAGGTGACAGACTTACTGCCTTGCACTGTTGAGTTAATTACACATCAATATGCCTTGGTCTCATTTATGGATATCTTTGATTATGCAGTAAAAGTAAATGATCTCACTGAAGTCCAGGCTGTCTGACATCACAGGCTTTTTCCTTTTTGATTGAGGTGTCCAAGGTGGGTTTACAGTCAGATATGTATGGCATTGGTAGATTTGGAGAAATACATAAATGAATCCAAAGTCTAATTATAGACTGGTTGAGATGATGGACCTCCATAAAATTTTAGCTGCCTTGAAACAAAATAGTGGAGTTGCTCGGGGACCGCGTTAGGCTAATATAATTGGATTTCGCTCTCAAACCAAAAAAAAAAAAATTAAATAAATAACGCCTTGGATCTTGTAACTCACCACGATATCTATGATCTCATGAAGCCATGGGTCAAAGTAGCCTCAACAAATTATTTCTAATGACCACAATAATGAACTATCTGTATTTTGCAACTATTTTCAAGTCTTTGGTTGAAACCCCCATGCCTTACATCTTTGATTATTACAGACATGCAAAAAAAATAAGCACAAACTCCCTCATGGCTGATGTGCATATCAGTTAACTTTGATTTGTATAAAACCTGAATGTCTGCCTGTCTGTGAGTATGCGTGTCGACAGTGTCCATGTGTATTACACGCAAGGGCATGCGAACTTGTGAAAGCGTTGAAAGGGATTGCATTATTAACCCCAAGAAAAAAGTGGCGAGTGGAGCAGAGTTTGCAGTGAGTCAGCCCTGTAATTAAAGAGGAGCGATCAATCTGTACCACTGACCACACTACTTATGCCAAGTCCATCGAATGGCTGCAGTAAAGAGCTAATTTAGAACCATTAGGGACTGCCGAGTTTGCAAACAGGCCAGTAATGATGATGGCTGATTCAAGTTCAAGGCTTGGCCTCTGTATAACTGTCAGACCTGGCAGTCATAAGGGAGGATCAGTGCAAGATCTCAGATGAAGAGAAAGACCTAAATATCTATTTAAATTAATTTTTCCTCGTCATTCATTTGTCTTCAATTGATATGGGGTTATTGGTCAGTTCTTCCCAGACGTAAAGGCGTTCGCCTGCCAAGAAAAGAGCACAAATGTTTCCTCTATTTCATGACTATTGTGTAATCAAGTCTAGCTGTCTTTTGCCTTGCTGCGGAGGCTTTTTCCACGCTCTTTCAGCGGTGCTGATTTCAAAAAAGATATCAAAGGAACACAAGGTGAGAACCTTGAACGAATGTGCTAGTTAAACAGAAATAATTCCAGTCCAGGCTGTCGCAAACACAGACTCCACAGCGGCACGCTCTGCACCCAGTAAGACGTCAAGCACAATGGAGGACAGAAAGATACAAAGGTGTGGATCTAGGATGGAGGCAGCCAGCCGTGTCCTCCTTCCCCTTGTCTGTTCACCCTCGGTGTCTTGCTGGCAGGCAGCCCTGCAGGGGGACACGGCCTGAAGGTGCAGCAGTGCTCCGTTTGGTCTGCCTGTGACCTCCTCTGTCCCATGTAGTTCCACAACTGTGCACAAAATCATGAACTCCTCCTGCACTGTACACTCTGACATCCCTTAATGGAAAATACGGCTGAATAATAGTAGACAACTGAGGCCATTAAAGGTCAAAGGGAGACACACAGTGACAAACAGTCTGCGAGGGTGTAACCCTGTTCATTAGTGGTGACACCTTCTGACCCTGTAGCAACCTATTTATAGACACCAGCATGTGTTAATGTGTGTATAGAGGGAATATTTCTTCTTAGAAAGAGCCTGAAAAGCCTCTCTGAGAGTTTTGGGCACTTGTAAGTAATGACAGGTAAATCACCTCGCTTGGATGTGCAGTAAGTCTGAATCCTATCAGTCACATACTGTCACACTTCCCTTTTATGGCTGCCTTGCATGCTTGCATTAAAATAATATTTCAGTCACGTGTGCGCGAGAGCGCTAACAGCGAGCTCAGAACACTGGATCTTTGCAATCAGCTGTCACTGTGCTCTCACCGAGCCTCACGTTTTGTTTGTTTTCTTTAATGACAAACGGGGAGAGCTGTTTGAGAGCCATGGTTCTTTTGCATGCTCCCCGTCTCATTTGCATACCATGCAGTCGCACTATTATTAGCATAAGAATAAACTAATGCAATCCTCCTGACCTCGTTTCCAAATGCAGATAAAGGACCAGAAGGTGACCACGTTCTCACAAAGATTCTATCTTGCTCGCCTGGATCAGCGCACTCTGTTGTCTGATCTGCTGGTGCTGACCTGAGATTCCTCTACCTCTCCCAACCCTCCGCATATTAATGAGGCCCAGATGAAAGGGAGCCAGCCAGAATTAACGCTGCATTTCAAACTCAAATGCACAATAGGAACTAGTGAGTGGGAACTGCCTTTGAAATAGTAGGTTTACGGGTCCAGTTGGTTGAGTTATTAGTCTCGTCTAGTCCAGACTCCACTGTTCTCACACTGGTCTGATTCAGCCCTTACTCATTGTAAATGTGCAGTACTGATGGGCATGTTGAGTGATAATTTGGACCACAGTTTCCATGTTTTTTAGTCAATGACCTTTTGTAATGCAAAGGAATTAGTCATAGGATCGGGAGACCAAAATGCCACCCCCATGCACTAATCAAAGATGAGTGCAATGCTGCTGTGGATCACCAGTATCAATGCGCTGCTCCGCTTGCTCTGCAGGACGCTACAAATGACATGTGACCATTTGTTCAATAGGCTAAAGGTGTAATAAAGATTTCAGCCCTGATTGATTTTGCTTACTGAGGTAACAGCAGCTGCGGTTTAATACCAAAGCAAACACTCCTTTCAGCAGCTACTGGTGCATCTGTTTACAGTTCAACCAACCAAACTCACACGGTCTCAATAAAGAAACCATGACCTGATTTCAGGGTGCACACCAAATGTCCATGATGCATTTTTGATGAGCGATCAGGTTCGCGCTAACCTCTGTGACAAACGCACTGCATGAATTGTGACTGCTTCACAATAAAAGCCTCCCCTCGTCTCGCCAGGTGAACGCTTTTAATGTGAAGCAGCAACAGCAGAGTGCGTTCAGTTTGCATTAGCATTAACTCAGTACAGCTCTGATACAACATTAGGCGAGAGAACATTAAGCACTGAGGCGGATATAAAATTCAAAACAACCCCACCTAATTATGTGCGGGGACGGCGAACTCTGCCACCAACAATAACAAATATTGTATAAAGAGGTATGTAAATACACTGAATGGATGCTGAAAAAATGCAGACCATAAATAGTATCAAAACCATGATCTGATTTGAAAATTTGAAGTAAAAGCAGTTATCAGGTCTGAGCTCAAACTAGAGGCTTTGTTTGATCATTTTAAAAACATTTACAGAAACTTAAAACTAAAATTAGTTAAATAAAGTGATAACAAAATCAGTCATTTCATTGAAGAGTGAGCAACATATAATACTGTATGCAGTCTTTTCTGGCATCACACTCTATTTTATGTCTGTCATAAAAGAGCCCTTTTATACTTATTGTCATTAAATGTACAAAACAGTATCCCAAATTACATTTTCTCTCTTTTCATCTCAGTGCTGTTTGACAGCATAAATCTAGCCTATAACAACCTTCCTTCCAATCATAATGCTTTTGCAGGGGAATATGGCAGCTGCCTGCAGCCTTTGATTTCATCTTGCCCCAGATCTGCATTGTAATGAGCACTCCGGTCAATCAATAATTCACTGCAGTTTCAGTTATAAAAAAAGAGGGGGAAAACAAACAGATCAGCTCATGGGTAAAACAGGAAGAGGACTTTGATCAGTGCCATCTATAGGCACATGTAGCACTGTTGGGGTGCTTTCTTCTCTCTGTTGTATTTATCAAAGCTGAGTGGGGGAGAAATAGGGTCAATCAATATATATATAAATATATATCTGTGTTTCTGAAGGAGCTATACATAGACTTAATAACATTTACTGCTGACATGTATGTGTGTATTCTTTGTAAAGTGGGGAATCACATCTGCTTTGACTGATGGCACAGCTGATTGTTATTTAGAGGGCCGGGCTGTGACTTGAATAAAGCTGCTGCCAGCTTTTTTTTTTTTTTTAAGTACAAGACAAATCTATTTCCCACTGTGAACTCATCACCTTCTCTGAATGGGTACCTGCAGATGTGGCTTAAATTTCCAAAGGAAAATTCATTTGTGTACAATAAACCAAATGTGTGGTTATGTGTTGGTATTATAAGAACTGCAGTTGACTGTGTGATGAAGTCAGGCGTCATGCAGTCAAATCCTTGCAGGTGCTATTATAGTTACAGTGTTGTGGAAAGGCATCACATCACTCAACAAAAATACCACTTTGCATATTGAATGATACTATAATTACACGTCTACATGCTTTGCTAATAGTTCCGATTTAATTGCACAGTTTGTACTGGTTTCCTGATAATGTGCAACCCATTCATTATCATATGTGCTCATATGACTAATGTCCACTCTTTCTCTGTGTCTGCATCAATAGTTCCCCCAGAGGACCCAGTCATCAGTGGAGGGCCTGTGGTGAGCCTAAGGGCGGGTGACCCACTCAATCTGACCTGCCATGCTGACAACGCCAAGCCGGCCGCCTCTATCATCTGGATCCGCAATGGAGAGGTCCTTAATGGGGCCATGTACTCCAAGGTAAGCATAGAGGTGTGTGTCATACCAGGTTTGCAGACAGGCTGGGGACAGGGTCGGGGAGGGTGGAATGATGGGTGAGGGTTGCATGGTGGCTGTGCTTTCATTCTCAGGACTAGTGTTTATGTTTTTTTTTTTAAATAAAAGTAGTGGCACATAGGGAATGAAAAAAAGCTGTTATTTTCCATTTGTGCATGTCTTGCTTTGCTGTGAAGAACTACTGCAAAAGTGCTAAACATCCATGAGCTGTTTCAGAGTGGCTGCCTGAGTCATCGGTGGGTGTTTGCCTCGCCGTCCAGACAGCTTTTTGAAATGAAATCCCTTGAAAATCCAGGTTGTGTTGTGATTACAAAAAGATGGCTGGCCTTTTTTTCCCCCAGTGTATAAATCGACTCAGACAAGCAGATGGCGAGATCATGGAGCCAGAGAGGAACGCAAAGTCACTGACAGACTTTGCGGTCCTCTCTGGTGTTTTGATCTCCTCCTTCATTGACATTTGTCTCTCTTCATCTTCCCAACCTGTTCTAAATTCTACTATGTCGCTTTCTGTGCTGAATCTGCCTGAACCTTTCCACAGTGAAGTGTGATTCTCGCTGACAGATCGCGTTCTCGCTTTTGATGCCCCGGTGCGCAATAGCCACCGTTCACACCAGTCTGGTGGCGCGATCACCTGACCCCATAGACAACACTGACATTCAGCCTTAAGGCTAAGCATGCAATCAACACTGTCATGTTCTATTTCCATTTAAACAAAGGACAAAAAGAGACCAGGCACTTTAGAGCACTAACACCTCCCCCGCCTCCTCTCGCTCCCTGCGCTGCCTCATCCCATTATCGGCTTTTTTCAAAGAGCAGATAAATGCCATTGATTGGACTGGGGTACGGCACCAGGCCGATTTGAATAAAGTGATTGCTGGGGGTGCCGCTCGCTAATGGTGGGCGGAGAGTGCGCTTCCTGCCTCGACTTCCTCTCAGAGCGAAGGCAGACATGAAGACATTCTGTGCTGGTAGCTGATGGATGCCCACGTGCCTGCACCGAGCCCGAGTGTGTCCCTCTCCCCTCTTATCTCTATTGCCCGCCATTAAAAAGCAATGGCTTCGATTAAAAGGAGATGGCTCTCTTTTTTTTTTTGGGTCCGAAGAGCAGTAGGGGGACACTTTGTAAGCATAATCATCTGCTCTGATGGTCTTCTCATATCCGGCAGATGAAGAGGACTAATGTGAGCAGATGTGGTGGAGGCTTCACAGAAATGGCTTTCCTGATGGTGTCATATCTAATGATAGTTCTGACCCAATGATAATTCCCCACTAAGGCCTCCGAAACCTCATCTCTATGACCTCTTAGAAAGCTATTTACTGGACCAGTGGTTAAAGAGAAAGTGTACGATTAAAGCTATCACTTAGCAAAAATGTGTGCCGCTTTTACCGCAAAACAGAGTCACTGGCTTGATGCGCTGCTTATCATTCACGAGGGTAGCTTTCAAAAAAACTAAACAGAATTGTAGTATATTATGGAGGGGGCACCCCTGATAATTAAGTGGCAGAAGCTTGTCACAGTAAGGTGAACGGTTCAAATATCAAGACTAGCTGTGAAAATGCGGGCAGCAGGAAATTAATGAATAATGTTCTCCCTTCCCTCAAACGCTCGCGTCCCATCTGCTCCAGTGGAGCCGCTCAGTGGCAGGTGGCAAAGGACTGTTTGTAACGTGCAGCCTCCAGGTCTGAGCTGTGGTTCGGAGGTGTGTGCACTTGCTCTGTGATACTTTTGCACCAGAATGGTACGACAAGTCATTTGAAAAACATGAAGCGTTCCCCTCCCAGATGCGCTTCATTTTTTTTTTTTTTCTGAATGCTCAGGTGGAAAGCTGAGAGGTGAGCGGGAGTCTGAACTTATCTCAGTGTTAAGAGGTTTAAAAAAAAAAAAACTTTTATGAGCTGTTCTGTCTCGCAAGAGCAGAATACAGTGCTTTTTTGATTATATGCCCTCTCAGCTTTGCAGTAAAATTGTGTTGCTGTTTATTATCAGGTAAAATTGCTAAAGTTTACACAAAGCTGCTACTGCTGATTGAAATCATTTTCAGCAGGAAAAAAAAAAAAAAACTTTTACCAGTCCTGGTTTTTCCCTGTTTTCTCTCCCTTCTTTCCTACAAGTGTTCAAGGCATCTGCTTTTTCTGCCTATCAGTTTCATTATCTGTCTCCCATCCTTCATCAGTTTTCTTTTTTTTTTTTTTTATCTGTGTGTGTGTGTATGTGCGTAATTACAGCGCTTTATTGCATTTTAATCATCACACTCACTGAGTAATAGGGTGGGAAAATGCTTACAAACAAAGTAACCAATTAAAATTTGAGTGGGCATTAAACACGTCGGCTTTTTTTCCATTATGAGACAGGTGTAGTTTGCAGCAGTTGTAGCAGTTGAGGAGAATATGAAGTCAGAGTAGGCTTTATTTCCAACATTAATGTAATTCATTGTGCCAGTTTTAAAAGGTCTCAAAAGATTTTGGCAAGCTAATTAACCAAATCTTCTCAGCATTGAAATCAAAAGTGTGATCTGAAATGTAGATCACTTCAATTAATTACTTGGAACAACTTCTGATATGATCTTTTTGGAGTGAGTCGTGAGTAGCAGTTCTACAAAAGATATCTATTTAACCTCGGTGACCATGGTAAAAACGAGTGTATTTTCACTTAATCAGAAATATATAGCACAATGTTAAAGCAATCAACTGTTTTAGTGAGAATGGCTGACTGAATGCAACCCAGTGATACACTGGGTATCAAATCAAAGGCGTGCTGGATGGGTCCGCAGAATATTAATGATGTATAAAATGTTAGCTTTTGCTTACTCGCTAAATCCAGCAGCATCCCCAGGAGGCTTCTTCCCTCTATTACTGACACAGTCGAGGCTTTCCCTGCACGCCTGCCAGGTCTCAGTGGGTCATTTTCATTTCTGATTTAATGTTTCAGATGACTTGAGGGTTTGAATGAAATACACGTAAAAGATGAATAAAAGGTATGTCCTAATGTTTTTTATTAACCTGGCCAATTTAGAAAATTAAAGGTAGATCTGAGACTTTATTGCTTCATAATGAAGTGAAAATGTTGGTCTGAATTCATATCTCTGTAGAAATCATAGCCTTCATCACAGGGATTTAATGGACTGAAGACATTTCAGTCACACCTGAAACTGATGCAGCCGGACTGTGATGAGTCTGCAAGTTAATCCGGAAGATTTTTCCCTAAAATGTTTTTCTTTTCTTTTTTGAAAATGAGTCTGATTAGTCTACTTACTGTCTATAAGTTTATGTTATAAATTCTATCTATACACTATATTAGAGCTCACTGGATATGGCACATAATGTGCAAAGCTCCTAGCCTGTTATTTGTTAGTGGGAATTCATAAACTCAATTTTGCTCATAGACCACATAATCCATTATCAGTGGAGTATTTTTTCATTATTACATGCGTGGATTTATTTTTGGTTCAGCGGTTGGTAATGGATCGTCTTGTCAGCTCACCAACACATCAGAAACGTTTAATGATGGTGTGCTTTTAATCACACTGTCCCACATCCTAAAGGTTGAGCAATTCTGTTTTTACTTTCTGTTTAAAAAGACATTTCAGAAAGTAAGACTTTTAATTCTGAGATTTTAAATCCACTGGTATTCACGATCACTTATTATCCTTTAAAATCTTGCAAGAAGTCCACCTTGTTAGACACAAGAAAACACAACTATAAAAGAGATGCATTTGGTATGTATGTTAAGGGCCCAATGCACTTTAAATTTCCAAACAACCCAGATTCCAAAAAAAGTTGGGACACTGTATACAACATAAGCAAAACAAAATGTGTTCATTTGCAGATCCTTCTTGACTTACAAAGACAATACATCAATACATGTAATGTTTGACCTCATCAGCTTCATTGATTTTTGTAAATATCTGCTTATTCTGAATTAGATGCAGCAACACGTTTCAAACTAGTTGGGACAGCAGCAACAAAAGACTGGGAAAGTTGTGGAACACACCTGTTTGGATCATTCCACACGTAAACAGGTTGATTGGTAACAGGTGATAGCATCATGATTGGGTGTGAAAGGAGCATCCTGGAAAGGTTCAGTCGGTGACAAGCGAGGATGGAGCGAGTTCACCACTTTGTGAACACATGATTGGATAAAAGATGGGCTCAGGAACACTTTGCAAGCTGTAGTCGGCAAATGACTGCATTCTGTTTTAATCTATGTTTTACACAGAATCCCAATTTTTTTTCCAATCGGGGTTGTACGTGGGATTAATGGCACCATTAAGATAAATGCAGCTACTACAGCGGAGCAAAGTAAACACAGTGAAGGGTTAGGGCTGTCACTGGATTAGGTTAGCTGCTAGCAAATGAAGTTTTATTTAGTAGATAATCCATTTGATTGAGCTTTTTTTTTAATCAGTAGATCATCCAGAGGGCTCTGGCTGGTCTACTGACAGGCCGCCTCTGTCTTAAGTTAAAGCTTGACTCTGCAGTTGCGGCTTGAAGTGAAGCTTCGTTAGCGGGGTAAGAGCTGTGCTGATGCTCTTGTGAGCAGGAAGGATCTCAAAACAGAAGCCACGCTGACAATACGTCTACCCCCATAACACAATCGATGATATGGATAGCAGAGAGATTATGTAAACAAGCACGCAGCCAAAGCAAAGATCCAGCAAATATTAGACCTGAATACAACAGGTTGCCAAACAGAGAGTGCCCTCGATGCACAGTTCCTGCTACTGTGTAAGGCATTAATCAACGAGATAAGCAATAGGTCGGCTCATTGCTGCGTGTTTCTTTGTCTCCTTTACCCTCTAGTGGTCAGAAATCAACTGATACAGCTGTAAATATAGAGGGAAGAAAGCAGCCCTTTCCGCCTCAATCTTGTTACTCTTGCCACTCCTCTCCCAGCGTGGTTAAAAGTATTCTTCACATGGGCTCCAGGCAGTGATATGAAAATGTATCAATTTGTAATGTGGCACGGTGTTGAATTCAATGCAGCAGCCAGCTAACCCCCTTTCCAAGATTAATGACTTCAGACAGGTCCAGAGCGACGAGGGAAACAATCCTGATTGTGTCAGGAAGGATATTACATTGACATATCCCGCGTCTGACAGCTAATGCGTTCTGCTTTAGAAGTGACTCACGCACAACTATGAATTTCATCACACGGTTCCTCACATACAAATGCGCCTCACACAAACATGTGTGGCATGTATAATATCCTTCTAAAAAAAAAAAAAAATGTTCATCTTCAATTTAACACTACAGACGCTCTAATGTGACTGAAGAGGTGCTTGAACTATAAAGTGGTTAGATGAAAAGATTTCTATTGAAATGTCTTGCTGTCTGATTTTACAAGTTCAATGACATTTTAATTATATTATCCAGAATATGGTATGCTTAAGCGAGAAGTGGAGCACATATAATAAAAACCTACAGCATAATTACCACTGGTTTGTACACTGACAATGAGCCACAGTTTGACTCAGCTAAGTACCTGGCTAAGGTTCAGTCATGACACCTCCACTAACCTTTTGTGCCTTTATAGAACTTCTGTTTTAAACTTAATCCCATTGTGCACAAGTTAACGGCCATAACGTCTGGAGAAGCGGTGGTTCGCAGACTAAAATGTCACATAGATGTGGAGGTGTGACATGATTTTCTTGCTTTATGGCGTGCTAGAAGAATCCAAATAAAGGAAATGTCCGTGAAGCAGCCCATGCATTTGTGAGGCTAAACCAAAGGTAGCAGTTCAGTAAGGCAAGTCCACTGTGAGCTCCCTCTGGTCAGCGTAGTATTTCTGTTTCTATGTGGAGAAAATATTTGTGCTTCACTATAGCAGGGTCTTACTTTCTTCAAAAACGCAAGAGCAACAGTGAGCCTCCTTTAAAGAGATGGCAGGGAAATGCATCTTGACTTTGTGGTTGACCACACTGTGCCCCGTTGCCCACGCAATTTGTTCTAGTCAGTGACTTTGTTCTGCCCCGCACTGGTTAACATAGACTCCCAGAGCCCTCCCCTGAGCGTTTTAGGGAGAGTGAGAGCTACTGAGCGCTACCAACCGATTCCAGATGGCTTCCACAATGTAGGGCTCAGAGGATGAGCACTGAAAAGAAGATTGATTTCCTTTGTGGAGTATGACAAGCCATGCACTAGAGCGCAGCTCTCCAGACACACAAAAGAGGCTCAAAAAACATATTTCTACTTTTTTATTTTTTCATATCAATCAGCTTTGCAGTAAAACTACAGGCTAGAGTGTTCTGATGGTTTGCCTCTGGTCCCCCAAGGGATGAGATGTGTGCATCCATGAATTATTTTTACAATTTTACACCTTCTCCATCAAAGCTTGTCTGGTGAACTGTTTGTTCCATCTCTCCTCCATGTTTGCATGTCATTTCAACAGTTTAGAATCCTTGAATCTGAGCGATTGAGGATAAAATCCAATATGTGTTTGACTCTAAACTTGGGGTGTGCAGTATCAGAGTTTTTGCCCCAAATCAAAATAGTTGGAGATTCTGTTTATTGATTACGAAACACGAACTCCAAGGTTCCAGCATGGCGATCCATCAGACTTATGGCGTAGATTCAGGGGCCTGGTACGTTTCATCCACGCAGCTGCCTGCACCGCTAGCTTCGACTTAACTCAACTCTGCTTCTCTCTTTGCAGACCTTGCTCCGTGACGGCAGGAGAGAAAGCACCGTGAGCACGCTCTACCTATCTCCGTCCAACATCGAGACAGGTCAGCAGATCATCTGTAAGGCGTCCAACAAGGCGGTCCCCAACGGCAAGGAGACCAGTGTCACGATCGACATCCAGCGTGAGCATCCCGCTTCCCCCTCTCCGTCTCCCTTTCTCTTCACTGCTTTCTCTCTCTACCCTCTTTAGCTTTTTCTTGAAGTTATTGTTTTTTTTTTTTTTTTGGTCCCTTCGTAAGCCATCAGAGCAGATGGAGAAAACCAAGCCTGCGTATGACATGCATTACTCAGTATTTGAGGTATTTCTCACATGTAGAGGCGTGAAACTGTCAGACAGGCATACATGACTAACACTTGTGACTAAACATCTAGGATTCATTTTAGGCTCTGATGGATATTTAGAATTGGTTTCTATTCTGCTTTCATATACCATGTGGGTGGGTGGATGGATTGATGATCCATCACTTTTTTTTTTGTTCACTATGATGAAACATCAAAGGAGCTGTCCATCTGAAATGAGTGTGGATTGTCTTTTTTGGTCCAGCTACCTGCCTGCCGTGGCGCCACACACACGGTCTCCACCCCTTTCATTTCCTCGCTCACGCCATCAATCTTTTTGACGAGAGCATGCGCAATTCCCCCCTCAAATAGGCAAAGTAAGCCCAGCGTGTAAAACACATTCAGCCTCAATTGTCAGGGAATCTTTTTTCGATCAAGAACTATTCACATTAGGAGAAGGGCTTTGAACAAAGGGATTCTGCGTCACTCACAGTCCCTTCAACACCATTAAGTATGACTAATAAAGCAGAAAATGCTATTTAGGCAGCCAATATGACTGACGGCTCCATTCTTTTCATTATGTACACCACAAGAGGCAAGCATGGCAAGAGCGGGCACGCCATGATCAGGCCAACTCAGGCGCGGGAGTAAAAATGATGAACAGTTGTTGGTGTTTGCAACCCTTGCAGTTTGTCCCCGTCATTCTCTGTCATGCAGCCGGAGAGGGAAGTCTGCCCACATGTAAACTGATTTGTCACCATGTATAATGACGCGTCTGTGATAAATGCTCACCATCATAGCATCACCCTCGCCTCTGAATGTATGATTTAACCCTGAAAAATGAGTGCAGCGGATTTCTAATTAGCATTCCAAAATGTGCTCTTTACACAATTAAAGCTCCTGACAACATTTTTCACAGTGTGAGATCAAACTGAGCGACAGCAGAGAGTAATTGTCGAGATTCAAATTGTCTCCCACAAGGCTTAGCCTCTCATTTCCCTCCCTCCCTCTCACTCCTCCGCCCTCCCCTCAGACTTGACAGGTAAAGTGTTCAGCACAGTTCAGCAGAGCCTCCGGAGTTTGTGCTAAGATCCACTTCCAAATTAAGCTGCTCCCGAAATGAAACATGCTGTAATTGAACTTTGATTCATTCGTGTTGGGTATCAATTTGCTTAATTTCATTGCTGCCTAATTCGATTACAAGGTTCTTGGCTCAAAAATTGCATCTGAAACACTGCATGTTTTTTAACAAAAATGTAAGCTTTGGTGCAGATGTAGCCTACGTTATATCTGTGCTCTTAGCACACTGAACTGAACTGAACTGACGTGTGACGCAGACGCATGCAGCAAACATGAAATACGTCTACTGTCAACCCTGCCTTCTAGAAATAACGTGAATATACATGCATTTATAATTACATTGTGGTGTACAGATGTGTATTTTTCTTTGAGTGAATGAAACGCTACATTTTATGTAGACCTCACAGAGAGGTGGTCCAGACGGATGGCGGCCGTACAAAGTGCAGGAATGTGACACCAGAATCCAGGGTTTAGGCAACAAAGGCGCTTTCGTCAAGGTTAAAGACAGATCATGATTTAAATGTAAGAAAAAAAAATGATGTCTCAAGACACTGCTGACTTGTTCTGCATTAAAACAGACCATAATCTTTCCTTAACATTAATGAAGTGCTAGCAGTGCCCGAAGATAACCATAACATAGTTGAGTAATGCTGTAGTCACTTTGAGAGGATAGTGCATTGCATCATTTCCTATTTTGGTAGAAAGCAAATGAAAGACGTTGTCAGTAAACATGCATTAAGTATCAGCATCTTTGCAAATGATGTATTTGACATTAATTAAAAACATTTCCACATTGCGTTAATAGAAAACATAATTTGGTCAGCATTACTTTTCCTTCAATTTGCTGTTGCAAATTAGTTGTATATAAACATGGTTTACAGAAGGAAGGGCTTCTGCTGTGGAGACACGCGCTTGTATCCAGATGCCAGCTGCATTTTATGAACTGTCATGTAAACAAAGGTCTGCAGGTCATTCCTGTCATTACTTACATGTATGTCTACTCTTGCTATTCAGTGGTAAAATCCATTGTGAGAATGGAGTATTGCGAGGTCAGAAATCTTAAAACCACTTAAATATGAGTGCATCACGTGCTGCAAAGAAGGTGACCGGAGGGAAGCACGCAGTCTCCGTGGAACAATAAAAAACAGGTGCCGGATGAATAAATGATAGGATGCTGGTGAGGAAAATAGTAGCAGATGAAACTCGACCTCCATATCTTTACGGACCAGACACCACATAGGTCTGACCTGTGCGATTGCTCCTCCACAGTGTCGCGGGACAATCAGGCAACTGGTGATGGGCAGACGCTGTTGCCATACAGAGGAGGCGGTACACAAAGCTGAAACGAGGAACTGTCATGGCACGAAATATCATCAAGCCCTGTCAGAATCTGTGCAAACTGCTGCTCACTACTCCAAAATGTGTTGTTTTCATTTATTAGTTTCACATCCGTTCATGATGCAGTAATGAAGAGAGATGAATGATGAATGAGTGAGTCAGAGACCACTGCCAGGCAATGGAAAAAAGGCCAGACAGGAGAGCATGTGTTACCTCTTTGGAGCAGCAGAAACAGAAAGCGTACCTGTATTTCTTCTGCCCGCTGTGCTGCTCTCTTAGTGAGCCTTTCTCAGAGACGGTGAAAGCCATCACCCCACCTATCAAAGCAATGGTTCCTCCAGGCGCCCTGTGTCAGCTTGCGAAATAAATGTAACACTTGACCATCTCATCTGTGCAGCTGCGCTTGGGTGTCCCATACTCTACAGCAAAAACCAGTCATATGTCAGGATTTAACAATACTGGGTCATAATCGTCAGCGGTGTAAAATGCTTTGGAAAGAAATATGCAGCCAGTAGCCCGGCCAGCAGTGAAGTACAATATGTTCAGCATGAACTGGTCCTTGTAAAGGCGGATGTCATGAAATATTGCCAAACCTGCAACTGTGAATGATACTGTAGTTGGTCATTATTCCGCCGTAGGAAAGGCCCTTTTGCCAAAGCAACTGGAGAGATGCAATGTCGCATAGCACTGACATGCTGTGTCGCTGTGCACATGCTGTATGTTCTGTGATAGTCCAAGCTTGTGTATAACAAGATGCTGCCTGTACATCTACATTCTTCACTCAAGATAAGCATAATGATAATGCGAATTCATCATTGGTACTGCAGGTGCTAAGAAAAAAGTCGTAAAACTGAAAAAACAGCTCCAAGGAAGTCCTGAAGACTTTCTGATTTAAATCAGTGTTGATCCTGTCACATACAGATGTTTGGTCAGGACCCCTTGTGGTCACTTTTTAAGGCCCTGGGTACCCCTTTAGTGTCATTTTTCAACATGCAGGGCCTCGCAGTCACTGAGAACAATCATAAATATGTGATGAACGTTGTGAAATGGTCGCACTTTGCTTAAGCTAGGCACCAAAACTAATTGGTTAGGTTTAGTTGTACTTCAGTTGAGCATATGTCAGGATTAGCAAATGATCACATTCTGCTTTATTAATGCTTTACACAGCATCACAACTTTATTTGGAATCCGGGTTGTAGGAGCGGTGCTGCAGTGTGCCCCAATGCTGTAACAAAGATAGAGGGATTAATGGCAGTCTCTGGTGAACGGTCGCTATTAGTCTAAGTGGGACCCTGGTGAGGGCCGGATACAGCAAGTTACTGAAGCTAGACTGCACACTGCATCAACTTCTGCGCTCTGAGATCTGAGTGGGTTACATTAGAGTTTGCTGGCCTAAGAGTGCCTTTGATCTTTGGGTAGAAGTTTTACCCCGTTTTTGACCAAGGCTATGAAGTCAAAAGTGGAAAGTGCGACCCAACACTCAATTCCCATTGCTAAAAGTCATACTTAGAAATTATTTCAAAGCATGCCGTTTGGGTGGGCTGCATGGACAGTCACACAGGCTCCGACTTTCAGTGCCATTTATATCCCTTTTTCGTAACTAGAAGTCAGAAATCATGAATTAACTGCTATCGAGCGCAGGGTTAATGCCTTTCAAATATTTCTCTGACACTCTGTGTGCTGCTCTGCATTGAGCGCGTAGAGATTAAATTGATATTGATGCTCTCATCTAGCTCTCAGTGAGACAGCAAATAAGCATATTTCCCCAAATGGTTGTGTATTCCCTGAAACTGTGGATAATGTCCACAGAGCATTTAAACGCTCCGAAGAAATGCTGGTAGTTCCTATTGCACGTCTCTTTGTGTGTAAGTCCCAATATTGAGAATTAAAAGTCTACTTTATTTCTCTGCGCAGAGTAATCTAATTGACCGCATTAGTGAGATAATATTAATGGCAACAAAAGTAATTAAAATCTTCTCAGTCCGCCTGCCCTTCTCAACATTTCATATTCCGCTCACCTCTAAGCTTAGTCGCCCTTTTTCTGTCCGCTCCATCCTTACAGCAGTCCAAATGAGAGTAATCTAAACACAACCTCGCACATTGCTCTACAGCTTAAACCAGCCTCAAATCCAATGCATTTCACAACGGTATTTTCTTTTATCGTCACCTTAATGCTCACGATTTACATCCACCTCAGCATTTTCCTTCCCACAGAAGTTCATACGGAGTTATCTGACCTAGGGTTAGACAAATTAGCATCTAAATACAGTATGTACTGGCGATGTTGCCAAAATGGGGGGGATTTAGAGCCAACAGAGATGATTCAGAAGCCTGGATAGACTGCTGACTTCAGTTGTCCATACCAGTCCATTAGCAGACTGTAATTATTTGATAGCAGAGGGGTGGCTACCCCCTGATGCTGTTTTCTCCAGCAGCATGACTTCACTTGCATTATGCCCTTTGGACTTTAATCAGTAAACCCTGCTACCCCCTGGCATAAAACCACTGCACTGGAATATGATTCTGATGCCACAGTTTCATGTCTTGCTGAATCCCACTCATCACGCAACTTAAAATATTCCTCACATATTTTCTAGTCCAGCTGGATATCTGCAGAGCTTTGCCCCACATAGAAACGCACGCTTTCAGACACGTAGTCGGAAATGAATGCGCTAGGGACGAGCAAAGCCAAGGTTCTCTCTGTGTGTTTGCATTGCAAACAAGCTGAGCCATGTGGGAGGAAAATGAATGCCATTTGTTGAGACTAATTAATAAAGAACATGCAGATGTGCAATTGGGGAGGATTTGTTTTTGGTAGCAGCTACATGCTCTCCCTGCTTAATCAAGCAGATAATGGCAAATTAATCTGAAGGCAGATGACAGAAGACAGAATTTGAAAGTGAGAGGGAAAGGGGGCAATAAAATGCTCAGAATACTTCTCTATATTAGATTAAGCTCTGATGATGCTGCAAGACTGAATTATCTCATGGGAGCTTACATGGTTGGTTGTGTGCATACATGATTTCTTAATATCACAACTCCAGTGCCCTGAAGATATACCTGATGCTCTGAACTAAGGTTTGACTTTTAAGGTCTTTTTCTTTCATTCATTCATTCAGCCCTTATTTAAACTTTGAAAAATCGTTGAGGGTGTGAGCCCACATTTAAAAATGGCTATATTCAATGTTGCCATTAAGGACTTCCTAAATAGACAGAAATCAAGGCCTGTCACATTTTGCTGTTTGAGATGCCCACACAACCCGTTCATACAAGATGCAATGATGAGTAGAATAACTGGAACAGCGATGAATCATGAATGATAAACTGAATCTGGGGATTTAAGAGTGGAGGCAGAGGCGTGTCTATAGATAACATCACCATAATCCAAGACAGACAAGGAAACAGCCTCAGTGATCTGATTCCTGCTGAACGTAGGAAAATTAGCTCTGTTTCTGTATCAATATCCATTTTTTATCGAAGCTTGACAAGTCTGTGAATGTGAAATTTAGATGTACTGTAACTTTTTTTTTTATCCATTCATACTCTGTCTGTACTGTGTCCATTCAGAGTGATAATATGCAAACTGTTGTCTGCAGTGTCTCTGGCTCTAGAATGGGGCTTCTCTTCTTCTTCCTGCTCCTAATTTCAAAGTGCTTAGTGCAATTTATCACAAGCTTGTTTCAGTGGCTGCATGTGCCTTGTTAGCAAAGCAATACAGAACTGCATCATCTGCATAAATATTGGCATTACAGTTTTTTACTGAGGATGTTATCGTGTTAATATAAATTGTGAACACAATAGTTTCCAGTATTGAATCTTGTAAAACCCTATTGACAGACCAATCATGTTCCAGAATAGCAGTGACTTTTGATTGGATCATTAACAAAACTGTGATACTGATGCACACAGACACTTACAGGTGTGCTACAGGGATTGCAGTGCTGCCTATTTAAGCAGCTGTATGAATGGAAAAACATCTGCCTTCATTAAGCAAAGTAAATTCTTCGCTGTTCCACAGTTGAATATCTCATAATCAATATGCTGGACCTCAGGTTCTCAGCCAGTCTGTTCTCCCCTCAAGTATTCCACTCAGCCAGCCATATGACAGTCTGCCCATATTGCTCAGGCTATAAGCCACAAGTAGGTGTCCCACAGACAGCTCCCCCATTCTTCAGAGGCGGCCAACACTCCTGGAGTTTGAGGCTGGTCAGACTGGAGAACAGCTGTCTACGGTGACCCGGAGAGGTTGGAAATTGAGCTTTAAGAAAAGGGAAAAACAATTTATGTTGGCACTATCTCCAGGAAACGGAGAGAAGTTGGAAGATTGTTCCAAAAACACCATCTGGTCTTCACTTTGAACTAACCGATCAAAAGCTGTCGACCAACTTTAACACCACCCCCCCATTCATCCTGTTGTTTTCCGACTATCCCCCTCTATCCACCCATTCCTCCTCACTATGCCTCGCTACTACTCTCCTGACTAATCTGAGGAATTAACAACCTAGCATATTGATGTGCCATCGAATGAAACCTCAAATGTACTCACCCTGCAGCTCATGCATTTATATATCACAGTGGCAAATGGACTTCGTTATTATGTAGATGTCTGTCATGTCCGCAGGGTCAAAGTTTAGAGAAGTGACAGTCTCAGATTCACACCCCAGGCCTTGCTGGAAGACATTTGATAGCTGTTCCTACCCAGTTGTCTTTGTTTGAACGTCTTCAGGGAGATGGGACTGTACAACAGAGTTGCTCGTCTGACTTAGAAACAGAAGTAAAGCCATCATGACATTACCTCTTGCTGAGAGGAACTGAGGTCTTTTTAAAGGGAGGGTCAGTTTCAATCATTTGAAAAGAACATTAATTAGGAGCCAGATTGACACTAATGAGCATTTGTGTCCTTAGAAGTCTCTTGGCAGCAAGACCAGAGGAAAAGGTTGGCGTGATTGAAAGCACATTATAGGAACACTTTTAGTGAAAAGACTTCTACAGTTAGCTTCTGCACATACACTATGTCTATTAGCACAGACCTCCAAATCTCTCCCACTTTCTTCTCATGTCTGCATCTCTCTTTACTCTCTGGCTCCTTGCTGGATTTTATTACCACCTCCACTGTTGCCACATCTGTCATTTTGCCCCTGAGGTTCCCTGTGCCTACGTTTTTGTCCACACAATTAACCGCTTGCGATGCTAAAAACACCTACTGGGCAGTTAACACTGGTGCTCAGGGCCTGGATAGGTTTCCTGTTTCATTATGACACACACAGCCCTTTCATATGCACACATACCCCCTTTAAGCGTGTGCCTACACATGCAAATACACCGACACACACATATACACAAACAGTTGTCGGCTCAGTACCTGGAGAGAATTGCTGGTTCACTGGGGCCGTCAGTCTTTGAGGGTCCGCAGTGTTGTTGTTTTCTTTACATGCCTGGGGAGAGCTGGCACAGGTGGAGCTCGCGGATTTGAAGGTGGCAGAGCGGTTGGTGGGGGTGGGGGGAGGGGGGGCAACTGTCTAGTAGGGAAATAAGTCTGCTGATGGGGAATATGGTGTGTGTGAGTACGGAGGAATATGGCACCTGGACCACCCCCCTCTCTGGGGCTTTGTGGCAGCTGAGCCAGCCCAGAGCATCTGCACAGCCACAGGGTAAAAAGCAGTTTTCCTACACTTCATGCCCACACACACACACACACACACACACACACACAGAGAGAGAGAGAGAGAGAATCACATAACTATACACAGTGTTGTTTGGCTTGTTTGTGTGCTTCTTTAATTCTATGTGGATGTCCGTGCCCACCGCTGCTCCTCATCCACGTCCAAACACAGTCCCTAGTTAGGACATTAGTATTATTGAACACGGAGCAGATAACATTGGTACACCTTCGAAACAGATGGTTGCGCGAGCATCAAACCCAGCTCCAGCTCTTCTCCCTTGTGACTAATCTAGTGCCCATGATGTCTTACCAGTGTGCCACTGGTACCACAAATGGCACATGGCTATGACACTGCGAGTCTGTGGAAATGGCATCTCAGGAAACAGTTGCTCTGCAGGCGGAATGTAAAATGTTTTTGTTGGTATTATTTCAGGCTGTTGAGAAAAGATTTCCAATTCACCCTTAGCCACACGGATTAGATCATATAAACGTTTTTCAAAGCATGTGTTATATACGACATGAGACACTCTTATTGGCCAGTCTCGTGCAACATTTTTGAAAGTTAAAATGAGAAAAGAAAACTTTGCTCCTATGAAGGACAAGAATTTGAACAGAACAGGATTTGGTTCCCTTAAACATTAGCTCGTTATGAGAGCACATGAATTCTATCCACCTGATTGTCCATTAACATTACAAACACACCTGAACAGCTACTGGTCAGGCATAGGTCAGCTTGATCAATTTTCCCTCGCTGCATTTCACGCTCTCAACAAAATATACCTAGCCTCTTCTTAGAAACCCTGACAAATAGCTTCACCTACTTGAAATTCATTCTCCGACTCGTGTGGTAAATAGCTGTTTGTTTCACATGAGACAGGATTGATATGGAAATTAACACGTATCCTCAAAAAGAATCCCACCTTTGTCAATTAGGATAAATTAAGTTGTTTATTAAATTTGCATAATCTGTATGCTTGTTATTCTAAGAACTGTTTTAATTGTGCTGTCTCACTGAGGTTGCTCATTGTCTTAATTGCAGGGGATTGCACTATGGACTATTCACTGCTTTCAAATTGTTATTTACTGAAACTCATTACCAAGTCAAGTTTCCCTTTGATTTGTTAATATATACTTTAACATTGCTAATGAATACGTGAGAGTAAAAATAGTATGTTCTCTCCCACACCTGTAAAATGCACCGCAATGTTATTCAGCAAATGGGCCTAGACCGCAGGTGGGTGGCAGGACGAGAACAAATAGGGCATCAAATTATTCAGGTGTAATCGCCTATTAATGGGGAGAAAACGCTGCCACAAACCACGATGAGTTGTCACAACTGTTCTGCTACAGCGTGTTGAATAAAAGCACTTTTACTTAGTGGTTTTAAGCATATTTACCTGTGATGCTGTATGTGTGGCACAGCTACACAAATGACTCTCAAATCAGTTTTGGGTCCCCTGAATAAAAGTGAGACTTTATTTTGCAGGTTGGTTTGTTTGGCTGTTGTCTTTTGAGGTTTCATTCTATCTGTTTTGTCTTCTCTGCAAAAAGTCTGCCATATTTTCATTCTAAGTCTTTTCCAGCCAGGGAAAATGTCAACAACATAGTGTTTGCCGCAGGTTTACAGTTCACAACAGGATGTTTGATGAGGCTGCCAGCTCTATAATTGGTTGTCTTTGTGTCTGTCCTTTTTTTTTTTTTTTTTTAGATCTCCCACTTGTCAATCTCTCAGTGGAACCTCAGCCTGTTCTTGAGGGCAACCTTGTGAAATTCCACTGCTCTGCAAAGGCCAACCCTCCTGTCACACTCTACAGGTGAGATCATGAAAGCAAGCATTGCTGCAGCACACACACACACACACACACACACACACACACACACACACACACACAAGTAATGAGCTATCCTGTAATGTTAAATAGAAGGAAAAGTTGGTACAGTTAACTTTAAACGAGCTCGTCGCCAATCAATATTGCTGGTGGATGATACATTTTCACATTAAGTCAATTTAACACTTCATTATTGATCGTATTCATCATTGTCAGACACCCTTTATGATGCCATGACACCATTAGATTTGCCCACACTTTGAAATGAGAAACAGTAAAAAACAAAGGACACACTGTCATGCTGAAAAATGTAATGAAAATACACCTCACAAAATTCATCTGGGAAACCTTGACATGTTCCACTGGGCTGCAGCAAAGCAATACAGTCTTCTGTTGCATAGCTCTTTGCTTTGTGGTCCTATCATCTCCCTTGACCATTAAATGTCTATCAGTGTGTTGGAGGGAAGCTTGAAACATAATGTGCGCGACATCTGATGAAGCTGTCAAGATTACAGCTTTCCCCAGATTAGGTTGTACTCAACATTATATAGCAGGAAGGCAGGTTTACCCCCAGGGGTCTGCAAGTGTTTTTATGTGTGCGTTGTGCAGTAGTGGTTGACTATGGCCTGTAGCGCATACTGTACTTTTGAGTTAGAGCTCATGCAATTGTTATTATTATTCTTATTTTATAAGAGAACATATGCTCCATTGTGAAGAGGGTTAGAAACACAGATCTCATAAGACGCGGCCATTCAGCTAAACTCCACAAGAATAAAACATGAAAAAGATTCTTTATTCTGATAAAAAGTTTAAATGATACTTTACCCCCGTGTAAAAAATGCACAAAAAAGAAAGAACCTGCTCTCTGAAATAACCTGGGTCCAGGTTATCACACACCATTTCTGAGTGGGTTTTCTGAGCGGTGTGGGACAGAGACGCCTTGGTGTGATTAGTGCCCTGTCTGAAGTTCCAAGGACTGCAGATTGGAGAAATTATATGTTTGGGAAATGGCCACCGAGATACAGTTGTTTCAGAACGAGAATGTGAAGGCTTCTTCAGCGGCTCAGTGCAGCAAAAAGAATGGAATGACTTAAAGATTACTCTTCGTACCGCAGGTGAGCTCCATCCAGTCCTTACTTCACTTTCAGTACAGTTTTCAGAACATGCATTTCAGTTTGGCTGTTATGTGAAGGTTGTTGAGGAAAAAAAAAGTACTTGCAGCTCATTTTAACTTAAAATTGCAGCAGCAAAAGATATATAACATGGCAAGGGATTTCAATGCTCTCTGAAGCAATTGTACAAATAAAACACCTTTGTGCCTTACATAGTATTGCATCAATACCCGACAGACCTTTTATATACAAGTATTCAGCAACCTATCACTAGACAGAATGCTGATATTCAATAAAAGGTTTTTTGTTTTGCAAGTTTGTTTTTTTATCCTCAAATACTAACGTTTTAAGACCATTTATTTCTACAATCTGTACTCCACTCCTAAAATCTGGTTAAGGATTTGCACTGCAGGCTAGTATTCAATAATGAAAATACAAATGATTCAGTAATGGTTAATTCAAATGTACAAAGCAGTCAAATTTGCTGATGGCCGACAAATCCACAATCCCACTGAAAAATGCTGTTGTAGATGCAACATAACCCATAACCCACAATCTTAATGTACTACCTTTCTTGAACAAGCTGCATTCCTCTCACCCATCTCCTCTGTGCATTAAACCTTATTGATTGGGGCATTCCCAGTTGTACCGGCAATTTGAATCTGTTTTGCATTTTTTTTTCTTACGCAACCTGTAATTGTGACGGAAAATGGACAGTGATTATTCTCATAAAATCTTGCGTGGCCGTCCAGAAGCGGTACTGAAGTGATTTGTCCAGAGACGGTTCTCTGTGTGGGAGGTTTTTAAATCCGGACGAAAAATAAATGGAATGAAATCGATAGAAAAGGGAATTGGTCGGCACTGAATCTTGTAATGGTACTGGGAAATGAAATGGATGTACAACACACTCACAGGTGGCAAAACAGAGATGTTGCCTTTTTGATGGATTCTGCCCTTTTGAAAAAGAAAAGGAGGAGGGAGGGCAGTGATATTGTGGAAAACAAGGTTTGTATTTCATTGTGTAGGTGCACAGCATAGACAGGACGTCTATTGCACCTGCAAAGGGATTTCACCTCTATTGTTATGAGACTGGATCAATGCTAGAATCAGACTTCTCTCCAGGGTATCAAGAGCTAAGATGCAATGGCTGTTGAGATGCCTTTTTCTTTTAGTTTGACAAACTACAGAATGAAAAAAGGTTGGAGGTTGAACTTTCCCTTTATGTAATTTATTTCTTCCCGATTTCTCTCTTCTATTGCTTTCTCTCGGCTGTCTCGCTTTCTGTCATTGAGACAATCCACAGTAGGATTGAATAATATCCACAAAGACTAATAACTTGTGATACTTCAAGGTTATACTCCACCAAATCTCCTGTTTCGTAGTCTCCCATTTACATTTATCTGCAATTTATACAAGCACTTCAGGACTCCCGTGCACCATTGGAGTTCAGGACATGGTAGACAGAGGATTTTTGGGCCTCATAATGCTTGCCTGAGAGACTTTGACTAGGGAGAGCCCCCCACAAATTCCCCCTCTAGAGAGCAATATCACAGAGGAGAGCAGGAAGCTGGTCAAGCAGTGTGGGAACCATTTTTCAGTGCTAATACACTCTGTCTACCCCAGATCAGATACTGCACAAGGACAGAGCAGTTCTTAGACGGATGGCCTCTTTTCTATCCTCGAGAGAGCCATCCATTCCCAATGTGCACTGTGCCACTTTGCCATCCTCCAATTCAATGGACACTTGAGACACAGGCCCAAGACAGTGGAAGCGCTAGTCCAAGGCGTGGTGCTTTCTTCCCCTTGCGATTTCCACACCGGTTCAATAAATCTGACTTGATCTGAAGCGAAAATGGAAATAAGATATATTTCTCCAGATACCAGAACCTTTGCCAGAATACCGCTCAAGGGGAGAGTAAAGAGGGGGGAAGTCACAGGATCGGAAAGGACTAGAGGTGTGGGATCGAAGGAGAAGATAAAAGTGGTGCTGAAAGTGTGAATGAAGTAAGAGTAATGGGCATGTGTTGCAGTCGGCACTCAGGGAATCAACACTCTGAGAGGGAAAGACGAGTGGGTCGGAACATCTTCATTACTGTTTATAATGGTAGGAGGGCTAACTGGCATGCATTGCAATCACTCAACCACCCTCTGATGAAGACACAGAGGGTTTTCTCAGATCCAAACAAGAACCCAACAGAGAGAAGAGAAAGAATAACAAACAAAGCAAATCAGGTCCCTCGTCTGCACATACAACCATGCACAGAGCGACAACAAAACCCCCTCCTTTGCATGGCACTGCAGCAAATAGCATCCCAATCCTCCCCACACTTGCATTCTCAGTTGTTGTTGTTGTTGCTACTGCTGGATTGTTTGCTTGCTTTTGACTGACACTACAAACACCACAACTTCCTTCTTTGCAAACCTTGGTGGTGGCTAACTGATACATGCTACTGTCTGTTTTTGGACGAGACTACCATTCCCTAGCCACATTCTTAGGCCTGCATAACCTGCAGCCAGGTGCACTTAAAATGTGTAAAAGAAAGTAGTATAGGGTAGTAATATATGCTTTATAGTGTTTTATGCTTTTATCCTTTATTTAAAAGAAAATAAGTGCCTCGGTGCAAGACCTGAACTGTAATTGGTTCAGTAATTCACAGCATAATTGCAAAATTGTAGATTAATGTGCGCCGTTCCTGCAAACATACAAATCAATGCAAGTCTGACAAGTTGGAAATTGCCCTGAAAAGTAAGGACTACACATAAAAAGTCTTTAAAAACCTCAAAAACTTTGGCATAATGCTGGAAAGTTAAGAAAAATGCAAAAGATATCCAGAAGTCAGACTAGAAGTTGGTTATTCCTGACTTTTCAAGGTTATTCCCCGCCCTCTGGGGAATAACTACATACCTGTAGAACTTCCTTCAATTCCTTGGCAGCATAAACACTAAAGACAAAATAGCTCTGTAATGTATGCACATGTCAACATCACAGCATGCTATTACTAATACTTGTATATTTATTTTAAATTCCACCGAGAATTCAACAGTCATCACTTACAATACGCATGTAAAGGAGAATGGAACTGCACTGTGCTGTGCTTAACCATGCTGATAATAACTGTGGGGCCTGATTTACTGTGGGTCTTGATGCTGATGGCACAGATACCTGCCTAATTTAATTGTTACTGTTTTATTGCCTTAATCACATTCAGCAAATACAAAACTCTCCCCCTCTTCCACGTCTCCTTCATCCTCTGCTCCATTAATGGCAGACCTGTTTATCTACATAACAGTGTTGGCTTACAGACCCATGCACGCGCAAAAACACACACCTTGCATGCACACGTGCTTACACGCGAAGACACGCACTCGCAGCCGGCCGTACAGGATTCACACCCTTTGTCTGAATCAAATCCCTGAATAGGATACAGCAGTGTAAAGTGAGTCAGCTATTGAGTAAGCTTGCACTGGCCCTTCTAACTTCCCGAAGGGAATGCAGGTGTTTATGTTACCCTGGGCCAGCGACTATGTTTAGACACGAGTCTTGGACAAGGCCCAGCACACCAACAGAGCTCCCATGCTCCCTGAGGACGACGGCATTCTGTCTCTGCTCCATCTAACACTGTCAAGGGCTCCTAAACCTGGCAGCCGCAACCTACACTCGGGAGCCAAATATCTGTGCTTACCCCCGTTACAACTCCTGCAGTCTGAGCTGACAAAGTGTAGGTGGAAACAGTGGCATATATATATAGATATATATATATATATAGATATGTATAGTCATAATAATTACCAGTGTCATAGAAATGCAGATGTTGCAACTGTCATTTTATTGAACACCTTTTACTATTTGTGATGTGGTCAAAAGCTCCTGAACAGCCACTAAATGGACCTTTTTGAAAGGCTGTTTTGTCAGCTGCTGTTTCCAAGAGCAAGAATAAACTTTGAAGCTAAAACTTTAGTCCAGCATGAACAAGTAGTCCCCAGAGTGCTCCAGAAAAGAAATGGAAATCTGAACATCCTTGACAGGGGGGATAACTCCATCAGCTCATGAAGGTCATGTGATATGACCAAAAGCTCTGGAACAATTACTCAATAGACCTCGGAGAGTTTGTTTTGTCAACTGTTGCTTCCTCCATAAGGAATGAACTTGATGATGACACTCATCACCAGCGCAATTTACACAATGATGCTCATCGCCATCTTAATTGTTGTCATCATCGTCATCATGAGCCCCGTCATCATCCTCATCATTGTTATTACTGTTGTCATAGTCTTAATCATCCACATTATCGTCTTCATCGTGATTACCACGACCGTCACCATTGTAATTAATATCATCGTCGTCACCATCTTTCTCATCATCGTCATGTAAACAGCAGCGGAAGCATTCATAATGATATTCACATTCAGAGACACGCTGCTGCGAACAACGACACTCATCAATAACCTGATGGTTTTCACTTTCTTTTCATCTTTCAATATGTAGCGTACGCATGATTTCCTGTGCTAATACATGGGGGTACGATACTTTGCTGCTAAAATATAAAGTGGTTCTTGTCTCCTCTGTCCCAAGGCTATCCAGGGTATGCATCTGTTCATACTGGCTAACACACACACAGACACAGAAACACTATAAAGTACGAGTACTACTGGATGAGACAGGCCAAAAACACCCGTCCGCCCTATTTTCAACATTTTTGGAAACACAGGTGTCGGGGGCTCTTAGCTGTATCCTTTTCACACCAGAACTCAACTCCGAAAAGATCCACTGCTACTGAGAAAGAGCGCAGAAAAATCCCATGAAGCCCAATTAGAATTCTGCTTCACTTCACTTACTGATTGAATGAGGTAATCTGTTCTCATTTAAATGATAGCATTTCAGTCAAGCATGGGGCCAGCTTAGTCATGGAAAACAAATGAGTTCCCTATCCCGTGAAAACTGCTCTCACTACTGGCAGGAATATAAAATGGAGACAGGCGCCGGCTCCGTTGTCATTGTTTTCATTTGCCACATCAGCATGCAGCCACATCTCTATTGTGGAGGATGGCAGCGTTTAGATGCATGATGCATTGTATGCCCCACAGCCCTGTCTAAATTTCCCAAAGAGACCCGAGACATCCGCAGATGCCTTTGCTTCACTTTTATAAATGGGCCTCGTCTGTTGTAGCAGCAGAGAGCCATCCGCTCCACGCAGAGCCATCCGCCGCCGCTCGCGACATCCTAAAAGTCTCACCTAAACGCGTGCCGAGCGTCTGCATCGCTGTCACCGAAGCCATCATTCACAAACGCAAACAGATGTTCTTTATGTGATCCCGTGTCAATTTATTAACATCAGCTGTTGTGCGTAATACAGGACGTGTCAACCAACGTCTTCATAGGTGGGGGAGCAACCCATTTATCACTCTGTGATTTGTTTTTCTTTGCTGGCACTCTGTGCTGCACTCTCTTGCCTGGCGTAATGAGGAACGTGCTGTCTGCTCGGAGTCGCCAGGGAGCTTGTCACAGCATGGAGGGCTGCCACAAAAATGTGCTGAAGCCAGCACAGAGAACCTGCCCCAGAATGATGATTTATTCACACAAAAGAATGCTATTGACATAAGGAGGTGTGAAAACCTGCCGTAATACCTTTTCCCCTTTCCCTTCATTTTTCCATTTCTTCCCATCTCTCCTATCGGTGCCCTCTAATCCTCTCACCAGGTGGGCCAAAGGAGGAAGCATCATCAAGGAGGTCTCCGGAGACACATATGAGGTTATCGTAGACCACTCCTTCTTCACAGAGCCTGTTTCCTGCGAGGTTACCAACCCTCTTGGCAGCACAAACATCAGCCGCAATGTTGACGTCTACTGTGAGTGGCTCCTTAAGCAAATGCTGCATGCATCTCAGTAGTGCCAGTAGCACGATATCACATGGTTATGGATTTTTATTGTCGTGTGTATTTTGACATTCAGCTCCGAGAGCTGGCGCGACACAGCTGCCACTTGATTATGGATGAATCCGCAGCTAATGATGTTTATTTCAACAGTTGGTCCTCGCATGGCTGCGGAGCCTCAGTCCTTGCAGGTGGACCTTGGGTCTGACGCTGTGTTCAACTGCGCCTGGACAGGAAATCCCTCTCTTACCATCGTGTGGATGAAGAGGGGATCTGGAGTGGTGAGTCTATTGATTTGCGCTGCTACCGAGCATGTATAATAAACAGTCACCCACTGTGGCGGTGGCTTAGAGCAGCTTCTTTTCCCCAACAAAACCTGCATTTGAGACTCTCTCAAATAAAGGCATGTCCATTAAACCCAAGCCATTTTAGTCCCTGCCTCTAACTGACCCGCTCTCACACGAGATCTGTTGATTTCTCCCAAATTCAGACTCATTCCACCTTTCGTTTTGTCAACATCAAAGGCCAAAGCCGGCCCCTTTACTCCACTGAGCTCAGACCTAAATTGGATTTTAATAATTGAGGAGAGGTGCCCTTTAAGCTATTAAAAGGTCTATGTGCTGCCTTTCTTTTTCCCCAATGCGCTGCCTTGTTGCTATCTCAAATGCGGAGGTGCCACGGCTGTCACTGCATTTGATGATCTTTGTCCTTTTTTGCCGCAGGTTCTTAGCAATGAGAACCTCCTGACACTGAAATCCGTGAGACAGGAGGATGCTGGGAAATACGTTTGCCGTGCTGTGGTCCCGCGTGTGGGAGCAGGAGAGAAGGAGGTTTCTCTCACTGTCAACGGTAAGCTGTATTATTGATGCATCTTTGACACCCACAAAGCTGTTGAATGCATACACATACAAGTGTGACTCTTGAGGTCCGGGGTCAACGGCGGCAAGAAGAAAGCAGTCTGTCACAGTCGGTATTCTGCTTCCTCTGTGGTTCATGAAAGTCTTGTGTCTGTAAAATGTCCAATAGAAGGTGCCTCCTGTAGTCTTCTTTTTAGCGTAGCAGCTTCTTGGAGACACATTTAATTTTACCTGGCAGGTGTAGAAACAAAACACGAGCCCTGACATACACTAGCGCGCAGGATGTGGCACACAAGGTGTCCGTGCAAATTCACTCTCCTGACAAAGGTAATGTGATAAAGCAGAGCTGTTTCATCAACTGTCATCTTTGTGAAGCCTTTGAATATAAAAGGCAATAAATATAGACTTGGTATTTTCAAGATATGGTCGCACATTTCATAAACAGGTGAAATGTACTTAAATGCTAATTATATTCTGCATGACTCACAGGGAAGCTGCCTTTTCTGAGGCACTGACTGACTAATGAATACCAGCCTTGGTGGGAGACCTGGCAACTCTCAAACAAATGACTTCATTATCAGCGCTTGATATTCAGGGAGCATGCTTCGGTGTGGCAGAGTTGTGGAATTTACATGTCTCTTATTTTCCCCGTGTCCATCTGAAAGCAACCCGGGCCAAAAAAGAAATAAATAAATAACAAGAAAGGCTTTTAAGATGCTGGTGAGATGATGTCGAGCTAATGCTGACAGTGTATCACTGCACATTTCCAGAGCTAACAAAAGAGCCTGCCTATGAGCAACACTGGTGCTGATTTGGGGGATGAAGATACATCAAGTAGCAAACAGTGTATGTAAAGATTTTCCTTTCAAAACCACGATGTTGGCTTTGCATATCAGAGAGAGTGGGATACCAGTATTCCCTCCAGCGCAAGATCAGAACCACGGCTTTCTCTGAACTGCAATGATCCCCCTCCTTCTCAACCAGGAATTCAGTTGGATTCGAGGCAGAAGAGGCAGAAGGAAAAATCATGACTAATTCTATTGTCTCCCATTCCGTCGATCGCAACCTATGCCGGCTTCCTTTCTGCAGCCTTAATATGTACACAGAATACATAACATCCAATATACCCGTTTATTTTGATGCATCTTCCCCGCTCGTGTAACTGTTGAGACTGTGTTCCTTTTCAAAAACGACGCCATGAGAGGAAGAAGACGGATTGTTTTAATAAAGATTATAACACATAAACAACTCTGAGCACACTGGGAAACATACAACAAAGCGGAAATGGCATGTTTATTTAGTCTCTGCAGTCTTCATTCAAGCAAGTTCTGGGATGTCTTCTGGTCTTTTTATTTGCGTATATTCTCCCTCACTTCTTTCGCGTCGTGCACCTCCCTGCCTGAATTGGTATTTGACATTCAAAAGCTGCCTCCCTTTTTACCCTTCTGAATAATTGAAATTCATCTTCTTTTTTTCTCAAACCACATGAGGAATCCTGAGTCATTTCTTACCCGGTCCTTGAGGCGAATCAGATTGTCAAACTTGTGAAAGTGCAAACACTGCGGTTGAACTGATGGCGTGTGTTGGGGCGGGGGGTGGCGGTGGGAGGGGGGTTGCTCCTCACCTCTCCTCAGCCTATACGCCCAACATCACTGACAGTCAGCAGGACTAAATTGACTCTGACAGTGAATAACTAACATAACGGATGAGCGAGCTGTAAGGGAGGACGACCATGATACAGTATCAGGCAATGCTGTGCATATTTAGAGTATTCATGATGCGACGGTGCTGCACATTTCAATGTTTCTTTGCTGTTTGTTTTCCCTGCAGTTATCCCCCGATTCCTTAATGTCGTCATTTAAATTACATGTGTTTATAATTTGTCATTCCCTCTGTCTCTCCCTCTTCTGCCTTTGTGTGTCACTGGCTCCCACTGTGGCGTACCACATAGACACGAGGGTTCCTGCTTTCCCTGGGGAAGAATGTAATTTAATTATAATCAAACAGCTAGCAGGGGAGGCAGTTTGTGTTTAAGTCTCTAATGGATACATATTGCTTACTCTAGTCAAACATTTTCAGAATGGAAAGCCCCTCATCATTTCATATGCAGCCGCCGAGCGGCTACATGTATGAAGGGCGGCTGTGGACGTCCATGCGTGTGATTATTTATATAACATACAATATATATGCATGGCTTTTCCCACACTCCTGCAGAAGTTGGAATTGAGAGAAGTTATCTTGCATGCTTGAAAGGATTCGGCTTGTGCATACTTAAGGACCATATATTCACGCAATACATATTAATTAATATCCACAAGTGTGACTGGGTCTGCACAGCCAATTGTGTTTGCATGTTTGTGTGTGCGTTTGAGCAAAGAAGTATGTTTAATGGCACGCGCTCAGTGCTTGGGCAGCCTAGGGAGAGAAAGCCCATTACGACAGTAAGGGAAGGGGAGGGCCAGAGAATCCCACAATATCCCACAGAGCACAGGGTTGTTATGGATCTTTTTTCTTTTTTTCCTGCTGTTTCTCTTTCTAGATGGTCTTTATGAGCCTAGTTAATTAGCATCCCGGCCCCCTTTAAACTGGCAATAACAGCGTATAAGAAAGAAAAGTGCAAATTAACGAAGGAGAGAACTGCATTTAAGATACGGCACGTTATCTGACCGGCTGATTTCAAGCATAGTGAGATATGATCTGCGAGGCTTTCTGCAAGACTTTGAACTGACTTCTCCCTTTATTTGTACCTGTCACATGAGCATTTTTTTTTTTTTACATGTGAAAGGAAGCTGGATGTGGGGTGAAGCCTTAACAGGATGGTTCACCCAGAAGTTTAGGCTTGTTGGCAGAGGATCATATGCTTTTTGGAGCATAACAGCTTTGAGGTCAACAGCTCCAAGGTGTCCTCTGCCTGTCCAGGGAGGGCATAATGGTTGAGAAAACCTCCTTGGTACATCCAATGAAGTGGAAAGGAAGTCTATAAATACACAGCCAGCACATGAGAAGTTAGTCACTGATAACAATCAATGTTTTGGGTTTTTTTTCCCCCCCACATATTGATATTATCAAGGATTGCTGTCAGTTGCTTTCTTCTGCACTCATTTCTCTGTTGTGATATTGTGTCTGTACATGTTCTTGTGTTTGGCATCATGAATTTTTCATTGAGAACAAATAAGAATTCATAATGTATTGTCAAGCAGTCTCCTCTTCGTTCTCGACGTGCCGCTCCCTTTCTTAGACCCAGTTCCTCAAGAACGTTCTCCACAAGAGCACAAGTGTTGTTGGCTGATCCCTGCGAGGTTATTTTTCTATTCGAAATGAGTTGTGTTCATAATCCAAGCGCGATGCTGTCTTTTTGAGGCGGATCCAGGTTTTTTTATTTTATGTTGATGTTTTCTGTTAATGTGACCACGCCACAAAGACTCGAGACTGTTTGCAAATACAGACAGAAATCACGCTATCAGCACCCCTCAAAAATTGCAAATTTGGATAAAGCACAAATTGTGGTGGGAGAATGAAATGATGAGTGTTTTTCCTGTGCCATCTGTCCTGAGTTATTACTGTCGATGTATTTCACAGTGTGACGCGGAGCTCGCGCTGCATGAGGAGAGATGGGGAGAAAAGACATTCTTGTCCCTGATGCACAGAAGTATTGAGCCAAAGCAGGCGGATGCAGTGAAGCTGTCAGAGCATTCGGGGTAGTAAAGTGGTTTTTTTCTGCAGAAGTTAAACACGACGCCTACCTCAGCTGACCATTTACAGATGAAGATGAAATTACTTTTGCAGCTCCACATCCAGACTTGCCACTGAGGATGTTACATAGCGCAGCTGAAATAAAACAGCAGGAAGATTACCCTCATATTGCTATAGGCTAGCAGTGTAGATAACAAGCCACTGCATAACAATATACTCGTTCTCACTAACCAAATTGTATTTGATTACTCTTATCTTGTGTGCGGGCTCATTACAGTGTGACTGGACTGTGTGAAATAACTAAGGGACAGGAAGCACAGAGTTTAATCTTTAAAATCTAAATTGGAACAATACTTTTATGGAAATGTCCTTTATTTGTTTGCATCATTAGAGTTTTGCATTTTATGTGTTTTAACAACTATGTAGCATCGTGCCGTATTTACATCTCTAGTATGAATACACATTAAAAACGGAAGTTGGGATATTTAATTTAACACAATTGTTCAAATATTAACAATAAGAACTGACCCTGCTCAGCAGCCTCAACATATAGACAGGATCTCCTCACCATGGGTTTCTCCCAGAGGAAAATGTGGCCACCAGTGACCACGCTTTTCCTCTGTTTCTGGAGCCGTGTTTTATCATGAAAGAAAGCAGAGAAATCAAAAGAGTGGCATCAAGGTAGCAAGGGAATGTCAAGCTTTTGTTCAAAGCGGAAGCCTCAGTTTAGGAGGGAAATGTACGCCCTGGCCTTTTGACACCCACACCGATATCGCGCAATCAGATTGCAATGTCCACTCCAGAGTTACCGCCTCCTCAAATGAATGAGCCGAACATTGCATGCAACATTTTGATTACCTCCCCTGCTGCTGTCCTTGATGCTGTAGTGCCACCAACCTCCCTGCTACCAATGGGTTTGTGCTCTGATCACATCTGAGCAGCAAACACACACACACACACACACAAACATACTTTCAGCCCAGGCTGAGCCGGTGAGATAAAGTTATCTAATTATATTCCTCATTTGCGGTTCTGATCCATAGAATAGATCCTTCCCAATCACTACCAACAGCCTTTTGCAGCCTGCAAGCAATTGATCTTGTTTTGACAGTGGTAACTCATACAAAGCACATAACAGTTCGTCTCCTAATCACAAGTTAGCGCATGCACACTGCATATAAAAATGTCTTCACATGAATATCGCACATCCATGTTGTACTAATACTGTCACTCCATGTTGGCAAACCAGTAAAAAAAGAAGAACAGCTCTCAATGCGTTTTTTTTTTTTTTTTTTGTTAAATTGTCTGCAGCCTTCATTTTGCAGCAGTAGCAGCCTTCCAGCATCCTCCAGTTGCATACCAAGACGCCATCTGGCAAAGTCTCATTAAAATGCTAATTCATTTTAATAAGAGACAGGTAATAAACTGCAATTATGTATCGTCAGAGAGATGGCAGAGAGCGGGAGTTTGAGGGAAGTTGGCGGAGAAGCGAGTTGTCTCACTAATCAAGAAGCTGCCTCACTTGCCACCCTCTTAAACCCACATTCTTAATCTTAACCATCACAAGACGCGCTAAATGTTTTCTTTCTTTTTTCAGGGCCTCGTACAAATAGAAACCTTTCCTTGTGTAGTTTTTGTGGGAGCATCTCTCTAAGAACTCAGCTAAATCTAAGGATCTAAATCAAAAGATAACGTCAGTTTGCTTGTGTATAATTTTAAATGTAATTACGTGCACAGTGCGTCTCGAGGGCGCTAAAGAAAACTCACCAAAGCAACACCTAAATCATTCAGAGGGGAGTGATGCTGTAATCTCAGCACACTTGAAGGCTACTGATTGAAGCCCACGTGATTTTTTTCAGACATGATTGATTATGTCAGGCTGGGTCTGGTTGGGCGTCTGTTTTGTGGAGAGGTCTAAATTTGACATCTCTGAGTGATGGTGTAAACAGCCAATAAAGAAAAGGGAAAAACTCGAAATGCTATAAAAACAGGCCTATATTCAGATCACATTAAAAAAAAATCCTGCACGGGATTATTCTTGTACTGTAATTGTAGCTATGTCTATATAAGATCAGTGTAAACTGTTGCCCCTGCATTTTGCCTTTCTGGAATTACTCTTACAGTGAGCTCTTTGGGACCGAATGGAAAATACACTTGAAAGACAGAACTGGGTCATGTGTGACATCTTGTCTTCATATTAGTGCTGTCACCTGGCGTGAACAGCCTCCAGACCAGATGGCAAGCAGACCAGTCATTTAGGCTGAGCTGCCCTTGTCAGGCGAGATCTTGTAGCCTGACCAAGGTTTAACACGCGCATGCTTGAAGCCCGTACCTGCAGCTCCTGTTGACTGAGCTCGCCCTGCTTAGAGTGTGTAATCTGTAATGCCAATAAAGCCGTTCCATTTGAGCAAACTTATTTTGGGAGAAACCTGAATTTTTCAACATCTTTTCAAGGTTACAAAAGGTTTATTTATGGTTACAATTAACAATGAATAAGGCAATGCTGCATGAACAGGTGAGATAAAGTCAGTGATTGTATATTAGAGCTGGGTTCAGGGGTCAAATCTGCAACAAGCATACTGATAGAGGTGGCACACTGCGACGTGTGCTATCTCCCCACAATGCTATTTTTTTTTCTTTCTATCTTTGTCGTCCTGAATATTCTCCCCAGACCTGCTGTAGCTCTCTCCAGCAATGTTTATCTCAGTGGCAGAAATCAAGCCAACCGTAAATCAACATTTTTTTGATCCAGAATGAGGTCTGGGCCCCCACTTAAGCTCTCCGTTCAGTCCTGGCGTGTCCTTGGGTCGATCGTATTGAGGGATGAGGCATGTTCATATCACACCGCGGTGCAATCTTCCCCGGCAGTCCCAAACTCCTGAACGCTTCAGGTTGTACTGGTTGAAACAGGAGAGACATTCGAATATATGCTGCTCCACAAAAATGCGATTGAGCATAATTGTCCTTTGACCTGAAACTGAAAACAAATATAATTATTCATGTTTCAATTCCTGTGACTCATATTTATGATTGCTCTTTTTCAGGGCCACCTACTATCTCCAGTACACAGACTCAGCAAGCTTTACATGGAGAAAAAGGACAAATCAAATGTTTCATTCGAAGCACGCCTCCCCCAGACCGCATTGTAAGTACATCTGGACTACTTACTTTTGTTTCTGATCTCATCTTTGTGCCAACTTTGCCTGATTTCACTGCAAGCGCTCATCCAAAACTGTAAGCAGAAAGAGGTATATTCTGGATCTGTGCCACCTGAACTATCCAAGTAAGATAGTATGATGACCACTCTTTTTATATGTGTCTAAAGTATAATAACTGAACTATTGATCTACACATGGACAGCACAGCCAAGTAAAGATAAATTTTAGCGAATTAGCTCCATCATTTGTTTTCATATGAAAAGATGGCCGTGAAACTACAGTTTGAACCCTCAGTTTCTCAATTGATGCGCACTTATGCTCTGTTAGCGCTGATCCCATTAAGATTGATGGACCTTATATAAACAGCCTACTCTCTGAGCTCACTTTGCACTTATTATTAATTTGTGTGCGTGAATGTGTGCGTGGTTGCGTACGCGCGTTGTTAATTGCCATACTTTGTCATCTGATGTGTGTTTTTATTATATTGATGTCCGGCATTAACTAGCATCATAATTAATATGAGATTTATTCGAGAGGGGTGCCTGTGGCGGCCGGGCTGCTGGCTCGTAAATGTTTATCCATGATTGCAAACTATTTTGTTTAAGTATCACAACAGCTCTTCCTCTCTTTCGCTGTTTGTCTGCAGAAATGACAAATGTGAGACGTAAGACTTGGTTATGTCAAGTCAGTAGTCTGTTTTGTCTCAGAGGGTTTTACTCTCTTCACGAACATCCTCTATTCTTACGCCCTCGCAAACACTCCACGAAAGAGTTTAAGAAAAAAGACAAGGAACACTCTTCACTCCTGATAGCCGTCAATCAGCAGTCAGGCAGCGTCTTAGTGTCTTATCCAATCCATGACTTTTGATGCTAATGTTCGGAGGCTGACCCGGTCATGCTTCTTTCACGTAAGAAACATAGCCAAACTTAGGCCTGAAATGCAACGGAGATGCTAATATATGCCTTTTATCTCATCGCATATGGATTACTGTAATTATCTCTTTACCTGTCTGAATAAATCACACCTATTTCAACCTCTCTGCTCTGGCTCCTCGTTAAGTTTAGAACTCATTTTAAAGTTTTGGTGCTCCCTTATAGAGCTCTACATGGCCAGGCTCCACGGTGCATTATGGACCTTCTGCACCCCCACACTGTGAGCCAAGCTTTGAGGTTTTCTACCCAGGGTTGTCTAAATGTACCTCGGACATGTTTTAAGACTCAGGGAGATGTGCTTTCCAGTCGGTAGCCCCTAAGCTTTGGAATAGTCTCCCAATAGGCTTGAGGTCTTTGGTCTCTGTGGACTCTTTTAAAAAGCAGTTAAAAACCCATCTGTTCAGCCAGGCATTAAGGTAGCATGTGGTACTTTATGTTTTAACTTCTGTCTTATGTCTGTTCCCTTTGTGTGTTCTATCTGGTGTTTTATCTTTGTTTTATTTATTTGTTTCTACTTCATTTTGTTGCTTTTTATTTCTTTGACTGTGAAGAACTCTGTGACTGGTGAAAGGTTGGCATGTTTTATTTTGTATCCTAGAAGTCCATTAACAGCATTCATTCACGAGAGAATAAAACTGAAAGCAGTCAAGCCAAAGGCGAAATTTGTAACATTGTTACTCTGCATTTCATAATTCTACTTAGCCACCTGTCCATTATTGCAAGCTTGAAGTTGAATGTGTTGTTTATCCTCAGAGTACCAATTCATCTTTCTCTCGCTTTATCCAGTATGATTAATTTCATCATTTGGTAGTTGAAAATAAGCAAAAATACCATTTTCACCACAGCCCCCTAAAGGAGGCTGGCACTAAGACACTTTGAAGAAAAGTGGCCACTCAGTGGCATGTGTTATATTATCATAGCACAGCACAAAGCAATTCACTATATGCAAATACCCGTTGTTTTCCCATCTTTTTCGCTCCAGCGCCTCTTCACATTGCATCATTAGACACATCACTTCCCTATACCTACTGTGATATGCCTTGCAAAAATTTCAAGCCCCTCCTGGTTTTTGGATATTTTGTCTTGCTATTATTTCAACACATTTATTCAGCTAAATATTCTTAGCATGACTCACATCCACAAGCAAACTATTCAGCATATCCAGCATTGTTCTTCTTCATTCCAGCATAAAGCCTCAGAGTTGTTTTTTTTGTCCCATCAAGATCCAGTGGAGGGATTGAGTGCATTTTGAGACTTTAACAAATAAGGCAGACAGAGATGAGATGAAATACAGTGTTTTCCAAAGAACCACATGCTGGTGTGCTATCACAGCGTACAGTAAGAGAAAATACTCTCTTTCAATAAGTCTGCATCTTAACAAATAATCATGTTGTTGATATTAAGGTGCAGTCTTATTGTTATTTCATTTCATTTTGAATCTTGCTCTTTTACCATCATAATTATTTACTCTATTCAAAGTAATGCACACTATCTCATATTCCTCCAGTTCGCAGCAAGCGCTGCTCTACAAATGGTTGTTTGCAGTCTCCCAACAGCCCAAATCCAAAAAGCACAGTAAATGCAATTTGCTATTATCCATCAGACATTAGCTCAGTCTACAGATGGCTGAGATATCTCAGTGAGCTGGCAGCCCGTCAAACAGAGATGAACAGCAGCAAATGGCCAGTTAACAAACACATTTTTAACCATAACACGGTATTCTAGAGTGTTTTAATCAATCACGATAAAATGCAGCGTCGTTAGTGTCCGTGCATTGAGGGCTGCAGCACATACGTAACAGAAGAGAAGAGTATCAGGTTCATCTCTTGATCACCATCATCTGTCTCCATGGAGATGTATACAATCAGCAACATAAAGATGCCTGCCATGGTGCAAAAGTCATCCAATAACACCTTCCATTGAACTCAAGTACCCTTTGAAAGGGGGATTAACTGATGAGCACCAGGTAGTTGTATAAAGCACAGATATGGTGGCTCACTCAGTTTTAACACTTACTACGTATCCCTTGTTCAGTTGTTAAAGAGGGTCAGAGTTGGCTCAGTGTAGTGTTGAACAGGCTTCTATCTATATTTAGATCGCAGGCAAACATATGAGCAAGCCGGCTGGCAGTAGCTATTCAGCATCATGACCAGAACTGTACAAAAGGAGAATTTATTTGAAATCAGGTTTAGTTAATATTCCACAATCCTGACCAAAACTCATTGTGTGTATCCTAAATACACATGTACATTGAATGCAGAGTAGTCCACAACCATAGCATGATCTTTGTGAGGCTGTACACAGCAATGCTTTGAGCCAAATGCTAACGTCAGCATGCTAACATGCTCACAATGAAAATGTTAACATGCTGACATCAGTATTTTCACATCATTAGTTTGGTTGGAAATCAGAGAAATTAAAACTTCCACCTGTTAGTAGACGTTTTGGCAGACCGACATTGTCATGGCTAACATGCAAAGCTTCTTTAATGTGTTGTTAGCTGAACTGTTCTATGGGCATACTGTCTTCTTCGCTTGTGTTGCCACGGTCACTGCCTTCTTCCGTCATAATGCTCCCATGCTTATGCATTTGCATGTACACATATCCTTCTGAACTTAGCCGTACAACATGACATGCAAACAACACAGGGGCCCGTGCATCGAAACATTGCTTCGCACAGTACATAACCGCTCTTTGCCTTTTCTCAGGCCTGGTCATGGAAAGAAACTGTGCTGGAATCTGGAACATCTGGCCGCTACACCGTGGAGACCGTCACCACAGAGGAAGGAGTCATTTCCACGCTGACCATGAGTAACATTGTCCCGGCTGACTTCCAGACCATCTACAACTGCACGGCGTGGAACAGCTTCGGCTCTGACACCGAGATCATACGCCTTAAGGAACAAGGTGGGAGCCAAGGTTCGACAAGTTCCACCTTCCTCTTCTTCGAGTCACGTGACTGTGGTTTTCTAGATGGCGATGGATGGTAGATAGCGACAAAGCTTTGCAGTTTTGTGTGCATCACTGTCGTTGTGCCTGCCCTGTGAGCTTGTCACTGTGCATTTTAGCGTGTGTGATTGTTTGTGAATGTGCTTTTGTGTATGTATGCAAGTATGAGTGAAACAGGCTGTCATAACAAATTGTTCGTCTGTGAAAAATGTTGATACACAACATGATACACAGCATCCCAACCTTATGAATCGGGGTTGTACATGAAACATCATTTGAGAGTTTTTTTTTAATTTTTCAAATTCCATCAGAAATAAGTTGTTGAAATTGTAATTTCACCAATTTGGACCGCGAGATGCTAATACAGAGTTACACTGCATGGCCTAAATTCTCAAACGTTTGATGTACAGTACTGTAAATGTGATGATGACACAGATAAATTCCTGACAAATTAGTTTTCCGGGTTAACATAAAGTGCAACTCCCTGGTAATTTGAACTGGTGACCCTTTGCATAGACTGCACCCTGAATATAAAATACTCTGTGCTTTCTGCTTTCGTTATGTGAAAGAGAAACTTGAATATTCTCATTTATTTTGCTCCAAAAATGAATACGTTTTATCTGTTGACCTTTTCCCCTCTATGGTAGGGAGTTGCGTTTTCTATCCACTTATCGCAAATGATAAATTATAAGCTGCTTATGTGAAAGTGACATTGATCAATGAAGACATTAAATAGGCTTTAATGGTGCAGGGAGAGCACTTGGTTGTTTTGCAATTGTTTAAAATGCGAGAAGGTCATAAACGTGGGCTGGTAACTCAGATCATTAAAACGTGCTTTAATGAGGACCTATAACGTCGAGGAAGCATATAGATGAAGACTTAATCTCCTCCTCGTCGCAAATGCAACATCCTCGCAGAAACACACAAACATGATGAAAATAAAAGCCCTCAGTGAAATTCTCCTATCTGCCTAAATGAGTGTAAATTAAAAGTTATTAGACAATACGATAATGAGACAGTGTTAGTCAGAAAATGTTTACCCACGCTGATAAGAAAAAGGTTTGGTAATTAGTTTTCGTTTGAATTTGCTGACATTTGGATACTTTTTTTTTTTTTTTTTTTTCCTGTGGCACTGTGTGTTTTTATTGCATGGCCTTCTGCCTGAGGGATAATGTCAAAGTCACTTAGAGGGATAAAAAATAGCATATCTTCCCTCAGTTCCTGCTTGCTGCAGGGACAGAAAAGAGGGATAGCTGAAAGGGAAAGGTAGCGTTCGCATTATGGCTGTGTGCTGTTGTGTATGTTGTGTTATCCATTTGAGATGTTTGTAATGTGGAATTGGAGAAGGACATTTCTCTTTGTTGCTCTCTGCAGAGTCTCTCCCAGTGGCGGTCATCATCGGGATTGCTGTGGGGGCTTTTGTGGCCCTCATCGTCCTCATGGGCACCATCGGAGCGTTCTGTTGCACCCGCTCCCAGAGAAGTACGTCTCCTCTTCCCTCTGTTACGTCCACTGAAGCATGCATGTCAAAGTACTGTATCGCTCCCAAGCACACAAGAAAAATGTCCATCTCTTCAAATGCACATATCGTTTTCATATTGGAAAAAAAAATCTGCGAAGCAATTTTGGACGGCTCCAAGTTTTGACTTGAGGAGCATCAGTGAAAGAAATAACGAGACGTTGCCAGCAGCTTCACGAGATGAACGTAGTGTCACACTTAATACAAGATGAAATCACTTACAGAGATGGACATCTTTTTATGGTGCGGAAATAGCCAGATCGTAATAAGACCTCATTTCATGCAATCTCAGTCTGGCTGCATTCGCTTTTGAGGCTATTTACATCCTGCGTTATGTTCACTGCCACCCACCCATGTACCAAGTGATTCAGGTTAGAGACAGACAGTCGCTGTCTCTATCCAAGACCCAATTTGTGCTACTGGTCCCTTCAGCATGTCTATTGTCTGTATACTACAGAGGAAGCGCACCTGGTTATGCCCTCACTGCCCGTCTCCATCTGTGCTCACCAGAGAGAACTTGCAAGCAAAATTAAGACAGAAAGTAAGACTTTGTTATATGACAGTATCATCAGCATTGTCCCGAACAGAATGAGCCACCGTGGAAAGGCTGTGTGAGATTGCATGTGTATGCAGAAAAAGATAATCTTTTGTTGGCAGGAAACAAATGATTAATAATACTTTGTATTGTTTTCGGGAAACGGGGGAGCTCTCACAGACCAAACCCGGGGATCTCTGCTAAATTCTGTAATACTGCAAACTGCTCTGGGGGAAATTATAAAGTCAACAAATACAGAGCGGTGTTTATCCAGCTTATTGAGATATATGTGTCATCTGTTTCTGCCAGATCTGAAAGGAGTCGTGTCTGCGAAAAACGACATCCGGGTGGAGATTGTGCACAAAGACCACAATGCGGCGCGCGAAAACGAAGAGCACACCTCCATGAAACAGCTGATGGTGAGTGTGAGTGTCGCAGCATACTACTTTCCACTTCTTATTCCTGTTTTCAGAGATAAAATAGCACCATTTGCTGTTAATTTGCTTGTCCTCCTTATATTGACAGTGAAATAATGAATCCACTTTACTGCCTGCATTGGCATTTCCTGTGAAATACATTAGTTTGCATGTAATAGGAGAACAGAAAGGCATGCAGATTGTGCTGTCAAGGCATAGGGGCTATATTTACCTATATGATGACACTATCCCCATGAGCAGAACAGACCCCAATACATTGTAACTATGGAGATGCATACTGGGTAATCCTACAGTGGGTGTACTTCTATATCTACATACCTTCTAGACACACAGAGAACTGTTTCCTCTTTGGCACTGTACCAGTGTTTTGGTTTTCATGCAGCTTCCTCCAGGGCTGGGCTATTTGCAGTGTGCGCTTTTGGATTAAATTTTCTTTCAAAAATACTTAATACGGTCGGTTCTTGATGTTAGTGCAGGGAAATGAGCTTAGCTACCTTACAAATCTGCATTTTGTTAAGATAAATAAAAGATATTCACGGATACATTATTAATGCTCCCTGCCAGCCCTGAGTGAAGGTGAAACATATCTGACTGATATTAAAAAAGAGGAACAAGTGATAAAAGTGAAATCCTTCCCTCTAAAAATGTCTTTTTTATTCTGAGTGGTGGAGTTTGGGAAACTACACAGACTCTTAGTATACTTTGCTTGATTTCTGTGCAGGTTGAACGAGGAGAGTTCCAGCAGGAGTCTGTTCTGAAGCAGCTGGAGGTGTTACAGGAGGAAGAGAAGGAGTATCAGCACATTAAGGTACGACTCATGAGCAACGACAGCACAGAGGCGTGAACGTGGGAGAACGAGAGTAAAAGGTGGAGAGAGAGAGAACGCCTTTGAGGCAGAGGGTGGTCTTCGACTCCCGGACCAAAAATAGCTGAAAAGCATTAATCCCTCTCCCGCTACACATGATTTTCCAAGGATAAGTCCAGGGGCAAAATGACTCCTGTTAGAGGTCTGATTTTTATTAATTAGTCTCTCATCAAAGGTGGTTCAAGTAATCAGAAGCTGGTTGGCCCTTAAGCTATTATTTAATATACTTAAGGTGTTAATTATACCATATAGATGGGATTGGACTGTTTTAAAGAACATATTTAGCTGGGAGAAATGCTTGGTGTTTATTTGGAGTCCAGAAAAGTTGGGATGTCATATAAAGCATAAATAAAACAGACTGTGATCATTTGCTAATCCTTTCTCACATATTCTCAACTGAAAACAGAACAAAGTGAATATATTTAATGTTTGACCTCACCAACTTCATTGATTTGGATGAATATGATGCATCGACACGTTTCAGACAAGTTGTAACAGGAGCAACAAAAGGCTAGGAAAGTTGTGGAACGATCCAAAAACACCTGTTTGGAACATTCCACAGGTGAACAGGTTGATTGGTAACAGGTGATTGTATTTTATATAGTATTTTTTCTCGTACTTTAGTGTTATCCAGCATCCCAACCTATTTGAGAATTGGGGTTATTTATATTTTATTTAGGTTTATTAGGATTTTGCTCTGTCAGCAGTATTTCCAACCCCTTTCAATAATGTAGTGCATTATTATTCAGTGCTCCATTTGAAATTATTATCGCTTTCACTTGACGCAGCCCTTAAAGAAACATTGTGTTCCCACCTTTTGATGTGTGTTATCTGTCACATTAAAAGTAAATAAATTTGGTTTGTATATCCAGAATTCTGAACCATTCATTTGTCCGCTTGTCCAAACCAGTGTTGGCGTTGGCTCCCTGGAGTGTGCTTCTGTTGTGTTTGCCTGCTTACCTGCTCCCTCTGAGGCCGGATTTTTTGATCCTGCTTAATGACGGCGAGCATGAGGCAAGAGCCGGGGGGAGGGGGGGGACTGAACGCAGGATAAAGGCCAGATGCAAACAATCTCCCTGTCTGCGGTCTGATAATGACAAGCATAACGAGGATCCTCTCAGGTTGTCGCTCTCATTTTTCCCATTATGAACATTCTTCTTTTGGGATTTGCCACCGTGCTCACTATGCTTGACATTCACATCCATTCACGCTAGGACATAAAAAAAAAAAAAAAAAAAACAGAAAAACACACACTCTCGTGCATGCACACAAATGCCCTAGCTGGACCCTTAGCAACAGCTCAGTGCCTGCAGCCCAGCCGACAAACAAGTGGCACAGCCTCAGCTTCAGAAGCCATTTCCGCGCATACATGAAATAACAGACTCTGGGATCTGTTTAGGTCCAATTAAAGCTGCTATGTGAGTGAACTTTGCAGTGACACGTCAGATGCCAAACTATGAATCATCAAGGCCCGTTTAATTAGCATGAAACATGCTTTTAAGGTTAGCACAGGGGTTGGCTAAATCCTGGCATTAAGCACTGTTTTTCTCGTGATGCACACTGCAGCCTGTTTCCTTATTTATTCAGAAGTTTGAATGGTAATTACCTTGGTGAATGGTGAATGACCTTGGCTCCTGTTGATTTTTGAGAGGACTGCTTGTAAATCCATTTTAACATAGGAATGGTTTTCATTTTCTTTTTCCCCTCTTTTTTCCTATTTTAACTTAATATTGTGTATTGCCTATTAAAACAAAAACTTATTTTCTGTTCTGTGTTTGCAATAGGACCCTACAAATGGCTACTACAGTGTCAACACCTTTAAGGAGAACCACACGCCCACCATGGCTGGGAATCAGTCCACTGAGGTGAGGAACCCCACCAACACAGGTACCCTGGGCAAGCAGCGGGTACCAACGGGCATGTCCTTCACCAACATCTACTCCACTCTGGGAGCAGGTCCCAACCGCCTGTATGACTACAGCCAACGCTTCGTGCTGGGCATGGGCAGCAGCTCCATCGAGCTGTGCGAGCGGGAGTTCCAGCGCGGCTCGCTCAGCGACTCCAGCTCTTTTATCGACACGCAGTGTGACAGCAGCGTCAGCAGCTACAGTAAGCCGGACGGCTACGTGCAGTTCGACAAAGACAGCAAGGCGTCAGCCTCCTCCTCCTCCCATTACTCCCAGTCCTCCTCGCAGAACTCAGACCTCACCCGGCCGCTCCAGAAGCGCATGCAGACCCACGTCTGACCACCAGGGGGGGAGGGTGTTTGAACGGGGTGTAACAAGCAGCCAGGATTGTAAAACTGTGACAGAATCAGCTCCCAGGAGCCCCTAAAGTAACTGTTGTGTTACTGTTTCCTCTGGACGCGTGGAGATGCGGGGGCTGGTTGGCTTTAACACACTGTGTGACTTGTTCAGACTTCTCAATGTCCCAAAAAGTGGATCAAGAAGCCTTATATTCCCCTCCTGCTTTACCCATCAACCACCTCCTTTTTTTCTAGCCATAATCAGAATTGTGCCACAGAGAGGTTCACCAAGACAACGCAGGGTTGGAATCCGAACGTGCGATACTTGGATCCTGTAGTGGGATTGTTAACAGAGGCCAGGAATACCGCAGATGCTTTGTGTGACAATCAGCTCGCCTGGCAAAGACCATTTTTGCCTTTTGAAGATTGTCATTCATAAAACTCAGCACGAGCGGCACGATAATGAGTGCGAGCCAGTGTCCTGCTGCTCTCTTGTAGTCTGAAGCACAAAAATGAATGTGCATGTGGTTTTTTTAGTTGTTAAAGTGATAACGCTTCCCTCCCCCCCACCTTCCCTTCAAACACTGTATGTTAAACTTTCTTGTTGAAACTGGTCTCCTGTGTAGGTGGAAGAAAACTTTCTCCATGTGCCCGCAGACGTCTCGAACGTTTCAAAGAGCGACTGTTTTTCTCGCCGCAGCGGTATCTGGGCCACAGAGCTGGGCAGATAAAGAGGGGCTGAGATCTCATTTTTAAATCCCTGAGTCATTATTTTGCTGTGACACTCTGCGATAAAGAATATCAGTGTACATATGTGACTGTAATTTCTTTTCTAGCATCTAATTCTGACTCTTTTTTTTCCTCACGAGGACTCTAAATGAGACATGAGCGGCTCTGCTTGTCCATATCTACTTTGCCTTGAGGGTATGTTTGAACTGTGTCAATACAAACTTTGACTGAGTGAGATAGGCGTACGCCATCAGCTCTTCTGTTGATGGAGAGCTGGATCCTCCACGGCGTTACCGCGCCAAGTCCAGCTCCGAGGCATGCAGTAGGAAGGCCCACAAACTGCAGCAAATGTTGTGCTTGTGAGTTCCTCCCGCTAACGCCGCGGATCAGCCGCCATATACTTGGGGTTACCTCTTCAATGAAATGTAAACTGCTGAGATTCTTACCGTGTGGTTATCCCATTGCTGTTGTCAGTATCACTGTCGATGGCGGAGCTCAGTGCATCCCGACTGCACATCTACCTGCGATCACGCTGGTCATCAAGGGACACGAAAAGCAAATTCAGAAACTGTGTTTTATTTTTGCTGTCTGCCGTTCATTTTTGATTACCGTGGGCCTGACGGTGGCGCACCGACTCTTTTCAAGTGCATTGTTTTATTTCGTTCTGTTCTGTACTGTACGTGACATAATTGAAATTGGATTTCTTATTTAATCACTGACAGTGTATTTGTTTTAGCTGAGAGTAGAGACAGAGAGTAGTGATTTAACTTGCAGCCACACAGACGCTTATATTTCACGTCAAAGAGAGCGTCGCAGTCGTGCGATGTGCGTGTTTTTTGGCAGAACACAAAGTAACGACTGAGGAGCTTTTTTTGCAGCGGGGAATACCTGGAAACCTAATGCAGATGCGCGCATAGTGCGGATTCAGTAAAAGAATTGGATAAAAAATATGTTATCTTTACTCTAACCTGGATACTACCACACTGCACACTGTGCCAAGTTAAATTTGGACTTCTAAATAAGATGTGAACCCAGCACAGCCTGTGATCAAAACTCACTGTTGTCTCCTTAAGTTGTGTTAAAGCAGGCTTTTATTGATTGAAAGGCAGCGCATTACAGTAAACATGAATCATTTCTGCGACAGCCGCCGTTACATCATGCATTGCATCACATTTGATTTCAGCTATCAAAGGCCTCATGGCTTTCAAGGCCTGTTCCAGCCATACTTTATAGAATCAGCTTGTTTGTTATTTGATCAGTTCTTTGAAGGGTAAAGAAGAGTTCCTGGGAAATAACAGCAAATTGTTTTAAAACGGCCCTAAAACAGTGGCTCGAGGTGGTCGTGTCACTTCTGTTTTCTCAAATCAAACAAAAAAACTACCAGAAAGTATATTAGGTTGGAATATATCTTATCCAATTAAGTCGTTTTTTCGGTATCTTCCGTAGTAAAGCAGTCAACTGGGATCAAGCGAGACTGAAACTATGAAATCTGCTTCTAAACACATGAAAAACCAAGCACTGCATTTCCAACAAGCAAGTTGTTGTTGTAAGCACTTTACATATGATTATATTCAAAGCATTTGAATGGAGTTTTCCACTTGAGTGGCAGTGGTTTGGACTCTAATTTTACAAATGGATTGGCGCCCATTGTACAGCTTAAGACAAAAAGCTCTGTTTCAACGCTGATAATCCAGCTTGGCACTTAGCAGACTGTATATAAATCTCTAATGCTCTCTTTCTCTGTATATAATTTTTCCTGGCTTTTTCTTTCTTTCTCAGTCAGATTTCATTATATTAGAGCTAAACAAATCCACATGGCATCAAAACTGTACAACAGACAATCATTTTCTCTTTGTTTCCCTTCCAAAAATCTCATCAACCTCACTTGTTTCTCACAAATTACATGAAAGGCTTGTGCAAGCAGTTTCTCTTCCCCCGGATCTCAAGGGGGAAACTCAGACTCTGTACACCGATCACACAGGGGGCTATAGGATGAGAAGCCGAGCTTAGCTGGTACGGCTTTGAAGTGAGATGCAGTAAGAGGTTATTATACCTTCAGCCCTTCTGAGACATGCCCAGATGCCCAGCAATATATTGCATTTGGCACCATGATGACTGTCAAGTAAGCGTGTGCAATTTTTTTATTAATTTTTCCCAACATTTATGAGCGCAGGATGAAAATCTCACCTTGGTATCGGCAGCAGTCAATTACAGTGTGATCTAGTTTGCATGGGACAAGGTACATGGATTTCATTTATATGAAATTATTATTATATGTTCATGATTTGCATATATGCTGCATCATTTTGCATCCATAGCATCACAATTGTTCACCATTCAAAACTTATCAGACTGCAAACTTTCAGGGTGTCTTTCCCTAAAAACACAACAAATTTGTTTTCCTATCCAAATGGTCCAGTTTTACTTATCTGATGCAGCTCCTGCACTGATCCAAACATAATGCATTTTCCCAGTCCAGATAATCTGCACACTGCACAGCAAACAGATAAATATTTGATAGGCCAGCCTTCTGTCCCATCCCCCCCATGGCAGCAGCTACAGTGGGCATGAGAGTACCGCAGGATGTGTGTGCCATGTCAGTCTTTGGGAGTCAAAGCCCATGCAGGGACAAAGTCCGCCCTGCTCACCTGCAGACGCCTCTCCGGCTGGTGGCGGCGGCGCCTGTTTGCCTGGCTACGAGCGCCGCACAGATGCCAGGGCATGACAGATGAATAAACACAAAGACCCAGAACAATTACAAGGGGTTTGTGCCCTCTCCCTAATAAAACAAAGCAACCCTTTCATAGCGCAGGATGCGGGGCAGTCTGTTATTCAGAGATGCTGAAGACCAGCCTGTAGTCTGCTGGACATTTCCAAGGGGAGAGACAGAGGTTATGGGCAGTGTAAAGAGGAATCTGGTTGGGAGGTTTTTGTAATGGCTTCTCTGCCCACTGGCTATATTATGTTTGGTTTTTTTTGTTTGTTTTTTTAGTGCACAAAACTTTTTGCCTGGGAAAAAAATGGAGAAAAATTGCTGAACATTAGTACTGCCAATATCTCGCCTATGCCTGCAAAGGGTGGTTTACATGAGGCTATTTGAAGTCTCCCTCATTGTATGATAGGTGTTACTGTCCACGATGGAACACATTAGAGAAGAGGTGCCATTTGAAACATTGAATTGATCATAATAAACCCTTTCTTTACTGTGTAAATGCTTTCTATCACTGTTTCTCTCGTTCTCTCTCACTTCTTTTCTTTTATACTGGTCAATACCTTGTTAGTACTTTAATAACAAACAACTGTAAGGAAAAGGCCTGGACTAAATAGCATTTGCAAACAATCCTCAGAGTTCACTTTGCAGCATACAGTGGACGACAAGTCACAGACCATTGAAAGAATCACAAAAAAGCATTTGAAAGTCAAATGAGTATGCTTCTCTGTGATTGGCTAAATTGTTCTGTACTTGAAACAAAGCGAACTGGTTTGCAAATGCTACATGACCCAGGTCTGAAAAAAAGTACTTAACTTAGAAGGTAATTTCAAGAGTTTGTATAAATAGTGAACCATAAGCATAACTGTAATGAAAAAAACAACATGTAAATTCTACTGAGTAAACCACTATTTTCAGGCAGTGGCCCTCTGTATCTAAAAAAAAAAAAGAAAAAAAAGAAAAATGGTTGTATTTTAACTGTACTGGTCTGTGAATCTATGATGCTTTTGCTCTGTATATTTGGAGAATAAAAATGATGTTTGAGTTTGTGTTCATGTTGCACTGTTGTCCGTCAGTGAGAATGAATGAGGAGACTGGAGGGCGAGATTCATGCCATTACTGTTAGACACTATTAACGTATTTTGTAGCTTTAGATTGGAAATATTGTGTTAGTTATGCAAACATCTCTGTGTTGTTGTTGTTTTTTTTAACTGGAACAGTTCCAGTTCTCTGTAATGACCAAAAAACAGATTTGCTAAACAATTAAAATGTAAAATAAAAGTATCATTAATATTACAAGAAAATATACGATGCAGGGAAACTAACTGAATAATTAATAGACATTGTGAGACATTCTACAACACCTTGAGGGAAGGAAACAAGGACAAAAAATGTGATTTCATGTACATGACAGCAATAATACCCGCAAAAACAAATAAACCAAGAACAAGATCTAGAAATATAACGATAGTGAACCTTCTGTGGTCTGTTTGCTCAGTGCAGCAGTTGTTCTCTCTATGATTTCTCTGCCTCTTCATTACACCCTGCATACGTCAACATTTAGGCAATTCCATATACTCCTGTTTTCCGCTGCTTTTGGCTCTCGTTGTGTCCTCAAAGCTAGCGCTGGCCATTAAAATTGACGAAACTGACACATGGTTCGCTTCCTATGTATTGACAACATTGACAAATTCCATTTAAAAAGCATTTGGAAGAAAAGAAAAGTGGAGGTGCTGTTTCGTTAGCCTGTCAATGTGGTCTATTTTCAGCTGAAACTAAATGTAGCTCCATGCAGCTTTCTGTGATTTGCACCAATTATATCATAATAGAAGGAGAAGAATGAAGAAGAAAGAGGATGCTACATAAGGGGGTGTAGAATTACAGCTTATTCACAGCGACAGCCTACAGGTGTGGCGGCACACGCGGTCACGTGGCTCATTCACCCATCGCTGCCTCGCTGTTGTGCAGTCGGCCACTGATCTGCCACTCTGACTACCTTTCTGGCTCGAGCACACTTTTACAGTGTTTGTTTAAAGCGGGCAGACTTCTGTTTATTTACTTCGCCCTCTGATATTTTCCTAGGCAGTCAGCAGATCCACATCATTACATTTACAAGCAGCCCTTTAATCCATTAATACGACCGTTGCAGTCTTGCTCCAAATTAAATGAACTCACATAAACACCTTAGCTTGTCTGAAGCACTGGCTCCAATCCTACAGAACTTCAACTTAAAAGTGATTTGAATTCCCTCATGCATAAGGTCAATACAATGCAAGGGCAATTACTCTTTAGCTGGATTAATCCACTTGCCGCCTGCATGGAAACGTAGCATTCTTGAGGTTCTGCATCAGAAACAATTCTCTGATTTGTGAACGCTGTGCTGCTTAGGGGGGAAAAAAGTAAGCATTTCACTGCTGCACATCAAACTAGCACCCAGACAGACAAAATACTCTCCATGCCTACACAAGGTTACCTCAAAACAAATGCTATAATGAGCGTGGTCTTGATATTGAGAACCCATCTGCCAAGAACAAGATTTCCTTGGAAAAGCTTCCCATGCTGCATAAAAAAAGAAAATGTTTTGCAAACATTATACAAATAGTACCATTTGTGATGGATTTGACTAATCATAGAGATCCAGCTCATTACTAAACAGATCTAGGCCAGACATTTGCTTACAGTATCGCTTTAAACGCTCTCCTCGGAGCTAGTTATTGGAAGGCACCGATCATTCGTTCCCGCCTCTCCCGACAAAGTAGAAAGCTCGCCGCGCTCCCCGTGGGCCTCACCTCATCCAAGAGATACAGCATTGTTCCAAAATGACACATAAATGACTGTGCATCCTTTCAAATGAGCAGTTACGGCAGGCTACTCTGTCATGAATTACCTTGGCAGATAATTGCATTTGGAATCCAATTTAACAAAGGCACAAAATTAGAGCAAATGGCAGACTAAGCGTTTGGTTGCGCTGACGCACTCCATTACAAAATTGTCTGCAGGCAGGTATTTGCACGGTATGAGGAAAAAGTTGTAGGAGGTACAGAGGGAACCGGCTCAACAACACATGTGATATGACTGAAATGCATCCAACACAACTAACATGTTTCTGTTGGGGTCATTACGCTGCTGCGTGTTAGCCAACGTTTACATTCAGATGAAAACTGTCTCGTTTTCCCTCTGCCTCGCCTGTCTCATTGGATTGTCAGTCAAAGTTATTTATATTCTCCAAACTGCAAACCATATGGTCTAATAGCAAGCTGAAAAGTGAGTTGACTGACATTCTGAAGCGAATCTCCACACTTCTGCTTCCTTGATGCAATTGCCTATGAAATGCCTCCTTTATCGTCATTTGTTTATTAAGGACAGCTGTTTCTGAGGAAAGCTCACTCAACCAGCATCTGCCTTTCTCAGAAACACGGGATCTGGAAGAGGATCCCCGAAGTAGGAATATAAAACTTCACCCGCAAACCACACAGCAGGCAGGAGAGGCAGAATGTACACCAACAAAATCTGTTCTGAGTGTTGCATGTTGGGCATGGCTTTGTTTGGCGACCGGGCAGGTTTGTAGCGTTTGAGCCCACGTATCCTCTGGATGCCTCCACACAGCAGGGCTGCATTATTTAAATGAGAGGAGGTGAATCCAGTCCCGGGAGCACTGCACTTGTTAAATGTCGAGCTAAACAAAGGATTGATATCTGACAATATCAAAAATCATGTTCATTTCCAGAGACATTTAATGCTAATAACTACATGCAGCATGAGGTTTTATTTGATAAGACACCATATGTAACTCAGACCCGAAGATTACTTTTATCTTGCTGCGAGATTTGCAATTAAGCAAAATTCACACACTTGTTTTCAATAACACAACTTGTAGGTGTGCGCCGCAAACAGACTATGAAGTGCTTCCCCCGCTGTAGAGAGACGTATATCCTTGGATTTGTCCTTATCCTTAGATTTTCATCTTTTTCTTTTCTTCCACAAAGTTTCCTTAATAGATGTTTAGCCCACAGTAGAAGTGTTATTAAGAGCTTCTCCTCGCCAGCTCCTGGGGGGTAAATAAAAGAGAAAGTCTCGTGGCCTTGTGAGGGCACTGAAAATCGACCCAGGTGGCACAATGTTTTTTTTTCCCCCGTAGGAATGTGGATTTAAAGTTGGTTAAGATAAATAAATCTCCACTCCTGATTACAAGGCGACTGCAGAGTCAATCCCAGGGAGCATCTTAAATGAATTATTGATCCTGTGACCTTTCCCTGTGTTAAGGTTTGCTCTTGTTTGTTCCAGCACTGTTGACTCGCACTACGGGCAGTTTGGATTGATCAAATGTTAGCTTTCCATATTAGACTGTTAGTTATTCCGGCTGTATTTGCACTGTATTATAACAGGAGAAGCACTGGCCTGCGCGCGTGTATCATTAAACATGCTTCAGCACACGCAGACATGCATGTGTCTGAGCTCTTACTTTCTGATTTATAGCCAAACTGATTGAAAGATCGTTTTCAGCAGCGTAACTGGGGAACGCCCTTGACATTTGAACACAAACAAAAGTCAAACAAAGTCAACACACAATCTTTCAGAGTTCTTTAGGGGACAAACAATGCGTCGCAGAATATTCGACTTAATTATATTCTCCATCATGCATGTGTGTCTGACAGGGCTTGTTGACAGAGAATCGTCTGGATCAGGTCTGATTGTGCTGATTTAGTGGAGAGAAATGTCAACCAGTTAATCTTCTGTCAGTAATGATGTGATAGATGTGTCTTCTTTACAGGGACCTGCTCTAATTTAATCTCTGGCATGTTGACATTTTGCAAATGTAGACAGGCTGAAGTGCTCTATACAAATTGTCAGAGGGTGGTATAAGAAAAGAGGTTCGGCCAATTGTAAAGGAAATTGAGCATGTGCACCGAACAATCATCATTTTCCTAATTAAGGTTTGGTTTGCACTTCAGTGGTGAGGGCTCTTTCTAATGGCGGGAGCTCTTAAATTGCTTTTCATTTGGAGTGCATTCAAAACAAATGGAACAGCCCGCAGACGTGACATTTGGAGTGCAAGCCTCTCCTCTATCGCAAGTCCATTTGTTAAACTCGTCTCTTTGAGTTGGACGCGTTCAGGAAAATGTTAGCCTGTATGAATATTAATAGCACTTGGACAGCGGATGCAGGAAGGGGTTTCTTAGAGAACAACACGAGCCGTTTGTTTCGGCAGCTCCAGACTTGGCTGTTTGAAGCTGAAGCTCATCAAGTTCGTTCCTGTAAATCGTGGTGAAACATTGTTTATTGCAATTTGATGAAAGGCAGTAGTGACCTTTATTTCAGCTAATCCACCGAAATAAAAGATTTCTTTCCTAGAGCTAGAATAGAGAAAAACAAGACCCTGGTCTCTTGTTATCAAGAGAGGCTGGAGCTGTTTCAATGATAATAAAGGGTTGAGTCTTTGTTTTGCCATTGATCAGCTTGGGAGGGAACTGTTTGTACAAATATTGACTCAACTCCCGTGGTTTATTACAAAGATAAACTATTTTGGAGTCGCTTACTTTTCTTGAGCTAACAAATTCTCGTGCTCTCACAACTTTCAGAGTTGATGCTTCTTAATGAACACAATGCATTCAATGGAAGATGCTGTGGCAGATGAAGGGCAATGGAACTAGCGGTTAAAGTTTATTCAAAGCCTCTTGTTCTTTAGAGGCTGGCGAGAACACTGCCAAGTATCTCTTTTGTGCATGAAAAGAAAAACATTTGACGTGCCAATGCCAGAGCACAGGCGGCCTACACCAGCATTGCTAAGGTGAAGATGATAAGGACAATAGAAAGCTGCGAAACAATTGAGGGAAATCATAAGTTAGGGCTGGCAGAACAGTGGAGAAAGCCAAAGATGGTCAGCAGTCGATCTTGGCATGGTTTCATCCTGTGTGTAAGGGAAGAGGTGGGTGGCTGATGGACAGGCTCAAAGTGCAAAGTGTCACAGATGCTCTCGCAGCCTTAGATGACTGGCAGTAGGCAGATGGCTTCCTTCATGCAGAGCCACGAGAGGAGAAGGGTAAAAGAAAGAGACAGAAGAGAGGTGCCTACACACCACCCTTCAACCCCTAACGATGCTCACCCCGCCCTCGCCCACTGCTTGGCCGAACGAGCGCCCCACATGGCGCCCGTTGCACAGCTGCTGGCATTGACGTGACTCACGATGCCATGTTTCTGCCTGCTGGATGGAGACAACAGAGTGTCTATCCGTGTGTGTGTGTGCGTGTGTTTGTGTGTGTGTGTGTGTGTGCGTGCAGTGAGCGTGTCAGGGAGACCATTTGTGTGTCTGTGCAGAATCGGGGGCACATGGGGAGTGTAAAATGGGTCAGGGATAGGAGTAGCCAAGGCTTCACAGTGGGCCGGGATGGAAATGGGGGTCGGGCCAGGCCCCTTCTGCCCCCACAATTCACCCTGGAGCGTGAGGTCCAGCGGAGGGTGTAATAATGCCTTAATTGTGCCATGGATGGGAGTTATTGAGTTATTCACACAAGCGCGGGGGGAGGGGGTTAGGCCCAGGGGTTGTGACCATGCCTAGAGTCAAGGAAGGAATGGAGGAAGGACAGAAAACAATGAGTCATTTCTCTAATGAGCTGAACATTCCCTCCAAGTGTCTCTTGGTCAGTCAGATGTAAACCGTTCACATTACTGAACGACCTCTTTTATGGCATTATATCATCTGAAAGTTACTAATTAGGCACACAGAGCAAAAAGCAAAAAAAATGCGTAATGCGAGATGTCAGTGAGTGTTAATACTGACTGGATTCTTTTCTTTAATTCATTTTATTATGCTTTGCCTATTTTCCTTGTGTCTTTCTTTGACTGAAGATGGCATTACTGTTTGCAGCAAATGCAAACAGCTCAAAAAGATATCAGGGACCAAGTGAAAATGGCAGATTGGAGATTATGGCAGAGATCAAACTTTTAGGATTAGATATCAAAGACTCGCAGATATTCTGTTTAGGAAGCCTACACACTGCTCATTTATGCGGGGATGTCAGTCAGGGATTATGATTACATACTGCCCCCCTGTGTTCACAACCAATGACAACATGTTTTTCCCTGTCATCAGACTGTCACTGCGTTTATTTCCTGCAAATTAGTCTGAGCAGCGAGCGATTGTCTCCCTCCAAAACTCACAACAACGGCATAAATGCTGTTTCTCTGACAGTTATTCCACACAAAACTGCATTGTCCAAGCTTGCTACAACACGATCACAGTCATTACACATGTGTTATCACATAAAGTGAGTCATGTGCTGTGAATGTTTGTCCCAGAGTCTCTCAAATGTTAGCAGCCTGATTTGCATAATGAAGAAATTTTGCACTCATTTACATATATGGAGAAATTTTCTGACACTCAGGAGTAAAATGTCAAGCGTAATCAGGGTGCAGAATTAGGTGATTGAAAAACACCTCCATCTGTGATAGTAATTAGAAGTCCATGGATGGAAGAAAAGGGATTTGGAAGTCAGTCAGATACTTCTCAGGTGCCTTAAACTACTTCATCCACAAGGAGCAATTTTCACCCAAGAAGCCACTTATTTAATTATCTCTCATTTAATTAACCTTTGGTGCTGTACGCGTGTTTATCTCTCACATCAATCTTATTCGTCAAGCCAAACTAATGTCTAGTGTAGGTTGTTGTATCACTCTGGGCCACAAGTTACATATTTGTGTGCGTTTCATAGAGGGCTCTCGAAGATTACTATTAATTTGCCCTTAATGTTAAAAATCCTAATTAGCTGTGAAACTCATGCGGAGAAGAGTTGGGGTGCAGTGAGGCGATGAACCCTTTTGATAGCTGAGTGGAAGAGAAAGAAGGAAAGTGAATATCTGGACTGAAAAGAGATGGCAAAAGACAAGTAGCGTGTGCACATATTCAAATGAGCATTCAAGTAAATGTCATCGATAGACAATCAGGAGGTGAACGGCACACAGCAGGTCATTAAAGCACAAAAACTGCCACACAAATATATTCAGACGCGAATGACAATTGAAGTCAAGTGAAATCCATGAATACATCCTTGGTTTTTGTGTATTTATTTAGCCAAAAGTCTGCCAACCAAAAAGAAGAAATTTAAAGCGTTGAAACAGCACCCCCTATTTCGGAGGAGGGTTCTCCTGTGGCCAGCGTCAGTACTGGCTGACTGTTGATTGGTGCAACACCTCTGTGTGCAGCCACTAACAGGAGTTTGGATTATCATACACAATTCAAACCTACAACATGAACAAAAAGTAACGCTGAGTTGAGATCAGTGCTAGCATACGCTGTGCTCACTGCCATCTGTCACCACCCGATCCATTCATCCTGACCACCTGACCGATGGCTTATTCTGACTGTTCCCCAGCCACTCACATTTTTGCACATGCGTAGAACAAAATGGGTTTCCGGTGTGCGCTGGGAAGCGATAGCGTCAACTGTCTGAGGTAACAGCATGATGGCTCCTCTAAAATGCTGACTCCTGTCAAGTGACAGACGTATTAAATCGCTAACGGTACACTATGGGGGCTTGTTGAGGGTGGTTGGTGGGAGGGGGTCTTATCAGTGTTAATAGGCTGTACAGGACCATAACATGCTCCAGTCAGAAGCACACCACAGAAGTCGTCTCCTAGCAACAACGGCTCTCAAACATCTATCAACCGCTGCCATGGGAACCGCCCCTCTGGCGGCGGGAAGCTTAGACACTGTTTCCAGTAATATATCCCCAAACTGGTTTTATCCTTGAATTATCCTTAAAAAATGGAAATATATGCACAATACCTGCACATCATCATTTATATTTCCTTACACAATGAGTGAGGAGAATTAAAAATTCAGTTTGACATTAAAGCTTTTACATGCAAGTAATTTAAATATATAATTTAGACGATTTTCTCTGTTCTCTACTTTTCCTTCAGGAAGGCTCACGAGAGTCTTCACTGACACACTGGCAGTGAAAAATCTAACGTGCATCCTTACAACACGCTGCAATCCCTTTACCCGGTTTATGTTGTGACAGGTTCACCTTTTATGACTGTGTGAACTGCTGTGGTTATCTGTATTTTCACTCTTTTTGTAACTTTAAATCACCAGAATCCTTTCATTAGTTTTGGAGAGTGTGTACATACTGCGGCGCTGCACAAACTCATCGCATGGCTTGCAGATGTGCTGTACATTGTTGTGTCAGGGAAACAGCTGGGGTGAAACTGAGACTATGACAAAGGTCATGTTTGTGAGTGAACTATTATTATATAGAAAAGAAAAAGAAAGTTCTGGCATAAAGCTGTGCTATAGAAGCATTTGTAGCTCACACAGCATCAGCTCCAGAACCAGCAAGCAGAAATAATAAGCTTGAAAAAGCAGCCTGTGGATGACAGCATCGTGTGGGAACGGGTCAGAATATCCTCCCATATGCAATATGGGAGGGACGAGAGCATATGAAAAGACAGTTTTTGAAAATTACAATGTGCAAACATCCATGAAAAAAATAGAAAACCATAATGCCATGGTGCCATAAAGGTGTGAATTTCTCGTCGCTCAGGTGACAGGGGCCAGGAAGAAGATATGGAAACATTTTTTCATAAAACTTTGAAAACAGTAAAGTTTTCTGAGGCGCTTTGATGAGGTATTAAAGCATGGATTGCCTTTTCCTTGCTCCCCTTCTGAACATTTCTTACCTCTCTGACCTTTCAGAAATGAGTTTGTTTTGTAGCCTTGTTGACAAGCACTTCTATAGGCCTGCAAGACAGAACGGAAGAGTTATGTCACAAGAAGCAAGGCTGCATTCCTTATTTAACCCCCCCACACACACAGAAAAAAAACAAGTGAAGCAAGAGCCAGTAAACTCAAAAGCTGTTGTATTTACTGTTAGGTAAGTGCAGCAGGCAAATTGGATCATGATCAAGTACAGCATTATTGATTGGATTTCTGCGTGGGCCAAGATCCTGACTTTATTTGCACACTGATATGGTGAGCAATATCACGGCGAGCATTCCATTACGCAAACAAACACATGTACGCACACATGCTGCCCCGAGGCAATTCACTGTTATATTTCAGATGTACGATCTAGAGTTTGAGGGAGAAAATCCAATATCTACAGTTTGAGGGGACAGTATAAGACCTGAAGAGCGTCCACTAATCCAAACCGGAGTGCAGAAGGTGCCAGGCAAAGGCGAACCGTCTGAGAGCGATACCTGTCGAGCCCAAAGGCGTAAAACTCAATACTGCCAGAGGAGTCCTTGCGGTCCTAGAAATGAATTAAGAGCTGTCAGAGAGGTAGAAAGGGAGGCAGAAAATGGAGCCTGGCTCTATCTGACCAAAAAGTCTGCAGTACAGTACTTCACAGTAAATAAAAATTCATTGGAGAAAGGAGCCAGTGGAGACTGACAGAAAGCGACTGAGGGAGATTCAATAGGTTTGTTTCTAAGCAGCTTCTCTCATTTCATTCCCTCCACATTTAAGAAAATTGCCAGTTCTTACTGAGGCAAAGGGATTCTACTCACTGGACAAATAATATGGCCTTGCTATTTAGGTTTTGTGCATATCTAATTTTCGGGCATTGTACATCTGTCCCATCTTCCCTCGACTCGCTGAGCAGTAATTTGCGGTGACCTTCTTGCTTTGTATCAGCACTCTATTTACTCTTTTTGCCCTCTGGCACCCACCAGCTCGCTCAGCAAATGAAGAAAAATAATACTGCTTCCTCACCTTAACAAAGCCTTCAGCGTCTCAACACAACGCTCGCATCTAATCAGTTCATTTAGCTAGCTCTCAGGCTCTGTTTGCACGGTTGCTTGCGCGAGAGCTTCTTGGTTAATGCATGTCTAATTTTACAGCAATCGCTCTTGGGATATCCACATGCAAGTTCATTAGGGAAAATGAATAACAGCATTTAGTATGAACCCTCAGCGCTTTCATGCAATCGAAGGCCGCGCGTTAGAGCCTGCAGGTGCATGATGGAGCCTCATCAGCTGAATCTCCGTTTCTGAAGGTGATCGATTTGAAAACAGAAGGGGAGTAACCCACAACCAGCTGGTGATCTGTTCATTTTTAACAGGGAGGACGAACCAGGGGTTAGGGAAGGGCCTATTTTGTTACAGAGATGGCTTGGTGTGGGGGTGTATTTCAGGCTGCACAGAGGCTGAATGATCTGAATGATCAGAGAAATATTATAGGAGCAGGCAGGAGTGTGTCTCTATGATCCTCTCACTCTTCCACGACTACACATTGCTACTTGTTGAAGTTGGCACTATAGAGTATAAAGACTACAATATATAGAATTGAGTATTTATATTCAATAGGTTGGAGAGTATAATAGATCCAAGATGAAAGGGACAGAACTGCAGGACAGAGAGACACAGGTGCAATTGCAAATCCAGCGCCACAGATTTATAAATACACAGCACAGTTAGGCTTATCTGTCTGAAACCTCAGATAAAGGATAAATGAGTCCGGCAGACTAGACTAGACTCTGCCCCTGCACCCCCTCTGTGCTCGGGGATGGAGAGCGGGGACGGCATCTCTCCTCAAGTCACATCCAACCAGCAACCAAAAACAAGTCAAGTTTAAGCTTCGATTTGCTGCACAAACTCCCACATATATCCTTGATAATTTTTCTGTTGCCCGTCTATAGATGTAATTATGTTGCCCGCACTTTGGCACCAGATTTATTTTTATTCTCCTCTGTGGAAATGCAAATGAATGTTTAACCTTCCCTTTATTTTCTGTTGCTGTAATGGATAAAAGATAGAAAATATGTTTGCGTAAGGAATGTGTGCAAAGACAGGAGTAAAACATAAAGTATACGTTTTCTTTTATGTACGTAAATATAACTTTGATTCATATGGCCACAAGCTACAAATAGGCTGATGAAGTAGTTATTAATTTCTGGAAGCTTTGTACAGTTACAGATGGCATATATATGGCATCATATTTGTCAATAAAAAGAAGTATTTACTGTGTGGGAAAATGAGGAAAGGTGCTGGAGATTAATGAATGAAGACTGACGATGGGGAGAGTGAGAGAGTGCTGATAAAAGACCAAACGTCAGAGAAAATATCTTCTTTACAAAACTTTTGATTGACAATCCGAACACATGTGTCAATTTTCTCCCACACAATTTCTTACGTGCCCTTCATCATGGCGCCAAAATGAATCAATGAGAGGTGAATCTATGACTAGCAATCAGATAGTGACTTGAATTCAAAAGACATTCTGATAATTGACCTGTGTGTTCATCATTACAGTTGATTAACTTGAAATAAAGCCTGACACATCAAATGATCCTTGTGGGCCTCATTGACACTTCTCCTCAGGCACTGGGGATGAGTTTGCTCTCCTGCAACTCCCTTGGTTTGTTAACGACAAAGTAATATAATTCATTAAAAGAAGACATTTCCCTTTGGCATCTTTTGCAACAGCTTTTTATGATGCTATATCGGTCATAAGACCGTTTGCAGTGTGCAAGCTTGTTTAATTAGTTGTAGCTGCTGTCACTGATGAGAAGCTATCTCTTGCATCAAGAAAGCCAGAGGAGGGAAGGAAAGAAGCAGAAAATAAACTCATTAAACTCAACCTTTCGCTGCTCAAAATGCGCCACTGACCAGTTGTGTTTGCTGAGTTCGTCTTTGGCGGTGGAGTGTTTCTACGCTGTGTTTGGGCGATTCAAAGGGCCGTGTGGAGGAGAATAAAAGAAACTCGTCTTCAAAGGTGAATATTCCATGACATCTTCCACACCCACATCTCCACTACGCATATTTTCTATTCTTAGCTACATTGCGAGCTGCATTAGCACTCTCAAAGGATAACTCATGTATAGCGCTGCATTCGTTATTCGAAAACCTTCAGATGAACATTTCAGATAATCAGTCCATCTGCGCTGATAGTGTATTAAACATTACAAAAAATGATGAATCATGCATCAGCATGAGATTTGAAATCTTCACTTTAGCAGCAGGATGAATTTCTGGTACACTGTAGTAGCTCAAGTAACTTTTGCTCGTGGCGGTACAAAAGTCAAATGCAATCTGGCTTCTGCAACACAGCGGTCAGTTCATTCAGGTTAAAGCTGCACAAACTAGGAGTGGAAGAGCATGACAGATTATTTAAAGCTCGTCCTGAGGCATTGACTAACCCTCATCAAAATTACTTATTTAGATTTTTCCAATAAAAGAAATCCCTTTATGCCTTACATTGGCTGAGATGTAACTCTACAACTTTGCCTTCATTTAGTGTGCGCGGATCTAAGCAGTCCCCGCCTCCATCTCCGCCCACCCCTCCACCGCTCGCCTGCAGCTTCATGCTCATCAAACACACAAACCTCATCAGCAGCTCGGTTGTCTGACAAACCGTTCTGAGTAACGTTTGCCCTAACTTTCTTCACTGACGCCCCCAAGCCATAGAAAATGTCCTGTCAGCAACTTGGCAGGCTAACGTTGGCCAACGTTGTGGTTTGTTTGGACGCAGACAACGGATAAAACACAAGGAAAATAAACTCACCAACACGTTGGCTTGCACTCGCTGTGTCCTAGGGATAAATGGATGGAACAGCGTCAGGCTTCAATATAACACAAAAGTTTATTGGCAAAGCGCTCTGGAAAAAGGCTACTGTTTTGATAACAGTGAAACTTTGCTTGCAGAATACCGATATGTAGCTCCACCTTCCTCCTCCTCTGATACCCCTCGTTTCACCGTAGCACCACCCTGTAAGTTGACGGGATCGGTTCCTCAGGTATGTCACGTGTGCACACTTGGCTGTATGGATGTTTGTGAGACTGGTCCAAGTTAGAAACGTTCAGGCATGGTGATGATTCCCTATTTCACTTGTGATAGGTCTGGTAGCATGTTGATTTTCATTAGAGGGGGGTGTTCAAAAGACTCCTGACAGATTTTATTGTATATCCTATGCTTTTAGCTGGATAAGCCTCAACATGAAAGGTTTGCTGCCATTTACAAGTACATGACAACGCCACATGAGCATGGAAATAACATGACATTAGGCTAGATGACATGGAAGGATAAACTCTGGTTCCTGCAGCCTGTTCTATCCGGTCGAATGAAGCTGAACGTACGTGAGGTGCAACATTTGCTGTTTGTTGGCTAATTATCAGTATAGTTTGATAAAAATGTCAATCAAATCTGTGGTGTGAAAACTCAGCCACGTTGTATGAAACTCAAAGTGAAGAAGATCTAAAGAGGCATTTTAATCCTGCCAATATGAACGTACTAAAATATGCATTACCGCTTTGGGCTTGGCATCATTCCAGTATGCAGAGAACATCAAACTGATCTATTCGCCTCCTCCGAACCAGAAGAGGGCTCCAGAAATTGAAAGTTCCAGTGCCGGCTCATTTTAGGCAGCCAGACATCTATGTAAAGATAACAGAAAATACTTTCTGGGGGTGGACTGACCTCATTCCAAGTCAAATGACATAAGGGGAGCAATCTGCCACTCACAGCCATGGCCTGATGGTGGTGGCGTTAGCCGAGTGAAACATGTGAAATCGATGTTATCTTAAGCAGACAGGCTGAGGAGGGAAAGGAAAATAAGGTGTGTGTGAGGGTGAGGAAAAGGGAGCACACTCCCTTGATGCTTGTAATTAAAAGACAGGGAGCCATGTAGACCGGCAGATATTGTCCACCTATATTTGTAGGTGCCCAGCATGGCACTGTCACTGTGTTTCAACAGCAGAGCTCCAAGGTTAATTAAAAGAGCCACCGTCTCGCGGCCGACTCTGCTAGGCTCCAACGAGAGGACACATAATTAAAGTGACACCTGTTCATTCCCATTTGTGAGCCCTTCGCAGCGCGCCCTGGACAGCAGTACAGAGGGTCGGCGGTGGCAGAGAACATACAGCTGGAGAGCATGGGATCATTTTTAATGTTCAGTGGCATCTTCAGGACGCGGCCATGCGGAATGATGGCAGAGGTGCTGCAGGCAGTCCAATGTACAGTTGCTGGTTGGACAGCATGACTCACCTGTGCTCACACAGACACAGTTTGAGCTCTTCCTTCCGAATTATGGAAACCAGAAGATTGCTCCACGCAGCAGAGATAATTACAAACACGCTCTGTTTCACAAATGAATTGACATCATTGCCGGAATATTGTCACCGCTGATGCTTATTTTTTTATCGTCTTGAGAGCTTTAGGATATTGCGAGTGCAATTTCTCTCATAGAAACATGACGAATCAAGCATCCGTTTTATTTCTTTTCCACTATGTCTGTTGCTCCTATGTTTGGACAATCACACTGACACCTGGTATGAAAAACTGTCAAATATAAACAGAGGATATATTCCATAGCGTACCCTCACACCTTTAAAGTCTGTCTTTCTGAGACACCATCTTGTGACCTTTTCCACAATCCTTTAACCTTTTCCAGAAACAAGAGATTGTGCTCTGCAAGACATCTTACCATTGCGCGCAGATTGTCAAGCTGCTGCTGAAAATATCCCAGTTGTTAAAGACACATTTTCTTCGTGTCATTTCCTACATGATGGCCCTTGCACGCTACCAGGGATTGTCTGGTGCTGGCAACGGAAAGCGGGAAGTCGTGCTGTGCTGTCATGTCTCACCAGTCCCCAGTGTAAGATACTCAACTGTACTGCGTGCAGATTCAGTGACCCAGGCTGACAAAGGGAGGCCCAGTGGGAGCCCGTGCCCTACTCACTGCACAACAGGTAATTATCGCCACCATCACCCAATAAGTGGTGTATTCAAATGAGGAAAATTGATATGTAGATGAGGTGCTGTGCCTGTCACTACCCCATGCATGCACACATTTGGTACGTGCATAAACAGGAACGGGCACATATGCGTGTTGCTGCACACAACACGCACGCAACTCAGCGCAGATACATTTGTCAAGTCGATGCTGGAGCGCAGAGATGGGGAATCTCAGACACGCACATGCACACGCACAAATTCATTCTGACACCAGCAGATTAGGATGCAGAGGACCTCCCGCGGCGCTTTTTATTAACATATGCCATCACACCGGGGGTCAGCATTGCTCAGCAGAGCATCACCAGCACTGCAAAAATTATTTATCAAATTAACATCGCCTTTTTTTCGGCTCCCTTTACTTTCTGCTCTGCTATTCTGCCAGTTAACGTCTGCATGAGACGCCAAGGGCCGTGTCAAAACATCGGTACTTGACGACCTGGGAATGACAATGGGTTCTGATGTGTTGCTCAAAAGTAGCATCTAACTGTTCTGTCAGACTTTATAGGGCAATGCAACTTGCTGCAGCAGCATAGCTCATTTATACGTCTCAGCTGAGCTAGCTTCCTCTCTGCTCAAGCTGTAAAGCCTGAAATTTGACTTTTTTTAATTAGAAGCGGTTAGCATAAGACGCTAAATAAAAGCTTGACTTCACCAGAGATTGTGGGGTAGACAATGGTTTCTATGAACCAGTGGCACTGTGGTAAAGAGGCTATAATCAAGGTTTTTACAATAACAATGTATCAAATGCCAGTGCAGGAGTCGCTTGTAGAGAATTACCAGCCGCATCTCTAGAGCCGTGTAGCAGACGTACTGTTTTCGTTCACTCTCACTGCTCTCGTAGTGTAGCAGCAGGCAGCTGCTCCCGCTGAAAAAGCTCTATGAACACACTGCACACTGTAGGCAGACTGACAAAGTTAGCCGCTAACTGGTGAACATAGCTGAGCATTCAGCTATAGAGCAAGATGCTTCGTTCAGGAGTTGGTGGAGACCAAAAACAGAGCCAAAAGAGAGTAAATATACACATCATGTGGCCAGAAACATGACTTCAAATGGATAATAATGTTAAACCATATCTACTGTTTTTCTAACAAGTTAACCATAGCAACTTAAAACCTGTCATTGTGTTCAGAATTTGTTTTTGCTGCCATCGAGCGGTTAATAAAATCAGTTAATGTATGTTTAAAGATAGTGACAGACATGATGACAGCACCGGTCAACAGCACTGGATAAACGCTTTAAACAACCCATGTTTGCTAATAAGTGATCTTTTGCAGTTGTGAGGTATGACTGTTTTCTCTCTGTAGAAAAGGCAGAAGCAGGGCGATGTTGATATATCACTGTAAAAAGTCTGAAGGAAGCTGTCAGGAACAAGGCTGGGTTTGATGCCACCCATGAAATCTGCGAAGTCACAGGTGGGACCTTAGTTTGATCCAGCTGTTTGACCAGTAGACCAGACTTTATATTTCTAAAATACTTGTTGATAGTTGTTATTAACAAATGTTGTAAGAGGCAGCGAGTAGCACATTTTCTGTGACAGATTTATCTTGCAAATTTAAAGTAAAAAAGTAAAGTTTTGCACAATTCTGTCTGCAGTACACTGCTCTTCTATTGCTTCCATTATTATTAAAAACGTACATTTCTAAATATGGACAGGCTCAACAATGTTTTCTGTATAACAATTTTGTCATGTCTCGTCAGATTTGTTAATGTGTTTTGTTCACGAGCGTCATGTCTTGTCTTGCACTTCCTGTTTTATTGTGAAACCTAACTCTCCTCTCGTTTCAGGCCCTTGACTTCCCGGTGTGTTTCCCGCCTGTCTGATTGTCCCGCCCTAATTGTCTCCACCTGCTCATTGTTACCTCGTGTATATATAGTCCGTGTCTCCCTTTGTCCAGTGCCAGATTGTCTTGTCTTAAAAAAAATCTCACGTTTGGAACAGTCCTTGAACCTGTCATGGTCTATTTCTTATTATTGTATTGTTTTGCAACCCTGGATAAGCCTTGTTTTAGGATGCTAATTCTGGTAATTTCCCTTAATCCTTACTTAATTTAAAGGGCTAAACCACCTGTTTTGTAGCAAATATTTCCTTCTGTTACTACATTTACATCTTGTGATTTTGCATTTGCTCATGTGAATCATATTGCGATATGTACAGTTTAGTAAATAATGGGCAGTAGTTGTTGTTAAGGTAATACTGCTAGCATTGACAGTATAGCTGTGATATAAGGTAACCAGGCCTCTGTGCAGCTAAGCCAGAGTTATATGCTGTTATTATTGTAGACACATCCTGATTTAATATTATAGTAAAAGCTTCACCAATTACCTCCTAAGAAAAGTGTATTTTCAGTTGATTTTATGTGGTTTGCTACAGCATTTTATAAAATGAGAAATGAGAAGGTGGGCTACATGTAGCTACAATATTTTGTCCACACAAAACTTGCTAAAGCTGTTAATTTGACTGTATTTTTGACTGTGCTTTGCACAGAAAAATTTATAAATTAAAAATATTGTGACATGCGTGTCTGTACGCACACGTACTTCATGCCATCCCTGCATAAGTCACTGCCCCACCTGGGCCACCCCAGTTAAAAATGTCTGGACCAGTTTTGTAGCGCTTTGTATCCTTTGAGAATAGAGGAACTGCTGCTGTTGTGGTAATGTATGTATGTTCATGCGTGTTATACAAAAGAAAGACTCTTCACCTACCTCCGCCTGCACTGCGGCATGTACTGCCATGATATTGTTGCAGAGCAGACATGTCTTAGTTACAGTACTGGAGTCCTTTCTGTTTAGATAGCCATGAAAGGCATAGATGGAAAGAGTTGTGCCTGTAAGTGGTGTCTTTCTGCCACTGAGGGAGAGGGCAGCATATTTTTATCCTTTTGAATATAGAATGTGATACCTATGAAGAGTTCACCGTTCAGCGTTTGCAATATCATGGTACATAGTTAAGAATGAGAAGTATGAGAATAGGGAAAATCAAGGTTCTTTTGAACTGAAATTCAGTGAAATAAAAACATTTGGTAAAGTTCACCAAGTTTAAGTCTTTCAAGCAAATCAAATGTACTTAGAATTTAGAGCAAAAACTAAAAAAACAACAAAGCACTTGCTATCAAGGAAAACTCAGCCCTGAACTTGAATATTTAAGGCATTATTGGGGATTTTGCATTAAAGGCCCAGCAGGTGTGATGTAAAGACAATAGATGATTTCGTAAGTACCTTTTCAAGGAGATTTCAAGTTTCGATTCAAGTGCTGCAATGCCAAGTTGTTGGAGCTTCTGAGTTGTCCCTGCCAAGCATGCTTTTGATAATGTGGGCGTGCAGGAGAGCTGTTCTCAATCCATGCATCTTGTTGCAGCTCTCTGTCTGATGCTCTGTTGTGCTGTTCCTCCTGCTGATGCATCAGTCACCAGCACGCCTTAAGTCATTGCAAGTACACTAACATGATTTGCTTATTTAATTTTCAACTGTGTTGATCTATGGTTCGCCTCTAAAACTAAACACTATGAACTCAAAACTCATCTATAATATGTCTATTTTGTTGGTGTGTGTGTGCGTAAGTGTGTGTGTCAGTTCTTGTGTAGGTTCAGGGAGAGTCAGGAGCTCTGCCAGAAATGCTGGGCCTTGTGACAACAGCTTATTTGGGACCCTGATACAGTAAATATTGATAAACCTTTGCATGTCCCAGGGCCCAGCCTTTGCCCCTGAATTATTCAGTTTTCTCTCCCGTTCAGCATCCCCTGGGAGAGCCCATAAAAAACGCTGCACTTGGGCCAGTCATAACTTTCTGCCGCCGAGGGTTGGATTAGTATGAAACATTATCAGTTGGTTCGGGAGGGGCTGACATAAGTCATGAACAATAAAATTTTCCCATGCCCTGAAAGCAGCCCACTTTGTGCCACAGCGTTTTGACAGTTTTGTGATGGAGAGATTAATCCAGAAGGAAGTGAATCCATGGCACTTTGAGCTCAACCAAGCTGAGAGCAAAGACGCATACGTTGCAGTTGTTGGCCGGTGTCAACGCAGAACAGCGGGACACTTTGGCTTTGGGAGGGGATGTAGGCATATACAGTCCTCACTTTGTGTATCAAGGTGCATAATGTGCATAATACACAGTGAAACTAAGGCAAACAATCAACAGTGGTGTTCTGTAAACACCCCTTCATCATTACTGACACATAACAAGGCCGCTCAAAGTCCTGCGCTGTACATCAAATATAAACGGGGAAAAGAACACATCCAGTTGTGATGTGGCCAGCAGGCCAGCAGGTGCTAATGCCTGATAGGAAAACGTCTGAGGTCTACACTGAACTGAGAAGTCACTTTCACATAATATTTCACAAAGTTTTGTTTTTGTTGATAAGTTTTTGTCTCATGACAGACTTCAAGCCTAATTTGTCTTGCCTTGCTCCTTTACACCGACCTCAAGTTTATTTCCAAGGATGTATTGACTTTGATTAATGAGCCAAACTATATTGTGCTGCCTCGAGGATATGCAGTATAATGAACTGAAGATGAACATGCCTGTTCTGTCATTGTATTTTAGAACATTGCGAAGTTTTACAAGTAAACTTTATTTCGTTCCTCGTCTCAAAAAAGGCCTCATTCACATCCTGCCTTGACCACTTTTGGTGTAGACTTCATCATATGAAATATGTGAGGTTAACCTATGAACGCTCCCTCTGCCATCTAAAAGTTTACATTCTGTTTAGAAACCATGCTGGTCTTTTTGATCCCACCTGGTTGTCATGGTTATGCACTGCATGTCTGCGGTGGCAAGCCACAAATCCCGGCACAGTGATCAATCCACAACACAGTGACGAGCGTGAGGGAGAAGCCTCTTTCCCGTGTTTCCCCCCCACCACGCATACTATATATTTCTATCAGTTTGGAAGATGTGGGGCGTTCTTGGGGAACTGTCAGTGTATAATTATGTGTGTGTTTATATGTTGTGGTGAACGTATATCCTGAAGCAGTTTGTCATCTTACACAGCAGACATTGAGGACAGAGGGCAGTGGACGGCATAATGTTTGTAGCTAATACAAGCCTAATAAGGGCTACAGAGACTTGTTAGTCAGACACTAGGCCCTAGTGGTTGTTCAGCTGAGGGTCTAAAGCTTGTGGTCCGTGCCAAAGCTTCCCAGTTAGAGGCACGATATAATGTTATACTGGTGGAGCCTGCAGCTCGGGGGCATTGGAGGGCAATGCCTGTCCAAATGAGCCTTTGTAATCAGGTGAAACGGGACAAATATCCAAGCCGCATTTATAATGGGAGAGAACGTTTGTTTATTAGGCCATTAACTGGTGTCATGGGAGAGAGTGGGTTAGTGCTTGGTAAAGACAGAGGCAGCTCTCTGTTTCCCTTTTGGGGAATTTCCTTCAGCACGTGCCAAAGCTCATTCAGCTTTCACCATAATGGGGTATTGCGATTGGAAGCAATAGATCTAACAAAGACTGTCATAAACGTGCTACTCCAGAAGAGCGTCTGACAGAAAGCTGGATTAATTTACTGTATGAGGGGCGTGGGGGACTTTTCCTTTCTCTCTTAAAAGGGACAACGCCAAACTCAAATGCAATTACCAGAAAAAAGTCTGATCTAGGAGAGTGTAGAAAGGAGTGCCCAGCTGTGAAAACCCTGTGCCCCCTTGCTGATTACTCTCTGGTGCCAGCGCTGCATACTGAGATTGTAACATAATTACATTATGTTGACAGTAAGTACAAAACCACTGCAACATCAATGTTTCTGTTTTCTGATACTGGAAATCATTACATATATTGAGGTTTTGGAGAAGCAAAATCCCGATAGTCACTTCCAATTGGATTGAAGATGTCTCCAAGGAGACCAAATTGACCATGTTCCCTCTCCTCTCCTTGTCACTGGCAGGCACAAAATTAATTAAAGCAGGGCTTCTCTCTGGAGCATATTCTCTAATAAGTAGCTCATTGCCCCTCTGACATTTGAAAATGTGTGTGCGCATGTGTCCTTGTTTGCGCGGGTGTGTGTCATGCATCTTTTCATAAATAGCCACAGAGTTTTTTTTTTTTTTTTTTTTTTTTTTGCACTCGCCAAGATCAAAGGAGCAGAAACAAGGTTCATTAGAAAGTTTGAGGGTAATGGAGTCAGGCTGACATCCATTCATCATTACAGTGCAAACAGACCACACCAGCACACAGTAAGCTGAGTCTCTGCATCTATAGAGTTAAAGAGTGAAGAACAGTGTTGTTTAAGATTCAGTTTTTTAATTAGTTAAAGAATTACATCTAGTCTCAGTGTAAGACTGCTGCCAAATGTTCTTAAAATAACGAGACACCTGTCTGAGGTGTTTCCATGTTTAAGTGTGTTACAATGGATTGAAATACAGAATCTTAAGCATAAAAACCGTTTCCGGAGCACCATGTTCTCAAATGTGAGCACAGCGGAAGAAAATATATTTTTCAGACACTTAACCTGATTAATCGCGTAAAACACAGCATGTCAACTCCCAGCCCCCCCACGTCTCACCTACACAATAAAGTACAGACACACATGAATGGATTCAGCAAGACCTTGGTTCCTGTACAGTAGTCACACACATGCATCATTAGCAGCCAGCCAGATACTGGTGGGTGGTAGCTGACAGTGGAGTGTAGCTTGTTGTCATCACTTAGCTCCATCAGCAGAAAGCGAGGAAAACATCCAGACACTGTCTGCAAGGTCCAGTTCCCAGATCACTGAGATACAGTACCTCCCCTAGAGAAAAAGACAGCCAATGTCAAATAGGACTAAATTGTTTTTGCCTTGAAAACAACACAGAGTTTTCAACAGCTCAGAATGAGAACGAAAAGCACATTGTTTTTTTTTTGCTGTTGTTTGTTTGTTTGTTTTTTTCACAGATGAAAGAGCTTTTAATGACTTGGACTGATACATTATTTACAGGCTGAACGTAAGAGCACATCAAGAATCGAGAACGCGAATAATAAGAATATAATAGTGATGATGAAAAGGGGGGGGGGGGGGGATGAAAGAGCAGAGCGGCAGACCTACATACCAAAACTCAAATCAAAGACAGGTGTGTAAACACGAGGCTAGTGTGCGGCATCGCACTTATCTCAATGCAAATAAGCTTTCAAAAGATGAGCTATGGTGCATTTCAAGTGATTTTAGTCACAATTATGCATGTTTTATCTCAAAGCCTAAATCATGATTTGTGCTTGGATGTGTAGAAATTCAAATCCAGTCCTTTTTAGTGTCCACATTGTCTACAATAAAATTTACTTTATTGAAAATTCAATCATAGTGACTCATTAAAGGGTCTTGCCTTGTGTCTCACTTACATAAAGGTGACACTGATCACCTGAAGCTGTCAGACTATCAGGTATTCCCAGCTGATGTGTTTGATGGCTCATCCCTGTTCTCTTGCTCACGCCCCTCCAGCGCTGTCCCCACAGGAGTTTACAGTTCAGTGGTCAGGGCTTGTTCACTGACTCGTGTCCTCTGCCACGCCGACACAAACTAGAGGCACAGAAGATGTCACAAGATGTCACATGGTGCTGTGTTTCAGAGACGGTGAGTCAAGGGAGCAGAGATCGTCTGTACAGAAACGGAACGGCACAAAGAAAAATAGGAGTTTGAGGAGGTGAAGTGGAGGAGAAATGGCACTTGAAGACAGGTGGATAAAAATAAACACGGAGGATGCACCTGCACGGCGTGCGCATGTATATGTGGAAAGATGGATGGATGAACCAAGGCCCTGCAAAACGTGGTGGCACGAAGGGGATTTCCTGACCTGCTCCGCGTGCAAAACATTAAAAAATGGATCCCTGGCCACCGCCGTAACCCTTGACAACTGTATCTGCCTCCCAGGGAGTGTTGTGAGCCCATGACGGCTTCTGTTCAGTGACATTTACTAAATCCTTTGTGAATTGATGAGCCCTTAAGTGAACAGTTTACACAAGTGTCCTGGGAATTTTACAATGGAGCTAAAGGACAAATCATTCAATTATTAATAGATGACGTGCCTATAAGAATGTAATGTGCATAAGGTACATACTGTAAACTGCACACACCCAATTAAAGACTCATAAAGAACTGACTGCGATAAATATACTTGGCTTTATCTGGGAGACATTAGTATGAGACTGAACAAGTCTTTTATACACTCAAGTCTTTTATATTGCAAGTATGCATGTTCAATGTATACTGACTGTGTCCTTGTTAAGATTTCAGTCTTTAATAACAAGCCATAATTATCTACTTTATTATTAATATTATCATCATCATTATTTTAACATACAGCTGGGCACTGGAGTCTTTAACAAAAAATCAAACATAAGTAAACAGCTCATTTGTTGGAGACAATTTTCATCTGTTGATTGATATACATCTGGTGCTCTACAGTGGTTGACAACCTTTTTGGCTTGAGACCAATTAAAATGATGCATTTTTCACTTGGTACCCCTTCTTTTGGGTTATCAGCAGTTTTAGCGAAGTGATTTTTTTCTCCTCAGATTGTTTGATTGATTGGAGAGAAAGTATTTGTCTGCTGACAATAAAGAGAGAATAAAAATACTTTTGGATGACAGAATTACTTTTCCTTCTTGGGTCCCATTTATTTGGACCGTGGAACAATGGAGCTCTATGGCGCTGGAAACAGCAGGAGAAACAAAGGAAAAACTGCCTTTTTATTGGATTTGATGACGATTAAAAAAATACAGAATCCTTATTATTTAAACTCAAAGCTGATGGTGTAAAAAATGAAAGAATACTTATCAGGATAGTTTCTGTTACTGACTCATTGCCAACATTAGATCTGACATCATCTCAGCCTCCCAAATATCATATGCATAACAGCATCTAAGCTCAGAGTACATAAAAGCACATAGCTACTCATGTGATGTCAGGCAACATAGTTTCGTTATGTAATGTGTGGAGACTGGTGAGCGGTATTTTTGTATATCTGTTGCTTCTGTTTGTAGAAAACGATGTATAATTACAGGAATAACATGTAAAAAATTCAGAAAAAATAATGTTAAACACAATCTAGGAGGAGAAGGGCAGCAAGTAACAGTCATGTTCATTTGAATGTGGTAGACTGTGAGACTAAACAAATTCCTCTCTGACAGATAAATTTTTATATATTAGTAATGAGCAAATATCCTCAATCTGGTTGTTGTCTTTTTTTATTGTTGTTTTTGTGTGGACCCCAGGAACACCTGCAACCACTTTGTAGAAGCAAATGGGGATCCAAAGAATACAGAATAAAGATTTAAAAGACAAGTCGTGGATTACGGGGAGGGGGGGAAAGCACCACATCTCTCATCAAGAAAAAACAGCAAATGGAAGATAGCCAGACAGAAATCCCACATGGCCCAAAAGAACTCATTAAGAAACGCAGGATCGATCGCTGGATTGTGAGAAGGAGGCGAGAATGAGCACTGGACAAGTCCAGATCACCGCTTTAAGCCAGTTTTGACTTCCAGCACCTTTCACCGCTTTCACACGTTAAAGTCCATCGCCCGCCTCCCTCAACCTCTGCCTGTCCGTCCACGCGTCTTGTTACAGTATCTGAGCAGATAGCAGAAAAGCACCCATGTGCAGAGGACGTTTTCATCCACGTTCACCGCTGCCAATTCCTGCCGCTGTGAGCCATCTTTAATAAAAGCCCACAACACCCTCAATATGAAAACACAAGCTGTGTGGTGAACTGTAAAGTACAAAATAAATTGTTGCTGTCAGAAAAAAGGAGACATAAATATAATTTTGGGGGAGGTTGTCTTCATTCTGAAGGCCTGCCTATTGAAGTTTCTGAATTTATTCATTCATTTTTTGAAGATCCAGCCTGAGTAGAAAGCAGTAAATAATGAAAGAAGAGCGTAGCTAAATGTATTACAAATAAATCCGATAAAAATGCGAGGTAAACAAGGCATTCCTTTTTTTATACTGTACCTGTAATCTTTTACTTCTACACCTGCAGTGGCTTTATTTACCAGTTACCTCAGCCTCAGGCTACATGCCATTTCAACTTAGACAGCTCATCAGGAAGAGTGGCAAGTGTAGGGAGGTGAACTTTATCAACTGAAGGGGAGTGGAGCAGGTCTTTGCTTCTTGCCTCAAGGTGAAATGTTGTGTACTGCTGCTTTTAAGGTGCCTTTCAACACATTTTTAGTTTTAAAACCCAAGCAAGCCAGAAAATGTTCTTTCACCCTTTCATACCGGCGAGCAGCGGTCTTGTTTTGCACCAAATGACAAAATGCGCGTGTTAACATCGATCAGATGGAAGACAGCTTTCACATTTTCACCTGCTGGGGGTCAGATTGCTTCGAGTTTCATCATGTCTCGGTGTTCACCTTGACTGAATCCCTTGTGGGACCTGGAAAAAATAGCTGTGTTCTGCAGTTAATCATCTGTAGTGAGTGCAGGACCTGTCCATCATTATCGTCTGTTTCACGGGATGACTCGTCTGTCTCTCCGTATGTCCCTTTATCAGCCGCATCAGTTGTGTTTACTGCTCCAGTGCCTGCTCAGAAGGTACCCACTGTCCTCTTGACAAAAATAGGCTGTATTGGTTTGGCATGAAAAGCAGGTAAGGAAAGGCAGAGGAGATGAAAGGATGCGGAAAAGACGAGCGAGGGGGAAAGGGGCGGGAGATGAGAGGGAGATATGAGCAAAAAGAAGATGAGGACGAGCGCGTGCATTGAAGATTCTGTCGCCGCTAATTACCTTGCATCCCTCATTAAGTACAAGCTTCTCGCAGCACCGAGAGGGTGCTGGTGCTGACGGTGGGATCTCGCCGTGGGAATCGGGCGGGAGCAGAAACCATTCTAGCACTTCCTCTGAGTTGAGTCATGAGCAAGACATAGCAGCCTCCTTGACACCGCGTTATTCTCCGGGTCACGGCCAATCAGCCGCACTTCTGCGCACTTTGCTTAAGAAGGAGCTCCAGTCCATTAAGCTCATCCCGCCTGTCAGTTCCAGCGCTAAAAGCTTGCCTTGGTGACCCATGCCGACCATTAAGCCGTGGACTATACTAAATCCCATGGATATTTACTGCCAAGGCACAGCATTAAACTTATATGGTGTCATATACAAATGCTATATTATCACCTCCCGCCTAGAAAACACACATAAAGGCAGCCATATTGCTCGAGTAGCTGGAGGATTGAGCTGCCCCACAGAACACCATGTAATGTACCTTTTTTGGCATCATCCAGGCAAACACAGAACACAGGAGATTCATTCAGATGTTAAAAAGTCCAAACACTGTACCATGGATGCGACAGCAGGCACATTCCCTTGTCGGTAATTGGTTGTATTAGAGTCATCACACACACGCACGCACGCACACACACAACTTAAAAGACGACATCACATTGTTATAAACAGATGCTAAAACCCAAATACCAGAACATTCTGACCAAAAACCATAACAGTAAAATGTCAAGGTGATCCTGGCGCTGTGCAGGAGAACTGATCTAATTAGAGCTGCTATGTAAATAGTGGCTGATATTTGTCAGCCTGCTGTAGAAGAAAGTCTCTCATTGTCTTCCAGCTCTGGCAGCGCTTCACGTTGTACCTTATGTTCAGGGGTGCACATGACAAAAATCAGAAATGCTTAACGTCCCATCGTTTCCATTAAAACAACATCTGATTTGGGTCTGGGTGATCATCACAAAACTCAATAGAAGATGAAGACAGCGCCATTTGTCATTGGTCATCAATACATATTTTTCATCTACAAGTGTTTCTTGTCAACACATTTAACAACCTGGTAAAGTAACCTAATGTGAGAGATGTCCAAAAAAGTTTTTTTTTCCTCAAATTTCTAAAGACTAAACACGCAGGTCCTGTCTTCCTACGCTGAGGATTTTGTTTTACTGAAGTGGCAAGGAATGAATGTCGGAGACGCATGTTGACGTGAAGGAGGAACACAAATAATGCAGAGTGTCGGCGGGGGACTTGAGAGCAAAGTGTGAATTTTGGGGGCTGCTCTTTGATGGATCAGAAGACATCACAAAAACCACCTTGCAACTTGACAGAAACCCCACTGAGAGGGTGGATGCCCTTAAACCAAGCAGGAACACGCCTGGCAGCGTCCTCTGTGTAAGACTTGGTCCAAATAGTAAAAAACAAGCGATCCAGATTGTTGCTCCAACATCAACACAATTGTTAAATTGTCTCTTCCACTGCCTTTGAGCAGTGCAGCGTCTGAGAGGGGATTCTCACATCTCAGCATTATAAAAACCAAGTTCAGATTTCGCCCGCCACGCACTCATCAGCTAGCCCTGATGCTCATTCGCCTGTCAAAGATGACCGCAGAGACATGTGATCCAAAGTCAGCTGTTCAGCTGATCTGAGGCTCAGCCAGGGACTGGGAGATGCATCTTCATCACCTACCATGCAGGAAGCCGAAGCAGAGGACAGCGAGGGAGACACCAACAGCATCAAACATTGTGTTTATTAAGACCAAGCTTTGTATGGCATTAGTACCAAATACCATCTCCTGCACTCCTGCTTGTAGCCTATTAGATGTTTGCTAAAAATCAGAAATTATAAGCAACAGATATTAATCTCCAAAACATGACACAATCCCACTTCTGGTGCAGACAGGAAATGAAAAATAATCGAGGCAGAGCACTTACTTGTTTCTGAAATTCATTAAGTCAATACTCAATATCTTCAGTGAACACAACTGTGCTGTTGCAACATGAGTGCCTGTAACTTCTACCTATCCACTCTGCTGCCGAGCTGCATGCTGTACGCACAGACCAAATCCTGCGGTTGCTCCCAGACTCTGCCCTTTTGAAAACATCCCCCCGAGCTTTTGTCTGGCTCAAAGGTCAGGCAACTCCACTGTAAGCCAAGCATTATCACACTGACTGTAGCTCTGCTTTCAGAGCCAAAATTCAGTGAACATACATACAGTATATACCCATCATGCAGCCTTACCTAACACATGAATGCCACACAGTCATTGTTGCTGATTTGAAGCCAAAGTGTAAAAGGATGACTAACGCAAGCGCTGTATGTCGGAGGCCATCATGCCTCAGTACAACCAAATTAGTAAAATATAAAAGCTCTATAAATATTAGCAGATTTTACATATTCATGCTGTAACTCACAGCGTGAAATGGTCTCTAAATTTTCAATAGACATGATATTTCTGGTTATAAGCCATAAGACATGTTCTGTTTGCCCATTTTAAGAGTGTGCTTGGGTGACATTAGTGGGGTTTATTGGGGTTGTGACTTACCTTCTAAATTACCAATGGCATCTGATGATCCGTAACCAGCGACTAATCTTTGACAAACACCCACCTGCTGTGGAGTGCCCTCACACTGTGCCCCTCCTCCGCTAAAGTCTTACTCCATCTCCTGCACTTGAATACCTAAATTACACCAGTGGTTTGAGCTGCTCCTCCCTGCCAGCGCGTTTAAAAGTGTGAACTGAGAGAGGGGATGAGGAGATAATGATGAGGAAAGCTTGGTGTGGGGAGGAGGGAAAGAAAGAGATTGATCGTCACTATCACCCAGCCGGTGATGGATTTCGGGGCACTTTCCTCACAGAAGGGTCATTTGTGGTGGACTTCCCTGAGGGCCTTTTCACACCTCAAAGTCCAAACACAGGTCTGGACAAATTATCGCGTTTTTTTTTACATCGTATACATTTCACCCATTTAGTTTTGCTTTCACATCGCAATTATGCGATTACACTGAAGAACTATACATGACATGAACCTGAACGGCATCTCCCCATACTTGCATTTAATTGCAGACGGGCGTGTATCTGACGTCGGCATGTTGTCAGTTCGGTTCAGCTCCTCTCTTCCTCATCCCGCCCCAAACTGATTAACTCTTCTTAAAGTTGACAGACCAAACGTCAGCTTAAAGTCTCCTCTGCTCCTCTCCCCATGCGCTCCCGCGTTGCGTTGTTCGTCCTGTTTCAAGTTCTGACAATAGCCTGCCAGAACTTTCTACGATTGGTACGAAGGTCGAAAACATCCCAAAAACACTTTTCTTTTCATATGCCTAAGGTTCGGCTGTTTATTCCGGGAGAGGGGGGTTTAACAAACCTAATTTTGTTTCGGATCAAACTGAAAAGTCTGTAAGTCCAGACCCAGTGAGGTAGGTGTTAAAGGACTCTTAGCTTTAGCCAACAATTATAAGGCGGAGGATGAGTTTGAAAACTCTGGCTGGGTCAGCGCCTCCTGAGTGACTGAGCCCATGAAGATCCAACAAAAAAGAAAAGGACAGGATCTGTCAGGTAGTGATACAAAGCAAGCTAACGCTGACAGTGCTGACTCTCCTTTAGGTGCTGACAGAGTACGAAGTCAATTTAATAAATAAAGCAATAAATCTTTGACGGGCACGTATTCAACTCTTTGTTAATCTGTGACATTTTTCATTGGGTAGAATTATATAGAAAGGACAAAATACTGCACATTTCAACGTAACACGATTTAGTTCGACAGCTTCCAACTATGGTCTACAAAAGGATGTGAGGTTTGCCTAAACACCTTTCTAACACAATCTGACACAGAAAGTTTCATAAAGGTGAGGTATTTGTTGAAGGCCTTTGGCTTTGGATGGCATTGCATTGAACGCCAGTTTTTATTTTTCTGCTCGCCGAGAGCATTTCAGCCTTGGCATTTTTATGACATGGCCCAGAGCTTTCACATCTCTCCAAACACCTCCATGATAACATGAAAATTAAACATCACGGCGCCATTTCCAATCTGTAGCCGCCCATAAAAGTCCCCCAAAATTCTGCCGCACTAATTTCAGAGTTATTGTACAGTAGTAAAGCGTTCATAATCTGCCCGTCATTAATGTTTAATAATAGTGTAAAATGAAGTCAAGGAAAAGTTGGCATCGACTTTAAAAAGATTTTGGAGGTTTCATTTTCTTTGCAGCTGAAGCACAGATGGAGGGTTATAGGGAGTTTAAGCGGACATAAAATTTGTTAACTTTAACATTCGGATGGAAGATTCTTGCATTGCTTGACCATCACAGCCAAGTTTTTCCAGTTTGCAGACACCAGGCCTTCAGAAACCCTGTCCACCCTCTTGAATTAGCCCTGTAGATTTCGCAGTAATTACTGTAAACACATCTTTGGTACAGTCTTGAAAACACAGCCCCTTCTTTTTTTTTATTTCAACTGCAGCTCAGGCCCACTTACAGTCAGCACAGACCTTTGTGTGTCTTGCACAAACAACGGCACCGCCATCCCTGCTGAAATGTCAACACAGGATGATGAAGGCGTACTCAGGTACAGTTCTGTGGGATGGTTCTAGAGATTCAGAGCAAAGCAGACGACGCCAAACGCACTTCCAAGGAGCCGCCGCTGTCCGTGATTCATGCAGTGATTCAAGCCTTTTTTACACAGGAATCAGCTGTCAGTCGTCGCAGCAGCCTGAAAGACGGACGTTATTTGACTGAACAATAGAAAAATAGGCTTTCAAGTTTGATGGAGGACGTTAATCAACACATTTATGCAGACATGCAGCCTCGTTCCACGGAAATGGAGAATAAGTTTCTCAGCAAGAGAGCTAAACACAAAAAAGAGTAATTTTTTAAAATATTTATACAAATAAAAGTCTACATCTAACCCAAACCCTACACTGCCTCTCTTTTAACCTAACATCTATTTTCCCTCAGGCTGAGGAAAAAAACGTCAGAAATTATAGCATTTCATCAGTTAAATACTTCATCTGAATGCTTGTCAGGGCAAGTGTAAGCCTATGATTCCCTCCTTATACTTCCCTTACTCTCGAACACTGAGAGGGTTGACAGATGATGCAAAGAAAACCCTCCTAAAGGGTAAGCATTAGTGACAGAGGGATAGAGAGCATGAGAGAGAAAAGAGAGCGTGAGGAAGAGAAAGAACTCGTCAATGAGGTTATTATGAGAAAGGAGCAATTCAGTCTGAAAGAGGGCAGCGTGGCACAGGTGCTGGCAAGAAAGACGCAGAGGCTGAGAATCACTTCAAAGCGTGATTGGTAACTGATTCCCTTGACTTCTCCCCTGCAAATACAGTATAATGTAACAATTTCTGCAAGCCCCACTGAAGAAGAGAATAAGTCTGCAGTGCACGGAGGAGCCTGTCTGAGAGCACGAACATTTTGTTGCAAACTTAACAAAGCCGTGCAGGATTTCCGCTGTGACATTTGAAGAGAATCAAGTACGAGAACGCAGCTTAGTTTGACAAACAAGACGGGCGAATCAGGCCGCAGAAGCAGCATCTTTTTCTGTACCCTAAACACCCATTGGTGGCGTGGACTGCGTGGCAGAATATAATTTGAATCAGCTGTCTGATTAGTACGACCTTGGGAACCGTCTTCCTTCCACAGGGCAACTGACTGCATCTGAAGATTGGTGTTAAGTTTCGTCAACACTCCTCGCAGCAAGTCTAGAATATGTTAATTAACTCATTGATTGAGGTGGGCGGTTCATTATAAAAGCAGAAGTTGAGGTCTCTGGTGTGGGAAGACAAAAAAAAAAATAAAACACTGCTGCGCATATCAATGGCTACATCAGTAGCTTCTGCAGTCCATATTCCTTCACTTCAAGGACACATTTAGTATCTGCTTCTCATCGAGGCCATACATGCAAAATAGACCAACTAAGAGTGTTTTTGCTTCCGATCCTCTTGCATTAATTACTGAATCTATGGTACTTGCAAGTGGGGGAAGTACAACAGGGAGTTTAGCTTTTGAACTCATTTAAGAAACTGGGTTAAACTTTTAGCATCGGTGCCATTGCTTGCTTATGCAAAGATGAGGACAACAGCCACTTCGGAAAGTCAGTCAGCCTTCATCGAGGAGGTTTGAGCGTTGAACACATATTTAAGATACATTTTCCCCAAAGGCCTCTGCATTCACTTTGATTGTCACAGGAACGTCATGAACATAGACGGTAAAGCATGCCATCTCTTTTTTTTCATGTTTACTGCTGCTCCCTCTCCATTCTTGGATTGGCACACTGTGTGGGAGATGTGGGCTCCTACGTCAAGTAAGAGGTAATTTAAAAGTGCCGAAAACAAATCTTTTCAATCAGATTCTGAAGGCTTTGTCCTCTCGCCGTGCAGGCAAATGTGCCAATTGCAAAACAAAGCACGTCACAGTTCGCATCAGATAACAGCATGGGGAAAATCACCAAAGTCAGTCTTTGTGGGATTGTCACAAGGCTTCCTTGCTTCCTCGCAGAGAAAAAATATGCATAGCACGTGCGGATCAAATCCAGCTGTCAAGGATTCCCTTTTCAAATCCTCTGCCAGGTCTTCATTCTATAGGATGTTTTTCATTACCACTGAATAAAGACTGAGCAGCACTCACTCAGTGTACAGCCACAATGGAGGCTTTTCAAATGTCTCAAATTGCTCACTGTTACCATAACACTTTATAATTTGTGGCTGCGACTTCACCATCTTTTCATAGACAGTCCGTCAGTGTAATCGGGGTGTCATCTGTATCTATTTATTTACAACTGAGACACAAATGGCCGGTGACAATCAACAATTTTGCAGTTTCCTTTTTTTTTCTTTGATAATCATTTAAACTGAAGGGATGAAATATCGAGTGGTTGCTTAATGCTTAGAATGTCTTTGGTGACTGCTTTTATATTTTCTTTATTATTCTGGCCAGATCGACACCCAGCTGCCTAATTTATGAAGGGTATTTTTAGATGGATGATTTCTTTCAGGTGGTGTGTGTGTGGTGGAGGATTATGTTTATATGTGGCTGTGTATGTCAGTGTCGAATGTGAAAAACAATATATGTATTTATGGAAACAAACTACATGTTTCAAAATGCAAAGAGATAAAACAAGCTGAATGCAGCTAATTTGTCATATTTTCCTTACACGCTCCGTGCAGCATAGAAAGTATCTAGAATTCACTGTCGTGTTCAGCTGTAAATGCTGTATTATGCACCGTTTAAAACACACAGTTAATTTGTGTCTCCATCACAAACAAAATATTTACACATTTGTACCGTACAGTATATCTCTTTTCACACTAATGAGCTTAAAGCTGGAGACATGGCTGCGCTCTGCTTTGATGTACACAGTTAACAGGATGGTAATGTAGATTAAAGGGAATGGGAAGGTATTACATGGCAAAAATACTCACAAGCTTTTGTGTTCACTCTGACCATCTGGGGAGAAGCTGCCTGACAGCGAAGCTGAAAGCAGAGCTCTGCAGTGCAGCACTAGCTCCATCTGTTGGAGCGGCAGAGGAAGACCTCCTCATCTCTCATGTTCATTGTGATGAACGATGGAAGAAACAAAGTACGGTCTATCGTGGTCTGAACACTGCAGGGGCACAGGTTACCGTATCTTGCCATAATGCTCACCAGCTATTTTAACCAGATCTTGTCTTTGTCCCAACAGTTGATGCATAAGATTTAGTGGCTCATTTAAATCGAATGCACTTGCACATGCATCTGGATTCCAAGCATCCCCTTGTAACCACAAATTCAATAGTTAAACGGGGCTTATTTTAGTTGCCATTATCAAATATCACCAATAATGTATGAAATTGATATCACTGGCTGTGTAGTCATGTATATTTCTGTCACATACAGCCTCTGTTAATAACGTTGTCACATGAATAGGGCAGTGACAGCACTTATTCCCAACCAGTGGTCCCATGGAGGCAAATGAAAGGCTTTAAATGGACCTCATTTCATATTTCCTAAGTGTTTTACTACATCATAATTCAGTACCTGTCCGCTTCAGTGGAAGGAGGCAAGGAGAGTAAATCCTTGCTGCTTGCATTTGATCTTCTCTTTATCTGAGCTTCTGAGGAGATGATCAAGGTCAGGCTTTTTATTATGCTACAGTTTCAGAGAAAACCTCTTGGCTGTGCAGCTATGTAATAGGTAGGGCAAGTGCTCCCATGTGCTTTCTATAGCTGATGATTTCATACCGAGGTTGCCGTAACCCTAATGCGTGCTGGAGCTCATTTGAGCATGCACTGCGTGAAAGGAAAATGATCACAACAAGACGCTGAATAATGTGTGATTCTTTGGGGATCAGAAGTCAAGCTGCTCACTGTCGCTGTTTGTTGACAGGCTGTAGTCTGCATGCATTACACACTGATGTCTGCGCCCTGAAGCTCCTCACAGCATGTGTAAATGCATCATAACTGTTATTTTTTGGGGGGGGGTGGCGATGGAGGGGGATAAATGAGAGACTGTTTAAGTTTTGTAATACGTCCAGGCAATTGCATATGCATCATTATTTCCGAAAATCCATTTTATTTATTAAAACTCATAATCAGTGCCTTGACAGAAATGTGTATAAATCATATTTTGGGAATGTGATAGGAAAGCCGAGGTTAATTATTTAGGGAAAAAAATGGATTGTTTAGATCAGTATAACCTAAAAATGTTAATAACAGTTCCGGCTATGACTAGCAGATTGCAAATTTGGCCTACAATTTGTAAGCATCCGTATCTTAATTTCTGCCCAGCTCTATTGTAGCTCTGCTGGTTTAAATCATCACCTGGCTGAGGTGAGTGACAGCATTCCTAATAGTCCACCGCTGCTACTGGCCTAGAAAAAAAAAACCCAGAAATGACTAAGCTTAGACAACTTGCTAAAATCCTGTGACGCCTGTCTTGGTCGTACTCTGCATGTTTTAGCTTCACCTCCCTGGTGCTGCTTTTGTTAAGCAGAAAACAACTGATAGCAGATGTACTGCGTCCGTTGCCAGATTGTATAATTCCTTGGAGGAGGGCTGATTTTTTATCAAGCTCACACAGAATACACGTTTATATATGTAGGAATCGTGCTTTGCCGGTTCCTACTTGCTCAAATTGCAGTGTTTAACAGGGTGTGTAACTCTGTTCTCACTCATTTTGTTTAGATTATGTCTTTTTTCATTTACTGTTTCTGTGCAGGGACTACAAAATGAGCCACATTGTCTAAACTGGAGCATTTCTGGAAAATAGTCATTGCTGTTCAACTGCATTGAATACTGTGAGTGAAGCTGATTGGAGATGTCTTCAAGTAATTTGCTAACATTTTAGCAAATTACCCAAACACTAACGCCTCTGCCTAAAAATGAGTTTCCAGACTGAAATAGATGAGGAATGCGTTGCTCTGTAGAGCTGTAATACTGCATTAGTGGTCCGGGTGATGCCTAGTTCCTGAGGATTACAGCCTAGTTTCAGGGGATTACAAACCCACAATGGTTTATTTAACATGCACACAATGTGCAAATGAACATCCCACCTCAAAATAGATGAATAACAGAATTAGCCTGTGGGGAGGTCTGCATTTCTAATTAAACGTTGCAGGTGTAAAAACTAGGCTGCACATCTGTTTACACAAATTACAAATGTTCACTCAATGGAAACCAGATAATGCTGCGTGCCCAGCACTGTCTTTTTCACTAATGATTATTCCACACTGAAGAGCTGAATTTATCACCATTTTCACAGGCAACACTGCATTCTGTAATTCGCAGAGATGATGTATACACAGATGTGTACACACAGATTTACATTTCCTCCGGAGTGTGTTTAAGCATCTTGCATTGCCCTCCTGGCAGGGATACATGCAGCCAGTGTCTGAAGATGTGATGGCAGAATATGAAAGAGAAATGGCTGTTCGATATGTGCTTTCACTGTAGTTATTGTTGAAGCAACCCAATTGACGGAGTTTATATTGGTCTTATACGTTTCAATTTTCAGTTTCATGTTGTGGCAACTCTGTGGGTAAAGCCTGTTAGATATTGGCACAAAAACTACTTGGTTAGGGTGAGGAAAAGCTCATGTTTTGGCTTAACATACCCGGGTGTGTCGCCACAAAGATGGCACAAACAGCTCAAACAGTGGTCTGCTGTTTGTCAGTTATCTCATCTGGCTGAAACATCCATCCCTTCCTCCTCTTGATGAGAAACTCAGCCCATATCCATGTGCTGGTAATCTGAACAAAGCATCACTTTGATGCGTATATTGTAGGAACGTTGAAAACATAATGTACGGCAGTGATCGCAGCATTTTATCCTCGCAACTGGGCCGAACAAAGAGAAGATGCGCTCAACTTGGTTTTCATTTGCAGCGCATATTAAAAGCTCCTGCAGATGAATTTCAAGATATAGTACGATTCCATATGAACATGGTAACTATGGCCAATTTTGCAATGCAAAAACTGTGTGGCGTGACTCCTCCTCATTGAAAATAAGGATCTGTGCAGACGTTTCTTACTTCCGCGTGCTGATACAGCCAGGGAACACATTCACATGCTGTCTGCGAATGAGGCAATGGCAGTAAGTGTTAACAGTGCTTCAGTGGTGGCTTAAGACAGGCACAGCTCTTTTAGGTTTCAGCGAGTATGTGCTGCTGTAGTTGGGTTAAAATGTGTTGAGAAGAGGTCTTTATGCTTCAAATTAAAATAAACTGCTTTTATTAACAGGGCATTAACAGGCTATTTGGTTGCATATAAAAGTGGACACTGTCATTCTCAAAGCTTTTTATTGGAGCATACACAACAATGAGCTCTGGTTACATTATCTTCTGACTTGAGGCAGACGGATATGCTGCTATACTGCGAGGCCTGCGGTTTTAGAGGATTGTGCACTGAAAACCACAAGACAGCTGGCGTTTCGAGCGGTTTTTCTAATATCTCTGAACAGCTGAGAGCGGCGAGGGACTGTTTGTTCTCTTCAATGGCCACTAGATGACAGAGCCACTTTGTGGGCCGTGCGCAGCCTAATTAGTCCCTGTCCTCCCCTCCAGAAGGGACCGAGCTCCATTAAAGTGGAGATAAGTGACACAGAGAGGAGAGAGACACTGAAAGTCTCTAATGTGCAAGATGATGCCTGTTCTGCGGACAGGTGACACTTAATGAAGCAGAAATATATATATATATACATATATATAAAGACTGATTGTGGGTTTTCCATTGGTCTACATGCTCAGTTCTTCAAAAGGGGTGACACAAAATGCAGCCAGTAGATGGCATTACTGAATCACTCCTAGCTGACATCAGCCACAGAGACGTGAACAAATGTTTGTTTCATGTCACACTGACATCTCTGTTGAAGATGTGTCAGGTTGGAGCTGGCTGTTGTTTCATGGAAACGGAGTGTGAATCACAAATCTCCTCAAGCACGAATGTAAACTTCAACAAGGAAAACAACAAAGTAAAGAACATGTGAGACATAAAGCAGAAGAAAGGCTGCCTGAGCCGGTGTGGAAAATGTTATTATTACCATGATAGGCGCTGTTACTGCCTATACTATGTGTTAGCAGTGCTCTCTTTCATCCTCAGAGATTGCTGAAAACATGACTGCTTTATAGCTCTCAGTTTAGAGCATTCATATTCAGTAGGTGAATGGATGAAGATCTTTTTTACAAATTGTTGTATTTTCTCATTAAAAAAACCCTTGAGTAAAGATATATGTACATCTTCTCAAAGCGCTGTATTAGTGCACAACAATGCAGGAGACTGTTTAAGTGACCAAAGGGTCACAGCGTCCGATTAATGACTGTGTGTTTAAAAATTAGAATAACTTCCCAGTTTCCTCAAGCATTGCTGTCACATTTTTCTTTCTTCTTTTACCTAAATTTTGCAAACAAAACAGAGAACGTATCAAGTTGTCTGAAACCAAATTAAATATTTTGGTTTGGAAATTCGATGAAGAAAAAAACTTCTCCGGTTTTGCTAATTCCAGACCAGAAAACAGAACGGCCTGACCGAGAGTTGGCACAGCGGGCCTGTGCCACAGTCCCCGCAGCATTTGGCGATGCTATCACGCCCAGCCCTCCCCTTGTTGATCAGAGGCAAACTTGCCGACGCCACTGTGTCGCATTCTGGGGATAGCTGCACATAGGGACGCTGTGATGTGCCACCTGGCCCTTGGCTCCGCTGGTCAGGAACTCTCCCTGACCTCTCCATTAAAACTCGTTTGCCATTGAGAGCCACGTCAGGGACGGTCTCTGAGGACCACTTGTGTGCATTCTCCCCGTGATGAGGACAGACCAGAGGGGGATTTGCCGACACCTTTTGGGGAAACTTCGCCTGCCTCTTCCTCTCAATAGGCTCATGAAGCCGCCCGGCCCTAAGAACTACACAGTTGCAGATCAAAGATTGTCCATTTGGTCCGCAGCCAACAGACCACTCTGTGCCTCCTCGCCCCATTACTAATAACTGTAAGCTCTGAAATATCACGGTGTCTGATAGATGCAAAGCCAGAAAGATTTTGAAAGGAATAATTGTTAAACCCGATAAAGAATTACTTGATTTCACATAAAACAATGCTGTTGCTTCTCATTTTGCATCAACAAACCTGCATTTCAAATCAAACATTTTGCAAATGTCCAGCAAGTCATATATGTAATTAAATACTTTAAATGGGAATTTCAGTAATCCATATAATACTAAAACCGTATCGTCATGCCCGCACTGTGTTTTCATAGACTGTAATAATTCACATTACGCCATTTCTACGTGCTTCAGATGACACACTATTCTTGGGCGAGCGTCCCTGAGAAGTTATAATAAATTCTCCTTTATCTCTGCACCGCCGACTTCTCGTCGGATTCCCGGTGTTGTGGAGAGTTGTAAGTGCAAAACAGGTGTGCGGTTTGTTTTTTTTTCACATTCGGTCACCTAGCCTAGACCCCTCCTCATCCCAGACACAGCATTTACACCCTTAATAACATGTGTTATTAGACCTCACATGTAGTCCACACCGTGTTTGTCTGAGTAGTCCTCAGCAAAATGATAATATTTGTCCGAAGAGCTGAGGGTAGATGCTAGAAAGCCCCTGACACTTGGTCCAACTGGCTGGAAAGACACAGTCTCCACCTGTTGCAGGTCAGGGGCTAATGCTTTAAGGTCAAAGGTTGTTTCCACAAGGCTGGTTTGGACCTCTTGCTTTCTCTGGCTGTAACCCCCCACCCTGGGTGCTGAATGTTTAAATCAACACCTAAGACCAATTGAAGAGATGCACTGAGCTGGTTAGTAAATGGGCATATGTGTACTGTTTTAAGAATAATTTCATTTTTGTCAAATTGCCACAATAAATAGTATTTCTGAAGGATTATATTCCTGTATTATTGCAGTAATAACTGCTCTTTTATGTGTCTTTACAATAATAAAAATCTGAAGGTTAAATGTAGCCATTTTGAAATACTACGGGATGAAATTGTTTTCCAAGATTTAATATTGGAAAAGTCAAATGTCGTCACAGTTCACACCACCCAGTTTGCCACATAATCTCCAGAGCTTAGTCCCAGTGTCAATTATGGGCAAGACAGCGTGAGCTGGCAGCACAGCAGATAAATGGACCACATTAGAGCAAAAACAACTGTTGTGTGGTTACTGGGCTCCCAAAGTGCCGGGCTACGTTCAACAGGGCAACGTAATGAGCAGATAACTAGGCCACCATATAACACATCCCCAAATACCATTGACTTGTAAGGCTCGTTTTAATGGTACCAGGGATGTATGCCACTTTTAGCCACATTTAACTCCGGGATTGTGCACCTCAGAGGATTCAGAGGTATGACCAGAGGCTAATTAGCTTGAAAAACAATAGCTCCCCGATCACCATTCCATTGTGCACCCCTGCATTGTGCGGCGGATCTGATTACAAACTTGTGATAAACAAGGAGCTAAATTAGATGTGCAGTTGTTGCCATTGTCCCGGATGTCTGATACCCCTGCGTCCTTTGTATGCGGTATGTACGAGCCGAAGCGGACAAGCCTGAAAGAGTCTCTAGTCCCTGATGGAGTATAAATGTATGGTAACTGACAGAGAGGGAGAGCTGATACAGTTGCTTTGCTCTCTGCGGTCACCTTCTTCTGGCAGGGCCTAAGGTAATTAAGACCATGAATGCAGTCCAAGTAGTGGGCTGCTTAAGACAGAATATTAATGTAGCTTTGATGGATGGAGTCAAAAGTGATTTCTTGCAGCAGAGCGTGGGTTGAGAGCCAGCTGGTCTTGGGTCAGAGAGCTGGATGGTGGGCAGATGCTTACAGGCCCTCTTAGCCTCTGCTGATGGAGCACAATTGATTAATGCCCCCAATTAGGGAAACATTAAAAGCCACGTTTTCCAAAGCACAATTCAGTGTCACATAATGCATGTGGGGCATTTTGTGTATTCCCGGGCCAACAGAGGACGGGGCAGCTCAGTTTGCATGGAATCCGAACTTGGCAAATTTCCACCACATTAACTGCCTGGTATGCGGAGTGTTGATTCTTAATGGTTCGGCTTTTAGAAACAAAAAGGCAAGGGGCATTTAGATATAAAGAAATCCATGTCAGCAACATCGATTAATGGTATTCTTTTTCTTTATTGCCTATGGAAAATTGTTCTTTTTAAGCCATGCAACATGCTTAAACCTCAAGTCTTTGACCTCAGCTGATCCTAAACACACAGCTGTGACTTTGTCACGCATGGCCCGTGACTTTTATCCAGTTTTGTGTTTTTAGATTTCCTAATTTCACCTACAGCGCACCTCTCAGCTCGAAAAATAACACCTTATGATGACTTTGGCAACTCGTAAAACTAAGGCAATAAAAACATTAGCATAGCATGCCTCTTCCTCTTTTCACTATTAATGTGGAAATATTTATAAGACCGTAGGCATGTCAGGCCCGGGCTTGAGTCGGCTTGACGTTTTATAGCTTTAAACCATTTTAAAATAAAACCAGCCATATTAGTCATCCCGCGTTTACTTTGCATTCCTTTTGATTTTATCGGCATTGCGCAATGTGCAAAGCGCCGGTGAATGGCTAGCTTTGACTCGAGTACAGCTCCATTAACAAGGTGTATTTTTGCATTTTGCAGGATTGAGATGAATATGACCTTTTTAATACAGCCCAAATCTCTCTCTCTCTCTCTCTCTCTTTGAGACAAGAAGTTGACAAGCGCCCATTTTCTCGCTCCTGTCTTTCTCCCCGGCCTGCAGCCGACATTACTGATTCCCGTACGTGACCCGCAGCCTCCCACTGGACATGCGAGGAGCCAGAGAATGTGTCCTTGTTACTCACCAAGCAAAGTCTGTTATGGTCTTGTAACAAGAAGCCCTGAGCTGAGACATCTACTGGCCTGCCCGTCAGAAATCCTTAGACTTTCTCAGGGGAAGAGGCAGCGGGAGATAAAGGGCAGAATCAAAACTGGAGGACAGCGTTAATCATGTATGTGTTAACGGCAGTGTCCACATCTCCTGAGGTCACAGTGCAGGCACTGTCAGTCTGAGCGGGCACTTTCCAGATTATTTTTATTGTCAGCATATCATAATTCACTTTTAAAACAATTAAAGTCAGAGTGGCTGACTCAGTCCACATCTGATGTGTTTTTGACTACGCGTCAAAACTTCCTCCACACTATGTAATGGAAAAGCTGTCGTAAAATACTCTTATTGCAGATATTCTTATAATATGACAGAGTGTAATTGATCACGTCCCCGCGGGTCTCTCCAGTCTAAGCCCCATATGTGCCTTGAGACGAGACAGGGTCAAGGCCGGGGACAACTGCAAGGCGCTTGTTAAGTGTCGGAGGCTCGTGCCGCTGGGACCCCTGAGCCATTCCTGGCATCCTGCTCGAGCAGGCCCCCTGCAGCACGCCTGGGGGGTCCTGTCCCATGCTGTCCCTCTCATCCGTTGCCGCCGTCATATTATGTCTAGGCACTCCGAGCTCAAGAGACTCCTGATTGTATAGAAACCAAAAATAAACAAATCAACAAAACAAAAGGGGAAAGGTGGACAAAGAGAGCAGGCTGCATGGGATGGACAGGCCTTTCCATCTGTTTGGAGCTGTCAGCCTTTTGAGCTTTGGAATGATTCCACTCACCAGAGCTTCGCCTCACACTCTGTGTATAGCTACAGCACTGTCGACTCAACTCCGACCGAGCATGCAGTGTCTTTCCTGCTATGATACAAAATAACTGAGATGGCGGAGGGTGCATTAAATCACAGCCACATCCTTTTATCATATCTGTTTCAATAATTGAAATACTGTGCACCAGTGACGCATAGCGGCTTTTTTAGCGTGCCAGCTGTTAAACTAAAAACAAACACCGAATGTCAGACATGCAACATAATAGGGGGTTTCTGCATAATGTTTTTATTTGAAGTTATGTGTTACGATGTTTCATTGTTTTAGAGTTTCATTCCTGGGCTTCGGTATTGAACGTGGCGCAACAGGACATAAATTCATAGACCTGGAAATCGAGAACAGGTTTTATATTATCCACACACATGAAAATAAACAGTGTGTCTCCCAGCAGATCAGATCCAGTGATAAAAGGGCTTATTGATACGACAGGATTTAGTATAAACACAGCTGAATGTGTCATCCCTGCTCGCACTTTCCATTGTAGTATCTTCCCTTCATCTCTGTTAACAAAATAATTCTGTCCCACAAGATGGTTATGAATGGTTTCATGTCATCATGGCAGTTGTACTGGGACATGGCAGTGTTGTGGCTGTATCCAAGGAAACGGGGGGGGGGGGATGTATAGTAACGTTGATGAAGTGGTTGTAGCACAGGGCGCAAGAATTATTCTGTAGAAAAGGTTTCACTGGATGCAGTCTTATGTCTCTCATTATTCAGATTATTTCAACACAACATTTTTATTTATTCCCTTTAATATGCCAGGAGGTCAGAGGTCGTCAGGATTAAGAGTTCAGTTATAAGAGCCATCCTTTTAAGATTTAAGCACCAGTATTCACAGCACACAATTTGTCTCTTTAATCTCCCGATGACGGATGACTTGACATTCAATATTCCATTAAAAAAGCTTTGTCGAGCACGGCTCGGCTCCACAGGCCCACAGAGGATAATGTAAGTCTGCCAATCATGCAATTAGTGATGCATGATTCTAAAGTTTGTGAATCAAGTGATGCTAAAAGGTATTTTTATGCTCTTTCATCAAACAACCCTCTGTACACAACTGTGTAATTAATAATGGGTTTTCTGCAGCTTGTTTATTTCAAACAGAGCTGTCACGGAAGATTTACTGCCGGCGTAACGGAGCCATAAACTCAACGTTAGCTTTAGAGAATGTCAGTTTTGAGAACAGCCAGCCATCTGTAGGACAGCATAAAGCCCTAATAAAACCAATGAGTTATTGTGAGGATTGATTACTACTTAGAGATAGATAGTTTCAGGTCACACTCCTGCCTCAGCTGGAAGCCACGTAGAGTGTGGAATCTTTAATGAAGGGTTATCATGCTCCATGTTTGTTACCGATGCAGCACACCTGGTAAATACCCCCTCCTACTCATGTTGCAGGCCTGCCATTATTGGACACCTGCTGTTGTTCTTGTTTCGGAGTGACTCAAGAGCATGACATCAATAAAGGGCACGAGGAATTAATGAGAAATGGAAAGGAGGGCATCCTGGCTGCTGGCACATTAACATCTGGCCGCAGATTTTTAGAATCGCAGAAGAATGACAGCACGGTTCATTGTGCTCCTGATGATTGTTATCAGTGCGGATAACTCGTGTAACAGCGGATGTGGACGAGTGTTTTTTTTTTTTTTTTTTTTTTACAATGTTGTTTACAATCTATGCATGCACAATAGATCCAGCTGTCGAGTGCGGAGCTGTTGAACGATGAGGATATGGGCCGTTCAACGCTGGCCTTTAGCTGTCGTGACTTTCTTCATTGCTAACACCTTTTTATTGACTGTGACCAACCTAGCTACTAATCAACGAGTTTTTGACATGCGAAAAATGCCAATAAAGCCACTGAGGGCAGGCACCAACCAATGCATTTTGTTTCACTGAATTAGGGAGCAGGTCTGACGAGCACTGATGTAGGCTGCAAATTGCATCAATAAATTCCTGCTTCATCACACCAGGACTAACGAGGTAATGACACCCCCTCGAACCTTGAGCCCGGGCAGGGGGGTGAGCCAGGAGCACGGGGTCAATTGTTAAGTGTCTGCCACAGGTTTACAGTGAGAAAACTCAATTTAAGCATCATGTTCTTGAATGTATTGCTGTAGGTGAAAGCATTTCATTCAAGTTGGTTGTGACCTGGATTCTGGTGCACTGTGCCCTCCTTGAGCACATTATTCTTCAATTCCGGACCCACATGCAAAGTATAACGTGCTGTGATGTATTTATATCATTGAGTCATTAAATCTAATATTGCATCTAAATAATATTACTGAGTGCAGAAATCGTCATTGAATAAAAAAAATCAGTGAAGGAAAATAATTGTCTTTTTTTTGGAGTATTGCAGTTAATTTATTGTACTTTGTTGAAAGATTATCAATATTCAATTCTAAATTCAAGATTCAAGATTCAAGATTCAAGAGTCTTTATTGTCATTGCACATGTCAATGAAATTTTCATTGCAACCCCCATGTTAGATGGTAAGAAAGATAAATTCCTTAAACAAGAGAAATTGCACAAAGAACTCATGTAATTTCACTCCACCAACGTTTTTTCTCAGATTTTATTTTATAAATATCAGGCTTGAAGTTTGAATATGAGGGTATGTGACTTCACATGAGAGCGTTTTGCACGGGCACGCAGTGGCGTATAAATCACATTCAGTGGAATAAGATGTTTCATTTCCATTTGAACCACATTTCACTGTTTAATTTGCAGCTGACATGTTATGGCTCCAGCCAGACACTTTCACCAGCCCCTGAAGCATCGCTTGCGCTGATGCCATGCAGGTGCCTCATGAAGAGGCCTGAGTAAAAGGGACCTCGAAGCAACCGCTAATGCCCCAACTCGACCATCACAACAGCATGAAACAACGCCTCCGCCACATCCCTTTCAGTCCGCTCAACTGATGGGTAACTGGAGTCGCCTTGAGAGGAGCCCCGTGCTGCGTTATCAGGGGTGGGAAGGGGGTGTGAACAGCGGCAGAGATGCCTCCGAGGTCAAGCCTTTAATAATGATTACAAACTGGAGCTGGCTGCTGGAGCGACAGGCTGCAGCTGTGGGCCGGCCGGCCTTTGAAGTGCCCCCCGCCTGTTGCAGGGTCCCAGGCCCCCTCGCATGAGGAGACGCTGGAACTATGTGGCTGCCTGTGGGAAAGAATGTCATGCGACGCCAGGGTGACGGAGCGCAGGATGGCTGAAGGGTGGACGGCTCGGCTGGTCCTGCTGGTGGGCTCGTGGGTCGAACGTCGGGGACCGCTGGGGATGGCACAGCGGGATGAGGGAGAGGGAACAAGGCTGTGTGCATGAGCAAGCCTGTGCTCTTTGGTTAAACACACACACACACACACACACACACACACACACACACACACAGGGTGGGGGGCTCCATAAAGTTACTGCCAAAAAAGAACACAGACGCTGACTGTGACAGATGCTGCGGCTGCACTGCAGTTAGTGCAGTCTTATTCATTGTGAATGTTTAAATGTTGAAAATATATACCAATGCTCCCATGAGCACTACATCAGCTCTCTCTTCCCTTGTCTCAAACTTGCCATGATAAACACTTTGAATTAAGTCACACTGTTTCTATGCATTCACTGAAAAAAAGAGTGCTTCACATTGAGCAACAGCGATGTTACAGAAACCAATTTAAACCTCGGAGGCTGAAGCGTGCCACCAATAAAAGCTCTGCTTTAATGTTCCAGTGGAAAAATGAATAGTGTGCCACAAACACCCCCTCAACATTATTACAGCAGAAGCATGTGACACCAACATAAGACGAGTGACTAAGAAATAAAACAAGATTAAAATTTGCACAAACTGACTGCTTACCTGAACCCAACACTCACACTGACTTATTTCTAAAGCCCTTTGTTTAGAGGAGCGCATAATAAATGCCTGTGTACTGCATTCAGCATCGAAACACACAGTGCCACATAACATACACTTCTCGAATGTAATTTATAGCTTTCAGCAGGCAAAGAAAACGGAAACCTTTTAACCTCTGCTGCGAGATACTTCCAACATGAAGCCAAGATTTATGGCTGATCTACTTAATTACTACCTGCCCAATGATGCTACGGGTGAATTATTATGCACACATAGTTCCTAGCCATATCAGGACAACATGTCAAATTATTACTTAGCTTGCGAAATGAGCATTGACAAGAAGACTGCCATGATTTCCTGCAGTGATGATGCGGACGGCGAAGTATGCAATTATTTAATTGTTCTTATTCATCGGTGAATGCGGGATTGCAGTGTGGTGCCCACTTCAGGCTGGGTTCGCGCTGTGCTGCCCCCAAATATCTTGGCATAACACGGGCCATCACACAGTAACTAGACATGAATGTATGCTGAGCCTGAAAGAGCTCAGAAGCAGCAGGTAAAGTATTCGCTTTTTCTGGAGCTTTTGTGGAAACATCAGTGAATGTGACATTATAATGTGACTTTGATTGGTCTTTAATAAAATATGACCTGACAGGAGGAGGCATATTAGCATGGATCATAGAGCGTGTTTTTTTTAAATAGACAGATTTAAAATCCAGCATTAAAGCATTTTACTTAATATTTGAATTAAAAAGAAATAATCTGCTACAGCATCAGTCAACTTAAATGAGTTCTGGCTGTGCATTAAAAGAGCCATCAGTAAATGGCAGGTTCATAGACATTGCACAGTAATATCACAGTATACATGTTGCATTCTAACGAGCACCGACAAGCATTCGGACAAAATCATGGTGAGATTTGTGATCATTTGCGAGCAAATTTCTTTAACACATCAAGCACATTTTAATCAACGTGTTCCTGAGCGCAGTTCTCGCCCGATCTCATCAACAGTCGCACATTTGTTGTAAGGCCGAAAGGAGGAAGAGACATGACATCATCAAAGATACATACAGATATAAAAATAATATTGTTTTCTCTTTAAAGGACACGGGAAAAGTGAAGAGGAGCAGCACCGAGTGCGGCACAGCCATGACATCATCCATTCCATAACAATGATCCATTGTGTTGTATAGGCTTCTGCTCTCTGGCGATGGCGGTCCATAAGTTTTATTTGGCATTTTATAGCTGTTAGATCACAGCAGCTCAGTGCCATGCTCAAAGGTGGCCACTCGCTGATAGTCCGCTGAGAGGGCTGCAAGGGAGAGCCAAGAGTTGGAGGGTTGGAGTGGGGGGTGGGTGGAGGGATCGGGGGGTTTCAAGGGGGATCCACTTCTGGCAAACATTGTTGAGAGAAAGCGAGAGTGCAGGAGGGAGGGATGGGAGAAAATGAGTGAGAAGGGAAGAGACCACCACGGCTAACACAAGCCCTGGGTTTCAGCTCAGTCCCTCTGATGCAGAGCCGGCCTTTCATCTCCCTCACGAGGATTTCCGTCCTATTTCCCCTCAACAGACGCGTAATTGCTAAATGACAGTGAAGCAAAATGGCTTAATACGCTGCAAACCCTGGCTTCTCTGTGAAGGAAGAAAAAAACAAAAAGGTCTATCACCGCCTTTCATGTTATTCTCATTTGAAATAGGGGTGTCCAGGATGTTTTGAGGTCATTGAGGATTTGGAAATAATGTGTGTGATGTTAGCAATAGCGTGAATTTCCACTTGTTGCAGCTGGTAAAAGGGCTCCTGTGCTTGTTCAAATACTGAGTAACAGGCACCTGATAAGCTGAAGCTCAATAATAATAAGTGTGTTTTATTGAGGAAGGAATCAGTCTATTAAATGAATTGAAAATTGAATTCTAACTCAAACTGAAAATTGCGCCATAAATAAGCCTTCCATTTTATTCAGCATAATGGCCATGGCTTAGACTTTGAGATCATAAATACTTTTACTTGTATTTTAGTTCCAACTGAAATACGAGTGCTAGCAGGGGACGCTCTGACTGTCTCTGTTGTTGTTGGAGAGCACAACAATCTGTCTGAGATCTGCATGTAAAAGTGACCAATTGGGCCCATTGGAGAGAAGTTGTAAAGCCTCACCATCACCAGGAAAAACAGAGCGAAATATATTCTCTGAATACTGAGGCCAAGCTCAAATGTCAGAAAAGAAATATGAAGTCAAATATCGCTGTCGTTTGGACTTGCTGGACCTTTGTAAATGTTCTTTCTTTCCACTCTTCTTACAGGTCCAAGCTGTCAGAGGTCTCTTCAATATATTTTTCTAAAATAATCCAAGACTCAGTACTTTATATTTTAAATGTCCAACTGTGATCTATTGAAGCCCATTACTCCGACATAATTGAAAAGTAAACATACTTCAATGCAGATTAAAGGGCTAACTTAATGCTATTACAGCAATGACATGTCCCCCTGTTCAGATATTTTTAAGTACCCTGCTGCACCACCCCCAAACCCAACTTTTTACGACCTGCTTCATAAATGAAACCATTCTCTGCAAATGTGCCTATGTCCTCTCCTGTGACCAATAATAGCCCTCGGCCTGATTGAGTGTGCCATAATGTAATTTGGATATTAGACTGGGTTAGCTGCATATGTATTGGCAGACCTCTGGTCTCTGTGCTCAATTCAACCACAGGGCTTAAGGATAATGTTTCCCACTACCACCATTAATATCAGAGGCTTTAAATACTGCAGAGACTGCGACCAACAAGTAATATTGGGCTACCTGGCACCTCTGTCTGTTGACATTAAATCCTATTTCTTATTCAATCTTGTATGCCGTCATTTTGAATGTTTCCCTAGTAACTTTGACTGTTTGGTAACACACTGACTGGGACTGTCTTTGAGTCAGACGCAGGGTGACTGTACGGTGCTGGTATTCGACAGAGCAGAGGGCTGTTTGGGAGGTTAGGGATTCAAAACAATCACTTACTGTCAGCTGCAGCGGCACTCTTTGCATTTTATCACAACTCTTTGGTTCAACGCTGAGCGGCAGTCAAACCATTAAAGATTTCAATAATAGTAAAAATCAATACCAATGAATAAAGTCACACATTAGTATTTACATTTATTGCGTGTAAATTGTACAACATGCATGCATATATCTATTTTTTTAAAGCAATTTAACCACCAAGGTTTGTGGTTATTTTAACCTCACAATCACACCGTGCAGCCTTCAAGGACATAAACAGAGCAGGCTCATTCTGAGTTTCCTGGTGCGATCGAACCCTGCAATCACACAGTTTGTTCTCGGTTGCTGTATAAACAGCACTGGCAGTGTGACTCATGTGATGCGTACTGTGTAATTCAGGGTTGGCGTAAATACACCCTGTTTAAACCGACACTGACCGGGTTTCATGACAGAGCCGGATGCATTATCTAAGTATCGTAACTCCAAAAATAAAATTATAAGCTGGAGCCTTGTCCTCCTGTAATTCCCACATTAAATCATATTAAAAAAGCTTCCTTCTCATTTCCTCGATAGGTTACCGCTGCATGCACCTGCAAGAAATGTTGTCACTTTAAGGTCACAGATAATAAACACTTGCGTGAGTCACACAAACTATTGCATTGTTTGTTACCTGTGGACTGATTTATTGAAGAGACGATGGATTGATTTATAGACAAAATGAACAATCATGTTTCTGTTTTTCTTCCTTTCAAAACGCTTCACCAATACACACAATGCAATACCCATTTGTGGTGTGTGTTTACTACTTTATGTGTGTGAGCTAAGACTACACGCAGCAAAAGTTCTGGCAGCTTCTCATCGATTGGTCATTTTAGGATCTGCGTTTTCTTCCCTACTTCTGTCCTGATGCTGGACAGAAGTGGGGAAGAAAGTAGTTCATTTCTCGTCCTGTAAGTGTGTGTGACTGACAGGGCCAATGGGTGCTGAATACACCAACTGACTGCAAGATTTTGTCTCTGTCAGCCTGTGGACACTGAGCGGCAGTGAAAAACGGAGCAGGGGAGAGAGAGAGCTTTCTATTGGCCCGCCGCCTCCTCGGGGTTGTCTCGAGGCTCCGTCCCCCCTTTTGAGGGATAAATGGGAAATGAATCCAGCGATTGTTATGTTTCACCTGCTGCAGAATCACCCCAAAAAATACAAAGCTTCTCTCCAACTCATGTAGCTCGCTGAACTACTTAACCCACTATTACATCACTCCAACTGGATGTGTGCCAGACAGCACTTGGCTGCCTGCCAACTGACTTTCTGTCTGTCTTTCTTTTCTTTTCTTTTTTTTTTTAACAACACTGCACACAGATGCAAACGTTTCTTACGGTTTTTCCCGCCACCTTTATGCATTTCATTGCCTGATGGCCACCGCGTTTGCCCCCTTTCGCTGACAGTTTGTCAGTCTTCCATTGCAAGGTTGACAGGCTATCTTTTATTTATGGCACTGCTCACCTTGTGTGTGCCACTTGAGAGACAGATGGACGTGTGCAGCAGCAGATTCTGTGCTGAATGGTGAATTGTACGTCTTTCTAAGTAAGCCCCGCAGGAGAATGCACGCTGAAAGATGCCCTCCTCCTTATCAGTCAATGGGCATAAGTCTATCAGCGGCTAAGGCCTGGAGGAAGGGCTCTGTTTTTTAACTGTTGTGAATAGGTGCTTTTCTTGCTTCCTTTTTCTTGAACCCTCTGCCCCGGGGCAGTTACTGTCTTTGCTTGAACTTAACAGAACTCTTAAGAGCGAGGGAAATAAACCTGTGGCGCTTAGTGAGAGATCCTAAGCTTTGGGGCTCCCTAGCCTTTGTATATTCCAACCAAAAGTTTTGCAGTTCTTCAAACATGCTACCTTTTAAATTCTTACTAAACTGCGAGCAATAAAAAGATTTTGTGTTGACACTGACATTGACTTTGCATGTTTCAACTACTTAAGTTATTCCGGCTTTCTAATCCGGCTGTTTCTGCCAAAAACATGACAAAAGATTAAACAGAGAAAGCTTACTGAGCTAATTCATTTGCACAATTCTGCCTCGAACAGGAATGACTGAAATATTCCAGTGACTCTATTTACTACGTAGATTCACAGATTCATCTGGACAGATTCAACACTTACTGAAGTAAAAGGAGCAATAAGAGAATTAAAAGTGACATAAAATTAAATGAATATTGTGTCCATGTGGGTTGTGAGCACTCGCATGTGCATGACACAATAAGCAACAGACTAAAAATATGTAAAGTAAAATAAGTAAATGAAATAAAGAATATAAGAATAAATAAATAAGTAAAAGTTCCCCATTAAAAACAACACTAAAATTATTAGAGCATTAGAAGTACAGCAGTATTACCAGGAAATACACTTACCAAAAGTAAAAGTTCTCATTATGAAATAAAAATGACTTCTGTTATACTATCCATTTTGATAAACTGACGTTTTGTACAAATTGTATTATCTGAATCTGCCAAGCAACAGCTGTTGGACATGTTGGAGTAAAAAGTGCTGCATTTCCCCCTTAAGTGCAGTGGAGTGGAAGTATTAAGTAGCATAAAATGTAAGTGCTCAATTAAATTGCCTCAAAATTGTACTTAAATGTAAAACTTAAGAAACCCTGAGACTTGAGATTAGACTTTTTCTCCAAAATAGAAGAACTGATTTTCCCTCATTTCTTACTTTTTGTTCTGACAGGCAGACTTCAGATTTTTGGAATGAATAACATTTTAGAATAAAACTTATTTTTTTGTCTTTTGCGAGTGATGTCATGAACTCTTAACACTGTACATTCCTCCAGTGTCCACTTTTTGCTGTCACCCCACCACCCTGTGATAAAGCTACACAGTGATGATGACGATGATGATGATGAAGATTAATGTAGCTGTTGATAGAGGCTAAGTCTTTACTGTGCTCTGTTTGCACAGTGTGATGTCCAAGCATCAATCTGTCCTCAAAGGGTTAATCAAACTTACTGTACTAAGCATTATCCCTTAATACTGTAGACACTGCTGTCACAAGATTCCAGTTAATCTCAACTATGCACATTGTGCACAAGGCAAGGCAAATATTATTCATTGTTTGGACGTGACTGATTTTTCCTTTTCCGACACAGTACATTGTACAGTTCATATTTGTAAGTCCTCTTAACTTGTCAAGTGAGACCTTGGCTGATGCCTCCAGGTGAAAAAGGCTTTAAATTCGCTCCTGGGTCTTTTTTGTTATGACTCTCGTGCGTCGCTCCTTGGCAACAGCTCCTAAATCTCCCCCCCCATCCATTTGCCTATTTGTCAGTTTTCAGGGTATGTAAAAATGAGTGACATGTATTGATAGGTACAGATCTGATGCTATGAATTAACTGGGGAAATTGGCACGAGAGTGACAGGGGAAAATAACGCCGAGCAGTGGAAAAAAACAGCATACCCCTCTTGTAAAATAAAGACAACCTCTAATTCACCTGGCGAGAAGGGAGCCGAGCGTGTCCAGTCCTGAGGATCGATGCCAGTGCGGTGATCTCACCTGTTTGATCGAGCACTTGGAAAACAGTTTATGCTTCGTGACAGAGTGCCCTAAGGCGCTGCATCTAAAAATCAAGACAGCGTAGTTTCTTGTAACTCTTTGATCACCTTTATAGACATCTCATGAATTAATACCACTCGGTGACTGCTGCTAAATTTACACATGCAGTGAAGAGAGAGAGAAAAAAGTCAAAGGGTCTTTTTAGGTTAAGATTTTGGAGATTTTGAAGAAAAACTCTGCATACTGTTATAAGCAAGCTTTCTGCAGAGCAGATGATTTACAAACCGCTGCTCACACCCAGCCGCGGCCGTACCCTATGTGTTGACAGCCATGCCAAAATGCCAAGCCTCGCGCAGATGTACAAACTTTGTGCTTTGTCAACCGGTTGTGTAATTGCTATTCAATTTATAGACACATAAAGCCTCACAGGCAGAACTCAAGCTGCAAAAGCAGGCTGTAGGGAGTTTGCAGGGTGTAGTGACGAGGGATTTTATGCACGGGCCACATGGCACTTCACATACACCACGTATCTCCACGATGGGGGATGATTGATGCTCCTGTTCTTGTCGGAAAAATAAGTATCACATTACACCCAGACAGGTGTCTCCATCCCCGTGAATCCTTACATTAATTTTGCTGTTTCTCTATGGTTTATGGTGCTTAAAGAATTTGTCCCAGGTCCTCAGACACATGTCTCCTTGTGTAGAAGTGTGTGTGTGTGTGTGTGTGTGTGTGGGGGGGGGGGGGGGGGTTGGGCTTACCTGGAGGCAAAAACAGTACCAACAAAAAATTTCACTGCACAGCACATATTTTATTTTTTTTATAGCTCTCTTAGATTAGCATTGTACCAAAAGAGGCTGTAATTCACCAATGTCTGTGTTAGGCATCTGCAAAAGTCACCATAAGGGCCTCGCAGAGCGTCTGCATGGGCAGTGGAGGAGTGAAAGTTCCATTTGAAGGATACACCTGGGCCTTTAGGAAAGACTTGTCAACGATTCACAAGTAGAGCCATGAAATCACCGGGGACGCTCTCTCTTCTGAATGGCTTTATTAGTGCCTCTGCAGTCATTCCGGCTTCTCTTAAATGGAGCAGCACTTAGAAGTGCGATGAAGTAACACGGGGCCCATTAGCTCACTTCACAGCACGGCACCACACCGCTGGTGCCGAGTGATATTGCCAGCAGCTGGGTTGACAGCATCCAGCCCGCATGGGGTTAGGAGCTATAAGGTGACCAAGAAAAGCAACCAGCAGAGCTGCTTTCTGCGTACGAGCTTCAGTCAACACCTGGCATTTTATATGTTAAGAAAAAGGCACGACATAAACATTTAGAGATGTATTAGTATCTGGACTGTTTAAAGCTTCCTGCAGGCCAGCTTTGATAAAATCTATTTCTGGCCTGCCTATAAATAGGACGTGCTATTTGTGAGGATATTTTTATGACTGTAATCATGCTTACCTTTGTAATCGGAGACTTAACTTCCTTGAACTTCCATGTGGTGTTCGACTTTGTGAATCTGTGTCATACATTGAAAAATTATCAGGTCATTGGGGTTAGTGTAAAATGCTTCAAATGCACTTTGTGACATTGATGCATTAAAGCGAATGCTTTCATGTAAACTTTTTCTGCTGTGAGCGTATGGAGGAAAACCAGTGAACACTGACCACACTGCAAATGTTGCAAGAGGTGTGTGTACAGTCATTAATGTAGGCCTGTCACAGTGACGTGACCCAGAGGTGCTGAAAAACAGGCGACTAAGCCTCACCGAGGCCTTCGCTGTCTTTTCACGCACATTCCGCAGCTTAACGTGTCAAGAAGAGAAACACATTACGAGATGCTGCTGTCCCAATGGGTATGAATTGAGCATGTGAAAGGGGTGTGTGCAAGTGTGTTTAAGTGTGCCCTGTTCATTTGAGGAATGTCCCCAGTCTGCCCGGTTGAGTGGAGCTGCATCGAAACCGGAGAGCAAGTATCACCTCAGCCGAGCAGTGATACTGAGAGGCCACGGTTAAGAGCAGATAGCTACATCTCACATTCACTTCACTTTACCCTTTTAACTCGTCGGAGCGTCTTCGACCGAGAGAAACTGACATGCCGCGAGCTGAAAGTTGACGCATCACGTAAGGTTCACATGTGCCGCTGCGTGGCTGCGCCCAAATTTGAAAAGCATATCTTTAGCTTCGAGAGGTCAAATGAAACTGTTAACCCTCCACGCGCCAAAGTGAAACGGGATAACAGAGCAGTAATTAAAATTTATGGTTGCAGCATGACAGGCTAATTTGAAGCTGCCACATTTCTTGAAAAAAGGTCATTGTTAGAGGAGAGCTGCCATAGAAACTAATTGCAGGTGACTATGTTTAACAGAACTGTATTCATTAGTGCAGAGACTCATCATAGACTTGTAGCACAAAGCCTTGAATGAAATTTTACACCTCAGTTTTGAGTTTACATTATGAAAAAACAGTATGGAAATCAATTATTGTGAGGAAATAATTTAAGGCATACATATATATATATACATATATATATATATATATTACATTCGAAAATATGGTCATCAAAGAGCTTGAAAAAAGCTTGGAAGAAGAAATTTTTCAATAAACAATCTGCACTCGATGCTCTGTTTCATAGGAGGAAAGCGACAGAGATGGAAGGATAGAAGAAAGACAGAGAGAACGAGAAGGAAAAAAGGTAAACGATTAGTTGCTGGTATTTCACGCTGGATGATACTTGGCTGAGCCTCCCTTGTGAAACGAGCTCTCTGTGACTGGGCCCTTGTCCCTTCAGGCTGATTTACACCCAGCCTCGTCTTTTCTGCGCACTGTTTGTTTGCCAGTTTCATAGCAACTGCAGGTTGTTTTCCTAATGCACTGTTACCTGTCCTGTTTGTCTCCTGACGAGCATAGTAAACCGCCTCATGCTATTTATTGCCAAATGACAGTGTTGTGTTTGGGGACAGAGCAACTGGTTATATCTTTGTTCGTGGTGAAGAACAAGCTTTTGTCTGTCTGCAGTCCGACCATCACTTTCATCAGACAGTTTAAAGCACTAATCCTCAGCACTGTACACATATTACAAATGCACTTGTATTACAGCGGTGGTTTGGTTTCAGGTAATTGCAGTATTTCAGTGAACATATGCCTTGTAATTTAGTATTTTTATAAGAGCTCTAATGCTGAAGTAACTGTCTCGTATCCTTTTATTTCTGCTTATCAAAACAGAGTAAAAGGCACAGCACCGCTCTGACTGACAAGCTGTGGGCTCGCTGATTCAACCGCAATGCATTAATGCTAAACCATTACATGCTTGCTCAATCCATCTTGGCATGACTAAAGGGCTGTCATTGTCCGTGTAAATACATCTTTTGGAGTTTCTGCAAGAGTTACAGTAGGTGCGGTCAGTCTTAGGTTGAGTAATCTGCATTGTGGACCTGGGAAAGCAGTGGGGTGTGAGCTGAGATTGTCCCTTTTTGATCCTTTAATGATGTTTTTGCATTATGAATTAATCTCAAATCTTAATCTGTCGTTCCTGTAATTTTCTGGCTCAGCAAGTTCTCGCTCGGTGGGACATGAATGTGAGTCCACTGGGCTATATGTCCTTTTACGCAGCATTATGTCAACTGCATAAAAACTCCGAAATTGAGTCATAATATGTTGCAAGATCAAGTAATTCAAGCAAACAGTGACTTCTCATATTTTATTTCCACAAGATGCACGCATTTATAGGGCTTTGCATGTTCCACCTGCAAGTCGGCAGCACTTTTAAGAGGGGTAGTTAATAGTGAGCATTCGCTCCCACCTCCCTTCCATTACCGCAGCATTAGCAGTCATTTGCACAGTTATCCATGTAAATAACTCCCATTTTTATTAACTTTTCTTGACACCATTTTCTTTAAATTGCGTTTTTTTTTTTTTTTTATGGTCCACTTTTTCAAGATAATTGCATTTAAGTGAATTACTGCACACACGGCTGGTTGTAAAGTGCTTGCAGGGACAATAAAGAACCTCCTGGGCCATACACACATTCATGTACTCCTGGAGACATCTTTTGCCAGGGTATGAAGTAATGTTATAAAATTCAAAACACATTTCACATATGGCGCTTTTAAGTGAAACTGCTCCTTCGGAGAAGAAATGAGAAAGGTTAAAACAACATAGAATTTCTTCCAAATTCTCCTCAGTTTTTGTTTTGCTCTTTTATAACATCCAGAATAGATCCTAAATTGGGCCTGAACTGTCCCCTTCCACACGGCTGTGTGGTAACAGGTGCGGCCCACTGTCTCCTCTGATGGATATAATAGCTGCTCTCTGGCTGGGATTCTCAGAGGCAGCGTAATCCGGCCCTAATCTCCCTGTAATTCAGGGAGGATTGGGTTCTTCAGATGAGCAAGTGGAAACCTTTGCTGGTGTGTGAGAGCTGAATGTGTCTGCATTGGCCCTACATGAAAACCAGGCATGGGTTTGTTTTTTTATCCATGTCTGTCTTTTCTTAATCTGTTTTAGTCTACATCCAAAATCCATATTCAGGGCTTTGGTTCTAAAAACAGCCGCTGTTGTGGGGTTGCTACTGTTTGAGGGTACTTTTTTTCACTCGGCAACAAGCATTCAAATCTTAATAAATATGCATGTATTGTACATTTTGTTTGGATGTATCGCACATGGGTTGCTCTCATTGTACACTGATGGTAATAAAATATGTTCTTTTCATCATCAAAATAAAGATAGTTTAAGTTCTTGCAACATTTTCAAAATAAAAATCGAAAAAATCCATTTATTAGGAATCAGCAATCATTTATTGTCATTACACAAGTGCAATGAAATTATATTCGGTTGCAACACATGTTGTATGTGTTTTAATACCACATTAAGGTATTTACTCTGACTCTTGAATATGTAATGATATAATAAGAATTACAAGTTTATAAATATATATAGGCCTACTTCTGTTGTGCATCCTTAATCCATTGTAAAAACAAATCAAGGTCCACTTTTTACATAATATAATGATCATTTGTTAATACTGAACCATGGGAGAATTACTCTGATAGCTGAGAGCTGATCTTGCTTTTCAGTCTTTTTTATTTATTTGATTAAGTTGATTAAGTGTGTCTGGCACCTAGTGCTGACTTGTTTTGTAAGATTAAGATCCTGTCATGAAATCTGAAATGTGTGTGTGTGTGTGTGTGTGTGTGTTCTGACAATAGGTGGGGTTTCTATTGTCTGTAATACGACAAAGCAGACATTTGGCCAGTCGTTATGTATATACACAGTCGCTCCCAGCCAGCTAGAAACCAAAACCCTGGTAGAGCTTCAACTGAAAATTCCCACATTTGTGTACAAAACAAATGTCGGTGTTTCTGGGTTTGAGGTTTGCCTTCCACACAACACTGATTCCCTTATTTATAAAAGTGAGCTTCAGCCTTATTTTTCTGTGTTCCCCTCTACTCATGCCATGTTATGTACGTTTTAGGCTTTTAATGCTTTGAACCCCCCCAGGACTAACGTTAATCACCACTGCAATAAATAAACAAAAAACAAAAACTCTTTCCTTCTTATTTCTTACCATTATCACTGTTTTCAGTGAAATCCAGCTGTGGCTCTCTCTGTTTCCTACCATGGAATAAAATGCTTTTATTGGATGAATACGTTCTGTCAGAACTGTCACAGTTGCAATAACTGTGCTGTTCATTTTATTGATCTCCAGAGTGACCATAACTAACCAATAAAACACAACACGTCATAGAAAAATAACAGGGCTGAACGTTTGAGTCAGTCTCACTCAAACTCGTGATGCCAGAGTGCTCTTGAATGCAGCTTTTTTTTTTTTTAATTAAATGCTTGACGATGTTAATTTGTTGAACAGTGGGAATCCCCATGATATCAATTAATGAATAATCAAAATATTGTCATATTATTGTGTGACCTGATATAATTTATACATTATGTAGTTAATGTATATATTTATGCCATTTTCTATAAGATATCTGAGATATCTTGCATGAACCTACTTTGATGAGGTTGTTATTTTAAACAAGTTCACGCCTCTCATGAAAAGAGAAATAAATAAATCCTCAACCGTGGGTTTGACTTCCCGAGTGTGCGTCAATAAATAGTTACAAATGACTGCTGACTGAACAGGATGCTTTCTGGTGACATGTGTCACAGTGTCATCAGTTCAGCTCACTCTGAGCACTGAGCTCACCCAGCAGGTTGCTGTCAACACACAAGTGCCCGAACCAAACTCATGCAAACAAACACACACACACACACGCACAGCAAACGCACACACCTCTGGAGACACACACACACACAGAGAGAGAGAGATCAGCCAGGATTACTGTCAGAGAGGTTAGTACATCATGACTGACTGAGCAATCTGCGTACATGTGCCAACAATTTCCTTTCACCTGGGGACAAAGGAGAAGGGGAGGAGAAAGAGAAAAAAATAGCGGAGGATGATGGGGGAGATACCAATTGTTTATTTATATGGAACATCTTTTCCGAGGGAAACAGAGCAGAGGAGAAAAAAGTTTCGTTTCCTTCTGTATTGTCTCGATGATAGATTTATTGTCTCAATAAAAAAGAGAATTTGCAACAAGGATCCTTGTCTAATAGCTATTGAGAAACTGAAGCCCTTATGAGATGGAAATCTACAATGATCCAGCTTGTTTTTTCCATTGTGTGGATGTGGGAGGTCTCCAAACTCACTTTGAGGTTTTAATCCAATTAAGAAAACAATAATTTATGTGTGCACTGCGCCAGAGGAGTCTGCGAGACCTTTGTTCTCAATAACTCAGGCCTAATGCTACTTTTATAAATGAGTAGTGTAATAGCCTGGAGATCTTTACTGATTGAACCGCTGGAAAAAACACTTAAGAGACCCAACATAGTACTTTGATTTAATCTTTGTATCATCAGGCATGGCAGAATGCAGCAGAGAAAGATAAAAATTTAAATAAAACTCAAAGCCTATGTGCAGGACTGTAAGAGCAAAACAAAGCCAGAAACAAGAAATGTGTTCAAATCTGGACAGGAAGTTACTGTGGAGAGGTTTTGCTCAACATGCAGAAACAGTTCAGTGTCTTGGATGACAGTTAATGGAAAACACAGAAGTATCAGGTGTTATTCGCTGTGTCTCTTGGCTGCTGCTCTGTTTGGGTAACCCTGCGCACGGACAACAACCTGCAGTGAAGTGCACACATGCTCCACAAAGCTATAACACCCTGCATAAGTAATGCACAAGTACTTTATCATTCATGTGTGACTGGCATGTTTGTGTGTGCATAAGCTCATAACGTATGAACTGCATGCACGTGCTGCATGCAGATGAACGCAGACCGTGCATGCATGAGGGTCTGCACACATGTACGCTGGATGCATGCATGTACTGTATAAGTGAATGTCCGCAGCTTTGTGCCTATAGCGCGTATTTCTCCTCTGGTGTGTCATCCTGCCTAACGTTGTGCATGAACAGCGCCCTGCCCTGGTATTAAAGGCTGAGTAAATCATTTATGTCTCACAGATTTTGTCAGTCAAGGCGGAACACTGCCTTCTTTGTGCATGACCACTCAAGCTAACAGAAATTTACCAGATGTGTTTTGAGCCAGTGTTGATAAAGATAGCAACCATTAGTTTTCATCCAACAACATCCCTGAACAATAGTCCCCATTGTGTCTTGTCTTCCACTGACTCACCCTGAATACCGTCTTGAATGCATTGCCATTGACAGTATTTCATTGAACATATTACAACCTTACAAGTAAAACATTATGTTACGACATGGTTTCCAAAGTAGAATTCTGACTTTTAGGCTGAAGACACCTGTAAGACAGCATAACTCTGCATTTATAGTTGTTATAATGGCATGCATGACTCCTTGCGCAGTGGAACACATTTATATGCAGACAGCTTTATTAGATCTACAACAGCCACTTTTTTTTTTTAAGCTGCACATGTTGCACAGAAGGGAAGGAACCTCGTGTCTGCAAAATCAGGTTCTATGTCTGTTTGAAAATTAAAAAAAAAGGTAAATAATAGTAATTTATGGTTGCCTTGAAATTTTAAAGGCATTAGTGGATGCCCCTGATGGATTTAAGTGTCCCTGCAGTCATAACAGAAATTTCCAACAGCGCATCAGCTCGTAACCTCGCTGCAGAGCGGCCACTCTGCTGACGAGGATGAGTGGATGTGAGGCCCACAAACCGTGGCGCTGACAGCACCGGCGTGATTTAACAGCAGGGAGTGGAAAGAGAAGGGACTCAAATACCAGGGGTTAGCCGCTGAAGAGGGAGTCAGTCAAAAGGAGAGGAGGGTGTCGATTTTAAGAAAAGAAGTAAGACAAAGATCCTGTGTCTTATCAGGGAGGGATTATGGGTGTGATGCCGTCTCTTTGCGTCTCAGATATGATCTTTTTAAAAACTAGCAGCAGAAAAATGTGCTTTTGATTTTGATTCTAAACACAATATTCTGATTAGGCTTCAATTTGAGCTTCAGTCTGACCAAACACATTGAGTGAAACTGAGAGCAGTGGTCGCATCCCTCAGAAGTTGAAAAGGTATTTTCTTTCAGACTCTGTGAAATTCGACCCCGCCAAAGGCAAGGAAGGGTCAAAGCCACGTTTAGATAGCCACGTCTGACAAGCTGACCTCTGACACAGCGGCACCTTGCTGCTCAGACTGCCGCATGGGAAGTAAAACTAAGAAAACACCCTCCTCTACACCTTTCTGTTGGTTTTGACTTCGCCCTCCTGTCCACCGTGAAATCAGTTTGCCCCGCAGCCGAGAGTCACAAATGCCTCTTGGATGATTCTTCGTGTGTGTGTGGCAGGATGCATGTGTGTGTACGTTGGAGGGCCCGAAGGGTCATCGGTCTCTGCCATCCTCTTTCTTCCCACATCCCAGAATGCCACAGCACATGAGAGGACCGGGGGATTAGAGAAAGTGTCCTCTCGGATGACTCGTCCATCTGTCCCCAGGATCGAGTTATAAGGAGTTGTGATATTGGGGCGATTCATTTCAATCAACAGCAGATCCAATTCAAATAAGCCCCTCAACTGCAAGGAAAATCCCCCCCTGAGGCTCTGTTACCGTGTTCCTTTGGTGGAGGGAAAAAAGCACAGGGAAATTTCCTCCGTCTCTCTTGTTCTTTCACCCGGCGATCGGCGAGCTCTGCTGCTCCTTTGCTTCATCATTGTCAAACCTAATAGTGAGGCAATTTTCATCATTTCTTCATTTCTGTTTCCCTTTTTTTCGCCTCCAGTTTAGTCGCTAATCAGGAAGCACCTAGTCCCCATTTATCATTGCAATTGAATCATTACCACCCACACCACAGGAAAGAAAAACATCATCATTGCCTAATGCATTTTGTGGCAGCATTTATAGTGATTGCCATTATGCATTTTAACAGATGTGAGGGGTTAATGATAATGCTCTGATCTTCTTTAAACGAGTTGGCTTGAGATCTGACCCCTGAACATCCTCGTGTTTTTGCTGCGTTATAACTGTCCCACGGGGAAATGCTCCAACACGTCTGCAAATAACTGACTCTTTTCTCCCAAACGTATTTACACTGTTAGACCGTGCTGTCTCATGAATATAAAAGAACATTACGTTATTGATCTCCTTCCTCTTCGTCAGCGATGATTACTGTTGACTCATTTGATTTTTTTTTTTTTTATTTAAATTCACCGTATGTAATTACTGATGCAGGGGGTCTCTCAATCAAAACAATATGAGTTTGATGACACTGTGTGGGATCACGGGGGTTGTTGTCTTCATTGTTAAACAGGCACTGGAGTTCGTTCCTTGAACGTATCATTATGAATGCTGATTGCACATAGTAATGGCGTTTAGATTAGTTTCCTATAAGGCAGCTTTCAGTATGCAGCTTTGTCTGCCGCCGGTTGTGATCTCCAGGGAAAACGAAGGCTGCCTGGAGATCCAGTCAGGCTGGCACAGTTTCTATCTGCTTTCATGTGTCCATGATAGATTAAATTAATGAATGAAATCACGCTTTTTCTCCTCATGTTTTCTTCTACCCCCTGCTGCTCTTGTTTGAGCAAAGCAATACTCAACTACATTATTACTCCATATATATTCAGGCAATTTCACTCCACCTCTTCAGTTCAGGAAACAAACGCAGTGTGTCTTACACCACTTTAAACAACCACCACCGCCAATGGAAGGGAATAATTCAGCTCAATCATGAGTGAGAAATATGAACAATAGTAAACTATAGAGTGGCGAGTTCACCGACTTCTTTCCTCACTCTCTGACATATCATCTGGTGTTTCCAGGAAGTTCCAGCAGCTACAGGAGGTGGAGGGATACGACACCACTGACAGGCGACCAAAAGAAAGACACCGTGACCGTGAAACAACATTATGGATTTGTCTGGGTTTGAACATTGTTGGAAACATTTGGGCTAATTTAAGTGCACAACTTAACAAAGTGTATTATACAGGGCAATGCCTTTTTATCATAGTATACCTTTAAAATGGTCATAGTTGAAAAAAATGATGAACTTGTGGTTCCTCAAGCCTGAGAAATAACTCAAAATGATCTGTCATTCCTGCATATATGAAATATGGGTTTCAGCTAATATCAATTTAGATTTTTTTTTTTAAAAAAGAAGAAAAAAAACAAAGCAAACTCAATGGTGACTCAACCCCCATAAAGTTGGGACTGCAGTCATGATCTGACCGCTCACCAGGCCCTGCCCCTGTTAGTTACTGTTTCTACACCTGTCAAGCTTTTCTCACACAGCACATAATGCAGTTTGCAACGATAACATCCTGTAAACAATGGGTCCTTGATTTCAGACAGGCAGGAAAGAGCCGCTAATGTTTTCTTCCGGCGAAAGTTGACTTTTTGCCATCTGAAATGACAACTGTTGCGAGCAGATTTTATCAGCCGAGCTCGCTAATGGAGCTACCGTAAGATGTCGAAAACATTTTAACGTTTCAAACTGAGCCCTTTTCTATATCGTTGAAGATAGTTGATGACGAACTGACAAATGAAATAAAGTAACAGCATTGTTCTTGCATTGCAGTTTAGAGCACGATTGTGGTTTTGTTAGATTGCAGGTCATATAAAAGACCTGCAATGAGAACGAGAAACGGTAGAAAGACGCTGGCCATCATCCAGCGAAAGGGTTGAGCTATGGTGACAAAACACAGTAGGAATTATTATATAACCCTGCCCTTCCCACATCAGAAAAACAGAGTGCTGGTTAAAAATATGTAAGCGAGCCCATTTTCCTGCCAATTTAGTGAAAATTTATTAGCAGGTATTTGCATCACTCATTCACTCTCAGGTGTAGCGCAGTGGCTTTGAACCTGTGGGACAAAAAGCGTCGCTAAACGTGCATCAGCTCCTCTGAGCGCCCGCTGCACCACCTAAACTCCCTGCACATGACCCGTCTTGGACCTGTGACATACAGCTTATGGCCAGGGTGTTCCCTTTCCTTTTACCCAGTGCATGCTGGGATAAGCCCCAGTCTTCAGTGATTGATGTAGTGGGCTGACAGATAAAATGAATGAACGAAAAGGATTAAGCAAGGAGCTGGGAAAAAAAAAAATGAATGAATGTTGAATGAACAAGAGTGAATGAGAGTCGATTTGTACACAACAGTAAACAGGGTTAATGCAGAGAGGTTGAACCAAGATCAGCAAAAAGATAATAATAAAAGCAGTATTGTCCCAGCATGAGTTGTGCATTGTCGAAGAATGTTTTTCTTTCACTTGCCTTTCCTTTTGGCACCTGCTGACACTGCGATAAAAGTGTGCCTGTCTTTTTGTCAGTTAACACACACACACACATTCACACACACACATTCTAGGGCATAAAGCACACCACCATGTCTCTCTTCCATCTGCCATGCCCTTGTGTTTCATCACCTTTAAGTGCTTATGAAATGATCTATATTCACCGATGGCTTAGAGCCTTTTCCTTTTGCTTCACTAGCCAGCAATGTTGTTTGTGCAGTCAGCGCTCGGGGCAAAGCGAGCTCACCTTGTCAGGGCTAAGGACAGAGATACCACCTCCTCATCCTTGCTGCACTCCCCTCCACATTTTCCTCCTTTTTTCAATTTTTCTCCAACTTCTCTCAGAATTTTCTAACTTTTGAACATGTGTGTGTGTGTGCGTGCGTGGGTGACTAAGTGTGTATGTGTCTCAGCCTGTGCGTACACCCTGAGTGCATGGCACATTGCCATATGCAGGCAGATAACATCTTGAAGGAAACATTACAGTATTGCATACTCACTTCAAATTACTCAAATGTTTATAGCAACCAGCACCACAACAGGTGGAGAGGGATGAACCTTTGGCAGGCCTTGCTCTTCATGGAGCTGTGGTTTCTGATGCCTTATGACAGCAAGTCAAGAGGAACTGACTCACTTGAGTATGTCCCATATAAAGAAGGTTTTGTGTGCTGAAGGTGCAGCATAAACATGCTGAAATGCATGCGCTCATGTCACCGAAGTGTAATTTGCAAACAACAGCCACTATGATTTGATCTACTACATCTTTTGTGGCAGCAGGCTCGTATTCCTGTCTGAAACTACACCTTCTAAATTGCAACAAATTGTCCGTTAACATTATTATTACGACATTATTATTGTGATTTCTGCTGTTCTCACTCGCCTCTTGTGCACACGCTGTACGGCCTTTTGAATAACTCTTATTATGACTTATCAAAACATCTAAGTGTGAGTAATTTTGCAGAAGTTGCCCACAAAAACTAATCATGTCAACCTCTGTCTGTGATTTGTGCTTCACACTTGTTATTTATGACAATCACGGGTAATATGTGGTGTATTTTCCTTTGAATAACCCACCGATGAGTCACGCATGCATCTGCCTCACGTGTAGCAGCTTGTATGTGCCTTGGCCATAAGCGCAGCTGTTGCAGCACATCTTGAAATGGCCCTCGTTCTAACAGCAGCAGCACAATCACCCTGATTGCAAAGAACTAATAATTAAAATATAGACGTATGAGGCAATTAACAGAACACTCTGTTTATTTCATTCATAAAACCACACATGGGACTAGCAGCTAGGGAAGCGTGCCAGTGTGCCGGCTCCACCCCCTCTCTCTGTTAACTCCACCAATCGAGTTGACGGCTGACCCCTGGCTGCTCCCTGACATCAGGCGAGGCAGAAAAGCGCAGAGCCCCCTCGCAGGATCACTGACATGCTGTGCTGTCAAAGCGGTTGACAGAGGAGAGGCTAAACATGTTGAGAAAATAGAAGCTCCTCACAGCTTGCCAATCACCAATCCCATCGTCTGTTTTCTTTCCCTCGTTTTTTCCCCCCAAGTGGAAATATTTGAAGATCGCTCACCTGAGCTCATTAGCTGCCTGCTGGCCCAACACAACACAATTTAAGTGACATTAAGTCCCTCTACACACACGCACGCACACTTCTCTCCGCAGGAAGAGGGTGTAAGTGTCCGCCCGTGGAGAAAAAGGAAAGTCGATCCTGTCAGCACAGGAACGAGTCCTGGCTCGGATTTGTGTCAAAAAATAAGTCTTATTTAAAGAGAGTTTGACAAGGAGGAAGTTTTCTTTGCTCTCTTGGAGAAAACATCAGCAGATAAAAAGTGTTTGGATGTGAATGCAGAAGTAGTAAAGTCTCTGGGAGAAGACCAGAAACACTCCTCATGCACCCAAACACACACACACACACACACACGATTCCTTGGTTCACTTCATTTTATTTCAGTTGGGCACAGACCTATGAAATGAGCTTTCAACAAATACGTAATTGCTCAGTCATTCTGCCACTCAGTTGATCCCACATTACACAGCCGGCACTATTGCACTTTTTCCCTGACTCCCTGTGACATTTCCTTGGCTTTTAGAGCGGCTTCCTTTATAAACTCAAGTCTCGGTGTAAAATGTGGATTACAAGCCTATTGAGCTCAGTTTTTCATGTAGCCTAAATTAAGTGCATTAGGAGCTGCTCTTTAACATTAGGGAAAACCCTGAGTGAAAACCTCGAGGCGAGAGGGAGGGCGGCGATAAAAAGAGACATGGGATGAGAAGTTAGGAAATTAAATTTGTGACGAGGAATCCTCTTTGAAATGTAGGAACTGATGGAGTCTGTGAAGAAGAAGAATATGAGAAATGGCCATGTGATATTAAACAAGTAAAAGGTCATGCAGTATTAGAGTGGTTACGACTTTCTGCCTCATCCTGGAAGTTTTGGAGACTAAACACTTCAAGACATACAGAATCTTGTCAGCAATCGATTTGCTGCCAAAGACTTTTCCCTGTAAGCCAGTCTTTCTACCTGAAAGGTTTGATTTGTTGCCGCAAAGCAAAGAATTGAAGAGCGCCATAAAATTTCCTGTCTAAAATGTCAAATGAGAGTACATCTCTCAAGGCCAGACCAGGTCATGGCAGGGAAGAAAAAAAAAAAAAAAAAGAACAGCAGGCTTTGCTGGATTTTGTATGGATGACTCCCATGTACTCAGCTGTGCCTGAGAATGAGTTATGATCACAGTGAGAAACTCTGACAGTACCCACCACCCACATGGCCCTTGTCTGACTTTGGATTTTTCTATCCAGTTGTTGCTGTTTGTTTCCATTTTGTCATAAATAAAATATTGCCTGGAAGCAGGTACAGTGTGCGACAGGAAAGTTTGAAACCTGACAAACTTTTGCACAAGACTTGGGTCTCTGACTTCTTGCTTGTCTGACGGCTTGTGTGATTGTCGTGTGGACTCCATCGTGAAACGAAAGGAGTCTGCTGTCATGCGAGCGAGTTTGTGCATCACATGCTGTGTTTCAGAAATTTAAATGCAGTTTTTTTGCCTTGCAAGGCAGCCACTGACTTCCATTCATTATTGCAGGCTGCAAAAAACTTAAAGCGGGACTCTTGAAACCTCCCTGAGTTGTGAAACCCATCACAACGAACATTAAGTGTGTTTCATTTTTTTTTTGTCAAAGTATAATTGCACAACAGTAGGTATGAGACTTTTTCCAAGCTCCAAGCAAGTCTCAAGAGTGCGGATTGATTTCCGTATGGATCCAAATGGTCGATGTTTCCTCACATTGGGGAACAATTCGTTTTGTCAGGTGACTGAAAGTTCACAATTAGGTGACATGATGAGACCTGAGCCATCTCCTTTTGCCTTACCTACTTCTTGCATTGGCAGGTAGAACGTTGGCAGTGGGCGTAAATGAAGAGGGGTGGAACAGTTCAACGTACTCCTAAAGATAATGGGCTGGCTTAAAAGCGTTGAATCCAGTCATTAGTAAGTGGACCTGTGGAAAGAAAAGAACAGAATTCTAGACATGCAATTAAAAATAGCAAGTAAAGTAGTGAAAGGAGCTGTGCTGATCGGGCGGTGTATAGGGGTTCAGTCATTACTGACTGGGGTCTTCGTGGAGGTCTGTGGAGTTTGGGGGGTCGTCAGTGATTTGGACATAGCAGCACACGGTAGCTCCTGGGAAAAACCCAACTGACAGGTCCATTACCGCCCCTCTCCTAAGCAGGCGGATATACACCCCTGAGCCAGTGATCATGACTTCCATAACAAGCCCCTCAATATCCCTGCAGCAAAAACAGGCATCCAGACACACACACACACACACTCACTGGCTGATTTACGAGCTTTGAGAGCCTGGAGGTGGGAGGCAGTGTCGTCGTCTCCCAGACATGTTGACCAGAGGATGAGCTATCGAGAGAAGACAGGGAGGCGGGCATCACTGTAATTATCGCACTAAATACATTAGGCTGAAAGATCCCACAGTCCATCAAAAGGGGATGCACTGAGAAATGATTTGGGCACTTAGTTCTAAAGCATCTGTGTTAAGGGTGATTGCGTAAATGACGGAAGTGATTCAAAGAAAATCTGATTCATCCTGGCAACACATGAACACTTCTCTGGGTTGTTTCCCAGCTGCAAATTTAAACTTTAGGTGCATGCTGTGAAAAACAAATTCAAAAACAAATGTGGGTAGTTTTACTTATCAGATCTCGGGACTTCTCTCTTGCATTGCCAGCAGACAGGTTGCAGGTTGAAAACTGAGGGAATTTGCTCCTCTTTTTAGTAGCAGGTCGACCGTAACTCAAGGCTTTTTTTTAGCTTGTTCTTACTCAATCAAAATCAAAAGAAATGATCAAACAGTCTCTATTAAAATGCAAAGAGCACACTCTGAGCGTAGTGTCACAGCAATTTGCTCCTCACTGAATGAATGATTCACACGATGAATCTTTCTACAACAGAACTGTCAAGGACATCCATAAAAATGGAATCAGATTCAGGTTAATACAATTAGATCTGTAATGAATTGCAAAAAAGATGCACAGAGTTCTGTCAACGATCCATCGACACAGGAGGGACACTCGTCTCTGAGTCAAAGGTCGTGTTCAGACAGACAGCAGTGCTGCGTGAAAAAGCTTTGCCTCCTCGTTCATTTCAATGGCGCTCAGTTAACTCAGGATGCACAGGGATCCGTCAGAAAAACATAAAGCAGTTGAGCTCGGCCCAACCTTTGCACCAACGCTACGCAGCGTCATCCAGTAAGATACTGCAGCAGTCAGTGAAGTACAAGCACACATTCTTAAACGCTGTCTTTTTAATGTTTACCTTTATTAACGATTTAATAATATCTTTATTCCACTGCAACAAGAAACATTTTCATGCAATTTACTCCAGTGTTCCAAAGCAATGTTATATGTTATCATTAAACATTTAACGTTCATCAGCATCTGCACACATATTTCTACTTTGGTGATGATTTGTCCTGTTTCCATTCGTTTTATAAGAACTGAGCTGAGCTTTGTGCAAGTGTTGGAAATGGGGGTTTGAAAACTGGAGACATAATTGTACATTGCAATATCAAAGCTAATGTCTGTTTGATTTGTATTTTGAAACAATTTGTGACATAAACGCAAACTTTCCACCGAGCAAAACTCGCTTCAACGCACATCTTATCAACAGATTCATGGCAACAGCTTCAGTCAGCCACATGTCTCACACACACTCCGGGGAGCGGAGGTGATCCTCGCGGCCCTGCCGATGATGACTGCTTCTCTTCCACTGTTAGGGAGGACAAAGGGGAGCATTGTGCATGTTGTAGAAAGCATCCGCCTTTGTTGACTTAGGTAAGCCGTGCTGTTTCTCCTGCACTCAACGTTTAGAAATAACTTCCTCTGTCATGACACAAATGAGGGTGAGCTACGCCCACTCCCCCTCTCGCATCAGTCCTAACTACCTCAGCGTACACTAAGCTGACAGGTGAAGGTGCGCGACGGATGTCTTGGTGGCGTGTGTGTGTGTGTTGGTGCATGTGTGTGTGTGGGTGGGGGGAGCTAGGGTTGACACCACTTCAGTACGGTGACCTTGAGCTGAACTTGGACCTGTGAGAAAATAACAGGTTCTCCAATTAGGCCGCCAGTGTTTCACCTCGCCACACAACATTTAGCCCAGAGGAGCTCTTCAGCCTGTGGAGACTTGCTAGGCACAGTTCCTTTCAGACCTGCCTGCCTGCCTGCCTGCCAGGCAGAGCCTCTGTTTTCACAGCGATATTTAATAGGAAAATGTTTACACTCATTCCCAGCAATTAACGCGGGTACACTGTACCTGCTACAAAGGCTTTTGTTACTTTAATTTAACCAGGTGCCGAGGTTGAGTCACAGCTCATTCTGCATAAGGCTGGCAAGCGGCAGGGCCAATTCTGAATAATCAACATTTAATATATTCCTAACAAATAACTACTGTGCTGCATATGCCAACAGTTGTCAGCATAATGTCTCATAGCCAGAATATAAGTTGTGTTCCTCATGCCTTCAACCAGGCAGATGGAAGTAGTTGTTCTGTGCAGTTGCAGCTATGAGACAATTAAAGGGTAATGACTAACATGACGACGCTGAAAGCATTGCATTGTTTGTAGAGCTCCATGCATACTTCTCATGGCATATTCTACCCATTCTACATATTTGATTCGGTGACAGAGCTCATTAACATTGGTTGTAAGAGTGATTAGCTTGCAAATACTCTTAATACCTCTTCCACCAATATTGACATGTAATGCTTTTGTTAGTCTCATTAAAAAAAATCTATTTATCTCGTTGGCCCTTTCTGTCCAACACTTCATTCATTGTGTGATCATTGTGCATTTGTGTGCACATGCACACTAAATTTAAACTAAATCCCATTCAAGTATGTTCATACGTTTATTCTGAGCGCATGCAATTACAGTTATTCTGCTCATTAGGCAGACACAGGAATAACAAAACTGATCGGAAATGACTTTTTAGATTTTGAAGAATAATTTGAAAAGATGCTACACCAACTTGCAAGTATTGTACAGGAGAAACAAAGAAAACACCTTTTTTCATTTAGATAAGATAATAAAGATATGAAAGTAAGATTCTCTGTTATATTTTCTTTACTCGACCGATATGCCGCAGAAAAAGGTTAATGATGTAGAACACAGGCCTAATGAGCACCCTTTTTCATTCTTTCTTTCTTTCTTTTTTTTTAAACTCATGCTGAAAAACTTAAACGTTCAATCATGCTTCCAAGAAGTGCTGGGGCTTGGCTGTTGAATGCACACACATATGAAGTACACTCAGAATGTTTACACAAGGCGTTAAAGCACAGTGCACATTACTCAATGCTGAACTGCGCTGTTTGCTTTAGAAACCATCCATGTCCGGTATCAGCCACTAAAAATACACCTCGGCTGTTCCTCAATCGCTCAGGGTCACGGAGGAGCCCTGAGGTGCACTGCAGGGCAACTTGTTTGCTGTACAGATGAAGATGATAAATGTCACAACACGGAGTGCTCGAACGCTTTGTTCTTTTGAATGTGATTTATGGCGAACTTTGACTACAGCGAGTACGTCTTCAGCTTCCTCAGTAATGCATCTGCCTGAACTTCAACCTGCCAGGGCGACTTTAACTGTTTGATTTACACACACTTAGCATGACATGACAGTACATCTGAGAATCATTTGTTGTGTCATACAAAAGGATCCTGTCAGCGAGTTTAATTCGTTGTTTTCATTAGCGACACACCAAGACGAACGAGCAAAGACATTTTGTTGAATTTCTGGTTGCATATGCAAAGTAGAACGGGCGTGCAAAACCAGCACCTGCGTGATGTGTTTGGCAGAAGAGGCTTGAGGCTCAATCCAGTGATGAGAGCAGGAGTGTGCCCAGCAAAACTCAAAGCAATTGCACCAAATAATACAAGCGGAATTTAAATGATGGCTGTTTTATTAAGTGCATTTAAATACATAAACACTCACTTGTATATAGTAAAAATGATTGTACACAAACCTAAAAAAAAAACTGCAAACAAGCTTACCAAACAAGCATTATTTACATCAGAAAAATACTGCACTTTCCATATGAAACAACAACTAATAAAAATAAATCTGTATAATCCAAAAAGTGATACTCTTTAATTACAAATCTTTGTGAGAGAAGAAGGTCGAGTTCGAAGGGTGCAGAGACGTCAGTGACAGGCGGTTGAAGACAGTTATGTTAATGCAGGTCTAACATACTGATTGGGATACTCATGCAAAGCCTGCAGGCTGAAAACGTCTTTGAGATTTCAGATGTTCAGCATTTGCTGTGCATCTTTGGCACAGGCTGTGATTTACTCCCTCTGAGAATCTCTGACAGCTTAAGAGTCTTACTGGCCTCGTGGCAGAAAGCAGAGTCATCCTAACTCCCATGAAAGAAGAAAAAGATCAGGGACGGCAGTAACTTTATACATACAAACTATTTTAATCCAATTTAAAACAGCAGTTAAAAATACTGTTTTTACACATATATAGATATATATGTATATCTATATATATAGACATATATGCGAAAGACCATATATTTTATACTTTATACACATTTCTACAGTATAATACAGTGTATGGCTTAGCAGAAATATTGAGTTCCAGATTGAAAAAAATAAAAAATGCAAGCTTTACTGACCAAATAATGAACACAAGTGAGCCTTGAAGCTGCAGGAGAACTCCAACCTAAACATAAAAGTGTCCTTTTCTAAACTTTACAACTCTGTCCCCAAAAACGGCACTTGTAATCAAAAATCACTGTAAAAAATATACTTGCATTGAATAGTTATCTTAACTATACACTTTAAAAGCTTTCCTCTGAGACCGACAAGGCACTGTGGCCATTTAATGTTATACTTTTTGGCAGTGAAGGGATTTTTTTTCATACATAGACACATAGAGACACTACAGTAAGGCAAATCCTGATATTTTGGCACATGCATTCTGTGAGGCAGCTTTGAGGATCGGCAGTGTGTGTGATCTTTAATGTTTGTAATGCACAATAGGCTGATGCATGACGCGTGTTTTGCTTTGACTGACCTGCTTTGATTTGATACATTTACGCTCCTTATACCAGGGACCTTCTCAAACACAGTTTTGAAAGGCCACATTTTAACCAGCACAATTAGCTCTTTGTATGGTACATTTTTCCAAAACACAAAAAATAAAAGGCTACATTTGGTAAAGATCGGACACCGCCGACATGTTTCCGGGCAAATTCCTAAAGCAAATGGCTCTAAACACCACACAGGCTTTTTACAGTGATCCTGAGGCACTATTTGTTTTCAGGTTGGCTTAGTCTTTGGCTGTTTTGTTCTTACTTAGCTGGCCGCGTGAGTCTCTGACTGCATCAGCAGCGGCAGCTCTCGCTCGGATCCCTCCATCGCCGCGGCCGCAATGTGAGTTTCTGAACTGAGATCTTGAGGTTCAAGCTGAGATGCTTCTCCTCCCTGAGCCAGCGCCGCCGTCTCGGCAGCCCTCTTCATCCTCTCCTCTGCCTCCATCTTCATCCTGCGCTCTTCGGCCTCTATTTCCTCCGTGGTGGGAATGGAGTTTTTCTTGGGTCTTCCCTTGGGCTTAGTCGGGGCCTCGTGACCTCCTTTGAGCACCTAGAATAACACACGCACACATCTTAGTGGACTCCCCTGGTAATAAATAGCAGCAGCAGTCGAAGGCGATGCTTGCTATTATAGTAATTAAGAGAAGACGTATTGCTGCTTGCTGCCCTTTGTGCACTCATTCATCTTTAACGATTTCAGGCCTTTTTGTTCTCTGAGTTGTTGACCCTTCTACAAGTGTTTGCTCTCCCTGCCGTCATCATCGGTCACACCTCACGCCACACCCTCTCTTCCTGCTACCTACTATTTGAGTGTCTTACTATTATAGTGCAAATCAGCATGTATGGAACAGTTAGTTAGATGTAATTTTTTTGGATTAAAAATGCATTTTGTAAGTATGACAGAAAAGATAAATAAACAGAGTAAATATTTTCCCCTTCGTCTTTGCAGCAGCCATTGTTCCCAGACCTGCCAGGCTTTACTGTCTCTTACCATTTTCTTCCACTTCATACGCCTGTTTTGGTACCATGTCTTCACCTGGAGCTGTGTGAGGCCAAGTGACTGGGCCAGGTCTAACCTGCAAAATCACAAAGACAACAACCTGCACATTAGGTGGCCGTTTCATGTGCTTTCTCTATTAGGGTCCTCTAGTCTGAGCAGTCTATACATGTTATTCACATGCTTTACCAGGTAGATTTACTCTTTTTTCTTCCACTGACAGGAAAATCTATAGGTGATGAGAATCTTGCCACTAATTGTGGTTTTTACCCTTCCACCAAGTATATATGCCTAGAGGTTGCTGGCATTACACACTGTGAGACCTCTCTCATACTCTTAATTCTTTGAATCTCACATCAAAGCTAAATTGCCAGTAGCTGGAGTTTGACACTGTACACCTGCAGCTCAGGAAACACCGCTTGAAACATCTGTACTGAGATCAGTAATCCAATCACAGCACTTGTACCAGGACGATTGGGGCCATTGGAGAAAAGCCTGAATGCATCCACCACATGTGTTGATCCATGACTAACAGGGCTATTGGTCGGTGCGTAATGTGATACGTCAGGAAGGGACAGATAAAGTGCACAAGGCATCCGTTTGTGAAAGGAAAAGGAACGGTTATCTGAGTCTTTTAAATGAGATTTCCTCTTCCCTGCTCTTCTCAAAGTCTTTAGCAGTCAGATGAAGGGATTCGCACCCCCCCCCAACCCCCCACCCCCGCCACCCAATGAAAGAAACCGACTTCATTTGATGGCGAGAGCAGAAGCCCAGACGGAGAAAAGGCGTGAACAGAATGTAAAAAGCAGAGCAACGACAAACCCCTGTGATTCACAGGATCGTCGGCATAATCTTATACCTTACATAAAGGGCTGTATGGGCTTTTAGAGTGTGTGTGTGCCTGTCTGAGCCTCAAAAAACTCCAGACACACAAGCAATCAAGCTGTCTATCAGACCTCTCTATCTTACGTGACCCAGTCAATGGCAGTTCAACAACTGGAGGCAAGGAAAAGTAATTGCAGAAAAGGAAAACACCCCACTTATTTATGGTCATTAGTTCTCAATGGAGAGAAACCACACACTTACAGAGGTAGAAAGAGTGTTTGAGTTGCTCCCTCCAGGCTACAGCAAGACGGCCATTTTGTTCCATTCTCACACCTTTCACAAGGTAATCTTGGGTGTAACTGAAAACCTTTTCAGAATAATAACGATGATGATGACAGTGAGGATTATTAAGGAGCTAATTATTATAATTGGAAGCTGCATAAAATCATTATTGCTCCATGACATAAATAATTAACAGTCTTTTTCGGGGGGGGATATTTTTGGTTTTGGCTCCTTCTGCCCCCACACACATCTCAATTGAAGCCCGCAGAGGTTCCACGCCAAGAATAAGGAGAGAAAAGTAAAGTTATCTTTGGATCATAACAAACCTAAGTGGGGAGCACGCCACACCTTTGATGTGGGGCTTTAAAGGGGGATTTTCTCTGTTGATGTTTTTCCACCGGCAGGGTATTTAATTAATTTTCAACACAGTGTCAGAATCGGATATTTTGACAGGACACAGTATTCTGGCGTGAGCGTGGTTGGGTTTGATCACTGAGTTGTGCTCAGCTTCAGGGCTTCTGCTTCAAGATGAAGCATGGCGCCTTTCCAACGGCTCCAGGCAAGCCAAGATGTGATGCATTTAATAATGCATCGTGGGAGTTTTCCCCGCGGACGGGATGTAAATGGGATGACAAATAAATCTGGTTTATTCCAAATATGCTAATGTCTTTTCAGATTAGATGTGGTGAGCAGATACATTGCAAAGAGCCGGCTGTGTGGAGAGTGTAGCTATTTGCACGTCTAAATGCACGAACACGGAGTACACGAAGACGGTTTTAATCACCACTGATTTACTCTCAGTATATGAAAACATGAGCACCGGGGGTGGAGTGCACAAACGTCTAATCTTTACTTGGTGCAAAGGTTCACAAGCTGCTTGAAATTCCTGCTGCGCATGTGAAGGAAAGCTTTTTACAACATATATGGTTCAATACTATTCTGGGTTATAATGGAAAAGCAGCCTGCAGGCCAAATATTGAAGCGAGGCGCACAATAAAACAGGAAAATACAGTCTAACCTCATGTCAGGTCCCAAAAATGACCCACAGAATGGAACTTAGGACACAGATATTAACATGTAGATTACTTCATCTTATTGTGGAAAGCAAAATGTTCTCTCTATCCACCTGCACACGTGTGAAATGATTGGCAGTAAATCAGTGTAGTACATTGGTGTTTGCTTGTGTTGGCCGCGGCCCCTGCTTTCTTGAATAAGGCAGTGTTTCTTTGTTGGGGCCCGTTCGCTGCCGGGGAGCTCAGGGTTAAAGCGTTACTCCTGTCTCGACTAGAATGCTGAGGTAATGCTCTGGCTTAGACAAATTCACATTACACGAGACATTCCCCACAGGATAAATCAAAAATTATGATGCTGGGTTAACCGCTGCTTGATAATTGCAGTTGCGGCTACGTGAATACACGTGTGTGTGCGTGCATGTGTGTACTGTACTTTCAAAATGTGCTCTATGCCAGGTATGCAGGTTATTGAACTCACACAGCTGAGTGACACTTATATGACTCTGATAGCTACTTTACATCTGGCTGAAATTTAATATTTTGTATTAGTTACCTTTAATACATGAGTGTTTTGCTTTCTTTGATGTAGCCTTAGTCACAAAATCGTTTTAGGTCGCTATGAGGTTGGCACACCACTTTTTATTAATGTGCTTTAATGTGGTTTGCGCACATGCGTGTTAGTGTATTTCCCTATATGTGCAACAGGCTTTCCAACCAATCAGACTTGAGTGTCTTAGCTGCACTGACCTATCAGGTGTGGACAGGTACTTCTGCTTCTGGAACTTCTTCTCCAGCCCCATCAGCTGCAGCTCGGTGAAGATGGTGCGGCTGCGGCGCGGCTTCTTCAGGCGCGGCGTGCTGCGCTCCGTATCCGACTCGCTGCTGATGCTGAGCGGCGTCTGGCTGGGCGACGGCTCGGAGCCTCGCGGATGCTGCGGCGAGACCAAGGGCAGGTGCGAGGCTGCCCCGCCCGGAGACGACACCTGGGGGAGGTGGGGGGGCTGCCGCGTGATCACTGAGAGGAGGGGGTAGGCACGTAGTGACGAGGAGCCTGGAGGAGCAGAGACGCTGCGTCAGATGACAGAAACAGAACAACGCAATAAAAGTGCAGCGGAGTTTTTACTGAGCTCTTATGTGCCTCTCAATCACGCCGGTTGTGCCATTATCGACCGCCTGTAATTGCTTGGACAGGTTCATTTTTAATTGCGCCGTGTTTGCTGTGAAAAGTGTTTTGCTTTTGACCTCCTCCATGTAGAGGGCCGTGATCCCAATGACGCAGACAGTGTTTTACACCGCTCCCCTGAACCCGTCAAATGACTGATTATTTTTCAGAGGTTGTTAAATAGTGACTGGCTTCCCTGCACACACACTGAGCCTGACAGCGTGATGTACAGGCAGACACACACGTTCAGACACAGAATGAGCTGTAATAAAACCCCCAAAAACTAAATCAAACACTGTTCAGCTAATAAACCCCCCCTCCCTCTCTCTCTCTCTCTCTCTCTCTCTCTCTCTCTCTCCCTCTCTCTCTCTCTCCCTCTCTCTCTCACATGCACGCAGTCATACACTAAATGCACTTTTTTCTTGCTCTCTATCAGTGCAGACAGGAGCAGCAAGACGCCAGAATCAATAAAAAGCAACACTTGTCTGGAGCCGACGTTGGAGCGAAGGAGAGCAGGAGGTTGGCTGAGAAGGATGTGGCGGGTCAACCAAAGTGAACACGAGATCTGCCAGAACAATCCTCACGGCTTCAAATGCGAAACCAAGCCCTTAACCAAACTTCACAAGCCAGCGCGGGGCGCAGCGCAGGGGCGCAGCGTCGGGGCCGGTAAGGAGCAGCTGAAGGGACGCGGGGAGGGGACGGGGGTGGTGGGGGTGGAGGTGGAAGATAAAAAGAGAGATAAAAGGCTGCAAAGGCAGAGAAAATGGGAGGTTGTCACACACGAACACGCTCAGCATGTGTGTTCCTGGTTGTCTGTGGAGGATCTGCCTCGTCAATCTCCTCATCGACCGCAACAGACAACCTACACACACACACACACACACACACAAGCACACACACGCACACACACAATCAGAGGTAGGCTTTGATTTCTTTATTGCTGTTGCATAATTGCTTTCTGGTTTTTTCTAAAGGCCTGTGAGAAAATATGGATTTCTGCACAAATCAGAACAAAAAGAGGAGGTGGAGGAGAAGAGCACTCACACAGAAGGTGGAGCGTATCCATTTTCCTAATCTTACAGGAAAATAAGACTAAGATGCGCGCGCACACACACACACACACATACACACTGTGCGCGGATCCACAATGCAGCTCATTATTAGATGCAAATCAAGCATTAGGAGCATAAGCACTGAATACAAGCACACTTACAGTTAGGAACAGTTGCTACACACATACACACACACACACACACACACACACCAGACACTGCCTTGGGCTCATCATGACATCATGACAAGGCGCTGAGGTCATCACTGATCCTCCAACGTGAGATTGCTGCTATTGTAGCAGGTCTAGACAAGAAGACCTCTTTTTCTCCGACTGCATGCTCTTTCTCTCCATTTACACCGTTTTCCTTCTCGGCTGCTCTCAGCTCTCCTCTCTGTTAATCAGATGCGAAAGTTGTCACACGTGTCACTCAGAATGGGAAGAAAACATCTGTTTGTCTTTGCGATTTTTCAGGAAATCTCTCTTGTCAGCAGAGAGCTTGAAGCTGTCTCCGGACAGCCCCTCAGAGAGAGAACTTTAGGAAAGACAGAAGGAGCGCAAAGAGGGGAATGTCAGCTATCACGGTGACTTTCCACCGACGGCGAAGCCGCCTGTCTGACATGTTGTTGACAAGTGCCAGCGTCCTGTCAATAGTCTACAAATAAACGGTTTGAGTGGCTGCGAGTGCGCGGCTCAGCCCCGCGCAAAAGAGCACTGATACTGTTGATAATCACAGGCGGAATGCGGGGACTGGTAACCATTACAGAAGACATACCTGCTCAGAATAGATCAAGAAGAGTCATTTGTACAGCATTCAATCATTTGTGCTATTGACCGTGTTGTTATTATGACATTATTCTGATTAAATCAACCACGTCTCCAATATATTATCACTGCATGAGAAATGCGGCAGCTTTTATTCCTATTCTGCCTTCGCACTTTTTTGTTAATGGGATGCAGGAATGGATGAGTCACTGCTCAGCTATGACAAGCATACGTGCAATTTTGCACATGTTTAGGGTATAAACCGTCAGGTGACAGCTTGAGAGCTGCTCACTTAAATGGTTTTTTGTTCGTTTGGCCTCGCCCTCCGAGCGCAGATCAAACATTGTTGAGGCGGGAAGGGCAACAGGCCACGCAGCTTCTTCATCTGCCCTAACTCACTGCTTTAATTAGACTCGCTCACCTTCAGGAAATGACAGATTGGAGCACTTTAACGTCAGTTCTCAAGAAATAGTAGGAGGAAGGTGTGGAGAGCGCCTTGTTTAGTGTTCGCCGCGGTGACAGGCTTCTCCAGCTGGAGCTGCGCGCATCAGCGTTAACTGTTTAACCTGAACAGTGATTCACGCAGCTGAAATCAGCCTGTAGCATAAACTACTTTTAGAAGTGATTCATCACTGATCCCCTGTCGAGATAGACAAATCTGATGGCAGTGGCTGCGCGGAGATGACGGGGAGATGACAGGCTGTCAAGCGTTATCCTTAACTCGAGATGGAAGATGTGCGCGCATTTCGTCTTTGAGTGTGTGTGCATACTTGCCTCTGTGTGTTGACATGGGTGTAATCGGCCTTCTCAAGCTGGCTTTATGCTTAATGGGAGACTTTATTGTCTGCGGCGGATTAGAGTTTAAAATGGGATGAAAACCCTTTTGCTCACTTGGATTTCTTCTTTAAGTCCACCAGCCAGCACCAAACCAGTACTCCGCTGCATACACTCCTGCTTTTTTTTTTTTTTTTTTCAATTTTATTTTTCATCAAGCTGTCAAGTGAGATTACACCACAGTTGATCTTAATCCCTCTCACCTCTTCCAGAAAACACAACTAAAAGCCCTGCCCTGAGTCCCGCTGAGAGACGGGACTCCAAATGAAATATTGCAACCTGCCATTACATCGTTCACTGTTCAGCACCAGGTCAGGCCTCAGCCTCTCTTACGCTGCTGTAATTGACAGGGAAGGAACTCCACGTGATCGTATTCATTTCATTTGGCTGAATAAAAATGGACTGAAATTAACAACAAAGCACCACAGGAAAAAACAAAGGAGGAAGATCAGGTTCGTATGTTTGAACAGCGTGCCAGTAATAAACAATGAAGAACCAACTCATTTGATATCAACTCCTTGAGGCAACATTATTGGCATGACTGTCTCTTAGCGGCCTCCGCTGGCAGCAGGAGGTTATAGCAGCCTTTTCCTTTGCAGAATGAAGAAGTCAACTTTCTCTGCTGGGGGGCCACGCAGGGGCCAGCCGCCTCTCTTTGGCCCAGGACCTGTAAGCCTGCCAGCTTCTATATCAAGCACTAAAAGCCCTGGATGTTGGGGAATATACTGTGTCTCACACCCCCGCAGCTACAAATAAGTGGTGGGCACAGTGTTCTGATATGCAGGGCGGGTTACTCTATCCATCCGAACAGAGGGGTGCCAGTCATAGTGCCCTCCAGCACACACCAGTCCATATCAGAGGGATGAGGGAATCGCTTTCCCTATTTTTATCAACCCGCCGCTGTCATCATCAAATTGCAGTGGCTATTATTTCAGACTTTGGAGCAATTATCCTAATGGTTACTAGAGTGTGCAGTAGCCTTCGAGTTGTTTGGATTCATCTGGAGTTACAATTAAGAATGTGTTTTGTCTGTGCCAGCTGAGCTTTGTCATACTGTTTTGGTTATTTTCAGTGTAAGTATAGGACACGTTCAAAGGGAGATGGAATCTGTCAGTCTATCATGCAGAGATCTGGATTATTCTTAACATTTTTAATGAAAGGGAAATTCGTGGAGTTGTAAAAAAACATAATTCAAACGAGTCACTTGTTTACAAGTTCCCACTCAATGTTTCCTTCCCTGTCAGTCAGGAGAAATCAGTGTGCGCTCATAATTCGTCTTTTATAGGCTGATATGACAAGTGTACCAGTTCTTGTTTGTGCATGACTTCACTTTGTTTTAGGCCCCAAACACATTTGTGTGCCATATGAGGGCACTCACAAGGTGCAATCCTCCAGCAGCAGTAAACTCGTTAAAGAAGGCCTGTGGTTGCACCCGTTTTAATCAAAGTGAGCGAGGCCTATAGACAAGAATGCTCCAGCTTAGTAACCAAAGGCTTCAGCAGCGAGGTTTGATTGTATCTCTGCTGAGCTGTCACTCTGCCTCCTCGCTGACTCTCGTGTGTGACTAGAGCGACTTCTCGGTTCAGCCATTCATCAGCTCGCGCCAAACAAAAGCCCTGAAGCACCGCTGACATTCACCCACTCTATCACACGTCTTTGATTTTCAACACTTAACGCTGAGCTGCAGTGATTTATAAAGTCCGGGGTGAGGAAGGTAAAGCCGCTGGAGCAACTTCAGGAGGATGGGTGCATGAAATTTATTGCGATTTGAAAAAAGAAATTATTTGAAATATTAATATTCGATAATTCAAATATTAATATTCCCAAATGCACAGCTGTATGGGCAGATAATTTGGGGGGTTTTTTTTAAGTAAATATAACTTTGTTGCACGACACTAATGTTGTCATTACACCAGCATAACCGACCACACGCTCCAGAGCAGGTGAACAATGTTTTTACTCACGTTGTAAACCACATTTCCTGACACATGCACAAAAACATGTAGGCTAACACCTTTATTTCAAATTCAAATGAAAAATATGTTTAAATAATAAAGTTGATCTCGTGCGTAAAAGTGTCAGAATTTTCAAAATATCCTCTTCTCATTTTCCCCAAAATCTGCAAGTGCTAATTACAGCATGTTAGATTATTTTTTTCTAATTTGTTGCCCTCTTAATTCGTCAAAAAAAGAAAAGGAAAGAAAAGAAACAGAGTTCTCTTACCCGAACACGAATGAAGAGGCTTCGGCCGCACAATGAGCGAAGGGCACACCGAGTAGAGAGAAAGTTTCTCAAAATAATCACAAGTCTCCTTGGAGAGGATCTCGTCAATCATGAAAGTCTTGTAGCGCCGCCTGGCAGCCTTCAGCTGCCCGGGGGAGGAGAGCCTCAGCTCGGCCTGACAGTGCATGATCTGTCCCTGTGCGCCGTGCGCTACCTTCGCTTCAACAACGTGTTTTTTTTTTTTTTTCACTGATATCTACGGTTATGCAGGTTTGGCCGCGCGGAGAAGCGACTGCTGGAGTTCATGCGTTTAAATATCTCATTGTTCGTCTCTGAAACTGCAGCTCAGCTTTCCCTGAAGAGTCGCGGTGAAGATCAGCTGCCTTCAACTTGAGCTGCGCAGAGCGCCACAGCGGCAATGGAGCGACTGGGATGTGTGCTCACACCCACTGCTATATAAACCATCCCTGAGCACATCTCTGCTGCTCCATCTCTCTCTCTCTCTCTCTCTCTCTCTCTCTCTCTCTCTCTGTCTCTCACTCACTAATACACTCATGTACTGTACATACACATGACCACCTCCCGAACACTCCCCCATCACCCAAAAAACTTCACTCTCTCTATGATTTCTTTTACACGTGAGGCGCACAGCTTGTTCATTCGACTCTAAAAGTTTCCCCACAGAATTAGTTTTTTTTTTTTTTTCCAGGCTAAAAACTGATATAATCAATTCAAAGAGCCTACCTGGTTTAATTATCAAAGCTTCAGATCAAGTCAAAAGACCTGTGTGGTATTAATTCATTCAGGTTAACTCACTTCGGACCGTGCATTTTTTTCCCAAAGGATTTATTGGTTTATTTGTCTTCATCCGTTTATTAGTTTAGCTATTGAGGGGCGCGTGCCTAACTTCCTTCCTTCCTTATGAACTCAGAACTTAGTTTAAGTTTTCTTGAGTCTTGCGAGGCACAATCTAATCTATTCGATATTTTAACTTTGGACTGAAAAAAAAACTTTCCGTGCCACATCGACCATGAAGCCAACCGAATTACACCAGTAAGAGCAACGAGGAGGGAATAATCACTTCTTTCTGCTTTTTCAATTCGTAAACCCTTCATATATAAAGGGGTTGTGCTCTGTGTCGAGAGCACAAACTCCTATATTAAGTTTTGAGTGTAAAGTTATAAATCTCTGTCGGTTTAGTTGCGTGACCAACAATCACTTTTTTTGTCAACTTATTTTTTGTTATCATTGTTTAAATTGTACAATTATTTTTTGTATAAATAATAACAATATTATTAATAATAACAAGAATAATAGTGGTGGTAAAAAGGGAATTTCTTCTTGAAACTGTTTAATTCTTATACAAGAAAAACACCCAAATTAGAGGTTTCTTATAAAGGAGCAATAAGTCAGCAGCTGCGGTTAAAGGCCAAGTCGCTCTTTATTGACTTGCCAAGCGCAAACAGACTCACTTATAATTTATTATTAATTACCGACTGCGTGCGCGCGCGCACGTGGCATAAGGGCACGCGAGTAAAAGACACAACTGTCTTACTGACGTCTGTCAAATAAAATACCGGGAAAGAAGAGCTGGAGCCTGTGTTTTTGTTTTTTGCTTTTTTTTTCCAGGTTCTGCTTTGGCACAAAATCAATTTGATTCACCGATGAAAATCTATTTAAAGCACATTATTTTGTCAGACAGATCAAACGGAGAGATGAAGATCAGTGTCGGCTGATAGCACGTCGTCACATACCAGCACGTTCACCTCCTCTGACAGGCTGAACCTGTCCACATGCGTCGCACTCAGAAACCTCTGAGTGCCTTTTCCATCGCTTTATTTGACTGCAAATACATCTTTAATTGCGTTTATAGTATCGCAAAATCGTCTTTTATTTCTATTCTCTTTCAGATTTTGCAGATTTAAGCAGACATTTGTTTGGGAGACTAAGCAGAGGAGGTAATAAAAAGAGTTTGGTCGCCTGCTTCTGTTTTCAAACAGTTTACACGGTGTGACTGAACTGAGATGTAAGACGAATCATCACAGTGAAGAAACCCGGCGCAGGTACGGGTTTCCAGTAATGTCAGTGTCCTCAGGGGGGAACCGATTATCATCACAAGAACTGGAAATAAGTTGAACTCGCTGGCGGCTCGTGCCTCGGAAGGCGCAGCGTTCAAAGAGCGCAGGATTATGGAGGAGGAAATGTGGGAGCTGTGCATGGGAAAGCTCGGCTGCTTCTCAGAGGTTTGAAGGCTTGATCAAAGAGGGAGGAGATGAGAACAACTGCTGTGCAGCACATTTGACTTGGGCTGGAGAGGGAGGGGGGCTGAAAATGTAACCTTTCAGATTTGAAACCAACATGTTTCAAACATTTCAGCAACTTTTCTGATGAGGTAACTTAACTGCATATATTTTCCTTTCATTATTCTGAATCATCATTATTTTGTGGTTGTTTCACTACAAAACATTTATGCAGGCTATGTCAATTTTCACCTACTTTAAGCAGTTTAAGGCTGCCTGAGAAGACAAAGATTGTGACCGGTCGAGAGTTGGGCCTGGCCTACACCTCTTGCAACTGTGGCACCAATGAACCCAACAACCTGACGCGGTGCCAAAATCCAAGGAATCACGGCTGCAGGCATCTTGACACTTGTGCTTTGCGTTGCGGGGCTGCTGGAGAGGGAGGGTCTCCGGGCGTTTGGAAGCGGATCATTTCAAGGGACACGCTTCTATATAAGTCCACACAGCAGCGGCTACTGAGCGGCCTCTCTAATCCGCCCGCTCCAGCTCTCCAGGGCTGGAGACGCCAGGCAGATCAACCAATTAAAAGAGTTATGCCACAGCCAGAAGCGTAATAAGGCCCTTCCTAGTACTGACACCGAACAGAGGATACTCTCTATTAGAGCGATTTGGGAGCATCGGGATGCAATCTGACACGAGGTAGATTACATGCAAGACTCGGAGCTTAGTGCACAGGGTGCAAATTCACCTCCACTTTTGGACAGTGGGAGCTTTATTGGGGGATATAGTTGTCGATAGAGCGCGGGAGCCTCTGGTAGTGGCATAAGCACTTTCGGAAGGCTAGATTATGACCTCAGTACGGACATTAAGGGATCTGATCATCACTTTGTTGTAAGCAAGCCTGAGCAGACACTGGCGCATCAGTGCCGAGAGGCTGATCGCAACCTGAGATGCTGGGGATCAAAGTGCTGCTAATTCTGGGATGGGACAATGAACTACTTCTTTCACATCTGTAAATTGACTGAAACCTGGGCCCATTTACTAAGTGGTGTTAAGACTCTTCTGACAAAAGAGAACCAGCTGCGTTCAACTCTGGCGAACAAGTGATAAACCTAAACATAATTGCATTGTGTAAAAGTGAAAAGGGTGGGTGTCAAATCCATGTAAAGACTTGAAAGCATCCTTAATAGATAGGTCAAATGTAGGAGCTGATCATGTGGCGCAGTTATATTTACCATTTTAATTGATTCAATGAAAGGATGCGTGTGGCGCCACCTGTAGATTACTTCCTAACCCACTGCACAAGCCTATTCCTTACAAGTGGGCCATTTATAGGTGCAGTTAAGGCCATGTGTGCATTATGTGACGGCATGCAGCATCAGCATACAATAGCTCACTTAGTCACATACACAAAGAGCTGTAAATAGCATTCACCGTGTACAGCCAAGACCCATGGCATTTGTGTTGTGGCCACATGAAAGACAACGCAACAATCAAATGAAAGGAGCTTTATAATGAAAATGTTCATTTTAAAACAGTTTGTCTTACAGACTCAGAATAAAAAAATAACATAAAACCCAGTTTTAGAAAGAGCAAGGTCAACAGATGTAACATTAAGAAAGGATGGTGCCCTATTGCAGTGAATGTGCTGCTGGTGGAATCTTTAGCTGAAAATTTTGTTCTTCTTTTCTTTTTTGCAAAGTACCTGAAGAATTTTAAAGTTTTCGGAGCACCATTTAAATAGTATTTGCATAACATAAAAACTGGCCAATATCCTAAATCTTTTTTTTCCCCCAAAATAAGCTTCTTCCTCGTCTTCCAAAATGACTACCAGTCATGTCTGATTTGTTTTTTTTTTCCTTGCTCTTATAATAATACAATTCCTCTCCTCAGAATTTTCGCAACATCTGTGAGGAAAAACTCACATGAAAGTGTAAAAATTTAAAAACGCCTTAAAAGGTTTAACAAAAATGGCTCTAAGGCATAAGTTATTAAATCTTCAAACTGGTCGGATCATGTACAAACAACCTGAGTATACATTTGTCAACATAATTCATGATTTTTTTTTCAGTACCGTCGCCATCTATTATCTTGGTAGCCACGGCTGCTACCCCTATCATCATGATGTCTGCTGCCACTTCTGCTGTCATGGTGACGGTTGCCACTCCTGTCGTTCTGGTGGTGATAGTTGTCCCGGCTGTGGCCGTGTTGCGGCTGACGTCCGAAACCTGGTTCATCTGCGTAGCGCTGATTTCTACCACCGCTGTTCACCTGGGATGGCTGATGCCGATACGGGGCGTTATTGTGTTGCCTTGAGCCACCTCCGCCAGAATTTCCACCTGCAGGCGACTGCCTCTGCGGAGGCTTGGAGAAGCTGCCATTCAACTGCTCAAGCTGCTGCATGTGGAGCTGCCACATCATGTTGTTCATCTGCGGATGAAGAAAAACCTGTGTCATGGTTCACTAAGGCAAAAAAAAGAAGCTTGTTTCTATTGCTGTTAAATTATACAGTGTACACATTTCTTCATTTGCTGCTGAGGAACAGAGGCACATTTTAACAGACAACAAGCAAAGAGTGAGTCTTCACATCTTGAATAGAGGCTATAAATTCTGCCATGACTGCATTCCTGGGTCATTATAAATATATAAAAAGGTTACCATGGCATGTTTCGGCAGATTATCTGGAGATGAAAAGGACCTGTGCCTTTGGGGTGGAGGAGTATATGGTGGAGGACTGAACTGGATCGGGGTCCTGTAAGAGTTGAGAAAACCAATGTCAAATATTTTGTCATCTAAAAAAAAAAAAAAAAAAAGGTAAGATCAACAGTCTACACAATGACAGCTACATATTCCACATACTGAATACCACCCACTTATGCAAAATCCACGCTTGACTTCAACCTTTTTTTTAATTACTTACATTATTTTTAGTTCATGTTTTAATTCTTTTCTTAATTCTTTGACCTTTTTGCACCTCTTTTGCATTTGTGGAAGGGTCATGCATTTAAATGCGTAACTTATATATATATATATATATTTACTTCATTGGTTTCATATTGTTTTTATAACTTGTGATCAAACCACACAGCAACCATCATAAAGGTTCACTGTTAAATGTAAAATGCTGCAGTAAAAAGAAAACACCTGTTCATATAGGCAAACAAACATTTCTCCCTCTTTCAAACATTATGTAAACAAGAACCTGAAAATGTAAACTCAGGCTTCAAGCCAAGACCAATCAGCACTGATCCATCCAGCCACATCACCAAGATAACTGCAACAACTGGGAAAAGGCTCAAGATTGTCGTTTTCAATGTACCCAGCTGTCACTGGAAAGAAACAAATAATGAAACATAATTTTTCAGTGGCAAGAGAGCATGTGGCAAGATCTGCGATGGAATATCTGACGAACAAGTCCATCAACACTGATAGGAAGCCAAGTCTGACAGATCAAAGTCCAAGGGACTGGCTTTACACATTAATAATGTTGCAATCAATGGACTGTTCATAATCATAACTGAACCTTTGGCTTATTTCCACCCTCAGAGTGAAGCTCCTTACTGCCAAGTAAGAAAAAAAAGATGTGACTATCTGCTCACTCACCTGTCTCCAAGCCAACAATGGAAATTAATGACAGTGACAAAGACAACAGCACAGAGGGAATTGGCAGCTTTATCAGTCAGCACTATCATCTCGTCGCTTTCTATTCACACATGTGTTTTCCTGAGCTGCAGTGATGAATAAGAAGGCAATGACCAGCTACACTCCGGTCCTGGTACTTTATATTCATGGTGTCTTAAACGTTTTGAACCCCCGCCTCTATTTGTGCGGTCTAGATGTTGTTTGCCATCATTCACAGTTTCACACAGACTTTGCATTAATGCCACTTCACAACCTAACCTGGTCCAGAGATGCAATCCTAACTTGTCAGTTCTGCTTTCGTTTAGTTTCTCTCTCCCCCAGAGTGACTATTCTTCTCACAGGAGAGCTCACTATTTAGGTTTTTATTGAGTATACATTTTTAGACTGCATAATTGTTTAAACAACAGCAGAATTCCCATTTTGTGATTTGTTTTAGATGATACATGTACACACACTGAACAAGAAAGTCATTTCAAACTACTAAATCTAATCTCTGTTTTGCAAGAATTACATTAAGCTATTTTTCTCCATCCTAACAGAGCAAAATGGCATAATTTAGCAGCACAGAATGCAAGACTACATTACATTAGTCTGATACAGCTTAATCCAAGTCTACGGCCAACACTTTCAACTTTTCCAGCATGTGCCCTAACAGGCACCGTTCCCTTAAATTTGGCAAGTAACATGGAAAGGATTGCACACCAAGTCGTCTGTGTGTGTCCATACACACCAGTTCAATCCCATTTCATGCAACATCTTCTGCCAATGCTCCAATTTTTGTGCACAGGACACTGCCAAGAGCATGAAAAACTTGCACGTCTAAGTAATATTCAACAAGGAGGGAGTATCTTCAGGAAAGCATGCGCATACACAGAGTGTGGTGCCAATTACATACAAACAGTAGTGTCATGCCACCAAATCATTAGCTACTAACAAACTACATTACCTAAAGGCTGCAGCCCAACACACTGGGAGTGAATTTGCTGTTACTGCCACAATACCACACACTAATATATACGGTGTTCCCTATTGATCCAAAGCCGCTTTTCCTCCAGACACTTTCAGTGTATTACCCTTGAAACCTGTCTCTAACCCATATCTAAATGTACCTAAACCTAAAATTTTTTTGGCATTTCCACCCCAAAGGTCTTCTTAAATTTAGGCTGTAGGCGGGGTTGTTACCAGGGCTCCAGGGCCAACACTTTCACAGCAGTTGGGAAACAACAGACAAGCCTTTTCTTGGTCTTGAGAAGCTGCAACATTTATTAACGGACATACTGTAACCTAATCTGTACATTTACTGCCAGATTGACAATTCACTGCTAATCTTTTCCTCTACTGCATTTACTGTTACTTTTCTGATGTTTGCTCTCCCTTTACCGCTTAACCACATACTCGCTACACACACACACACACACACACACACACACACACACACACACACACATTAAGCACTGAGCTATGCTACTCTTATGACAACAAGAAGACAATAAAGGACATTGAGAATTTCATGTTCTTTCTTCACAGTATGAGGCTGTTTGTTTTAAAACAAGGAGACAAGCTTTGTTTGAGCAAAGGCTGCAAACAGCAAGACAAGAAAAAAGCAGGCGAGATGGGAAATCCCACATCAGAGGGCAGATGGCAATACAACAGTTGTTCCAATTCTCTCTGACCAATCAACAGACTGCAGTGTTTCCAGCTCCACCTTAAGTGCCAGACCATTGTACTAGGTACCTAAACAGATAACCAAAACAACCCCGTGCAAAGATATGTCCCCAGACAACCGCCACATTTGTCTCACCCGGGTCAGCTAAGAAAATAAAAATGTTTCAAGAACTAATATTACATTAGGCATCTGATTTTGCTCACACTTCAGCCACAAAACAACCAGCATCCTGCACTTATTACTTATCTTCCTGTTACGTCCTTGAGGCAATGCATAAGGAAGCTTGGCGTTTACAATACAAAATATATGTGGTCAAATGCGCCACAGTGAGCAGTTTGAATGATCGGATCACAATGCATCTAAGTGGTCGTTTACACTTGTATTTAGAGCTTGTGATCCTGTTGCCAGAGACTTTTTTAGTTTGTTTTTTTATGTTGTTTTTTCGACAGCCTTTACCACCTTTGCCTAAACCAACTCCAGAAGAAACCCTGATTACATGCTGGAAAAATATTGCACAGATCATTACTCTGGGCCTTGCCTTCAAAGAGTGTACATACAAGTACACATATACAGTTGGTTTCTTACCCCTCAGACAACTTGAAACAACATAATTTTAGGCAATAGCTGCTGTAATGCTACTGATGCAAACTGTTCATGAGACATTCTTACCTTTGGCCATGGGGATTTGGGGTATTTGCAGGACTTGAATTCTGCGAGTTCCCTGGACTGTTGCTATGACTGCTACCTTTGATGGGGCAAAGGGAATGGTTTATTAATAAAAGACAAATAAATCTTGTTTTAAAATAATTGCCACATGAACTGTGCAATGTGTCACATTGTGAGATACATTTCCAAATAATTAAATACAGGCATGATTAAAACTGACATGATTTAGACACAAGTAGTATTGTAGTTGATGGTACAACTTTGCCAGGAGAAACTGACGTTCAACAAAAGGTAAAACAGAAGTCTAAAACACACTGAGCAAGAGAGGTCACCTAGTGCACTAACCTACTTCACAGGAGCACATGATAATTCTTTGTCTTCCTAAAGGACATTATGGCAATACGTGAAAATGATAACTACAGTTATTTTCTACATTTTCTGCTGTTTACCCAGCAGATGCTACAGGGATCTATATCATCTTGGCACCAGCCACAAAGCAAGAATATTAGCCATATTGTCGAGAACCTCCAATAATTTTGCTGCAGGTTTTTTTTTTTATTAGCAGTGCAAAATACCTCAAAATAAACTTCATCAAGTAATTGTATAAGATTACCAGATTTAGTGCATTTAGTCATATTTAGTCGGGGTAGATAAGGGGATGGGGGATTGTTTCTTTGATGCATCTTGATTCTCTCTTGAAAAATAGTGTCTTGATGCAGAAAAGACAACAATCAGAAATTTAAAACCCAATTCTAGACAATATGATCATCTGTAACAATTTCATAAGAGTGGGCTGAAACATAACAGACATAAACATGCAGGGTCTATTAAATTAACATTTCCTGGTTTCCTTCTCATTGGTATTATTTGGAATTGCAATGAACAGCAAGCAAAAGTAAGACTCCTTAAACCTGGCTTTAGCGTGGCTTTGGCCTGGTCACTTTCATGAATAGCGTCACTGTGCATTTATGCCATTTAGCTAAAGGAAGGGTGCAGATTTTTAGACAGAGAGTCAAGGGGGTTACGTAAAGACGCATGTGCAGAAACCCTAGTAAGCACTTGTGTCTCTTTCTGGGACACCTTAAGTTGATGTTAATAACCATGCTCGATTTATGAGGGCAATCTATTAACGTATATCCTTCAGTACATATTCCTAGAAGTCCGCTCAATATAACCGCACTACGTTAACATCCTGTACAATCCCGTCGCCGGATCAAAACAAAGATGGCATCTCGCCGGCAGCCTGGATAGTAAAGCAGAGCTGCAACACGGATAAGGGGTTAAACACCCTAATTGTCGTACAGAGGACCGAATACTTTTTCCATCCAGACGGGTGGAACTGTCTTTGATGATTGTGTAATTATGATCAGAACAGCGGTAAGTTTAACCGGCGATGAATGGCTATGTGGGTTTTAAAAACATCGTCGCTTAATTATCTTTCAGAGACACGAATGGCTACCTCTGTGACCCGAATACTTCTAATACTTCTACAAGTGTCTAGCTGTGTTGACTCCGTCAGGTTAATGTGCTATAAGCTATGTTTGTGTATGAGAACACCTGTTCATGGGTTAAAAATAACCAAGTCAACTCACCTGATCTGAACTGCACATGAAGAGTTCTCCCACAGAGCGATGTCCCGTTGAGGAGTTGCACGGCATACGGTACGGACACCTCATGTTTGTAAACGGCAAAACCAAATGTCTTCTGTTTCCCTTCTGCGTCTTTCGGGATTTTAGTTTTGATGAGAGGTCCTGCCTGCAGAAACAACCAATTAATGGTGTACCCAAACAACAACTAGCTAAAGCTAGCTAGGTAGCGTTAGCTGTCGCAGATTAAATGAATAACAACGTCTCTTGTCCACAGCATGTGAACGACTAACATTAGCGTTGTAACATATGTAAATGAGCCATACATATTGCACGAGTCTGTCGCTTCATGAATTAATATGTTTGAGCCATTTCAATTCTGACACTTTCGGTTTGTTAGCATCATGTTATGCTATCTGGCAGTGACACATACGCTTGCTAGCTATGGCTAACGTTAGTGACAACAGCACCTGTAGAAACAGTTCGAATAAAAGCTCCTCTGTCACTCTTTGGTCTAAATTTCTTATGAAGAGCGTCCGGTCCGCTTCATCTTCTATTCCCATTGTATTTGAGTAAATACTGGCACCGTCCAAGCGATATGAATATTAACGTTTAACGTATTAAAGCGCTCTGTGAAATTTAAACAGAAGGCCTAAGGTGTCGTAAGGTGAAATGCCGTAACGCTGCAGTTTACGTCGTAATGAACAGCGGCTACTTCACGACACATAAAATGCGGTATGTTAGTTATTTACTCTGTGCTTCTGCTTTCGTATTAGCTCATCCTCGTCAAACGGCAACAATGGGAATGAATTCAAACGTTTTTTCATTATAAATGTTCTGATTCATGACATATTTAATGCATGGTCACAAATATTTGTGTTTTCTTTATGAGCTGCAGCATTAAAACAACATAGCAGAGCATTTGAAAAATTTAAAAACTTTTGTTCCAAATGTCTTTTAATTTACGTTAACAACCACAAATTGATATTTAATGGTAACAGATCATCTTCACAGTAAGTCCTCTAGGTGTGTTACTGATTGTCTCATAATATTCATCTATGGACTATTTTTTACATGGATCAAACACTTTTTAGTCAATAAAATGTGGGGAAATAATGAAACACTAATGAAAAATTTCCCTGAATCCAAGCTGATATCTTCAGGTGTTTTTTGTGTCTGTTTTGGTTTTGCCTAACATTATAAAATGTGTGCAAAGATATAACAAAGAGCAAAGTAGGAAATTACTGGAGCCAGACTGACAAGTTGATCCATCCCTTCCATTCTACGGGCTACGTGTACTTGATTATCTGTGTGTTTCTCAATTTCATTATTTTTCTTGAAAAAGAGAAGCAATCTCGTGATTTGTAGATGTGTGTGTGTGTACCCAAGTATGTATTTGCTGAAGTGAGAGAGAGAATGTCTTTTAAATGTCATACCTACATGATATTCTGGATGGATGCTAAAGCTTGAGTCCAAACAAATTGAATCACAAAAGGACTTTCCAAAAGTCATCCAGTCCTCATTAAAGAGCAGTGATTTCTTGCGTAAAATAGGCCACTGTTCTGTGGATTGTACGGTTTTCATTCTTTTTAATCACTTAATGTCCTTTTTTTATGCAAACCCATATGACCAATTTTCTATCTTCTACCGTTGCGAATATCATATCAGTCTTGTCTTCTGTGGCATATTCAGTTTCTTCGGCTGCCCGGCTGTCGCACAAAGATAAGGTTTTATTTTCTCCTCACCCTCACTGCGTCGGTGACTCAAGCGCTTGGAACCAAGTGCTTTTGGTGTTGGCGACATCATTGAGTGTGGAGGTCAAAGCGAGCGGCGTGAGAGGCTTGACTTCCACCCTAATCAGATGGGCCTCTGAGTCTGTCCTCCATATTAATTAGATCAATTTAAACTGTAATGATTTTCTCCTTCATGCCTGGGAAACATCCTCACAGATTCCAGCCCAGTAAAGCTCAAGTAAGAGCAACAGGGATGGCACGTATGCGACAATTTGAAGTCTGCTCGTCCTTTTCTTTTCCTTCTGTTTAATTTATGAAAGCTCCAATTGGACTGCATCCTACATCCATTATAGAAGAATCTATACCTTGCAATCTCTGTGACATATTTATTCCATGCAAAGTGCTGTTTCCATCACCTCTATTGCTCATGTTGCAATAAACACTGCAATTTAACACCAAAATCTTGGCTGTCATCATGTCTTGTGAGACCTTTGCTGTTGTGCGTAGTTGTTAACACTTGACATATTGGAGGTATTGGCACTTTCCCACAAAATGCTTATGATTTAAAATGGTGCAAGGTTGCAATGGAGGCTGTAAAAAAGCCTAAACCATAAAACCACACCTGTGCAGTATACTATTTGATGACTAAAGCCCTTGAATCTATTTTGGGTCCCTACATTGCTATTACCCCATACATCTCCCTGATGTATTTCCTCCTCCCTTTTTTATAACCATTGGAAGGAATTCAGGAGTGCACTGTGAAAGTGCTGTTCCACAGGACAAAGTACACAGTGTGGAAATGGGGGAAAGGGGTAAGGGAACTGGAAGACAAAACAGGCAGACCTGCTGGATCTGTAAAACCCTCATTACTGCTCACAGGAACTGACTGAAAGCCACGCCACATGTTTTTGCTTTGTCAGTAAATGAAGACATTTTGCCTTTCATTTTTAAGATGAACCAGATCTGATTGAGGAACCAGTTAAATCCCTCAACAATAAGCATTTCATTCATCACTCTCAATACTGTACTGTGCTAAACCATGCTGAGAAGTCTGAAAAGCAGCAGTAGATGGCAGCATTGGTCCAATGAAACTGGTTACGGCTGTGTTGCATTGGTGGGGGCTTCATCTCTGTGGATGTCAGGCGGTTGCTATGCACTGTGGAAGGAAAAAAAATGCTGAATTTAAAAGAGTTTCTATTTTTTTTAATGCAGAGAAGGGAATTGGATTCTATTGTCAAAGGAATATCCTCTTTTCATGTTTCTCTTTTAGCCTGTAGCCCACTTTTAGGTTTCTCACAACATTAAAGGGTTCCAAATGGCTTGTTAGGGAGCTGGTATTGTTGTCCACGGAACTATTTTCCAGAGTATTTTTATTTTTCAGTTTAAGCAGAGATTTCCTGAGTGACAGTCAGCAGGACTACAGAAAAGATATAAATCTTACATTTAGTGTGAATGAATTTATATTGGAAAACGTCAGCAATATTTGGATAACATAAAGTCTTGGCTGCTGTTCGTGCATATACATACATATATATACATACATATGCATTCAGCTGTCCACGTTTAATGTACTGTGTAGAAAGTCACAGAATGTGGTCTGACTTTCACTTTATGATCCAAGACGTTGACAAGCAGAGTACTGTTATGCCTTTGCTCAAGCAGAAAACCATTGTGCTAATTTATAGCAATTACAGAAACCATTTTGGAGCTAAATATGACACAGCGGTGTGCACTTCAGCTCGAAAACACATCCTACACTCATTGTCATTAACATGAGTGCATCAGTTTCTGTTTTTAGGACTGGGTTTTTGGATGTCTGCACACGCCACTTGGCCGCATTGTTTTAATTAATAGGGGAAGAAAAAGAAAATGGGAGCAATGCTCAAGGGCAAGATGGTAGCCAGTGAGCATTCATCGAGGGACGAAGTGACAGGGCAGGACCCCAGAAATAGGCCACCACCAGCCACCCCTGCGCTGGTCAGGTCTGGGTGAAATCTTATGGCAGGTTTAGTGCTTTCACACAAGGTCACTGTAATGAGGCTGCACACACACACACACACACACACACACACTGCATGCTGACTTCCAATAATGACCTCTGGCCTGCAGGGTTTGGAGGGGCCATGAAGTGATTGACTGGTGGCTCAACACATCCTACTCCTTCACAAACATCCACCCTTGCTTTAGGCTCCAACCTATACACAACACACCCTCCCGCTGCCCTTGCCTCCTGTTCGTTAATATTCATAATTCATGTGGAATGAAGTGATTCGGGATCATTAAATGCACATGAATATTTGTCGGATGAAAGTTTAATGAAGCCATCGCTCTTCGGCTGCGTGATGTCACAGAGCGGCTTCCCATTCAGTGCATCCAGTTCAGGGTTTAATGGCCTGTACCTTTTATATGTGCTACTCAGTGCTTATCCAGCAACAACCCGACCTATACACGATCTTCTTTTACACCTCCTGCGCTGCCATTGGGTAGACTAAATAGATAGGGGTGGTTGGTATAGTGGCAGTGGCAATATGTGGATCAATCATACTTAATTCAGCCGAGCAGGAGAATCACTTTTGTGGTGGGTGTCATTTATTATTCAAGACTTCGGACTATGCATATAGTATAGGCTCGCTTTTAGATTGTTGAGTAAGTAGCATATACATACTGCATTCAGTATGCCTCTCCAACAATATTAATGTGCTGTACTTAGTCCAGTATACTGAGTCCATATGTTGTATGCATATGATCAGTTATGTCTGTCCAATCCATAATGAAACCAGGTGAGTCAGAAAGATTCTTAGATAACAGCAAAGCTCTGAGTATACTGCCGCAGGAGAAAAGCTAAAACATAAGCACACATTACTCATCCTTTCTCCGCCAGAATAATAATCATTTTCAATCAATCAATTTCTACAGGTTTGCCTCAAATATTAAGTGCAGGACTTGTGCAGGGAAATGTTCAGTCCTCACTTTGCGAGACACATCTGATGAAGTGACTCTCTCCCTCTCACACTCACACAGACAAAAGCTCATCCCTGGCAGCACGCCACCCCATTTCAGCAGCCTCCCAAAACAAATGGATGCAAAAATCTTCTGAGGGGTGTCCGAGCCGCTTTGTTTCTTTGCGGTTTTTCTCTCGCGTTGCAGCAATGCTTGTTATCTCAATATCGGTGCCGCATGTTGCCGCTGCCCTGACATGCCATGACTTCATTTTCATTTTCTCTGACTCCCGTCTCTCGTTCTCCTTCTTTCAAACACACACACACACACACACACATTAAGGGAGAGATCCATCCTCTTGCTACAGTGCTGCAGTGCTGAGTAGCAGTACCAAAGAGAGAGAGGGATGGCTGGCATCGGCCCCACACCACAAAACGGACTGCGGCAGGGGATCCAAAACCCTTTTTCCTTATCACTTCACTCCAACAGCACCCCCTTATTACCCAGCTTCCCCTTGAGATGGTGTCCAATGACTAATATTAACTTACAGGATATGATTGAAGTGCAAGGAAAGGAGCGTCTGTTGCAATAAAAAGAATAAGGGACATTTCTTTAACATACACTAATCCCTCAACCCCACTCCTCCTATTACCTCCACCGGGCTAACTGTTCTAAAAAGTGAGGTGTCAGCACATTTCAGATGGCCAGGCTCACCCCTGACGCCTGCCTGTTGAGGAGCAGAATAATGCCCTTTGCCAAAGGTGCCATATGGAGGGTGTTTTATAGCCGGGGAATAGAGGAGAAATGACTGTCCTAGAGGAATAATTAAGAAATGGATCCCCACAGTATAAAGCTCATCACATCACAAATCTCCTGCCTCTCTGGATATTCTATCTGGAACTCCTCTCCTCTCTAGTCCTCTCTCTGCTGCAGCTGCTGCTGCTGCTGGTGGTGGTGGTGCTTTTTAAAGCCTCAAACACCTTCAGAGAAGATAATGAGCTCTGTCAAAGAGAGACTGCTTCTCCTTTTTTTTCCTCTTCCAAAAGTAAGCTTTTGCCTTCTCCCCACTTCATTATAATCAACAGTGGAGTGTCCCATATTCCTGCGGCTGAGAACATGCCCTCAGAGACAGTCAATATTGCTGCTCATAACCTATAACTCTGAGCTCAACCCCCAAAGAAGAAAGTTTTCCCTTTGAAGATTCTCATCACTATGGTAATCAGCTGATCAGAGGATGTTATGCCAACTCCTTGTGATGCAAATATTTACTTTACATGCAAAACCTCCAGATGAGAACTCTTTCTCTAATTTGCACTTGAGTTCAGGCTGGCAATCCGACTGCCATCAATGATGTAATTGCACTGAGGAAATTACACCCGTTGGATGGAGAACCCTGCAGTCAGTCAGACCAACATCTGTAATGTCAGTATTGTATATTGAATAAATTACGCAGGAACTGGAAGAGATTTTATCAGGAAATTCCTCCATTTAGACAAGATAACACAGCTGTTCTCAAATAGGAGCTCCTCTTGATCAAATGCCACTTGAGAAGCTGAAATTTCACAATTCCACTGAAGTGGTGGTGTCATCATGCTTGTATTTTCACTGTGGTTTGAAAAATAAAAAATAGACTCACATAAACCATGCACGTCTGGCATGCAGTTGAGAGTTGTTTAAATAGCCTTGGCTTGGGCTAAAATTGCCAACTTCCTAGAAGTCAATGATGCAAATGAAATAAAATTGCATTTAGCCTTGTCATTTTGTGGAGAGGGTGCCCGGGTGTTTATGCAGAGAAGAAGGTCAAAATCTTTTCAGTGTAATGCGCATGGTGTAAATTAATTGCTTGCAGTAGCTTCTACCACTTGAATCAAATACCGAGCTTGTATTGGCATAAAACTGCAGAGCTAACCTTCAAATTCACAGTAAGCTCTCTTGAGACCTCAGAGTTGTTGTTTTTTCATCCTCACCCCCAGCCCTGGCCCTTTATCTTCACTGTCAGGGTAAAGCACATTACTTCAAACCCATGCAGGAGCTGCTCTAGGCTGTACTGTGTTCCTTACCGCAAAATAATAGAAAGAAAAGTTCAAGAGGAGTTTGACAGATCCGGCGAGATGGGACCATGTCAAATCCATTGAAGGCTGTTCCAGGGGTTTGGATCTGTCATTGTCACAACTAATATTGTGTGGTCCCTCTATCCTTGGCTTGTGGGTTTCTCTGTACAAATGTTCAGCATTTGCCTTGACATTCACCTAATTTATTTATGATGTCAGAGAGTTGTAGACGGGCTATGAAACTATCACAAAACGAGTTGAGAGACAGACGTTGTGTAAGAATGTACATGAATCCCTATATTCCTTCATTAAAGGTACAATTGTACCTCGTTATGAACACATTGTGGACAGTTAGATTATAATTTGTAATGATAATAATAATTTATCAGCCACAAAAGTCTCATATGGGGCCCTCAAGTTATAGAAAAATAGGCTTTTAGATCTTTCCCTTCTCTGTAATGCCCATTTTAAGTATCTATTCAGATTTCATGGATGACCATGGCCCTCCAGGCAACCCTGTAGGCAAATGCCCTGAGACATGCAGGTGGAAGACAAATGTCACAGAGGCAGAGAGAGCACATTATAATATCTGCTCATTAATCTTTTAAAACATATTCTTTGGATGTCTACATTTCAGGATTGGGTTGCACCAGCTATTCATAAATCCACTGCTAAGCGGGTGTGTAAAGTACTTGTAATTATTTGTCACCACAAGAAAGTGATTTACTAAATTAGGGAGCCTACCATTAAAACTTAAGACTGTCTCAGCTAGTAAAAGACTTTAGTTATGTGCAAATCTGTTGGTAGGGGTCTCTTCCACTGTACAGTCAATCAAGTGTAAACAAAGAAATATATGTTTCAGAGTTAGAAGTATTTATGAATGAATGGGAATACAAGATTATGCCATCTTAACCAATGTCATGTAGTCTTAATCTTAAAATCTTCCAAATCATTATTATACAGCTTTTTTCAGGTGTCGATAAGATGTTACTTCAGTCTAAACAGATCTAAACAGATCTAAACAGATGTTAACATGTTAATGCTAGTTTCGTCAGTTGGTTCAATTCAATACTTAATAGTAACAGCTGATGATTGTCCAATGTGTAAATATTTCAGGACTAACGTATACATGAGGAGCTTGTGTGGTGCAACCTGCTGTGAATGTAGTTGTGCATAATTATCCGAAATTTTTATCTTAAAAAAAAAAAGAAGTTGCAATTGCAAACTGATTTCCAGTCACTCACGTTTCTTCCTACGTGTAAATTAGACTTATCCAATAGAGATAAATGCTTACTGTGTTTGCTGGTGAAACAATGGCTACGTGTGAGCCCTGCTTTTACATACACTGTGACAGGGATAGGACATGCCCTCTGTGCTGTCCTTTTTCCTGCACCACACTAATGCATGCGACAATGCATCAATTGGCAGCCCCAGTAGATTAAAGGAAAGAACCGGGGATCTTCCAAAAATAGTACTTGTATCAACAGTCCCACCAGCTGCTTCATGCTCCACCCAGGGACATCATATTCCATCAATCTTTCAACCATTTATTGAAGAGATGTCCACATAAATTTGTCTGACGGGCGTTGGAGCACTATGAAATATTAATTTTATATTCTCTGTCTGGTGATCCGGTGCAAGTCCCCTCCCTCCGGCAACAAAAAGCAGAGGTTCATACATTAACTAAAAGATAATGTTGATGGAATACTGAACAGTTGGAAATGTATTGATGGCACTGGTTCATGGAGTGTACAGTGAGGACAAATTACAAGAAAGTCACGTTGTAATATGGGCTACAGGGTGACCTGGTTACTAGAGACTGAATTATGCAGTTGCACAATCAATCCCCACAACAAAACATTTATACTGTCGAGAAGTTCTTGAGTAAGACACTGAATCCCTGCCAGCTCACTCATGGTGCTGCTTCAGCTAAAAGCTAAAAGCCTGGACAGCGATGCCACGAACCTGCTGTCACACCTCAGGGGCTTTCAGCACCACTTCAGCCTGTTATTAAGGCCAAGCCCTTTCACCGGACATGCAGTTCAGTTTGTAATCAGAGTAGCGTCAAGAAACTCGATAGCGGTTTGCATTTTCATATTCGTGCTAATAAAAACTTGAGGGAGCCATCGCCTTCTAACTGTGGCCCTCGTAAGGGTGCGTGAAACAGAAATAAATTTGCATTCTCGCACTTTGTTTTCTTCAAAGTGACAGCGATGTAACTGCACTTGGATGAGGCGCCAAGGTTACGCCGTGGTTTGATGCTTCCTATTTAAAATCTGTCGGAAAGTAAATCAATTATGCACATCAATCCATGCAGCAAGTACAAGAAAAATGCTGTTGGGTGTAATTATTGCAGCGGATATAGATGGGAATTGGAGGGGAGATGGCGGTGTTCCATAAATCATATCTGTATATTCCGATGCGGCTTTAATAACAACACATGCCTTCACTTTATGGCAGTGCATTCCTGTTTTGTAACCAGGATGTTGTGAGCACATCACAGTGCAGGAGAATATGTAAAAGTAGATTTATTGTTTTCTTTATCATGTTTTACAAAGAGTCCAGACAAAGTCATAAACTGCAGCATAAACGTACATCAACAGCCTGTCAGGCTGAGGAGAAAAAAAATTATCAGTGACTGGAACAGATTGAAATTCAAATTCAGCAGATTCAGAGATATAGTGGAGTGGAATGAGGAGATTTTAATGATAAAGGGCCAATCCCAAACCAATTTATTCACCAGCGGGGTCGGGAAAGTGTCAGGCATGTTTGAGGTAAGAACAGTTCCAGAATGACAACAGCAGAGTAAGCAGTCCTCAAGCTGATATATGACGTTATTAATGGGTGACACGTAACAGGGGAAAAGGTTGGGATCACCACCACTCTGGTGGCAACTCTTCCCCCTGCGATCCCAACCCATGCCCCCAATGTTTTAACTCTATTATGATGCAGGGACAAGATAAGCGAGCTGTTTGGAAGGTCAAAGACCGCCAACACTGAAATCAATATTGCTATCTTCTACACCACTGACTGAATTAACAGTTAGAGGATATAAGCATTAAAATGGAGAAATATAGTCAGTAAACTATGGCAACCTGTTTTTGTTTGTGTACCTTCTCAAACTAGTTTGCATGACTAATGAGATAAACAGTATTTTCCTCCTTATGAATATTCTTTGTTAATATTCATCTTTGGTAAATAAAGGCAACGTCTTTTAACTTTTCCACCCCACACAGCCTTTCACTGGGGGAGGGCTTCTTATTATCTTATTTTAATAATTTCCATCTGGCTAATGAGGGTTTATTTTCACTGTGCCCAGAGGCGTGCTTGTTTGTATTGTTGTATTTCATCATTTGGTTAAATGTTAATTGAGTTTTCCATATCATTTGTGCTGAGTTAATGTCTCACTCAAAGGATTTCTCCTAAATTAGCTTTAAGGGTCTCTGCAGGTGTTGCAATTCCACTCGCAGTGCTGGGTTCTGTGCATAATTGTTTGTTGTTAAACCATGTTTCTTCGTTTAATGAGCCGTCTGTTGGGTTTGGAACAGTGAAACGGGACTGACCCACTGACTATAATTCAAGTGCAATCACATATTGTCCAAGCACATGATCATTTTCATCCCAGAATGTAATTGCTGCAATACAGGACCTCTGAAGCATCTGTGGTTTTACAACTGCATGCTGCTGCCTACATGCATCCATCCCCCCTGCTAGACCTTTGCTGTTTAACATAATCAATGGATTGCAATTTCAAAACCCCTCTGTCTCATCACACTGTAATTACTCCAAAGTATCTCACCTACAGCCATATTAGCATATGCTAATCCAACTAGGATGAGTGGGATTTGTGCACTCCCATCTAATGGAATGGACACGTTCAGAATACTGCTCATCCTCACCAGGAAAAAGGCGGCGACCTCTAGTGGCCACTGTAATTACGACAGGCGCAATGGAGGAAGTCAGGTGAGGTAGTGCAAGAAGCAAGAAAGTGGAGGAGGTGGGATGGATGGACGGGTCAAACGAACACAGGGCTTGCACTCAGGAGGCCACTGTTCGTGTCCCATGTGCTACCGGAAGCCATCGCTGGCTTATTTTAAGTTAAGTTTAAGTAACAGTTACCTTATTAACCCTCACCATGACCGTTAGAAAACTCCAACGTTCATATTCTGTATGTTGTTCTGGGAGTAACTGGCAATCAACCTATTCAGTCATTTAATTTTGAGGGTGTGTAGCATGTTAGAATAGTAACAGCATTTCACAGGGGTCTGCAAGCTGTTTAACGACCATCTGTATCATAACAGCGCTGTGCCTTAAAGCCCACATACATTAGCAGAAAAAAAACATCACACAGAATTACTAAGAGGATCGAGTGCGTGATATAACATGTGAATGGATTCCAAACTCCCACTGAAGATGCTACTGTTGTAGCATGCGGATGTAAGATTTCCATTTCATTTTTGCATACACATGAACTATATGTATACTGATAGCTGTAATTGATAGACATGGTCACTGTGTATGAGATACACAAATTTACAGGGTCTTGGGTTACAATGTTTGGCAGTTTTATGACAGTGAGAGCCCCTAATTGACTACATGTTTCATTGTAATGAGAATTCTTGCTTTAGGGGAGGTGATAAATTAGTCAAAACACCCATGAACACTGAAGTAAACATGTGCATCAGCAAGTTCTTATCCATGCATTGCATTGGATTTGCGAATGCTTTTTGAATTTTGTTTACTCGGGTCACAATTAGGGCGCTGAAGTAAGGGCTCAAGAGTGTGCAGAAGCAAGAAAAATGATGACTAAATTGAATTTAAAATAGGTTGTGGCATCATTTTATCTTAAAATCCCCAATGCCCATTTTCTCAATAAGCTTCTTAATGGGTTGTGGGGTCCTATGAATACTCAATTTTCTGCCAAAGTTAGAACAGTCTTCATTATTTCACATTTTTATGAGTTTGAAGTGGACGAGAATACGTTTAATAAGACTGGTTAACAATAATGAAGAAGATTTAAGAACACTCGCCTCATCCTTTAAGCAGTACCATTTGGTGCTAAAGTGTTGAAATGTGCATTTAGGTTGGAAATAATGAACCATATGAGATGACCCTTTATTCACCATGTGACTATTCATAGAAGAGCCCTATTACCTGCCCTGTTACCTGGCACAGTTATACAGTGAGTGGTTCTACTGTGGAAGCCTGTGCAGAGAGGGACAGACAGCAGAGAAGTGCAGTAAAGGTAGCGAGAGGCAGAGATCGACAGGAGCAGTGACAGGCAGGGAGGAGGGTGAATGAGAGGAGAGTTGCTCTGAGCATTGCCTTAGACACGCTCAGGGCTATGAGCATGTGACGGAGGCTGGGTGGGTACTGCAGTAGCAGCAGTTGGTAATTACCACTGTATCAGCAACATGTCCTCTGTGTCTTCCATTTCATTAGCTAAGCATCCGCTCCCAATATATGGTGGAGGAAGCATACCATCTCCCCTCCCTCTTCCTCTTCTTTCATTACGCCGTCTCTGAAAAGAGTTAACAAGCTGTGGATGAAGAGTGTGGTGTAGTTATCCAAGGTTTGAAAAAATTAGGGTTTTTTTATATGCACAATTTGCATGTGTATCGAACTGGCTTAGTTTATAACATACGGTATGTATCTGTGCCACACATGCGGGCCGTTCTACAGTAAGTGTGGTTGCTATGTTTTCCATATAATGGCATAAATTAGTGATGCTGTCTAGTAGGCCACATCACTCACTCCATTAGTGTTTGTAAGATAAAGCCTCCTGGTTGAGTTACTCCAGTGGTGAATAGGTTAAAAGCCCATTGCAGATCTATATTTTACAGCTACTCTCTGTCTCTGCCCCTGCTTTGTGCATGGTGTACACCAGGGGTGGGATGTAACTAACTACATCTACTCAAGTACTGTACAAATTTAAGGTAAACCTATATTCCACTACATTTGTCACACAGCTTTAGTTACTAGTTACTTTTGGATTACAATATTTCCTACCCTTCGTGTCCAGTGAAAACCATGTATCTCCATATTTGGTAATCTTGAATGTGAATGTTTTTGATAAACTGAAGGGTTACGTGTTTCTTTGCAGGCTGAAGAAATTATCCTACTTCCTAAGATAAATAAACTATTTTAAAAAAAAAACTCGTATTAGCTTGAAAATGCATGCCACAAAGCTCACGAAAAGTTGCCTTTTTAGTGATACCTGGTTTTCCCAGGACAGCGACACTACAAACATATCATGATTTTATAGAACACGATGCATTAATGCTGTAGAATAAACTAATCAACAGTATATAAAGTAGTCAAAATTAGTTCAACCATAAAAATATACAGCAGTAAAATGCAGCATATAAATTAATGCAGCAGTGATATAAATCCAAAAGCATCATATCTGATCGTCAAACACCGACAGGGACCATTTTACTGCAGAATGAGTTCTACTACATTTGATGCTTTAGGTAAATTTTGCTGATAACACAGACTTTTACAACAAGAAAAGTTGTTCAGAACAAGACCTCCCCAAGGACCCTCCTCTGGGGTGAGGAGTGCAGCTACCTGAAATTTGAGTCGGTTGGATAGCCACGAGCAAAATCCCACGGCAGGCAACAACGGAGGAAATAGCGCAAACGACTGAACAACGCATGAATAAAAACATGAATGCAAATGTGCAAGGCATACGCACATGCTTGCCCACGCACATACACAAGCACAAACACACACAAAAGTTCTGGTCGCATCTAAATTCACAGGTTCAAGGGCGCTGATGAGGCTATGCTGATACGTGAGGCGATACGTGCATTTGAATAGAAGGTGAGTTCAGGCTTTGGAAATTTGTGTTTCAGTGCAGCATATTTGATCCATACTCATTGATGATGACTTATAAGATGTAATATTCAGCCGTTGTCATTTCCACAGGGTTTTTTTTTTTACACATAGGGACCAGCAGCTCAGTATGGTGTGAGTGTGACATCAACTCCAAATCGGCATAAAGAAATGTGCATTGGTCACACCACTGATCCATGCCAGAGAGAGGTCGCCTTTGGACTTTGAGCGACTTTAAAGACCTTACACATGCAGAGGGTAGATATACAGTGCATAAATAAGTAAAAAAAAAAAACAAAACACACAGCACACAGTGTATGTCCACAATTGGAGTCTGTGGATGTGCAATCATCACATTTACACTCCAAGATTGGCTTCCGAGTTCAGCAACATCTCGACAAATCAAGTGCAAATTAAGCCCTCTGAAATACCACAAACATGCCAAAACAGTGACGACAAATCTCCCGATGAGATGAGCGTGTCAATCAAAAATAATTGAGGAGTCCCTCAGTATGATAGCAGCTGTGAGTGTATACAGTAGTATATGACATCCTCCTAAGCCGAATGTGCGTCAGAGTCAGAGTGTGAGTGTATACGAGGGAAAGGAGAGAGGAGGAGGAGGAGGAGGGCGGGGGTGGAGTGGTGAAGCTGATTTCCCCCCTCATCATTTCTCTTTACCTGGCATAAATCATCCTCATCCAATTATGATAAAGTCTGTAGCCCAGATTACCTGGTTTTACCGTGGGGCAGGGAACAGATCATTCCTACAGACGTCTTCTGCAGTGAATAAGAGTGAGATTTCATTTGGGCTTCAACAGGGCATGTCCTTTTAATTAATGGGGCTCGGCTGAGTTGGAGTTGGTGAAGCTATTTAAAATGCTAAATGGTCTTTTTGGGATTTTGCGAGCATTGCAGACACACACACACACACACACTGCCTCTCTCTCCCATGGAGAGGACAGCACAGTTGTTCTGGTTGGGTATGAAGTGTTTGCGTGAGTGTGTGCGGCTGAGGTGGAAGCACTGATGAGCTGATAGATTGATGCTTAACATAGTCTGTGATCTGGTATTAGTCTGGCGTTTTTAACAGGTCCAGAGACCTAGAGTTGTGCAGGGATGATTGGAGGCACAACAGGAGTTATCATCCACACTCACCTGGCATCTGGTGAATTTGTCCTGGAGGAAGGGGAGGACAGACCCTCATGTAGGCCAGGTCAGATGGAGGGTTAGAAAAATAGGCGGGTGACAAGAAGGTTGAATGTGGGAGAATGCGGTCACAAAAGAGAAAATGAGAAACACTTTCAGTTCTATGAAAATATAGCAACACTGAAATCAGTATAATGTACAACAGCACATGGAAGGAGCTCTTTGACACGTGTTGGGAGGGATTCCCTCTGGATAAACTGCAAGCCTTCCTGAATCATCAGGATGACACATCGGGAAACATAATGATTCTCCATTAGCGCATTAGGATGTCATACATGTCGAAACGCCTGCTTCACAGCATTGCAAATGAATTTGCAGTGGAGCACTGGCAGATGGAACCAGCGCGTGATGCTGGCTTTAAACAGACCGGATGCACACATTTTCACTCTTACGCTTACCATACGCTCATTCGTAGTCTTACCTAGAGAAGATCGATGCCACTCTTACAGTTGTTCGCTAAATATGAAGCTACAGCTAGCAGCCAGTTAGCTTTGCTCAGCACAAAGACATGGGGAAACGACTAGCCTGGCCCTGTCCAAAAATCCACCAAACAGCACATTTAAAACTCACTAAGTAACACATCCGTAGCGCATCAGCTTGTGGTTTTACGGGTGGTTATGTGTGCATGTTAGCATGTTAATTAGTAAGCTTTAGAAGTGCTGTTGGGCGGAAGTCATTACCTTTGGCTAGCCAGGCTAGCTGTTTCATCCTGTTTCCTGTCTTAATGTTAAGCTAAGCTACCGGCTGCTGGCTTCATTACTGTACAGAATTAGGAGTGTCAGTCTTGTCATCTTAACTCCCAGCAAGAAAGTGAATGAACATGTTTCCCAAAATGCTGAACTATTGCGATAACCTTGAGCAGCTTGAAGGGGACCACAGGTAGATGTTGACCTTGTTGTGACCTTGAATCACACAACTACCAACACGTCTACAAAGTGTTTCCCTCGGTGCGTCTCATCAGAGAAGATTAACTAATGAATGGTGAACTGTTGGTGTTCCATCAGACAGTTTTATTTGGACATCAGGACAAAGGGCAGAGGGGTTGAGAGAGAATCCTGGCGAGTTTACCCTCGCTAGCCCTTGATAACCCCCGACCCTCTCTCCCCAGCACGCACCGTCACCCACTCGCCCCTTCCCACCTCCTCCCCCGCCCATCCCACTGGTCCCCGGGGCTACCATTTGTGAATTCATCTCTGCCCTCACAGCCCTGCTCAGCTGTCACATCGCATCTTGCACACGCAGACAGTCAACGATAACAGTGTTAGGGCTTTTCATATTCCATACACCCAGTTTCCGCCTCCTACTATACCGTCATGCAATGTTACCCACAGTCTCTCTCTACTACTACCTCGCCCAGATCGTGGTTGGCAAGACTTTAGCTCTTTTTCTTGCTGCTGCTTTCTGTTTTGGCTCCTCTCTTTCTCCCTCTAGATTGTCTTGGATGTTTTGTTCAGGGGGATCGTATCAATATAAGAACACGAGATGCTGTTTCATATTTGCAGTTGGCTTTCGGTGCTGCTGCCTAAAAATAATTACAAGCTGACACGGTTTACATAAAATACACACAAGCACACCTGCAAACTGTAATGAAAGAAGTCGGAGGTTGAAATCTCAAGGCCAGAGTTTCAGTTTTGAATAATATGTAAAATGTTACCATTACTGTGTTATAACTGGTTACTTCCTCCCTTTAAGCGAAATATATCCTTATAATATAAGTTGAAATGTGCAATACTCAACTTTGGTGCTGCTGCGCAAGCTGCACTAGCCTTCAACACGGGTACAAGTACAGTGTATAATTCTTAACCCAGTTTGTGCCTCTTGTGAAATCATTTTTATATTCGAGATTAGGAATTTTGCACTGATGATCAGATTTGAACAACAGAAATAAAAACAGAGCAAATGTCTGAAGTCATGATCACAATTCTCCAGACTCTTCTACCCTGCCAGACTGTTGAATTTTTACTCAACTCACATACTTTTTCTCCGTCCTTGGACCCAAACAAAGCATGGCGGCCAGAAATAATAGCTGCCTGTCCAGCTGCCATCTTGGAATACAGACAGCTTAAAACCAGGGCCCACTTAGAGATGTGATGAATCCTCAGTGAAGGACTTCCAGGGAATCGTCACGCAGACAGAGTCTCATCACCACCCTGCTGGCAGAAGCTGGGCCCCACACTGTCCCCGTCGCTATCACACATGGTTGATAATTGATATTGACTGTTGATTGTGTCACTCAGCTGCGTATGTCCACTGGTATGTGCAATGCCTGTGATGTGACGTGATTTTATCCATGCATATTTCTAAATCACTAATAGTGTTGAAAACAGAAACAGAAGTTGTCATCTTGATAGGGGTGACTGATTCCAAGATGCTCATGGAAGGAAAACAAGTAACTTCTTTTAAACTTGTTTTGTGCTCGTTTTTATGTCCCATTTTGGACAAATTAGCCTAGTCATGTATATGACTATATATATATATATATATATATATATATATATATATATATATATATATATATATGAACATCAAAAGCGGATGAGCATCGAAAGCAAATAATCATAAACCTTAGGGATCTGTGCTCTAATGGAAGGTACAATCCAGAGCAGGATACAGAAGAATGGGCTTAGCTAGGGGAAGGAAAATGTTTTGTGAGAGCTGGACAAATGCATTGTTGAGAGTGCAGTGCAGGGACACGAGGCCTGCTGGGACATACCAAAGTGGGCTAGTTTTGATAGAGACCAGAGAAAGGAAGGTGAAACATAATAAGAAATGTCTGTTTAGTGTACCACTCAGCAGGACACAAGATTTTTTTTTTTAGAACTTCAATCTTTTTGGCAATATGTTTAATGAGTCTAAGGACTAATGTATTCTCCAGATCAATAATAGACAATCTACATCACCATGTGTCCACTGTAAGCCTATTTCATTGAGAGAATTTTATTTTGTTATGAGAAAACAATGGCCATTTTTCCTGAAAATTTTGTTAGAGTTTTTAATTGTTGCATTTCAAACTGCATGTGTTCACAAGCACAGCAGGCATACTATTTTAAAACCAGAAGCTGCGGTTTCTTGCATAACTTTCAGCTTGCTTGTCTCTTACTTTTCAAGAAAATGTTACCACAAGCAATGGCAAAACTGAACCATGGCCAAAGTATACATGATACATATTTCCAGTATTTAACAAGAGAAATCTGAATATTGAACTGGGTGTCAAATCCTTCATATCCTTTCCAATAAACTAGTCCTTACTGTCGAGGACCAAACTGTCCAGTCACAAAAGGCAGGTGTTCCTTTACTCCAAATGAAGAATTCAGTTTATCAGTAAATCCCACATTAGAGCACCAGGGACACAGCACTGCAGCTCAGTAGGATGGAGAGACTTCAAACACATGCTTTAGGCTGGAGTCTGTCAAATCAATAACACCTCCATGAGCACCTGTGCCAGAACCACTCCAACGACTGCGTGAAACACCAGCCGCAGACGGCACAGGAAACTTTTCAACGAGTTATGAGAGCAAAGTAGTTTAACCCCAAGCCTCAAGTCATTGAACTCGATACACGCTTTCATGAGTGAGGCAAAACATTTCACTCCAGAAACTTTTTGCATGTGGAATAGCCGCCAAACACAAGTGACCAACAGAGCGTAAAACCAGCTGACCACTGACCAAAGCTGAAGTCCTAACTGTTGCTGCCAGGTCTTAAAATGGTTCAGAAAGTCTAAAAGCAGCTACATAACTGTCCTGTTTTACATTTGGGGTGAAATGGGTGATACAAGAGGAGAAAGGATTACCCAAGACACAGAGGATCCTTTGAAATTAAGAACTCCAAAAGAAGATGAGAATTCAGACAGCACATGTGTCTCAGGCCCAAAATACTCTTGATCTGCCTTGTCAGTACTCTGAGTTGTATGTACTAGCACACGTAGCATGATGAATGACAACCACATTTACATAACAAACTAAGATAACATTATTAACACAAGTCTGGAATAAACTCTTTACCCGAGTAGATTCTGTTGGTTCAGACGAATGCGTTATTTCAGAGATACAGTCAGGCAAAGCAGCGTTTGAAAAGTTGTCGTAGTGAATAACTGCCAGGACGTGGTGGACCACTGAACCGTTGCATGTGTTGTGTCCTCTCCTGCTGATATTCATTTTTGCTGACAGCCCCTTCCCAAACCCCCTTTATCACCCATTCTCCTGGACATATTTTTGTAGCATGTCAAAGGAAGGTCTCTCTCCCTCAATCACAGGGACTCAGCCTCCCAGACGCAGACGCTCCAGCTTCCAGGTGTCACGAAAGTGCGTTGCTTCAATCAGTTGCCCCATCCGGTGCGATGATAAGGAAAAAGTTGAGCACGAGAGAAGAAGGAAAACAATAACACGCCATCACTCGATTTGAGTGAGTGACTAACTCAGCTTATTACTGAGTAGCGCAAAGCTGACAAATAAAAAAGGAGATGAAAACACAGTATGTCAGTTCTTCAATTTCATGCAAGACTGCCTTGCATCATTGCAGTGTATCCCTATAATAAAGAGCCTTTGCGTTCTGAATAGTGATTACCTTCTCCTCCTTCAGTCTGCCACACAGCTGCTCGTCTAGCTCCTCCAAGGACTCCTCGCACACAGCAGCGCCTCACACCTGACCTCCAGTCACACGAGGACACCTTGGTGTTTGTTTGCTTATGCGCGTCTGTATGTTTGTTTGTGTGCAAAAGCATTTGTTAGGCGCGGACGTGACTTTGCGCACAGGTCACTGGCGACATATTAAAGAGGGGGCCGCAGAAGCAGGTGTCTTTCTACCTCACCTTTGTCTTTGTCTGTGCTTCCCGTATCGACTGGGACACCTGTCACATGAACGGCCCTCTGGGGTACTGCGCCCCGGTGAGGAAAAGAGAAGGAGGAGAAACAAAGCGGTGCAAGAATTAGGCCGACAAGGACGCCTGTCAAACTAGCAGGCAGGTTGCCCAACATGGTCTTGCAACTGCAAAGGTGATCGATATTGGGCTGACGTTGAAGACAGACACACACACACACACACAAGCACAGGCGCCCACATACCCCGAGCCTCTACTATCTCTACCCCCTGATTACCATAACTCACTTATTTACGTGTCCACTTATGCCAGCAAGAAAAATGTCCTGCGTCAGCATTGTGCCGCTGGGCCGTGTTTGCCATTAAGCTTTTGATTGCATTATGGGACATAAGCATGATTGATGCAAGTGGGGAAAATGGCGATGCTGCAGGGAGAGGACAGTGCACTTACACAGGCAAATCAATCCTTTTGCAGGTTGATCATTTTGATCACTGCATGAAGGACTTGTTCAAGGAAATGCTGTTGATAACAGTTGATCAAAATCTGCAGTGGAAAGTATATAAATACACAAATGCAAAAACATTAATGTTCCCTCTTCCTACTATTAGCTTATAAACATGAGATAGCAAACAGAAAGTAACTGCTGTTTGCTACATCCACAGCCCCTGTAGCATTACAGCTAACTTACCTTTTCACAAATGTCCACATAAGGATCCGCATGTCCCAGCTGTTTAATTTTCAGAGAAATAAGTCTGTGAATGTGTTCTTTCTTAGAAAAAGCAACGTTAGCTGACATAATGTTTTTGAAGGGAAGATGCTGCAGGTCAAGTAGCCAAATCAACCTCTGAAGAGGAGATGCTGTAGCGGAGGACGCAGCGAATCATCATTTTTCAATTCACAAGGATGCCAAATACGCTTTTTGGATTGCCTGAGAGGCCTAATTTATGGTGGTACCTGCACAGGTACAAAGCATCAGGAAAATCTTTCTACTATTCCCAATTATCCAAATGATAATAAAAGCTGTGACACTGGTTTATTTTGAGACAGCCTTCACCCTTACATGATGCAACGGTGCCTCAGGATAGCACTGCACTATAAGAAATAATCCGGCGTAAAATGCCTCCCAATAATCCCCTTGTAAGATCATTAATTCATAGCCTGATCAACTGAGTAAGGAGTAATTTACTATTTTAATATGGCATTTGCCCTTTGCATTAGGCCAGGATGCTGAGTCAGAGCATTACTCTACGTTGTTACTGCCTACGCCTGCTCCTCAGGGCAGGGTCCGCGAATGATGACCACGACTGATGACTTGGCTGTGCTGTTCTTGCCATCTGCATTTCTGTTTCTTAGACCTAACATAGGGATTACTTCCCTATCACCTCTTATTAAATCAGATATATGCCTGATGCTCCGTTGTTCTTTCTTCCTCGTGATAGCTCTGTCACATCCTCTCAACGTTGCCATTTAATTCACTCCAGAGCTCCAGCTCTCTCGTGTAGATCCCGGTTTTGTTCGTACAGCTTCAGCTAAATATTAGGCACATTGCCGTCGCGTTTGGAGGGATTTGGTCACATCTGCAGCCGACTTCACAATAGGATACAGTCTCATCTGCCTCTCAGCCACCCATTCCCTCCCCCTTTTCTTCCCTTGTCTTTTCCTTCTCATTCTCCAGTTTGAGAGAAATGACAAGCCGATGTTGTGGAGCCAGCCAGACACGCTCTAGTGGACGGTCTTCGGTGTAATGAGTGACAACTGCATGCTAGTCTATCCCAGCAAATCAACAGTGAGAACAGAGAGAGCTGATCCGCGGGCCTAATGGAAACCACTGGTCCTGTAACTGCCCGTCTAATGGGCCGGACACACAAATACACACAAGCACACACACACACACACACACACACACACAGAGAACACAGTTAGTCAGAGAGGATATTGTCCATTCTTGTGAAACACCACAGATTTCTGCCACCACCGCAGCTTGGCTACGTAAGACTCAGAGAAAAAGATGGACCTTTAAAATAGCAGAATATGCCTGTGCCAATTCTCAAGGGAACTGCTGTGGCCATTAATAATTCATGGTCAGACAATGAGAGAGAGACAGGTTGTCAGTTACCAGATTCTCCCCCCCCCCACAGTGTGAAAATGCAGGGTACTCATTGCTGCAGGGGAGGGCAACTCCACACTTCCTTTTACTTCTTTTCTCAACTTCCTCTTTTTTTTCCCAGATGGACCGTATGACCAAACCATTCTTCAGTTCCCCTAGGCAGAGCTGGTGGCAGACAAGGGTCATTAGTAACCGTCTGGCCATTCTCCCCAAACAGCACCCACTGTGGGAAAACCACCCAATATTAGGCCATGCGCCTATCATATTGTATTTCCTGAAAGCTGATGATGGCTGGCACCTCTGCTGACAAGTGTAGACTCTATGTCCCCCAATCCCCAGTCCTGACAAGATCCTGAAAAATCCTGGACACCTTGTCTCCAACACCCCTTCGGTCATCCCTCAGAGGCAGGCTGTGGGATGGCTGGAGAGGGGCAGGGATCCGACGAAGGAAGGACTTTGCCTGCAAAAGGCTCTTAGCAGCTCCTCGTCCATGCACTTTGGTACACATGAGACTGTCAGGAAGTGAATAACAGGGAGCTTTGAGAGAAGTAATCAGTCGGAAAATATCTGGAAGGTCACAATACTGAGATAAGGTAAGTCCATTCTCCTTTGCTGTCACTTTGTAGTCGGGTACACCAGATCGTCTTTTTCAGATCAGATGGTTATATTTGGGCCTTGTCAGGTGTTAAGCTAAGGGTCTGTCACGTGAAAACCACTTTTCTGCACTGTTCCTGAACACCAAAACAGCTCTTGTTGATTACTGAGACCATTTGATATCAGGTGGCAAGGCCTATAAAGTGCTATTTAATAAATGATGATCTATAATCGCGACGTATCACAAGTACATTTAACCTGTGAGCCACGCTGTCATTTTCTCACTTGTGTGGGTGCTAAAAGGAGAGAGTCCCCATTTGCCCTGAATGAGTAGTGCAAATGGGTAGCACAGTGGTGGGATTGTGGTCTGTGAATGGCTTTTGGCTGAGACTATCTGCAGGGAGAAACCACGATCTTCTGTTTATCCCGGCTGATGTCTCTCACTAAATCCAAGGGGGCAGGAATCCTATCAGAGAGAGGCATGTAACGTAACAGTCTGTGACCCATGTGGCCACCAGCCCAACGTGAGTTTCAACTCCAATTCTGATGTTCACTTTACTCTTGAGCGTGCCGCCCTGCTTGGGGTTTCACTTGTGTGGTGCCATAAGCTAACTGGCTCACTACAGCTCTCATTGGAAAAGAAGAGTCTGGATGTAACTGCGATTGCCCCTGAGAAGGAAAGGTAGAAACAACAAATAAGGAAGAGAGAAATGTTGTAAAGTGCAGAAGTAAGCAAACGCACCCTTTCCAAATCTACCTGTCAGTATGATTCACGTTGATGATTTCCTGGCGCATGTACAGAAAAGGATCCTGTCTGTACCTGGGCAGGTAGTCAAAGCCGGCCCAGCTGTGTGATGTTAACTTCTTCCGCGGGCACTTTGCCAACATTTGCATTTATTTATGGAGGAGCTCCCTCACCCAACAGACAACGTGATATCGTGCCAGTATCTGCTATCTCATCTGCTGCCTCACGACTTGGTGCATACTCCCATTCTCACCTTAAGACCCCTTTCTTAGGAAAGAGTTGAATTATGCATGATCACCCCACCGTGCACGCATACAGATTCACTGATATTATGTTGTAACAGGACGGTATGGTGTGTGTGTGTGTGTGTGGTTGAAATTTCGCATGACTAAAAGTGTCTATGAAAGTTTGACTGATACAACATCAAAAGCGAGCGACTGAGCAACACATCTGTTGAAAAAGTCATTTTGCCGAAATTCCCCAAAAGAAGAATTAAAGTGTCGCTCTCGCACCTGCTTCGAAATGAAATGACTTCAGATCACCACATGGTAACACATGGTGAGGAACAGTTTATGCATCATCATCTTCTAAATAGCTGTGAACATCATTCCCACACAGTGACACTGCAAACAATAGGAGTGAGATACTCTGCACATCCCATCTCACCTCATGGTGTGACGGGTTGGGTTACTTAAACTCTCGCATATATTTCTAGTCAGTTGAACTTTTGTGCAAACCAAATCAAATATCAAAATGCAATAACATGAAGCATTTTTGCATAAGAAACTTGAAGTGAGATTATACCTGGAGTGGATTGACCTATTTTATAAAGAGGATGCTTTTTTTTAGCCTGGTCTAGGCAACCTTTTGGAAGCGACCAGAGTAAGAGAAGTAGACAACAGAATACTGTCAACCACAGGAAATATACAGTGAGATACGACAGTGAAGTTTACTGATTTCATGCGTAATTGTAATTCCTCATGCGTGAGCCATAATACATCTAAATACTGTGCGACTTGCGAGTATGACAGCACAATATTCTAATATTCAAAAACAAGATGGAAAAATTAACCTTTACCTTTCACCTTCATTTATCAAGTTTTCCTTAGAGCTCCTCCTCATTAATATGAGTGTTGTGTATATAACAGCATAGCCTCAAACATTTGGCCAGGCTCCACGGTAAATGTGTAACTTGGCTGGCAACATCAAGTAAACAACAAAATGACTGGAGGTAGGAGGGAGTTGCAAACCCCTGCAAATGGACTGTTGGTGTGTCGAAAGGGTTAATGTCAAGGTTGCAAAGATTAATAGAAAATTGTGATTACTGATTTTCTGATGAAAAACATAACTACTTATGGCATCCACAGAGAAGGTCCAAATGACTCATCAAATGGTGTTAATCTAGTAAAACAGATTTTTCAGCGAACAGAATGAATGAATTTTTAATTTAAATTGTCAGTATATTAATACGTTCAGTCTCATATAAATGCGTTTTCCCCGCAAACATATTCAAGTAATCACCGATTTAAAAGCATCTGTCACCTCATTACTGTAATAACTGCAGTATATCACTATTACCATGTTATCTAATTGCATTTCATCCCATTACCTTCAAACCCCATCAAGCGAGGCTTTGTCTTGTTTCTATTTCTTTCCTGCAGTTGTGGAAGTATTGAAACTCAGCAGGCTCACTCAGACTGAACTGTCTATGTCATAAACGGAACATATAATCAGGTCTAAACATCAGAGTTTACACGAAGCAGAACCATAAGTCTAAACAGAAGATTTCCTGTCCTCCGGCCTGCAGCACCTTTGTGTCTGGACGTTTTGTTGTGTGCTCCCATGTGTGCATGATAATGAAAGAGACAATGTCATACTAAGTTGCCCTCATATGTCTCTGAAACAGTCCCTTTCCTGCGTTCATATATCTACAAAGCAAGACTTCAGCTTTATGAAACAGTATCACGGGAGTTGCCATGCCTACAGGGTCTCCTTGTTCTCTGTAATTGCTTTCACTGCCATTGGCCCAACCAGCTCTTTCTGCACAGTACGTTGCTCGTCATCGTCTCGAGCTAGGCACTGACCAAAATAAACGGCCACGCTTTCGTCTCCACAGGCCCATCTCTGAGGACGCCTCGCAAACAGATGTCCAGGGATTACCCCATCCCAGTGGAAAGACACAGGCTCCCGTTTTTGTTTGTGAGTTTGCTTTACTCCCTCGAAAATGTCAAGTATTTTTAGACGAGGCTGCGCTGAAATGCTGAATGAGTGGACGGCGCGGAACATGCATCGGCACACTGGAAGTCTTCCGTTGTGACAGCAGGTGATGCTTCATCCCACCTGGCCTCTGCAGCAATGTGGCATGGCTTCATCTGCTCCTCAACACTGTGTATATTGTAGGAGCGTTACTGCAGCATTTCAAGTAAATAACAACCTTCTCATGTGCAGATTGTATATAGGTTCATATGAAGACATACTGCAGTGGCCAATCATAATCTCTCCTCTTTTAATGTATCTATGTATCTATTGGTACAGGGTCATTTTTACATTACCTACTTATATTTATATTATATTGCATATATATTACATATATTTATTGTTCTGTTGTGGTTGTTTCCCCTTCAGCTGTGTGTAATCTGACTGGTCCAGTGGCCAAACAAGCAGTTATCTAGCTGGCAGGCAACATAGCCATTGCTGTCAGTCCCATCTGTGGTTTGAGCTCTCCGTATGTTACTCCATGACTCTGGACTCGGCATGTCAGTTATTCCATGTAGTGATTCAAAACATGTAATAACGGACAACCTGCTAAGGTTACAGGACTACCCATTGTTTGCTATCACAGTCGCAGCCTGGTTATTGCCATCCCCACAACTGCTCCCATGAAAGAGAGACAGCTAGTGCTAGCTGGATCTCCTCCTTTCTACAACGCAGGACGGACAAAGTCCAGGTAGAGCAGATGTTGAAATGAAAGTCAGAAGTAACACCGAGTGGGAATCAGTGCAAATGTCGGCAAGCAAAACTGAATAGCTTCCACTTCCCAAGTGGAAGCTCACTGGCTTCAATTGTCTGAGTGATAGACCAAACTTAAAGGGCATGATGGGTCATCCCAAATGTTTAATGTTGAAAAGAGAGATGTCACAACGTTCTCAACAGTACATAACAAGCACTACGTGAGAATCCTGTATCAACATTTTCAGGCTGCAGGGCAATGACAGAGGAAACTGGCAACCCCTCTGCTATATCGCTGGTCCTCACTGCCACGGGAAACGCACCCAGAGGCCTGAGATGACACTGTTTCCACAAGAATGTGGACAAATTCAACTTGACTTGAAACATATAATAATGTAATGATAATCTTGTACAGGCCCATTGTCACCTTGGCTGCTTGTATGCATGTGGCAGCTACTTGTTTTGTAGTTAGTGAAGTATAACCCAACATAGAATTAATTATGATCTATAACAATGCAAAATCTAGGCTATATTTTATATATAATGGCAGTGTTGTACAGTTCACCTCATACTGGAAATGCTGCTGCTATTTTTTTTCTTTCTTTTGGGGTGGAGGTGTAGGTTATGTGTTTAGTTATTTACGTAGAAGAATTTGATTATGTGTTGCCTTGGCTTCTGCCTCTCTCTATCTGTCTTAAAAGCTCTTCTGCCTGTCACTTATTCTGTTCCCACAATGACTCCCTGCCATCTGGCCATCTGATGTATTGATACAGATTAGCGCAGGGGAGACACACATTAAGTCGTGAAAGAAAATTTAGTTAACCCCCTCTCCCATTTCCACCAAGTTCCTTTGCAAACTATTTATGCTCTCCTACACCTATTAACCTTTTGCTTCACTCAATTGAATTTGCAAATGATTCTCTTGTGAAGAGCAAACCCAGAGATAAATTCTCCACTGGACTGAGGTAATTGTCTATCGATGGAGATGTAGCAGTCTGAAGTGGCTCGTGTGAGGCTTCGAAAGCGGCAGCATGTGTGATTGCGAATGCTAAATACACACACTCTCACATTATCGCTCATACTCTAAGGACTGCTGCTTCAGTAGAAGACTGGTAGAGAGGTGACAGCCGCCGAGTCAAGGTGACCCTCTTAAATCTATCAGCTGCTGGTAAGTGTGCGCACGGCTGAGAAGTACAATGGGCTGCAGAGGCAACAGCATGCCCACTAAATGTGGTTGCACCCTGGCAGTTTGGCACGTTCTGGTATGTTTCTAGGCCCAGTTATTAAGTAAGGAAACAGTGGAAATCTGCACACTAAAGTCACAGAGTAAACCATCAGGCCTATTGGGTTATTCTACTGAGTTACAGTGGCTGAAAGGAATAGATTTTGGGAAATGTGCTTATTCACATTCTTGCCGAGAGTTGGATGAGAAGATCGATCACGATCGATCAGGTTTCTCTGGTAGAGATAAAGCTACAGCCTGCAGCCAGTTAGCTTAGCTTAGCTGCTCCCGACTAAGAAATAGCATAACCCCTGTGTCCTCTTTGCACCTCGTTTTTTGTACAGATGAAACAACATATAACAAGTGCTAGTGAGTGATCTGCAGAGGTGCTTGTTGGCAGATTTTGTTACCCACGGACAGAGCCAGGTTAGCTGTTTCCCTGTGTGCAGTCTTTGTGCTATAAGCTAACTGGCTACTGGCTTTAAAGTTTACTGCACAGATTTGATGCTGCTATTGATCTCATCTAATGCTTGGCAAGAAAGCAAATAAGCTGATTTCCCAGATGTCTAAAGATTGCTTTAATATAGCCTTAAAGCATATTTTCCATGTAAATATTGCATAATAAAAGAGGTCTTCTCAACACATTCTATCTTTACTGAAGTCACATCTATTTGTGACCCATCATCATGGGTATGGTTGTAGTGTGAGTCATGACTTGTCAGCCCTTCATTTTTCTTTTCTTTTAGTAATGTGGTTTATTTTGAAGAACATTTAGACATGCGAAGAGGTGAAAATATCAAGTATTTCACAAGAGAAAACATGATTTTGTATATGTTATTTTTTTTCTTTTTAACCTTTTAATTGCTGTCACCCTTCAGATTCATCATATTGACCCAGAGTTTGGGAACCCCTGGCTTAGCAAGATGTTGAAAAATAGGATTCATCTTGCTCAGAACAAGCGTTCACTGAATCTGAAGCTTTGTCAGTGAGTATGGGGATTGAAAGTGCTCTGATATTAAAGTGCAGCCAAGGCTTCCCAGCCAAGCTCCTTATGTAGTCGTAAAGACATATATTTACCCTCCTCAGATGTAATTAAAGTGCTCGTCCACGGGGACTGTAAGACAAGCCTGCGCTCCCTGATACGCAGCTAATTGAGACCACCTTCTTGTACTTCAAAGGTCACAGGGTCCTCCTCCCCCCTTGCACCACACTCCTACAGCGCAGCCGCAGCGTCATCCTTCAGGTATTGGTAGTAGTGTGTTGACAGAGGGATGGGAATATATTCACTGAACCATAACACCTCGGGGTCACTTTCTCTGACGTGGCTGTGCTTGGATTGTTGTTGAGGGAGGACTGTAAATGGCAGCACTCTGTCTGAGCTTATCCCTTGTTCCACGCTTTGAAGCCAGCTCCTCTCTCATTTCCTCTCACTCACTCTTACCCCCCGCCGGCAGGAATGCTGGCTTTTTCCTCCAGTTGCTTTGAGCAGACTAATTACAATAACTACACCTGCGGGATCCATTTTTTGGTTTGACACTTTGGGTAATAGAGAGCAGCAATTAACTGCTGTGATTCATTGTTCACCTCACTGCAGTCTTGTGACATGACGGGAGTTCGCTCTACCTGTCCAGTGTGAGCAGGTAGGCCTTTTGAAGTTTTTTTTTTTTTTGTTATTGTTTTTAAACTGTATGCATTATTAAAATACAAAAATACAACATTTTGTGAATTTTTAACTTGCTTTCTTTCAAAGCGGCTTTGATGCCCCAATTCTAAATAAAAATTGATGATGAACAGGACAAAATCAAAGAAGTCAAAATACCTTTTCCTTCTGGGTCAAATGTAATTTAATATCATGAATGGACGGGTTAGAAACCTGAAATGTTAAAGCGTGTTCCATAATGACATTGGCCAATGGGAACGCTAATGTGTTCCGCAGCTGTATGCACTAAGTAAACAACACTCCAGCAGAGAAATTAGCCAGAGGAGCGTATAAACAAAATGTGTCCCTAAGCTTGTTAGCCCACCTCCTATCACACACTAATTATAACAAAGTCTGACTTTTCCATAAAATGGTCTCAGCGTGTGCCTGGAAACACAAACACATGGAGTGACACCTGCCAGCATACAATGCACCTCTCTGCATTCCCATTAAGGCAGATTCTTCAAGACAATGGACTCCCCTTCCTCTGTCCTTTAAAATCAAGAGGGTAAAAAAAAAAAAAAATCAATGCTGCTTTCCTGTGGCTCTGCGTCCACACATACGATAGCAGGATGGTGAGTGCCTTGTAGAAAGGCAGCATCGCTAGAGGAGGGGCTGGTGAGGATATACGCAGGAAATCAATACATAGTCAGTAATAGTACTAATAACAATGTCACTAAATTACACATAAAAAATAATTTCCACTGCAGCATTTTGGTTTACGGATCTGATAAAGATCAAGTGCTCATCTTTATACGTCAGTTGCTGCGTCGGAATGAAGAAAGAAAACGCTGAACCACCAAAGCAGAGCACCGCAATCACCGTTTTTTCTCAGCCATGTTTCGTTTTACTGCCCCACAAACTGCAGAGGGATTTGATTTGGCTGGCTTTATGGTCATTTTAAGGTTGAGAGACCTCTTGGTAAGGAGGTGCAGAACAGCTCCCTCCCTAAAAAAAATGAAAATGAGGAAGGTAATCACCTCTTGAGTGAAGAGAGATAAGAGGTGGAGTAATGAAGAGGTAGGCACCCAGGGTTTAGCGCACTTGACCTCGTGCCCCTTTAAGATGGAGCAGCCAAAGTCAAAGCTTGATGCTGAAGTCAAATCAACCTCTGCAATGAGAAGCAAATGTAAATGAAAAAGAAATGGTTTGTATTCAGTTTTTTTCAGGCAGCAGGGTGGCTCGAGTGATGTTTTGTTCAGGTCCTACTGTGTCTCAGTCAGCAACAATATATGATGTGAAAGAGTCCTTATCATCTAATCTAATGTCTACTAATAAAATGGATGCAATATTAAACATCAGCAGCCACGGTGGGGGCTGTAATGAGGCTGTAAAGCTCACTGCAGATTAGAAATTAGAAACGGTCAGGCAGAAAATGGACGGAGATCTTCATTCTTCTAACTTTACCACTTACAGGAGCAAAAAGGGTTGAGGGTCACAGCAGGAAAGGCTGAGTTCTTCCCTGGAGCAGAAAAGCTTATTGTGTGTTTGGTGGCCATTATACGGCATCTCTCGTTGTCAGACTCAGCTTCTCAGGCTCAGCTCTATTCAGGTTTTAAAGGTTGGGTGTGTCATTCTGGAGAAAGACTGTTGGTATTGCCATTTCTCCATCTTCACAGTGATATTACACAACATTGGCATACCAGATTTATGGTCCCGCTTGCACACACAGCGTCTGCAGGAGCATGATCGCCACTTATCGGCTGGAATAGCATTGTGTGGCTGCGTCCAAGCCACTTTGTTTGTTGCCCATTTACAGAGCCACGACTGTGTACCAACAGCAAGCGGACCGTGAGGCGATATTCACTGATTTTAAAAATCAAACATTGCCAGTCTTATGACTCACCCCAACTTTGCTTTGAGCATTGATTTTATTCTGCAACATTAGCATGCTTACAGGCCGAGAGTTAGCATGTTCACCAACCCGTGCTCGCTCCCAACTTGCCATATTCAGACACTTGGTCAGGACCACTTGGCATCACATTTTAAAGCCCTGGGTACCCCTTTGGCATCATTTTTCAATGTGCAGAGGAGACCGTCTATAGACAACCTGATCTCATTCCCAACACGTCAAATGACGCAGTATAAAGAGTGAGAAAAATCCACATTTGAAGGAAGATGAGGTGGCTGGATGAGAGAAACACAGGACCTTTACTATAAGTGAATATTTCGTTCTAGAATGTTCCCAAACATTCTACGTAAGTAGAACTTATTTTAAGGCAAACCATGATCTTTTCCAAAAGTCTGACCGGACGTTGCATATTTATTATTGCTAACTTGAATGCAGAGCCGTGCACGTAGAGCAGCAACACTAAAGGGGTTACTAGTGCCTTAAAAAGTGACACTAAGAGGGTCCTGACCAAGCGTCTGCATGTGACAAACTGGGATTGAGAATGTGTTGTGTTAACAGGTATCGTGCCATGAGCTTAAATGACTGGCAATTTGAAATATTTTATATCATTAGGTTTTCTCTTGTGGGGACTGTAATGTGCAGTGTGCAATCCTGTTGAAATTTGTCAAGATATTTTACTGTAATGGAGGCATTAGATGTTAAAATAACCCCCTCCCAATTACCTTATTTATCACTGTATTTCTTATCTAAACAATGAATATAATCTTAAATCTTTTATCATATTTCAGAGCCAATTCTGACAAAAAAAATGGTCTGTTGAGTTGAAACCGTAGCTTGAAGTAATAGGATTAGTCACTCACCTAATGTACAATACTGAGCAGTTACCTACTTTCTATCCACAAGACTTAAATTCTCCAGTGCCCAAGGACATCAGCTGCCGTGTTAAAATCTCCATCTGTCCAGTCCCATCTGTGTAGAAGCTAGGATTTGCTCTCTGCTTGCTCACAGGTGAACTTGACCAGTGATCAAGGTGAGCAACCACCTGCACTGGTATGTATGACAGTTGGGCTGAATAGATTTTCGACCAGGTATCAAAGTGTCTCTCCTGAATGAGAATGAAATTACAGACCTCCTGGAAATGTAAATTTCAAGGTATTATGATGAGGCACAATGCTAATCCTGCAGAGATCGAGTAACTTGCAAGACCTACTGTATGTATGCACGATGCTACAATTAATACTATTTTGTGGAGAGGCATAGTTGCAGAGGAAAAAATTCTGTGCATTTATAGCCAATGTTTTCTGGCACAACACAGTATAGTGCTGTTCTTTAAATTTCCCCATGAATGTATATTTTCGTTTTATTTGTGTGTGAAACAGAACACATTTGGACATTACAGGGTTCATTAGTAATATGCACTGGGCTGAGAAGACAAAGAGCTATCTGGCTTTTTTTTTTTTTTCTAATGTCAGCAACGTGCCAACATGGGGACAGTTCATCAAATATTCCTCCTAAAGTCATAGTTCCACTGACTAAGCATTATGACCTTTTTTAATTCAACTGACTAATCCAGCCGTGCTGCTGTATCTTTCAGCACTTTTCCCATTTAATAGGCGTAGCTGAAACCAGACGAGGCTGTGCAGGAAGAAACCACCCCGCTTCAACTTGGTGCATTATTGAAAATGTCCCAGAAACGGCATTGTTTTACTCTTGAGTTCCTGCCTTTTGTCCCATTAAACAGTCACGTTAAGCTACTAAACAGTCAAACCCATTCAAACTTGTCTTGCTCATCCATGTTCGATGACGATCAGCAGAAGGGCTTTTAGACTTAAATTTTAGAGGCAATCTGGGTATCTCTGTCTGTCCTTTTGTTGCCCAAAGTGGCTCGGATCCTGAGAACAAAGAAGAAGATGCATTTATGTCCATGTGAATTACTTTATAAATTCAGAGCAAAAAATATCCCTGTTTGCTCTCAATGCTGTTTTTAGCTTTTAAGCTTTCAAGTGTTGATAGATCTCTGTTCCTTAGTTGTCAGTCCTGGTCCACTCAGCACACTCAGGGCTGCAATTGTGTCTGTAAAACAGAGCTAGTCTTAAGACATTCAAGCTGCTGTCACCATGTAAAAATGACTAATTTACAGTACATGTACTGTGAATGAAAGAGCAGACTGGAACATGGCCTGCAGAGTTTTCACTCACAGCAATAATCTTACGCATCTTATGAACTACTTTCCACAAGCGCTAACAAAGACTGTCCCTGAGGGCGAATGACTTGAAACGTGCTATCCCAGATTTTTTACTTTGTACCAAAGTGTTAGTTAGACTTGCAAGAGTCGGGGGACATAGACTTTACTCAACAGCGGCCTAAATTGTCTTTGGATCAAAGGCTTTGACTTTTTTTTTTTTTTTTTTTTTGCACATAGTTGCTATTAATATTGCAATTTTTGTTAAGAAATAATCGTTGGGTGCTCTGAATACCGCCATCGAATATTTCAAATGTAAAGGAAGGTTAGGCTGACTGTGAAAGTCACAAATTGACAACCTGTTAAATCTTGCATGTTAAATCTTTAATTGAGCAGCAGATGCTAATAAAACAGAGCTAGCTAGGAAGTGTGTTGGCTTAACAAATGTGTATGGCCAGTGTATTAACAAACAGTTGCCTGATTGCACATCCAATCAAATGCAACACCTGGTATATCAAAGTCCTGTCCAGTATTCAGTGCCATTCTGTGCCTGCTTTTGTCCTCCAGCTCCTCTTCATGGCTACATGGTCAAATTGCTTCACCCTCAATGTTCTTTTTTCGACTTTCCTGCCACTTCAGTGTGGGCGCGTAGTGCACAATCAGCTTGTGTGACCTTTTGAAGTGATAATGGAAGCTAGCCGATGGTTTAATTTAAAACTGGCACTGTTTTGGTTTTGCCAGACCAGCATTGATTCACAGTGGGATCAATAGTAGTGGTGAAACCTGGACCAATCAGAATAATTTAATTAAATGTTAATGTCAAAGCTCTGAGTTGGGACTCTTTTCTTCTGACCATTCTGTGTTATACTGTGTTATTATTTATTTGATGTATGCCGTATGTATATTTGTCATATTGTGTAAATGAATTTTATAAAATATGTAATTTTTTACTCTTGTTTTCCAGACACAATAGATGTATCACACCGTGGTGAGGTTTGTCTCGTCTTGGGTTTTTTCTTTTGTCTTGTCATTTACTGTTTTATTTTGAAGGACTAACTCTGCTCTCCAGAGCACTTGCACTTCCTCATGTGTCATTGGTGCGTTTGCCCCGATTACCTATTGTCTCCACCTGTTCCCCATTACCCTCCAGGTGCTTAAATAGTCTGCGTCTCCCTTGTCTTGTGCCAGAGTGTCTTTGTCCGTTGGTTGATTCACCCGAGCCTGTCTTTTGCCCATGTCCATCGCCATAGAGTCTGTGGCACGTAAGCATTTGTTCCTCAAAACACGTGATTTTTTTCTCTGTAACTTAAATAATTTAGTTTTTTGCTTTTTTCCATAGTCTTTGTTCATAGCTGTGTTGTTTTCCTCTATAGGAGTGATTTTTGTTTATCAATTAAGCGTATCTCAGAGCCTCCTTTTTTTTCCAGCAGTGATTTTCATTTGTACCTTTCTACCTAGTTTGGTTTTCCTCCTGTCGGAGCATTTTTTTTGTTTGCTTAACCATTTCATAGCCTTTTGATTCATTTATCTTTTTCCACCTTCCGAAGTGATTTTTGTCGTTCTGTTTTCCTTTCTTATTGAGTTTATTGCTCTCTCCCCTTAGAGAGTTGGTTACCCGTAGGTTTGTTTCATAGCCTGTTTGTTTGTCACTCTGTCTAAAGGTCATGGGATTTTGTGCTTAATAAAGTCTGTCTGCTGATAATCTCTGCTTCTGAGTGCTGTTGTTGAGTCCCCGCCTGACAAGATGGAAATTAGTATTGGTTCATTTACTGTACAGGTTTTTCTTTTTTTATGTTGATCAGTAAGCACTGTCCCTGTCAAACAAATTAATCCAATAAGAATAAAAATAAATGAACAGGGATTGTGGTGCAGATTTACAGTATCTGTCTGATGAATCTTACATGAGGATCCTAATTTGGCCTGATTTATTGTTAAACTATATTTTTTACAAGCTGGCCTCTTCTAATGAGGTCAACACGGTGCTGCAAACGGGTTTGTTGGTCCACACTCGAACAATCAGACAACTAGGTTTGTGTTTGACTCCTGAAAGTGGAGTGTGTTTGTCAGGAAGTGAAGTTTTAAGCCCCGCAGAGGACCAGACTGGAGCCTTGTGGCAACTCCGCAAAAGGGAGCTTTATTTTTAGCAGTTGAACAACAGGAAGGAGAAAAGGAGGCCAATTCTACCTGGCAAGATATGTAGGAATGATGACATCGGCTCAGTGGAGTGTAAACTGAGCACGGAGAGGTTGGTACAGTTTGATAAGGTGAACACTGTTGGGGATGAAAGGGGGTGAACAGTGGGTTCAAGACGACTCCGGTCAGAAAGTTCCTCTGATGATGAACCATAGGATTCCCAAAAGAAGGGATGTAAACATACACACATTAGACACACTGGCTCATAACCCCAAGTCGAAATCTTATTCTTGAGAAGCTATTTATATGTCTTAAAATACCAAAAACAGTTGTCTCTGTAAACAGTCTGCAGAAGAGCTATAACAAATACTGTTGAGGGGGGAAAACTAGAGCAAACAACATGAGGTTTAAATGCTTAGAATCCCAGATAGCATCAGCATATTTCAAGCTTGCTGTCATGCTGGAGTATGAGAACAAGCTTTTATTTGCTGTCGAGTCTGACCGTTAGTTAAAATAGTTCTGCATGACCATATGTTTGTACCACCGATATCAGCACAATGGAAACCCGGTTCCAGTCACTCATCCTGATATGATGTCATATCAGTAAATATTGCCCATGTTTTAGCAAATGCTCATATTTTTAGATTTTTTCTCTATGTGTCACATATTAGTCAACTTTTGTTCATCATCAAATCATCAGTAACTTAAATAGCCGCCTCATTTGTGAGAAACTCCTCTGTTGTCTTGCCATTCAGCCGTTGTTTACCTTTTACCTCTCACAATGCTTTTGTACCCACTCGAGTGTACTCGACAGCACTCAGCATAGGCACATGACCCGTATGCTGAAATCTCAAAGTTGGCTCAGCGTGTCACTGGTGGCACTGCACGTTGGAGATACTGCTCGTCTCGGTGAGTGCTGCTTTTCAGCGATTCGTTCACGTACCAGAAATTGGCGAATTCAACGCTCGTCTCATGACAGGCTGCAGATACTGCGCCTGCAGGGTTTGGCGAGGCAGGCTTTTGCGGCTTTTTTCTTAGTTTTGTTGTTTTGAGTGTATGAAAAGACTCGAACTGCCAGCCGCTACATCAGCATTCACCTGCATGGAAACATGCTCTCAGTAAACTGTTTACACAGCGTTTTATTTGTCAGCCAAGATATCATAATATTGTGCTTACAACAGAAGGGATGAATTGCATCCTGGCTTTGACTTGTTTGAGGTCTGTCAGAGTGAGAATGGGAGAATTCAGTTTGACATTCAGCAACCCACAATAAAGCAGACAGCGCACTATGCCTGCTCTCGATCTTAAATGATCACAGAAGACAAGCCTCATCTCTACATTTCAGCTCGCTGTGTTCCCTCTGAACCACCTGTATCGTGCACGAGCCCCTGCCAGACCCACCCGCACCCGGCCACCCCTTGAAGCACTGCAAGCACTTTAAATGCAAACAACATATCTGGCCAAACTATACAGCAGCCTGTTTTGGAGGCATTTTTGTGTAGATAGAGATTAGTGAATAATTTAATGGCAAATCCAATCTGCAAGTCACAGGGGTGGTATGCATGTGTGTTAACTTGGCTTACGAGGCAGTCCTGCAGGGGAAAGCCTTCTCTTCTTTTCATTACAGAGGGCAGATTGGGAAATGGATCAGGCTCTGCATTCATTAGTGTGCACACACAGGCGTGATTATGGCACGCAGACCTCCAATTCCTCACCTGTCAGGATTTTCTCACAGGGAAGTATTTGTCAAGGAGGAAATGAATGTCCGCCCTCATAAACACCTTTGATTTCGGCTTTCTCCAAGTATGACAACCATTAGCAGTTAAACGGCATTAGGTGCAATTAAAAGAAATGATGGCTAGGTAATCACTGGGTGCCCAGAGCTATCACCTCCACTGATGTGTCTGAAATATGCATAAGGAGAAGAAGGCGGTGACTCTGCACCAGGTTCAGCCTCTAATTAAGAGAGAATGCCCCCAGTAACTCAGATGTCAAGGAAACAGCTAGATGGTTAAACCTAATGGACGAAAGGTGAAGCTAGAACTCAACAAATTTGGATACTGTATGCACAGAAGTCCTTCATGCACATTTTTCAGATTACTTCTCAATTATAGCACAACCACAATTCCAAAAAAGTTAAGATGTCGTATAAAACAACACATTTTCACTCTCACTAGTCACATACAGACGCTTCGTCAGGACCCCTTGGTGTCACTTTTTAAGGCACTGGGTACAGCTTCAACATTTTTCTGGGCTCAAGTTAGCAATGTTAAGTATGTAGTGTTACACTTTCAAAATAAAGCTTGCTGAGAACAGTAATAAACATGTGGTTCACAATGTGAAACAGTCGCAGTTTGGTCAGGTTTAGGCATCCAAACTACTTGGTTAGGTTTGAGAAAGGATCATGCTTAAAACAAGTACTTTGTTACATACATTACTCACATACTTTAAGGTACGGACCTTGCATAACTTCACTTACAAAAAAAATCGAGCTTCAGTTTGGGTTTTCACATGGGACATGAACCCGGGTCTCCTGGGTGAAAACACTGAACCCCAACCTCTTCTGGAGGTGGACTATCCTCGTTCTTCATACTACGTCGTTTGACACGTTTGGAGTGAGAGCAGGCTGTCTGCACAAGTTCATCAAATTCAGAATGAGCAGATATTTAGAAAAATCAGTGACGCTGATGAGGTCAGACATTAAATATATTGTGTTTGTGCTGTTTTCAATTGAGTATATCTCAAAAAGGATTAACAAATGCATTCATTCTGTTGTATTTCTGTTTTGCACAGCGCCTTTTTGGAATTGGGGGTGATATAAATAGTCTTTGCTTGGACTCTTTTCAGCTTATTTGAAAGCTTCTCATGCCTCATGGAGATCACATTGATAACAGCCTTATAACTGCACATTACACATTGTGCACATTGTGTTAATTAACAAAACAATATTCCACAATTGTTCACCCCATGCCTATTTTTCTTGTTTCAAAATCTTATCAATAAATAATGCTGGCGGCGTCCGAGACTGTGACTGAAATGTAAATGAGATTTGGTTTCTAGCTCCCATCTCCCACTGTTGGTTTCTGGTCTTCCAGGGAGTTATTTCTGAGGCAAATTTGGGTCACGACTCGTAAGGTGTTATTAGTAAACACCAGCCCCTGTAGCCAGCGTCTGAGCAACAACATATTCAACCAGGCTTGATTTGCATTTTTAAAAGGACAGCTTGGAGATCTGGCGCACTTTGTTGCTCCTGTTCTCGTCTTTTCTCCTCACTTCCTCCCCAAATGCCAGATATTTCAAGAGCGCGGATGGAAGCGAGTTGTTGTGTCTGGACCCATTGTGATGTGGAACGAGACTGACAGCGCTTGAAGACTGCGCCTCTGTGTCGGAACACCCTCACTTGCAGCATACTGAAGTGAAAGTGGCTGACTTGGGCGCTTGCGTGGCACTGTGCGTCACACAGAAGGGCTTTAATTAGTTTCTGGGTTCCGTGTTGCAATCCTCACTGTCTATATTTGGATGGTGAAAGGCTTACTTCTCATATTTGTTCCGCAGTTTAACTTCGCCATTAGTGTTTGGCTCTGGTGACTGGCCACATTTTGGTATGGGGGTAAATGATATGCGAAAAATAACTTCCAAGGCCACAGTGGGCGTTGATGGCTTTTCCACTTGACCCCTTTTCCATTACAGAATTTGACAGAGCTAGTATTTAATATTCTGCTACTATTCTGGGCCTTTCAAAAATCCAATTAGGCTCCCGAATTTACTGGATTATGACACGACCATTTGGGATTTAAAAAGCCTCAGTTCAGTCTTTGTAGAGGAATTATCATTGATATTTTAGGGGGGGAGGAATTTAATTGGTGCTCCACTTGTGTGTCAAACATACAAATGTAGAATAAACAATGGATTTGCCCTCGGTCGTGATCACAAACGCAGACATTGCATTTTTTTCACACCGTCTAAGTTTCACAGCTGAGTAAATGTGGGCAGTCATGTGTGCACTGTAACACCAGGTATAAGCTTTAATGATAGAGGTGTCAGTAAAATAAAATGATGATGTTTTCACTTTTCTCACACTGTGACAGAAATCATCGTAGCACATATCAACAGTTTGACTCCATTGGGGGAACGAGAGGTGTTTTTATTTTTATTTTTTGGTAATTTCACAGCTAATAATGTTGAGAACTCTTGAAAAAAATCCTCTGATGTCGGAGCATTTTATTTATATTAGCGTCACAGTGTGCCCTCAGAATGATCTCACAGTCAGACGTTGAGAAAATTCATTATGTATAGTGCACTTAATTATGCCGCGGTTCACACCTGCTCGTGGCAACATGCGCACACTAATGTCATTCTGTTGTGTAATGTATGCCATGCTGCTTCAGGTGATGCCTTCAGTCATTTTTGTGGAGGCACTGGTAGGGAAGTGTGACCCACATATTGTTAACAGCCCCCCTGTTACCTTGTTTCCAATTTACACCTTCAGATATTTTGTATTTTGAAACAGTCTCACTTTTACACTGCCAAGGCAAATAGCAAATTAGGAATCACATTGCAGACGACTGGCTGTATTTGTTTTCCACCACCTTCTGAATTTGATCTGCGGTGCCTGAATGATGCCCCCCCAACACACACACACCTTCAAATGGTGCAGGAGACCACACCATTTGTCTGAGCTCCTCCATTCCTTGCCACATTTTTTTTTTCTCTGTCACATTTTGAGTAATTTGTTTGCCGAATAACGCAAAAGCCACTCTCAGTTCAGCGAGCATCCCCCAGGTTCAGCCAGGAAAAAAAAAGTGTGCTCCTTCAAGCACAACTCTCATGTCCATGCAATGTTCTGATATTTTTCCCCGGTTGTTTGGCGTGCCAGAGGAAAACACACATTGTGTATTCACCAATCACAAACAGCAAGTGACAGAGGATATTCCGCCACACTGGCCAGATATGTAAAATCTCTGGGAATGAGTTTCAGCCTGAGCGGTGCCAGAGTGATCTGCAAGTATAATGGTCCTGGCCTGCATGGGCTTATCCAAAGTAAGGGGAGTATTTAATGAATTTAAAAGACCTATTTAGTATTACACCATTGTGGATGGAAGCATCCATCATTTGTTGGACTATTCCCTCACGGCCTTGTCTACTTGACCGTGACGTTGCTGCCATACTGGTACCTTGAAATGGATGTAATTACAGTCATTGTGAGGTTTTCTTTAGGAGGTGCTCCTTACTTGGCTCGGGTGTTGATATTTAACCGGGCTCAAGGTGAATTCTCACTGTATGTGTGTTTTATGGCATGTCGGGAAATGGTGCTTGTTTGCTGTGGACAAGCAGGCGATTTATCACCACGCCATATTTGCCTTCCGCTTCCTCTCCATCTACTTCATTTCTGCCTGTTGGAGCTCATTAAACAGGGCTAAGGGATTGGGTGAAGTGAGCAGTGAGTCCTGAGGAGGAAGCTTGTCTTCCAAAAGCATTACCATAACCCAGTGCATCTATCCTCCAGGCACGCTGGTCTGCCTCGCCCCACTCTGTTTGCAGTGGCCCTGAGCTATGTGTGTATATTTGCTATTATTAGGAGGAGAAACGCTGGAAGGTATAGAAAAGTGCCGGGGAGGGCTGCTATTTTTAACAGCCGGTGCTTGGCCTTGATCCTTGTTTTCCCTCCCTCTTCCTCTTTTATACTGGAGCGTGCTATGTGTTCTTGTGCACCGTTGCGAATCGTACCATGTGCTGGCTGGGAATCGGCGCATTGCCCCCAAGTTCAACTCCACGCCCTGTCCACCTCCATGCCCATGTGCTGATAAATGGCAGTGTCACACTCTTCCACCTTTTCTGTCTCCCACCAGGCAGCAGACAAATAGACACAGAAGTTGGCTCCACTGAAAAAAGAAAATACAACAGTGAGACGTCCAGTAAGGGTGAAATAGATTTTTCTGGGAGCTATTTTTAGAAGACTCATGTCACATCTTTTAATTTGACTCAGCCAGCGGCAAATTAATGAACTGCAGAGCCAGGCTTTTAAATAGTTTCTTGCCGGAGCTATGCAAAATCCATTCATACAGTCAGTGATATACACGAGTCCTCACTGACATTGCAGTGCTAATGCAGGCGAGAGGACTCCTCCTCTTCCACTATGCGAGCGCCACAAGCTGAGATCAGCAGCAGAGGCAGCTCCCTCTCTCCCTCTCTGTGCTCCCATCACTCACATGTGGGCTCTCTCACCCTCTGCTCAAACATTTGTCTTCTCGCTTTTGTTTGACTATCATTTCCTTCTCTCCCTCCTAAAAATACGAAACACTCCTCTCTTTCAATTCAGTTTTTTTTTCCTCTTTGACCCATAACTATCCCTTTCCGTCCTGCCAAAAGAGAAGAAACAGAGTCACTGGCGAGGAAAAAATCGGTCCCCTTTCCCCCCAATTTAGCTGCTTGTCTCAAACGCACAGAGCACAGTGTCATCAACCACTTTAAAAATCACCCGATAAGATCATCTCCTGATTGCCTTGATCATATTGTTTCTGGGGCACTTTTGAAAAGAGGCGAAGACATGTGAGTGATGTTATTATCTCATCCTCTAAAAATATTCAATCTGTGAGCTGCCACTCTAGACCAAGAGAGCATCAGAGCAGGAGCAGAACTCCTCTATTCAACCCATACTGTTTTAAAAACTGAAAAGGTATGATTTAATTGTTCTCCATCCAGAGAGCTATTCTTGGTTCTGAATGTGACAGGTGTAATTATGGCAGCCGTATGGCATTTTCTTATCCTTATTTTGACGGCAGCGCAGAGGTCATTCCGCCACTCGTGTTCACCGCTGAAGTTAACCGTGTTGTCAAGGCTACTGAATGCAGGATGTGAGCCTGAAGCAGAACATCTTTAAATCCGTGGCCATAGCCTGTGCGTCATGCATATCCAAGATCCATGCATATATATATATATATATATATCTTCCCAGTCCTGTGCATCTGATTATGAACTGCACATCAGCTTGAAAGAGGCTGCAACTTTTGTCTCATTTTAGTGACGGTCGGAGAATCAAAGTGGTCAAAAATGCATTTCTGGGTATTCTGTGGCACTAACCAGAGATTTTATTAAAGCTGAAAGCCCGTAGAGTCAGCTTCAGCTGTTACCGACACCATAGCAGTGAATGCCCCACAGAGAAAAAGGCAGAATTAAGGTTATGAAAGACTGTAGCTGGAAAATGAGAGGGGAGGTGACAGAATGAGAAGACAGAGAGGCTGCACAGCTGGCCTCGGCCCAACAAATTCATTTTGTGGGGCCACAAATCAGTCAGTGTTACGTGAGTCAGAATCCACAACTTGTGTTTGCCATGGAACAGCAGCGAGTGCTCGCAGTGCTGGAGCGCGATCAAAGTGGATTGCGGTGCAAGCGAACACACCCACTGGAGCGGACCTGGAAAGCGTTTTGCTTTTAATTTCCTTAAGTTCCTGGTTTAGCTTATTTAATGAACACTTGTGTTAGAAGCATTAAATACAGCCCTGTTATCCACCTACAGTGCAGCAGCTGACCCTACGTGGTGCAGACCAGTTCAGTCATGCATAAATGGCAACTATGCCCACAGGGCATGTCGTGTACAAAAAATACCTTGTTTAACCTTATCTTGTGAGCGTACGTTCAGTAAAACTGACTTTCACCATTTTAGAGCAGAGAGTAGCATTAGGCCTGACACTTCCCAGTGTAATATGTTTTTAGTGAGTATTATGAAGAGGATATATAAAAATATACCACCAAATCAGAACACATACACATCCTGAAATGCAAGGTGAATTCATAGCAGGACTTCTCTGTGGTGCATCACTGAGTGCCCTTATTAGAAATACCTCTAGAATGGATTTCTTTTTTCATGTGCAGCAGCCATAACGCTCTGTACAGTAATGAGCTAGGTGATATTTAGTGGGTGGCCCTCCTGACTAAAGCAAAGTGACAGCTGCATGCTAGGTTGTAATTTGTTTCTTATAAAACCCCAGTTCGGTGTCCGAGCTCATTACATGTGAGAATCTGTCACAAGCTGCATTTCGCTGGTAAGTAAACAGCAGTTTACTTACAAACCTCCAATCTCGAGGGCTGATGCAAGATGCTATCATACCTCTGCTAAGCTACACCGTGCCAAACTGCAGGTTCGAGCGTCTGACACAAGATGATTGCAATTTTTCAAGGAAATGTGATGTGCTGTGAGGGAAAAAAATGGTTAAAAAGGAAAATGTTACTTTGACATTTACATGTATTTGTCTGGATGATGTATTCAAGGCTTTTCTTGTAAATTTATTTGAACAAACACCACTTAAGAACACCGATGTGTAAAGTCTCGGCCCTAGGATAATTTATTCAGCTCACTCGATGTAAACTTGTCGCAGTCTTTCATGAAGCTGGAAATCGGTTGTGAAAACACTGAAATGTAAAATCTGTGTGTCTTCCACAGACACACACGCCAAAATGTACTGTATTTTTTCTACTTTGGTCGATAATGACTACAATCAAACTATGTTTGTTTGATTTGGAAAATCTTAATTCATGCTGCAGTTTGTTTTGTTTTTTTGCTCTGAAAAGTACATGCATGTAAAATCCAAGCAGTTCTGTTATAGGCCTATTCATGTGCTTGGTGCATTTGAATAGATAGAAATAGTGCACTATTTTTGTAGGGAGAGGTTGAGGCTTCCCAGAGGACTCTGGGACTTGTAGCTGCAGTTGATTGTGTTTCTTCTGTCCATGTCTCTGGAGCGTTTGCATCAACTCAAGCGTGAGAGCTACCATCGCCTGTGCTACTTTACCTGATTCAAACATGATTGACATATGAGGCAGAGCGAACCTCCATTATCATATTCATTACCTGTGTTATTGGAAACCACACATGCGGGGCTGAGCCTTCTACGTCAGGGGAGCCCTCCCAGGAGACGCGAGGTTACTCGTGCCTCTTTTCTCTAGCTAATGTTGGTCTCATATGGAACCACTCTCATCATGACTTGTCCCATCCAAGCTGTGACCGGGTGTGCACATGGTGAGATCCCATCAGGAAAAATTAGGAAGACCATGAATAAACTAGTCTGTGACGAAGGAGGCAGAGAATCAAGACAGACATCAGAAATCAGAATAGCACCTCCGAGGCCTTCAAGTGAAGTTATTTGCTTTACCTCAAAGGGATAAAACCTGAATGTTTGGTGCTAACAGTTGTGATTTCACCACAAAGAAGAAGGAGTGATATGTAGATACCTTTTTTTTTTTTTTTTACTTTGGTGATAAATGAAACCTGTACCCAGCCCGAAAGGTGAGGACAGAGATGGAGACTTGTGTTCGCTGCCAGAAAGGTGATAAATCGAAACAGTGATAACCAGAAATGAACTTTTTATCCGTATAGCAGCCGCTCTGTTTTTGATAATCTTTTGCCGTAACACCCCATCCATCAACAGAAGCAGATTTGATGTGAGTCGGTAGGCAACGTTGATCACTCAAACTGTTTACTGACAGCATCATGAAAATGAGGAGAGGAAACGAAACTCTTCTTTAGTCTATATCTCAGCCCTTTCATTTCCCTTTTCCCTCTCTGTTCCCCGTGATCATGTAATTCCCCTCGACAGGCAGTCTCATTTTAGACGTGTGCCCGTGTGTGCGCTAACTCAGCTGCTGCCTCGTGAGAGCTGAAGTCAAGAACTCATGCAGAACCAAACACAGGTTTGGACAACTTATGAATGGACCGATCAATTGATTGATTTTTGTAAGAGTGTAAATCCTGGTCGCCCGCAGATGGTCCTGAAATCCCCCCAGCGTGATTAGCAGCTTCATACTGGGAATGCTAAGTAGCCCAAGCAGCACACACATATCAGAGTGTGTGTGTGTGTGTGTGTGTGTTTGGGGGGGTATTAGTCTGCAGGCGACCGTTGGTATTTCTCTAAAAGGCAATGCTTTGAATTGTTTGATCACTGCGCTGAGACAATGGCGCTGTGCTTCTCCTTTAACCTCTGAGAAAGACAGATATTCATGGGGCATCACTGATATTTCAGGCTCAGCGGGGCACTGCGGAGCCCTGTGATCATGTTTATCAATAGAAACCCCTGCGCAATTACGTGTGTGTATGTCATATGGTCCAGGTTGTCCAATAAGGGTGTCACTGGCCTGCGCTGAACTTTTCTTGTCGTTCTTTCTTGGTCGGGCTTGTCAAAGAAATGATCTTGCTTCACTGGTCACTGCATCAGTCACGACTCAGCCCATAGTCGCTCTGGAAAATTTCCTGAGCTTCAGAATCGTCCCCAGCTTGGGGTGCGGAACTGTCTGTGACCAATACTGTTTTTTTCCTTCAGAAAAATGTTGTTTTGTTTGTTTGTTTTTTTAAATTCTGGTGTTATTCAGGCACCCCACCCCGAAGCATACACAACATAATCCCACATTGTGTTTTATGTCTCGTTCAAAAATCACACAGCTCATTTTATCCTTCGGCTCCACGCGTCCCTGTTTAAGTTCCTTTTTTTTAAGTTTCCTTTTCATCGTAATGTAGAAATAAGTGGCAAAAAGGAAAAAACATGTCAAGATGGAAGTACGATGTAATTTCTATTACAAAGTGAGTCACTCACTCCTCAATTGCTGACCACTGTCAAACTGTCAAATGTCCATATGTAACAGTAATGTGAATAGGGGCCATACATGTATATTGCCCATAAATTTTGTTTTATTCATGTTTTGCACAGCATCCCAAAATGTTGTTGTATGAGTTGTATCTGCTTTTACTTTCTTATTTGAAGACTTTCACCAGGACATAATTGTTCCTGTCTCTGCAATTAGTTTTTTTTTTTTTTTTTTTTTTTTTAAGAACATCAAGCCTCTCTCCATATCAGATCACTTTGTGTCTATAATTTGAAATGGAGTCCTTTTGGCCTGAGCTAAGAGAAGAATCTTCGGTACAAATAATCCTTTCAAAAATGCAATTACACATTTGACCTTGCAGGCTCCGCTGGTCGAGAGCGCGTGAGGGGATAGAGAAGCACCCTTCAGTCATTTAGCAGACAAATGGAACAGGTTTGTTCAAAAGCCCCTCGACATCACAAAAGAAGCCTTCACCCTTTAACTCCCAGTATCAGTTTGCCAGATTGTCCTTCACTGCTCGACAACAAAGCAGTGGTTTTTCTTTTCCAGCACAACATTTGCTTCACTTTCCATCACGTGCTGATATACTAAATAATTAGCTCCCCAGTGGTCTGGATGTATAATGTGAGATTGAGGATTATTCTTAAATACGCTCTGTGGTGTTACTCTCGAACTGTTTATCAACAGACTGGTCATTTCCTCGAGTGATGAATCGACACTTGTGGAAGATGGATGCCCCCCCAGCTACACCCACACCTGACATACAGTATGATGCAAAGCATGTGCTGATTTACACCGGCCCTTCGTCACCATATGGCCCACATCACTCATTCCCCCAATGACCAGGATGGAGACCACTTCATCAAGGAGAGGGCGGCAGTCGTTTGAGATTTGAATGGAGGGTGGGGAGGGACGGAGCAATTTCAAAATCATCCAAATCAAACAAACACCCCCGCCCCAACCCCAACCCCCAGCCCCCTCTGCTGAATCCTCAATCAAGCTGGCCTTGTTTGTTTGGTAAACGGGCTCCGAGCGCTCTCCACCCTCTGTCAATAAACCTGAAGAGGCGAAGCGATCAATGACAAAGAAGGCATTCAATTTACGTTTGAAACCGAGGCTAATCGGCTAATTTGCTTGGTTCAATGTGGTATCCTAAGCTCCCCACAAAAGATGCTCAAATGTCCTGGTAATGAGCATAAAGACTGTTTTCTCATTTTACATAATTAGGTTAACTGTGGTCGGAGGGGCTGAGTTTTTCAGTCATATGAGCTGACCTGTCAGAGACGTATGTCCTCGTTGAATGGCGAGGCTACAGGAGAACAGAGAAGGTGGCTCTGTGGGACAAAGTGAGACAAAGTTTTAATTCACGCTCTGGTTGTATTTTTATTATCAGTATATTATGGAAACAATCCACAAATTAGTGAGTAGTTTGTTGTACTAAAATTAGGAATTTTTGTCAGCACCGGCTGTAAATGTGACTGTTCTGGATGATTTTTTTTTCGGTCCGGTAAAATAAAATAATCATTAGAGACTTTACTGCAGAATTTCAGCTCTTAGGTTACACATGACACCTTGATGGTAGAAGGTTTTTCAGTCATGCCCTCACACAAAAGAAAAACCATGTCTAAATAGCCCAGACCACCTCCTCTAATCAAAAATTTATATGATTCTCCCTTTTTGAATGCTGGAGACAGGCAGGAGACAGCATTTTCCTGTATCTGCTGGTGTGGAAAATGCCAGTGTTGGAGGAAAACAAACTCTAATGCAGCGTGCAATGTGGTGGAAATTATATTCAAACGTGATTGATCTGTTTATCCTGGACGGGAGCAGGCAACAATTTAACATTATTACTTTTCCCGACGGCAGAGTCGTGCGATTTAGGATGCACGGCAATCAGTCTTATTTCACTCCTCCAAATGACACCATCATGAGTGTTTGGTTTATTCCGACGTTTACTCTTGGTTTGGTTGATGAGTTCACCCAGTCACTCATTCACTCAATCACTCCCATTCAGCTCGTTCATTTACCTACTCGCCACAGACTGATGCATGTTAAGCAAAAGCGGGCACGCCGCATTCCGTCGCCTGCCTCGCCTTTAATTAGAGCATGATAACATGTTTTTAAGCTCCATCCTCCTCTGCCTCATGTTCCCCGTGAAAGGCTCATGAATAAATTGAGGAGGAACATCCACTTTTGAACTCAGTGGGCTTTACAGCACAAGGAGACGAGCGCTGCGCTCACAGGAATGTGGAACAGGAGATGACAGAAAGTGATCTAAAATGGGCGTTAGCTCCTTCTACTTTATCGTTCATTATAACTGATTAACTAAGACTGCACAAGACTGAAACACATCTGAACACTGCACAATCGCAGGGCCACTTAGCTGTTATAAATACGTGTGTGTGTGTGTGTGTGTGTGTGAGCGTTTACAGACGTCTCAGTAATCTCTTTATATCCATGGCGTTGCTCTGTTGTTTAATACATCTCTGACTGGCTGCCAGGATCTGCTGTACGTCTGGGGAGAGACTAAAATACTGCACACTGACCTGGAGTACATTTATTTTACTGGCTTAAGAAGGAGCAGGCAATTTGAGGCTGCACGGTGCAGGAGGGAAAGAGCTTTACTGACCCATAAACAAATATCCGATTCGGATCAATAAGCCCAGTGGCCAGTGCCGCCTTGAGATGCTCGCCGTGGATCTGCGAGGGCCGCCCTCGCCCTCATTAAATTATAAAGGATCTGCGAGCCGTGAAACGCTAACAGCGAAGCATCACACTGGCTGCTAAAAATAGACAGACCTAAACAAAGGAGTTTTTTTCCCCCCTCCCTCTGCATTCATATTGTTACTCAAGAATCCTTTTAACTATCCACTTCCCTCGTTCCCCGAGGTCAGGAGAGAGAGGTGGCCAGAGCAGGGCATCCCGGCGCGTGTTTCCAGGGTGTCGTCCGTGCGTCAACAAAACACTAACACGTCCCTGTGATGTCACGATGAGGGAGATACAGCTGTTCTGGCGGATGGGAACACTCTCACCGAGGCACTCCGTCTCTGCCAGGAGGTCCTCGGTGCATCTTGTTGCTCCAATTTAAATTGCAAATCCACTTAAAGTACATAAGTCAAGAGTGCTCCCAGCTAAAATGCAAGCCGTGTTGGGTCTGGAAGATTTTTAAAAAATCATGGACCTTGCACTTAGGGGGATTACATTTTCATGCGCTAAAAAAGGGGGAGGGAGAGTCCCAACACATCATCATCATTACCTCAAAAAGGGGCGGCCCCGCACAGCAAATGATATTTATTCTAAAAGAATGTCATACATTTCTCCTAACGTCTTCTAATGCGTTCCACAACTGGTCGTATGTCTTCAGCGCAGTGAGAAACGGGTGTGTTCTTGGTTCTTGGTCGTCAAACTAATCAGGGAGAAAGAGCAGTTTCCACGCTAGTGACTTTTCAAGGCCCCCGTGGTATAAATATCAGCCATCTGTGAGGCCATCTGCATTGGGGTGCTGTATCATGCACCAAGGCCAAGCCACCAAACGCAGACAAGTTACCTCCCGTGACACTATCTGCGCCTCGCGCGGGACAAGTAGCCTATCGCAGGATCGCTGCCATCAAATATGGATCGGCCCCATGTCTTATGTAGTGCTGCCATCCCTTCGCATATAAGTGAGGTCTTCTTTTAATGCAGCAATCACGATAACCTCAGTGCTGTATAATGCATTGTTCGCCTGCGTGCTCCAACCTGCCTCTAGATCTCATCTTGCTGCAGAAAGGCCTGCTTTAGGGGGAGAAATTGAACATAGATGTAATATATGTTGGCTAACAGGTGCGTTTTCAATCAGGCGTTTTCATCCGAGCTTAGATTACAGTAGGACTGCGGTGATTGCAGGGGCAAACATGTCTGTTGCAACCAGCCATCCATCATTGTTTGACAGCTGATATTGCACCAGTTTAGAGCACTTTTTTTGCTTTCATAGTTCACTACACTAACTTCTGCGTACCGACGTCTGCACAGAGGAGCTGCAATGAGACCGTGACCTTTAATATTCAGCCGGAAATACCGAGGTAAACAGAGCAACACAAGCAAGGAGAAAAAGACGCAGGGTGTTATTACAAACAAAACACCTGACCACACGAGGCTGAAGACATCACCTCGCCGTGCCTCACCTCGCTCTCGCAACAGCTGGAATGATGTTGTGTGTATTTGCTGCAGCCTCTGCGCCTCATCAGCTGTCCTCCGTGAACATGTGTTCCTCTGCGTTCGCACCGTGAAAGAGGAGGAAAAAAGAGAGTGTGCGTGTCCGCTTGTGCATGTGAGACATTGTTTCAAGCAATCTAGTTACTGGAACGGAAAGGAATGGAGGAGGGCTGGTGCTGAAGAGCAGGCCACTGGAGGGGGAACGAGAGAGCGAGGGGGAGCTGAGGGGCCGCTGGCGAGTGGAAATCCTTTAGTTATTTCTGTAGATCGTTGAGACACAGAAGAGGGGGGATTAATTTGTCTCAAGGCCTGAGAGCAGCCATCAGCAGATAGCAGCGCTCCTCCTTTTTGCTGTTTGCTTACCTAACTCAGACCATGCTGCTCTTGCAATCTCACCAGAACGCGGTGATGGGATATTACTTGTGCGGCAGTTTTGAAATGATTGATATAATAATCCTAATATTGAGGAGCCGGTGGACAAATAAAACATGGCAAACAAACACAAATATGCCCTCTGGTTGACAACGGGCGCTTTGATCACAAACGTGCGTCACAGCAACCATGCGAAATATAAATAGCCTCGAAAATGTACCACGCTTTTGAAGTTAAAACACGCGGCGTCTCATGTTTATGGATGTAAAACTTGATGTAATCCTTTGGTGACGACTTTATATGAACGCACAGGATTGTTGAGGCTGGAAATAACAATCGCACTGACTATCAGCTAATCTGCAGATTGCTTTCCGGATGAATCACTTGTGACATGTTCGGCGTCACATGACAAAGTGGCATATTCACAGAGCTGATGTCATCAGATTGCTTGTTTGGTCCAATAACCGAAGATATTCAGATTTAACATTTCTGCTTCAAACATGAAATAAAATGATAAATAAATTTAAAAATGTGTCTCAATTAATTGACTAATCAGCTCAGCCTTAAAAAGCACTGAAACAGTTAAACCAAATAAAATGATGTAGGTGTTGTAAAGCAATGGCATGGTGATACAAATTAGATTGTAAATCACCTAAGATAACATCCCTTTATCCCTTATTATTATTACGGAGAAATTAAAGATAAAAAATATCTCTATAAACTCACCACTGACTCTTGAAGAGTCACTGTAAACCCCTTGTGCCCTTCTATATCAGGATCATTATTTGTTCGTTTTCATTCAAGGCCACTTTGACTCCACTCATATCAGAGGAATCGTGCCTGCGACACCTAATAAAAGCCCTCACACCCTTCCAGCAAGCCCAGCTCGCTTTGTTGCAGGATGCTCGGGCTGCGTAAGAGAACTTCAGACTCTAGAGGTCTCCATCCTTCAGCATCCCCTCATCATCCACCTTTGCGCCCTCCTCCTCCTCCTCCTCCTCGTCCTCTCTAGCATTTTGTGCAGCGGAGGAGGAAAGGAGGAGAGACTGCTGAGGTGGAGACAGAGGGGACCCTGAGACAACACGTCCCACGCCAGAGCCAGACAGCCAGGGAACTTTGATTTGACGCCAAGTAGCCCGCCGTGAGCATGACGATGACGAGAAATAACCACGTTTCTTCTCCCGGGGAGGCTTAGACATGTCGGGCGCGTGCAACATATGATGTCCTCGGACTCGTGCGCTCCGTGAAGATTTATTTACAGTATCTGTGATTTCGCTCCTCGATTCGCTGATGGTGCCGCTTCGTCGTGCCTGCACTGAGGTCAGCCGAATGCATTTGAAGGCAGTCTGAGCGCATTGTTTCCAGCTCCGTTGCGTATGGGATTTCCAGCCGTGATGTCTGCAATATTTCGCTCTTTGTTTCTGGGTAAGTCACTTCCCATTCCTTTAAAAAGACAATTAATTCGTTTGAAAAGCGGCGAAGCTTGTTCGCCTGCCACTCGTCCCCGGCGATGTGGACGCTGATGTCTGTCGTTATTATATTTACAATGATTTTTTTTAGACACGTTTTTCTTGGTTTACGCGTCCTTAGCGGCACGTTTTCAGCCTCGATTTAGAATGATGTCAGAATATGTTTATTTTTTATTTCCTATAGTCACCCTTGCACTTTAAAATGCGCATTTGTTCAGGAATTGCTGTTCCTATTTACGCATAACTGAAAAATGAAAATGCATACAGCCAGCCTTGATTTCCAAACCGTGGGCTGCTCTGTACTTAGAGGAGCTGTGAAAGGTGGGGGGAATGAAAGGGGATAAAAGTTCACCAGACCCCTCCCTTTAAATCTGCTAACCAGATTTATTGACCCTGGGTATGCATCTAGCACAAGCACAAGCACAAAATGCTTCTTACCATTGTTTGGCAAAGGCAAAAAAAACGTAGCATGCAGAGCAACCAGCAAGGTTAGATATTTTCCAGATGATGTTTCAAGTGTCCTGAATATCATTTTAGGGATTAAAAAAACGTTCGCTGGGCTGCATCGTTTCTTTTTCACGATTTCCATGCTTGAATATGTGCATCGAAAAATGTTTGTCTCTTGTGTTCATACATGGAAGCTTTCTTTGTCTGTCAACAATGGCTGCATTTTATGTTCTCGCCACAACTGCTGATACAGACACCAACACTGCTTTTTATGACCACCGTATGACGGTGATGTACCGAGGGCCTGCAGCAGATTCCAGGTTCAGGGCTAAATCAAGTGTTTGTTTAATTCCGCCGCGACTTCACTGACTGGAAGTTACCGTGAGACAGCGTGTAAAAATGACTTCCAGTAAGAGGTTTCACGCTCCCCTCTGCTGTCTCGTCACCTGCAGTGGAATTTCCCCAGCTGGGTGTAACTGGGGATAAACCAGCGTTTTGCAACACGGAGACTCAAGACAGATATCCTGGCTTTTTACAGTCATTGTGCTCAGAACAATGAAAATCTGTTGAGCATCTCCTCAGCAGTGTGCAGCATCAAAGTTTAAGCCTGAAGTGAGTCTGAATTGGGGTATGAAAAAAGTTTGGAACCCCTGACTTAAAGTGGTTCAAAGTGGTCATGTGAGGGATAAAGCGCCAGAGAGCTGGTGGCTTTGGTTTGAGTCCAAAAGCGGTGCTGTCGTCTCCATGACAATTCTTGCTGTTCATTCTGTTGCAGTCTGAGAATCAAAACACTCGATGACTTGTGTTTAGTGTTTCATTCCATTAGTTTAGTCGTTCAGCCGTTGTTGCTGTTTGCTTGATGTGAGATTGCAAATGTTGAGTTTCTTGTCTTCAGCTCCCGTTACTCACATCTTGTGGTGACCTCTCTGAAGAGTACCCTGCCCCTATGCCCTGTGCATTCTGGGAAAGGCTCAAGTCCCCTGTGACTCCGGAATAAGATAAGCAGTATAGATGATGGAAGGAAGGAGATATGACGTGGGCCTGCGTGCACGCTGACTCGTTAAGGCTCGGTCAACCTGTGAATCCACAGTATGTGCTCAGTGGAGATGGTCACTGATCCTGAGTGGAAGGCGCTGACTCGGCAGTGGATGCCGCATACCAAAACGTTTTGAGGTTTCAGTCGTCGGCCTCACCGTATTAGATGTGATTCAAGGCAAAACATGTCGATCAACTAAAATTCCAGCTCCCTGCTGATGATGATCATGATGACCATTAAAACCACAACCAATTCTTCACTGGCACATCTAATCCAGCCACAGCCAGGTAAAAACATCACACGTTAATTAACACAAGAGTCATTTATTCCCTGGTAAAAGTAATAATAGTCCACTTTTCTTAAAATAACAACCAGCTTGTGCCTAGAGTATTAAATGACTTGTTGTTGCCATGGTGAGGCCTTTTCTTCTTCCCCTGTCATGTCACAAGATATGACTACACAAAACAGTTTGTGCAGCTGGAAATGATATCATTAGAGCGAGCGTCCAGTACAGTCGCAACCTGGGTCATGTGTCTCTCACACGAGAGCAAAATATCTGCCAGTCAGCCAAAAGAGCATTTTTCCCTGACCAGGGAGACACGTAGCTTTTTGGGCTGAACTGCTCCGCCGTGCCAGACTGAAGGACATTTTCCTGAAGTTATAGCTTGTATTAATTCAAGATCAACAGCAAGGCCAAGTAAAGAGAGGAAGTGGCTGTTTTATTATAAAAGAATCAATAGTCATTAATAGGGTCTCATTTCCTTTTTATTTGGCTTTGGCCTCGCAAGTCATGAGACATCCTTAATTTAATATCTGTCGGAGATGTAATATCCACTGTTCACATTACAGATAAGTAGCACGCTGGTACAAAGTAAGGAACAGAACAAGGTCAAATGGAGTAACGCAGTAACAGTATGGTGGATCCAGCCAGGTAACGGAGACTGGTGATGGATCGCCTCGCTGTAGTGCCAGGATTAAATTATTCTGAATGAGGGAATTTGAAAATGACTGTCCAAGAAGTGATAACACCGTGTAAGTCACTTGACAGAAATGTAATTGGAAAGAATGAGCAGCTTTCATACGAGATCCAAACCTCCGCGCCCCCTCGCTTGGCGTTCGTTTGATCATGAGCCTGTAAGACAATGCAACGGGCGCGAGCATGGGAGTCTTTAACACGAGTGTTCGTGCTCACGCTTGTGCGTCTGCAAGCACGCACACACGTGTGCGACAGTGAGAAGATGGAGGTGCCTGTGCACACATGCTAGTGTTAGATGTAGATAAAGAGAGCAGTGGCTCCAAACAGAAATTCTGTCCCCATTCTATATTTAGCATGTCTGCCGGGGTAGGCAGAGGATCTCTGAAATGTGAAGATGACAGGAGCCTCCTGAGCCAGAGGTTATGAAGTGACATCTTGATGTGTTTGCGCCTGAATCACACTCCCACACACACCCAGCCACAGACTTCTGACATTCCTGCAAACCCACAGACATTTCGATATTTGACGTCTAGTTACCATACATTAAGGCTTCGTTTTGATCTCCTTTTGACGCACATTATTCTTTGACGTCGTCATGAGGCATGTATGTTCTCGGCTTTTAAAACATTTGTTTTTTCGAGAGCACGCGATGCATCTGGCACATCTGCTTTGCGCGATATTTAAAACATTTGTCAGCTAGGTGCGAAGCCGTGCACCGTGAGCTAACCTTCATGCCACATTGTAAAAGCAAAAACATTTAAGTGGCTCTCAATCTCACTTTAATTGGCTGGCCCAATGATGCAGACATCAACACTTTGAGCACACTTTCACGCACAGGCTGAGCAAATGATCACAGCACACGGGGATCGATATACAGCAGATATCTGCAGGACATATAGCACAGTAAAGACAAACAGCCAGCAATGCATTGCTCAACATAGTTAAACGACTTCCCTTCCACCTACAATGTCAGCGATTTGACATGCAGAACAAAGTGTAAACAGATTTCCATCAAGAGAGGATTGTATTACTCAAAGCTAAAATGGCAAATCTGAATTTCTCAGCAAGGGCAGAGCACCATGGAATACAAAACCTCCACCGAGGGTGACTCAAGAGGCCTACAGATGAGTGCAGAGGTCCAGCCGTCCTCAAAACAATTGACCCATATCATTAACAAACAACTGATTTGCCTTCCAAGCACTTTCCCCCCGATGTGCACGGCCTTTGAATGACAGCGTGCTTCCCTGAATAACAAGCCGTCCTTTTCTCGTACCTGAGGGATTCTTCATGTTTCATTGATTGCAGTGCTTTTAGTCAGAAGGTCTTTCTATTCTGTCGCAGCAAGCTGGATGCCATGCTTCAAATGAGAGTGTTTGTGGAGGTGGAGGTGTACCCGCTTTGTACTGTAAGTGCTTTTATTCTTACCAGAAGAGGGTCGAGGCAGGTTGTATTTTAAGCAGCCAGAGACGTCCAAGGTAAAAAAAAAAAAATAAAGGTCACCCTGGTGGAATGAACATAGTGTGTCCTGAATTCATCTGCCATTTCTACAACATTTCTTTGTTTGACTGACAGTTTATCTTTCTCCTGCTGTGTTTCTGACACGCCCACAAAAGCTAGCCAAGTATTATTCTGTATGGGCCTTTTGTCACTCGCGTCTTGTAAAACAGGAGACACATGCCTCGACAGAGCTGGTTTTGTGTAGTGTTTCTGACCTATAAAGCCTCCCCCTTTTCATCCTTCACTGGGAAAATTACTGCCAGATTATTTTGGAACGTATGAACAGGAACTGCCTATTTCACTTTACTCCTAATCTTTGACAGATGTTCTGGAGAGGCTCACATCCACATTAACTGGAGCCACATGCACAACCTACACATGACAACACTGCACTAGTGTGCTCTACTGACGAACACAAGCAGTTCAAGACATTTTCTGCAGATAATGCACATACAGATGACAACTAGCTGCTGTTTTATACTATAGGTGAACCATCAGATCATTTTATATTGATCAAAACTGAAAATGTGAGGGGGAAAAAAACTTTAGAGTTTGTCATTTAGGAAATACACTTATTTACTTCTTGCTGAGAGTTAGATGAGAGGATTGATACCAGCCGCAATTTATTGTGTGCAAAACATAACTGGAAAAAGAAAAACTTGCCATTTTATGGGGTTGTTTCTTGGCCGGGACCAGTTACTTCCTGGAGGATCTGGTGTTTCCATGTTAACTCACCCCAGTTAAGAAATAGTCCAGCTGAAAAATCTCTGAAAAACCACAAATAATAATTTTTACACTTTTGGTTTCTTTTATGCATTAAACAGGCAAGATGTAACGTGTTAATTAGTGAGCTGTAGAGCTGCTGGTTGGAGGATTTTGTTCTCTTTGGACACTGTAAGCCTAGCTTTTCCCCATTTTCCAGTCTTAATGCTAAGCTAAGATCACCGGCTGCTGGCTGCAGCTTCATATTTACCACACTCATAAGTATGAGAGTGCTATCCAGCTTCTCATCTAACTCCTGGCAAGAAAGGGGTTAAGCAAATTTCCCAAAAGTTCGAACTGAGTTTTGCAATCAAGGCAAGGGTTGGAGAAATGCTCATGCAGATTGTTAGGAAGTTCTTCCTAAGATTGTGGACACTTTCATGCTCTGACAATTAGTTGATGAAACGATTAGTCAGTTGGTAGAAAATTAGCCAGCAAAAATTTTCACGACATTTTCTGTTTTCAGTTTCTTGAATGTGAGGTTTTCTTCCGTTTTGCTGCTGTTTGTATAATTGCAAGTCATTTTTGAATAAGAAAATAATTGTTTGCAGCCCTGCACATTTATTTATGCTTTTGCTCAATAAGTAGTGTTAGTATTGCATTATGCCAACAGAAAGATAAGATAAGATAAGATACACTTTATTAATCCCAAGCTGGGGAAATTCGGGTAAAATGTATATATAATGTGACCATAAATGCCTAAACATGAAGCCCTAATCCATTATCACTAATATAAAATGATGCACAAAGCATAAACATGCAAAATGCAGGTATATTTAGGTCAGTTGCTCCAGCACCTAAATAGGTATTTGCTTAAAACCTGTATTAGTTATAACACTGAAATGTGGCCCCTGGTTCCCTGTAATCTCTACAGCCATTGCCATTTGCTCCAAAGGGAGGATTTCTGCCTTATTTGCAGGAGTAAATAACCATGAAAGTCAATGGAGCAAGTGCAATTACAGCTTTCTGTTTTCTTAGAAAATGTGAAGTGTTTTGCTGCTTGTGTGCATAAATATTTTAATCAAGGTCTATGATTGTTTTATGTAAGCAGCGCAGAGATCAAAGAGTGAGCAAAACGGTGAGATAAGTGCTGATGCTGTCGGTGAGGTGGAGCATGGAATTGTCTCCCATTGATTCACTCCACTAAAGGTCTGTCCTGATATTAATTCTTTGCAGCTATTGACATTGCTTGAAATAGGACGCCATCTATCACCAGCCGCGTGCTCTTCAGCTGCGAGAGCAAAGGTGATCAAAATTCATACATCTTACAGAAACAGCGTTTGTTCATCAGTGTTGGGGGCTGAGACGCCATCGCCTCAGAGCTCCGGGCCCTGCTGCGGCGCTTTCAGGCACTTTCTGCCGTAGTGAAAACTGGCAGAGAAGAATAAAGCTGCCATGCTTGTCTTCTCTAAGCAGAACATGCTT